>NC_140070.1:39069014-40269014 GCF_964194135.1 Talpa europaea
GATTTATTAACTTTGGAGGATACTGGTATGCTACAGGTTTGCAAACTGGCTTCCCTGTCTGGTGGTTTCTTAGCAAACAGATAAAATTGCCAGGTTTTCCTTGTAAAAACATGCTCATTTGCAATCAAGTCTCCTTAAAATATCTACAAAAAGAAACTGATTCCTAGGTAAAATGCATAAGAAATTATCATAAACTTCACTGTTTGTAATTTTAAAGACAGTTATAAAACAATAGGGAACTACAACTGAATTATTCTCAGGTGGAATGAGGCCGAGATCTCATTGTAATGAGAGCCTACTTAGAGAAATATCTAGTATCTTCACTCTAATTTTTGTTTTGTGAGAAGTAATATTATCAAAGGAAATATAAATAGCAAAAGAAATATACACAAGAAATGGATGAGGTGGGCCTAAAAAAATTCCAAGAAATGGTAATCATTCTCTGCCATCATAAATAAAATCTCAGGTATTTATTGCCTGGTTTAAGTCCCACCTCTACTTACTTTTAAATTCAGAGCAACATCACACGCAAAAATAAGTCTTAGACCTCAAGTGCAACTGGATATTCAGGAAATCACATTTGAAGATACATGTCCACCCAATTTTGTCTTCTGGCTGGGAGATCTTGGATGTTAAAAGATGAATGTCTCAATTAGGGCTGTCGTTAAAATGATGACAAAAGCAAATATGTAAGGGGATATGTTAAGAGGAAGAGTGAGCAAGAGAAGATAAACCTTGCAAGAGAGTAATAACAGATTAAATATGCACTCATCCTCTGTATCACCTGAAGGTCTTCACCTTCTATGTGACACTGATTAATGTACAAGTTTCTTCTAAATGTATCCCTTACTACAGCACAGAGTTTGTATACAAAACTTGAAATGACAGTCAGAGGAATTTGTGATGAAGTTGAAGCTTTCTTACAGGAAGAGGCACAATCTCAGCTACTATTCTGAGTATTCCTTCACACCTGGATAAGCTCCAAACTGCCAACATCAATCTCAAAAGAACTAGTCCTTTCCAGAGAGAACGAATGCCCAAAATTAACCCTGTCACTAGTTCCAGATGTTTCTTCTTGTCATTAGCAGGGAAGTTTTCACATGCTATGACTATTATAATGATAAATCAATTCTCAGAAATCTTAAAATTGTTTCACATCTGTCTTAAGAACTGTTTGAAGTTCTGTGACACTCTGAATATAGCTATGTATTTTGTAATTTCTCCTGAAATCTCAAACTCTGCGAATAATGTGCAAATGATATCCTAGTTTAAAAATGAGTTCTCGTAGAGGACAGCTAATAGTTTTTGATTGTCATATATTCAGTCTCCATTCTCTTGGTAATGATACCCAAATCATCCACTTCTTTGCAGACTGTTTCAGAGAAAGTTGACGCAAGTGCCAGCTATAAAGGAATTGTGTGGAGTGGAGTTTGAGATTAGGTCTGTTACTTAAAACAGCTAGCATAACCCATCACTAGTCATAGTGATCAGTTCAGTTACAGACATATAACCTAATTAGGTTGAATCCCAGAATTGTCTTCACAGATTAGGGGAAGAAATATGTTCTTCCCTATTGAATTTGGACAAGAAAAGCGATAATAATGGCCAATTTATGAATGTGAAATCAAAACATGCTGAGAATAGAACCAAAGTCAAGGAACTCAATTGAAATGGAGCAAGAGAAAGTAGATTTTGTATCTCAATGTTGCAACAGCAATGGCAAGTCTGACAGGAATCAGCTCTAATGCCATCATCCAGTCATCTTTACTGGCTCAGCCAATTTAAGAATTTCCTGTAACATAAATTGAAAGTATTGCATCTGATCCAAGCATCTAGTAAGAATTGTTTCAAACAGGGAAATAAGTAAATAAGTAAATAACTTGATCAATAAAAGCACTGGTTCAAAAATAAACCATTAAAACAACAGTGACACATCAAGCAATCTACTTTCCTCTATATTTCAGTAACAGCCATTTTGGATTTACTTATATTTTTGTAAATACCATTTGTCACTTTCTGGGAAACCCACTGATATAATATTCTTAGCCAAAGGTGACTTGTGATTGGCAAAGATTGGCTACTTCAGTATTTTAACTGAAATAGAAAGTCCCAACAAAGGTCAAACTAACAGAAAGAGAAGTGTATCCATTGTAATTGGAGTGAATTATGCCCAAGCATACCTCACCAACGTTGACTGAAAAATGGAGTTATGCCATAAGACTTAACCATTTTGCATAACAGAAAATGTTACCTAGACCAGAGTAGGATTGTGACAAATGTCTCACTCAATTCCCAAATCATGCTGCTCCAGCTGTCTTTCATCACCAACGTCTCTCCAACCTTGTCACCTGCCATTCTGTACAATCTCCATTAAACAAAAATGAACCGTTTCTTGGGGGAAGTAGGCTCTGACATACAGGTATAAAACCATGCAGGACACTACTGGCTACAAGTCAACATCCCATTTGACACAGCAGTTACAGCATTCTAAAATCACAGTGACTTCTCAACGCCTTTTAGAAAGCCCCACAGAACATCCCTACACTTTTAAAAAACTATTGTGGAAATATTCAGAAATTCAGAAATTAATTTGTAGTCATCAGATATTAGTCAATAGGTGGGATTTTAATTAAAATTGTCAATTTTACCCACATCAGATCACAGGTATGTGGGTCAGTTTGCTATTCCTCACTGCTATGTACAACAGGGTTGCCATAATAAAGCTGTTCATTTATAGCTTGGAGTATAGTAGTTGCAAAAACCTTTCTGTTGAATGAATAAATCATCAAGTTTATTGAACACAAATTAAGTGTCCAGCAATGTATGAGAGAAAATGAAAAGCAAAAATAAAAATGCCAGAAGCATTGTAACCTCTCCCAAGAATTTTCCACTTGAGTGAAAAACACCAGAAAAAAAAAGATGAAAAATTCAAAACATTTACCAGAAAGGAGTATAGATTAGCAAGCCTATAAAGGACTGCAGATATGTATGTGAAGAGAAGTCTAAAAATACAGTCTGCTCAGAACAAAGAGGGGGTTAATCATAACACTCTTCATAAAGGAGGTGAACTTTTCAGTGATTCCTGAAGGCAGGAGGATTTAGTTGGAAAGACTCTCAGTTATGCAGAAGAAACACAAACTCTTCCAAGATGTATTGTCTTTTCTTTCATCTCTGTAGCTCCCATACCTAGCACCCTTCCTATCTGCTACTAGACATTCAATAAATGTCGAAAAATGGTTCATAGTCCACTAGTCTTTGTTCAATAAATAAGTAAATGAATAAATTCAACTGACTAATAGATAATGGAATTCATCTGCAAGACTGTCATAAACTCCAGGCACTGATGTTACTACTATATGTGTAGAAAGGGACGGGTGTTCATGCTAAGAAACTAGAGAGTTAAACCTGCAAGTACAAAGGCAAAGGAGTAATTGGAAATAGCATGAGGAAGTAATGAGGAGGGTAAGGGAAGTCAAAATCTGGCAACAGGTGCCACCCACTATGTAATTCCCAGTGCTGTTCTGACCTGCTGTTTTGCTTTCTGTCAGGGCAGCTGATACTGTTGGACAGAACAGGCGTGGTGTTTACACCAGAGGAGACCATCTGGAAATGCAATCAGAGACCTGAGCCTGGGGGATTACTGGACCCAGCTGAGCATGAAAGGAAGATTTGTGCCCAGAGTTCTTTGGGTCTGCCGTGACCTTAGCTCCATGCAGTTACAATTTTGACCCTTTAATGTAATTAAATCATAGAAAGTTACTTTCATAAGTGCCAACTTGATCAATTGTCTTAGAAGAGCAGGAATTATATTGAGGCAGGTATCAAAGCAGTAAAAAGCAGTGAATGTTTTGCAATGATAAACACTTATCATCAATGAATGATCACAGCAGTTCTAGTCATGAAATTATACAGAAAAAAAACCCACATGAAAAAAAAAAACCCACATGTGAAATAGTCATAAATTCACATCTCATTCAATGTGATTTTTAAATGGAACCATATTGAAAATATCTGAAGGAGAATTTTCAAAATATCTATGAACTCATAGAATCTTTGGACTTTTCCTGGCCAAGGCAGAAGGAGTCTTCAGGTGCAAATCAATCTGTACCTTAACTATTAGATACTCTCCAGTTTTTTAAATTCAATTTCCTGCTGCCCATAGACTGATTACCTTTGGGATAGCACCAACATTTTCTAACCCTAAACTAAAAGACAAATTTTACTGGCTGGATCCTATGGATGTAAGGCATGGTTCTTAGTGTGCTAAAAATAGACCAGATTATGCAGAATGATTGCACAATTGACCACAACCGCTGTCACTCCCTTTGGGACTGGATACACAATTTTGCTTAAAGAAGAAGTGAAAGCCATTCTATCAAAAATAGTTAAATAAAATGAAAAGGGGAGAAAAAACATTAAAGAAAAAATGGAGGCAGTAATAATTTACCGTTTTTTTGTTTAGTGAAATATGCGTAGGAAGGCTGCCCAAGTGCTACCAAAGAAAAATAATATTTATGATACCTGCTCTTCAAATACAATTTCTTGATAGTTCATCACCTAAAAATCATGCTATAAAAGCTCAGTTTTTTTATGTAAAAAATGTTAAGCACACTACTGTGTTAGTCTTACCCCAAATGATTATGCAAAGGATTTACTATTTCTCACTCTTTAAAATTAATACCAAACTCCAAGGTTTTGTTTTGTTTTTTTTAATAAAGAGAAAGGACAGGAGCATTTCACTCAAAGAAGAAAAATACAGGCTCTTTCTATCCCAGTGACCATAGGAGACCATATGGAAAGTCTTATTCAAATGGTCATTATTCTTCCCTGACAAATAGCCTGCATAATTGCAGCAGTTAGAAGTAAGATTGCCCAAATATCAGGGGGAAAACAACCCTACACTTCTTTCTTGGCTTATTTTCAGATAAAGTAATCATAATACCCAAAACAGCATGGCTGCTATATAGCACTGCATTGTTTACTACTAGCAAAATACTTAAATGACATGACAAATGTAGAATCCCACTTTCTGATGTGACACTCTGAACCAGAGGAATCAAAACCTAATTCCTGTAAAGAGGCTGAAAATCCACAGGACAATGGCTGTGTGAGCCCTTTGCACAGTTTCTCCTAGCTTTTCCATCACTGTTGCAGTGCAGTGAACAATTTTCATTCTACCTGGTTTCTAAAATGATCCTATTCAGTGTATCAATTTAAATCAGATTTAGCATCATATCACTGATCAACATAAACAAGAATAACCAACTAAGGTAAGCATGTTATAATGGCATTTCTCCCACATGAGAAATAAACCCAGAAAGAGAAAACACAGGACTGAAATGGTACCTTTAGTCACCAGAGCCCCAAGCCCCTTCTAGCATCCTAATCCACATCTAGGCACTCAAATCCATTCTCCAAGTCAGCAGCAACAACGGTGCCCCAGAACAGTGACTGAAACACCACCATCAGATCAGTATTGCAGGCCAGAAGAATAAAGGTAAAAAGGCATGACCCCTCACAGCTGAACCTGCTCCCTCAGAAAGACTTCCCATAGTTCCATAGAATAGTACTTACATCTCATTGAACTGTATCTGGTCGTTTCACCCCACTACAACAGTTAGCGTAGCCTTTTATTCCAGCAGGCAATTTGTACAGCTCAAAAGGAAGATTCTATTTCTAGGGAAAACAGTGTGGATAACAAGAGTGAACCAGCATTCTAGTATGTAACCTTACAGAGGATGCCTCTAAATGTATAGGCTGCAACTACAGACAAACCATTTCAAAGTGGATGGTCTATGCTGATTTGATCTCTAAGGTGCTCCTGTGAGCTCCAGTGTCTTTCCTCATACATTCCTCTTCTCTCTCTCACCCCACCCCTGTCTCTTACCTTTTTTGTGTTTGATAGTTTCTTTGTCTCTTCTATATCTTGAACTATTTACTTTACTTCTCTGTGTCTCACTTTCTTCCTCCAAAAGAATCTGGCCCAAGGATGTTGTGATGATAAATTTGTTAACTTAGTGTTAGATATTTTTTAAACTCATTTCTGCCTCCCTTACACTAGCATCTAGAAAAGCATATGGAAACATGGAGAAAGAAATCATTTGTTGTATACTCTAGCAGTTTGTAATCCTGTTTATACACTTTTAAATCCAGTGATTTTTATCTGCATGTATGCATTTAAAAAAAACAAATTAAAAACACAGAAAACATGCAATATAACTAAAGTAATGATTTTTTAACTTCATGGATTATTTCATTTCATCCTATGCCTCAGTGAACATCAGTAAAAAATATTTACAAGAGGTAGCAGGAGATATTTAAAATGTCAGTCTCCCCAATGTTCACATATGGTATGTACATATATACACTGTACATAGGTTACTGCAAGGCCAGTTAACTACAGGCATACCCTCTTTGCCCCTTTCTGAATATAACCTTCATTCATCATTCTGTTGGTAAAATAATTAGTTTTGACATGCATCTGCAGAAACAGATAAATATTCTTTAATGATCTCAAGAAAAACCTCAAAGAGAATAAGGAAACAAGATACTTAAAACCACTTTGTTTTAAACTGCTAGGAGGTATTGTTCCTAGCCTACTGAGAGATAAGAGATAAGGGTCATTGAGGAGAATACATAAAAGTGACACATATGAACAGAGCTACTTCCACCTCTGATCCAGAAAAGACATTTGGAAATGGTAAGAGTGGCTTTCAATATAGTTATTTTGCCTCACAAGACCCTTCAGGAATCCAAAGCAGTTCATGTCTATTTTTGGCCCAGAGATAAAAAAAGAGAAACTGCTTAAAGTTGACAATTATACAGAGAAAACACAATGCCTTATATGGCAAACACCTTTAGGGAAATAAGCCTATGTTATATTCAGAGGGTCTACCTTTTCCAGGTTAAGTGAATTTAAATCATTACATTTTTTGAGCCTCTGTTTCCCATTTTAAAATGAGAATTATGATAGCCACTACATGAAGATTTCCATAAACATTAAAATAAGACAATGTAAGTGAGAATTCTTAGATCAAACGGTAATAACTAGAAGTTACTTATCTTTGCAACTGTAGAAAGTATAATTATGGTATAATATGTCAGTATGTTATAGTTTTCAAAGCATTTTTTTCTTTTTTAGGTAAATTTTGTTTATTGAGGGCAAACATGTTTCCTAAAGTCCAAAGGCATGTGTCAAAATCTACTCTAAACTTTTCTATTATCAACACAACTATGGTATAATCCAGAGCAACTGTTCCAATAAAAGTTTCACAAAATGAAACAGTGTAGTATTGGGGCTCCCAGTCAACTACAGTTCATACAATTTCATTATTATTACAAAATTAAATTTGTAATGAATTGAGACACCCTTTAAAGCTTCTATTACAAAAATATCATTCATTTGGGGGTGGCCTTAGCAGTAAACTGCAAGACACCTATAGCAGACTGTTAATTAGGTCAAGGATCAGTATGTGGCTACTGATTTAAAAGAGATCCTGCCAATACATCCTTATCCTGCTGACATTGTTTTGGAGGATGCAACCAGTCACTTGGTGCTGGAGCTAGGGAAAAAAGAGAGAATAAGGATCTATATACATATAAACAAAACTACCATTAAAATACAGGGTCATAATTGTTAGAAAGAATTTCATCACTCTTGTTGTCAGGGACTCTACACTTAACTTATTTCTGTTTCTTTTCTGCAATTGGTCAATTAAAAAATGTCAGGATTCTTATTTGTAGCCACATCAATTCATAAAGCATGGCCCTCTCTGTTGGCTTCTTAGATAGCAATGAAAATATTGACTGAAAACCTTTCCTATGATTGCTACTAAAAATAAACTCCATAAATTTCACATGCCATTGTTGTCTCCTGAGACTGTTTCTATTTGCAAAACAAGACACCCCCTTCTTCTAACACTTCTGCATATGAAACTGCAACCTAGACTTCCAGAATAAAAGTACAGAGATAAGAATTCAAGAACTCTGAGTTTGTTTCTGGCTCCTATATTAAATTAATATTTCATTCCTGTGAAACCAGGACCTGTCTTTTGCTTTACAATCAATCTATTACTTAAATGAACTGAAAACACTTTGCCTTTCAGAAGTCTCTAATACAATCGGGAGGCAAGGCAACTGCTGTGGTATTACAGCTTGAAAATACTCAATCTTTCAGTAAAAGATCCTATCTGCTCTCTTCCTCAGAAGGATAGATATCAGAGTTTGCCACTTGACTTGTTTCAATCAACAGAATATGAGCAGAAGTAACATGCGCCACATTTAGGAGACTTCATGAGTCTCATGATAGTGGTTTCTGCCACTGCAAGGAGACAGGAAGGTTAAAATGTGCCTGCCAGGTTTGACTGAGTCTCAGAGTGAAAATGATGAGAAGCAGAGTTAAAATGAGCCACACAGGATTCATAGAAATCTCTATTTCAATAAACCACTGAGATGTGTGGGACATTTGTTACAAAAGCATCACCCATCCTACCAAAACTTACACTGGGACTCTGTATTCGAATAAATGTGAGTTCTGATTTTCACTAACCTATGTGAACTTGGGCAGATTTTTTTAAACTCTCCGTTTCCTCATCTACAAATAGGGACACCTATCCCACTACATTTTCCTACAAGGGATCAGTGAAGCCAAGTTTATTAAATGCTCAGCAGAATGACTGATTTCATTAAAGCTCAATAAAGTCTAGTTATTTAGTTAGGAGTGTTCTAAACATACTAATTTCTTGAAAGAAATATATTATGGAGATACTCCATGCTCACAGATGGGGAGAATCAATATAATTAACAAAATTATTCTACCAAAAGGAATATATAAATTAAACACAATCCCCATCAAAACATCAACAAATTCCTCAAAGAAATCAAACAAAGAGTATTCAAATTATATGGAACCATAAAGACCTTGATTAAGTAGCAATAATAATCCTGAGAAAAGCAGAGAAACTGAGGTATATTACCTGCCTTTAAACTATACATAAGAAACAGTAATTAAAATAGCATGGCATTGGCATAAAAATAGATACATAGATCAATGGAGTAAATCAAAAATCAAGAAATAAATCCATGAATATATCAATACTTCATTCATGATAAAGGCACCACAACCATACAATGAGGAAAGGAAAGTCTTTAACAAATAGTGCTGGGAAAACTGGACAACCACATGTAAAACAGTGAAGTTGGAACACTCTAATTCCATGCACAAAAATAAATTCTTACTAGATTAAAGACTTTGATATAACATCTGCAACAATAATGTAGAAGAAAACATTGGTTATATACTTTGTAACATCAGTGATAAAGATGTGTTTGGAGATTTAACCTCTGTGACAAGGGAAATAAAAACAAAAATAAACTATTAGGATTACCTCAAATTGAAAACCTTTCACACAGTGAAACAAAATAGAAGTATATTAAAAAGGCATCCTAGTGAATGGGAGAAAACACACATTACAAAACTGACAAGGGGTTACTCTCCAAGCTATATAAGAAACGTATTTAATTTAACAATTAAGAAAACAATTAATAAATGGATAACAGATTTAAACTAACAATTCACCAAAGAATAATATACAGAAGGCTGACAGATACATGCAAAAATATTCATCATGTCTTTTAATAATGGAAATGCAGATCAAAACCACAATTAGATACAAACTCACATTTATAAGAATGACACATATTATAAAGTCCCCTAACACTATGTGCTATGAAGAACATGGCATGCACAAGGATACAACTATTTTGGAAAGCAATTTGGAATTACCTTAAAAAAATAAAAAAATGGAAATACCTCACAACCCATCAATCACACACTCTTGGACATCTATTCAAAGACCGTGAAAGCATCAACTTAAAAAATTATATGCTTAGGGCCTCCCTGGTGGCATAAGGGTTAAAGACATGGCACTATCAATCTATAGCTAGTCACTGCCACATGAATTCAATTCCCCACCAGGGAGATAACCCATATATGTAGCAGCAGACCTCTCCTATCTTGCCCGTTGCTCACCTCGGCAGTGTATTTCAGTACATCTACCTGTTCTTCTCCACACTCTGTCTCTGGTGAATCCTCTAACCCCCCCCACCTCTGGCCTACATCCCAGTTCTTATATGCATAAATAAATAAATAAATAAATAAATAAATAAATAAATAAATCTCTTTTTTTGGAGATTTATTTTATTTTATTTTATTTTTATTTTTATTTTAACATTTATCTTTTTTTTACATTTTTTAGACAATATCTGCATCCCCCTCAGATTGAGTCCCCCTAGAATTTCCTTTCCTTCACAATGTTTATAACAGCACTATTTAGAATAGCTAGAATATGGAAACAACCTAAGTGCCCACTGATAGAGGATTAGATCAAGACGATGTGGTTTACCTATACAAAAGAATACTACTCAACCATAAGGAAAGACGACACACTTCCACTGTTGCCACTTACAGCAAGATGGAAGGAGTTCAGGGAATTATGTGTAGTAAAGCAAATCAGAATGACAAAGACAAATATTGGACATTTACATAGCAGATGATTCAACATAGCAACATACTATAAAAATTAGTGGACCAATAAAGGTTTTTAAGGTTATGCAGGCAGAAGGAGTAAAAAGGGTCAAAGGGGTATAAGGGATGGTGACAGGGGAATAAGAAGGAAAAATAATTCCTATTTATGAAAAGAAAAAGGTAAAAGCATTAACAACTGCCCTGAGGATCTCTACCTGGAAAAAAAAATGGAATGAAAATTATAGCAAAAAGAAGTCCTTTTATCAAATGACCATAAAGATATGTTAGCCCAAAATCTAATTTATTTTTAACTGAATAATTATGTTATAGCATGAAAAGTTAACTATAATTGAAACAAAAAATTGGTCATTTTGTATTAATACCTTATCTAAATCTCAGACTGCAAAACTTTGTGACTGTTTCTACAGCATATTTCTGTGAATCCATCATCAACCACTTTGGCAATCTAGGACTTTAGAGCTGTAAGTTGGGGTACCATGGTCTTTTTCATCCTTACAAGCACTTTATAGCCCCAACATTCATTGTCTCCTGCACACAGACTTCCCTTTATATATTAATAAATTAAATCTTATTAGCAAATTGAAACTGATGTGTCCATTGAAATTCCTTTCTTTTCCAGGATCTTTCTCACTCCACTGTTAACTCTGCATGCAAAACGATTATGGTTGATTTTACATCTAGAACAGGTAAGTAGCAGTACGTGTATATCAGTGAAGCCATTTCTCTTAACATTCTCATCAAAATGAGAATTTGAGAAATTTTTATAGTAAATATTTATTTAAGCATGTATATAAAAGAGAATCAAATATAAGTGCAAAATTACCCTATGTCTTCTATATACTCTTTGTTCTTCTAAGAGGGAATTATGGCGAGTTATTGCCTACCCATGGTAATTAGAGTTAGATTTCAGGTAAAATTTTGAGACTCATTGCAAAGGAAAATCACCTGAAAATAGATCAGATGACGATGATCTAGTTCAAGCTTTGCTTAACATGCCCATCAGAGGCATGCATAAGTAAGTAATCTGAAATAATTTGAAAAAAATTATGCTGCCCCCAAGTCTCATTAAATCTCTTAAAAACTCTCCTTTGTTGGTCAGTGGGAATAGAGCTACATCGTGATCAAATGAAACTATACATTGTATTTTTACAAAAGAAAAGCAGAACATGTATTTCTTAACTTGAAATAAGTATAAAAAAGGCAATTCGAACAGTGAGACAAGATTGCAGATATAAACCACTTTTCTAATTTGGGATGCATTTCAAAACAATGATTCCCACCCCCAGCCCCCTTCAAAAACATCCCTTTGACACTGTAAAGACTTAAGAGAAAAGTGAGAATTCATGCTTACTGGTTACTCTCTAACACATGAAAAATGACATAAGTGTATTTGGAGTCCTACTTCATTTCTTTTCAAGTACATCAGACTGTGACTCACGCTATCCCCTGAAAAAACTGACAAGCATTGCATTTTCCTGTAAGTAGAAAATCAGACAAGTATTAAAGAAGTGAAAGCACTCTGGGCATGAGTTTAGAAAACTGTCAAGAAGAACTAAGGGTCTAAAAGTGCTCCCACAAAATTGATATGTGCTGTACTTCTGCTTAATAAATGCCTCTCTAAAGCTCTTTTAACTGTCTTTGGAAATACCATAACCAAGAAAAAGATCTTAAATACAGCAATAGTGGAAGTAGAATTATTTGATGCTTACTAGTATCCATGATACCACTTACCAGAAAATAGGGGAATCTGATTCTTATTCTAGAAACCAGAGGTAACAAGTTAGCTTTAGCATTCAATTACACAGAGTACCTTTCACCTAGTAACTAAAACATTAGTAACTTAAGAATCACAAACATTCTGCAAAAGTATGAAACCAATTACACTGGGATGGAGGCACTTAAATATAATAACATAAAACTTTAGTTTCATATTGACCTTGGTTTTTCTTTTAAAGGGCCTTAATGACTACCTGTAGAACCAAACCGCATGAATTACAATCTATTTTGTAATATAAATTACACAAAATATAAAACCCCCAAATTACTTGGTATATACATATTTTATATCTAATCATTAATGTACAGAATTATTTTCTCACACAATGTGTGATTTTTTTAATTGCTAACTGGTTTAGATAAGTTCCTACCCTAATAATTCAAGTTCACAAATTCAATTCCTAACAACTATTCCTAGAACATTACATGGTCTCTGTACTAGGTAACACTTATTGAATAAATTCTCCATGAATATTTTCATACTTCTGTATGACCTTGGGTTTCTTAGCATTTGAAAACCTGGGTAAAAGATGATTGAATGATAAATATGCCTTGGAAGATACAGCGAGTTACTCTGGAGAGATTGAGAAATATATCTCCTCTGAAGCCATTTGCTCAAGAAATAAAACCTAAAAACAACTTTCCACTCCCTCTTAGAGTCACTTGTTTACATTACAGAATAAAAGTCTTCCCCCCTCTGGAGGGAAGGAAGGGCAGACATGCCAGCTGCCCCACATAAAATCTAAATTTCATAACTTCAGAAACTTCAGTTTCTCTCATATGGTGTGATACTGCAACACAGGCAGAGGATTATCTGAACCTCATTGCAGCCTGTATGAGGATTGGAGTTAGGGAGGGAATGGAAGACTAAGATACCTGCAACAAATCGTTCTCCGATCCAGAGATCTAGTAATGCTAATAGCATTTGGTTACTTACATTAACTTAACATTAATCTTACAAGGGAGTGCCATGTGTAACTCCAAAAGGCACATCTGCATTCCTGCCTTGCTATCTTGTGTATAGCGTGTATCTGTCAGATACACGGCAAAGAAAAAGTTGCAACAACGGATTTAGGAATGAGAAATTTGAAAAGATGGAATAATAAACAGAACTATGAAGATTAATTTGAACTTTGAAGACAATCTTAAATATTTTACCTATATGTTTAATTATTACTGTTATATACTATAATTCTTTAATTTAAAGCATTTTAATAGGCCAATTAATATCAGATTATTCAAGGCTAAGTTGAGTTTCATATTCAGGGAAACAAATTTTGTTCTGATCATTTAATTTATTATGTGATCAGTTTTTAAAGAATCATGTAAACTCTTGAAACTGAAATGGAGGGAAACTGGATCTTGAATAGGGCAAGATTTCTTACTCATAACTCACTCTCAGGAATGCTATTTTCTTGACTTCTGCAAATTCAAGACAGAACAACTGTGTAGGGAATTGGAAATATCAACAATTTGGGAAAAGCAACTACTTCCACTAGGAGGGTATGATCGTTAATAATGCAAAGTGAGCATTATTAAAATATAAACTTCTAAATAAAAGCACATATCCAAAATTGGAGGAATAGGCCAACTGTTCTGTTGAACTCTTACAGAGTCTAATTCAACTGCCTTTTTAAAAGTTGTTAAAATAAGTTTTTCAGAGATATTTCAGAGAGATTTTACACTGTATTGCAATCATCACAGAATTCTTGGAAAAGATTAAATAAATAGAGACTAAACAATAGCAGATAAAAATTCAAAGTATTATTTTAGTCACACAGTATATACAAGCAATGACAAAATTTATTTGATGGAAGAAAGTTTAAAATATAAAACTATAAAGACTTCTTTAACATGAATCCAGATGAATCATGCCAATAAATCATTCCAGTTTCACTTGACCCAGTACCTGTTTATAAATATATACTAATTTGTTATGAAGCCAGCATTAAGTACCCTTCCTCAATGTCATGAGCATATTTCAGACATTATGCCTCTTTCCTTCATGGGGAGGTTTACTATAGATAAATAGATAGATAGATAGATAGATAGATAGATAGATAGATAGATAGATAGATAGATAGATTTATATTTATATATATCCATTATTATATATATTATATATAATATATAAAGATATATATATAAATTGTTAGATAATGACTTGTCTCTTTATATACATATATACAGAGTGAGAGCGCACATCCATGAGAATTACATATCTGCAGGCATAAAAGCAACAGTGAAACCAATGGTTGCTCTGTAAGATGAGTTCTTTCCCTCAAAAAATACTTCAACCTATTTGTGTAGAAGAAAGAATTGGGTGTATTGCAATTGATTAAAGATATTAAATAAATAATATTTGTGCATAAGGATGATTCTCTAAGGAGTATGTATCCAAGAGTAAAATTTAGAATTTAAGTGTTCTCTATAATGTCTTTCAAAAGGAATTTCAAATGATAAGACAGAATTTAAAGTAAATGAGCTTATACAAATGTAAAACATGACATGCTTATGAAAATACAACTTAAAAAGAACAACTTTTGTTTTATAGGATGCGTATTACCTTTGTTTGTATTAGGAAAATAGTTCCATTTTTCATCCTATGCTGCACTGCTGAGACAGTTTAAACACAGAATGAAGAATCAGTTGAAAGGCGGGGTATTCCTGATTCTAATTTATCACATATTGAATTTTTTTAAGGAAAGAAAATGTAAATATAAGGAAGATTTTTCTAATTTATCCAACAATTCCCCCATTCAATACCAATGCTCTCCATATTGGTATGCCTGTGTAAAAACCATACAAGAGAGATGATTTAGTGACCCTACCAATGTACCTATTCAATAATTTCAGAAAATAGAAGAGAGCCAAGCACATGTAGCAGGCCACTTTTATTCACAGTAATTGGTCACTTTGGTAGAACACCTCTGGTCTATGGTTCACTGACTGACTTGCTTTTTGACATGTAAGCCAAGGCCCAGCACTCCATTGCAAGTCCTGTGAGACAGCAGAAAAGTAGAGAGGGATAACTAATATTTGACAAAGGGAAGTACTGAAATGCTAGAGAGAACATTCTTAGGTGTCCCTACTGCAGACTCCTACACACAGTTTTATTGTTGTCATTTCTGTTCAACACGATTTGACAAGTTCTTTAGGCACTAGGGAAGCTTTGCTTTGTTAAAGAAATCTTTACTTTCTGAGAGATTTTATACAAGAATCACTTAGTGCTAGATCATGCCAAAAGACAAAACTTATAACTAGTAGCTCTTATAAAATGTTTTTTAACAAGATACACTTAAATTTTATATCTAGTATTTTTCATTGTCTAACAAAAAAATCTTTTAATATATAAGCAAATCCTATCTTCTGCCTTTTGGAATTTAATTTATATAACATTTAAATCAATCACCAGTGAATAGAAAAATATGAATTTTTATAGATGTCACAAAAATGTCAATAAACACTTAAATGGGCTTTACATTTAGGGAAGAAGTGGCAATGGCATGCATTTGGTGTTTCTTATAAAGTTGTCCCAATGGAATAGTACAAGCCTCAGAGATCAAATACAGCCAGAAGTCCTGCATCCAGTCCCGACTCTGTTCCTTATTGCTTAACTTGGAGAAGTCATTTAATGTTTTGAGACTTGCATTTTTAATATCTAGAACACAAAGTTAGCATCCAGAGAATAATATGCTCCAGATTATTGTTAAAACATATAGAGATCCAAATAAATATAAAATATGACAGCTTGGTTGTTATACGATTATAACATGGAAAGTCATATGCTTATATAAGTTTTTATTAATGTTGAAAGCCTTTCCCCTTCCTTAAAGGTACTAAATATGGGGAGAATAGGAAAAAGGAATCATAGGGTTTTAAAATTAATATCTAAGTAATAATCATGCTAGAATTCAGTAATGTGCATGTGGCCAAGTATCAGTGGGCAGACTTTTCAGGGGAAGAGATGTGTAAGTGTAACCCTACAAAATTAGTCATGATTGGGGCATGTAGTTCGCAGAGAGACACATATCTCTTGTTCAGGTTCCAGTGTTCATGCCTAAATTTAGGTAAAAAGCCATAATATATAAAATTATAGACAAAACCAAATGATGTAACTGTTCTACTCTCACAGGCTCTGTGGCTTCAAGAGCAACAGAAAGAAGCATTAGTGCATCCAAACCAAACCTGCACCTTCTACACAGACACTAAATCCATAAACACGGACATGGAAACCTTAACCCAAGGCATCAGCCTTCCCCACAGCAGCTGTGAGAATGAGAAACACAGAGAAAAGGAAAGGAAAATGGCAATTTTTATCTGAGGGTCCAGAGATAATTTCGGAGAAGAGGCTTGAAGGGCATACTATTTGATAGAAGCAAAGCCAAAGAATTATTGTAGCTTAATTTTACCTGCATTAAAATGAGCATTACATGTTTCCAAAATGGAAACACTGAATACAGAAGAAATACTTGGCAAACATAGCATATGCTTGCAAAAAATATATTAATTATAAGAGAAAACACAGCCAGTGCTAGATACTACTATGTAATATTCCTCATGAACAATCACAATATTTAACAAATTTTTTTTCACAATGATAGCTTACTGACCTGACTCTAACAGCTAATGTTTAATAAATACTAAGTGCTTTTACATGAATTGAATTTGTCACCTAAAAAAATCCCCAAAATTGGTTTCAACCCCAGTTCAGTTAAGAAACTGCAGCCAAAAGAGTTTTAGTGACTTTGTTAAGGCAAGCAACCAGCACAGGGGCCAGGACTAGAGAGATGCGGTCTAACTCATGCTGATCACTGGACCACGCACATGTAGAGCCCTACTCCATGCAACTGGAGGGAGAAGATTACCAATAAGTAAAGTCTGCAGATCTTATGCCAAGAAGATATCTACAGCTGGGACATATTCACAGATGCAGAATAAGGCCATGTGCATGCCAGGTATATTCCACATCATATTTACTGTGCTACCTATATATTATGATTTTTTTCATCTATATAAAATCCTGCAATAATAAAAAAATTATTTTTGAAATAAGATAATGCAAAGCCAAACTTTTCTTTTTAGCAGTATATAATTTTGGGAAGCGACAACCCCTCTGAAACTTTTATTAATGTGTCAAATAGGAGATGGAAAGTAATAATGATTATTTGAGGAACTGATGTGAGAATTAAATAATAAGACTGAAGCACCTTAAAAAATTCCTACAGTTTAGTCAGGGATAATAGTGGCAGTGTGCTCTTTTATCACACACAACTGTTTTTCATCAGCAAATAAAAATTATGTCAATACTAAGAGACTTAGAACACGCACCAAAAAGTAAAAAGTGTTCTGTACTGTTTCAATATAATATGTGGCCTCTAATTCTTATCTTTTAAACAAAGGACATGCTCTTACTAGCTTATATGCAAAACAGATGATAATTCCAACAAATTATGATACACACAGAAGTAATCAAAATGCAAATGACAACATAAAGTAGAGCCATGAGGGGTAGCTGTCAGCAGTAAAAAGTGATGAGAACTTGGAGTGGAAACCTTAGATATCTAAGTTGAAAGTATTGAGTAGGCAGCTGGAGTCATGAGACTGTATTTAAAGGCAGTTTGTGGACCAAGTGTTCTGATTCTGGAGAACTCCAAATTTAGTTAATTTTCTATTTCTTAATGTCTGGCTTTCCTTTTGCTTCCTTGCTTGTTGCACTCCTTCTAAATTTGGAATGGTTAATCTACAGCCATGCAGTGCTCAAAAGGCAAAACACTAAATGACAGGGGGAAGGGAGGGAGGGAGAAAGGGAGAGAGGGGAAAGAAAGGGAGGAAAGGAGAGAAAGGGGGAAAAAGATGAAAGTAGTTTATAAAATCTACAAATTGGGTAATGAGGCTTCAAAATGAGAAGTGATAACTAAATTGTCCTTAGAAATCCCTATTTGGAGACTACTATAATCTAGCAGCTCAAGGGTTGTCTCTCGGCCAGCAGTGTCTGCATCACCACTGGGGAAATTGTTGCAGTAAAAATTCTCATGCCCATCCAGATATGGTAAATCAGAAACTCCAAGGTTGGGACCCAGTGATTTGTGTTTTATAAAGTCCTCCAGGGAATGTTTTGTGCATGCTTACCTTTCAAACTGAATTCATTTTGGTTTTCTAATGATTTCCAAAATGGAGCTTTTCAAATATTGTAATCTTTAGTACTCTGTATTTAAGCAACTAATCCTATATTCTACGAAGGTTCATAATTATCCTATAATCCATGACAGAGACTGAAATTTCACAGCTGTTATATATGGGGTATATGTGATACTCTAAGCCCCCACACATTCTATTTCTATCTAGGAAGTCACGAAGCAGTTTTAGTAGCAAGTAGCAGAAATGACCAGAGCTTGGAAAAATAGCTGCAGGGATAGAAGAATATGAAGTTTTGCTAATAACTCAGTTTAAGGTATTTAATTAAAGATAAAAATAATATGGCAAGAAAAATGGGAAATCAATAGGACTACCTCACAGTCTAACTTACGTGTATGTTATCTCAATACTAAGAAGACTCAAACTTCTCTTATTAAATTGTAAAAGTATTTTCTCCTGATAAACATTTTCAGCCTAATCCCATTTCAGAGATGTTTTATACTATCTTATCTGGGACATGGTCTACACTTTTTAATTGCCTATCTAAATTATAAGAGGGAATAGAAAACACCATAAAATAAAGGTGGTGATTAAGAGGTGAATCTCTAGCTGTACCTAGTAAACCAGAAAACAAAAAATCAGTAACGTGCAGTAGAGTTTGAAGAGATAGAATTTAATTGGTGGACTGAGCAAGCACATCTCCCTTCCTATCTTAAATCTTATTATAATTAGAAAAAGTTATGTTTTAGTTTAAGTTCATAGCCATATCAGAGGAAAACTTGTATCTATCATTAGATAAGAAATTTGGGGGGACAAAACCTAGAGTTAAAAAGTATATGTTATTTAATACAGAAGTAGAGGAAATCAAAGACCAAACTTACATAGGAAAAAATCTACCATGAATAAGAGCAATTCTCTCTAAAAGAAGATAAAGTTCAATGAGCAATGCCCCACACTCAGAGTCAAACAATACAGAGTCAAGAGCAATAACTAGGATAATTATAAAAGTACCGTAGTGTGAACAGCTGGGGTAGCCATCTCCCTTGCCCATATTTTTCCTGTGACTAGCAGTCACCATATTTATCACCAGAATAAAGTTCTGAAACCCACTTTCTAAATTAAGTTAACCACCATCTGCCTTTTGAAGGCTTCCGGCCAGATGAGAGAGAGAGAGAGAGAGAGGTGGGGGGGGCATCATAGGACTTGAAATATTCAAAATCTCCATAACACAGGAGAAGTAAAGAATTATCTGACACCAGGAATAAAATAAAATCAAAATCTTCATGCAATTCTTGACTACCTTGTGCAATAACTATTTCCTCTCCAATTACTATGTGAAAGATATGATTTAGTATCCTCAGGGACATCCTGGTGAAGAAGTCTCTACCCTGGTCATATTTCCATTCTGTTGAGGAAAAACAGAGGCAAACAAGTAAACCTATATTGATTATTTCAAGCAGTGTTACACACTCTGGGAAATAATAAGAGGGCAAGCGAAGTGGATAAAAAGCTACAGAAGATGATAATTAGACATGAAGTAATTCTCTTGTGAGGAGGTGCATTTGGTGTGAGATTCAATTAGGGTGGTATCTAAAGAGTCTGAAACCAAGATTCAATTAGTGTGGTATCTAAAGGCCCAAAATAGGAACATATTCAATGAACTAGAAGGTCGGTAGACTGAGACCAGTAAGAGATGATAGCAATGACAGAAAATAAAGTCAGAAAAGTTAGCCAGAACTTGACAATGTGGGGCCATTCTGGTCATGCTATGAATTTTAGATTTTAATTGTCAGTGTCCTGGAAAGTCATTAGAACATTTTAGGCTTCTGGTTGTGCTTTTTTTTTTTTTATTCCCCATACAATTTGGTTGTGCTTTTTAGTTTTTGCAGGAAGTGACATGATTTTTGCACTAATGATTCTTTTAGGATTGAAAATAGGGAAGCAGAGAGATAACATTGTAGACTTCCTTAGAAAAGTAAAAGATGGCAGTGACTTGGATTAGGGATTGTAGTTGGAAAAGATGAGGAGTGATCAGATATGGCATTTGTCTAGGTTATGGTAGAAGTAGAAAGATTTGCTATGAATTGGGCGTAGCATGTAAGAAAAAGTAAGGATAAAAGATGAATCTGAGGTTGGCATGAACAACAGGTGTAAGGTTTCATCATCTCCTTATATGGAGCATAAGGACATAAGTAGATCTGTCTTGGAATGGGAATCAGAGTGGAGCCTTTTAGAAAAGATGAGATTTATTAAAAAGCTGAGTTGAACATATTGAGTAGGTAGCCGCATTCATAAGACTGCAGTTAAAGGCAAAAGTTCTGATTTCTAGAGGCCTTCCTGGTGGCACAGGGGTTAAAAACAGTGCTATTAAGCTACTGCCAGCCACTGCAGCATGAGTTCGGGCCAGCCAGGGAGCAACTCACATGGCTCGGCAGACCTCTTCTGCCTTGCCTGCTGTTCCCGTCAGCAGTGTAGTTCAGTACATGTGCTTGTTCTGCTCCCTACTCTCTCTGGTGAATCCTCTCACCCCTGCACCTCTGGCTTACACCCCAGTTCTTGTATGCATAAATAAATAAAACTTAAAAAAAAAGTTCTGATTCTAGAAGATCCAAAATAAGAGCTCTCGGGTCAGAGAAGCAGCATATTTAAGAACCCCGAGCCCATGCATTCCATACATATCACCTAGCTAAATCTCTTTCCCTTTCCCTTTAGCTTCAAAAGACAGATGCATAAACAGGAGTCTTCTAAGAATACAAACATGATGGAACTTAGACTCATATGACAAATATAAACAGGAAACCAAGTATTAACAAATACATGTGAAATAATTAATAGTAAGAGAGTCAAGCAAACATATTATTGATCAATAACTGAGATAAATATGTGAAAGTATTTTTTAATGGCATACTGTACTAGAAATCTGAAAAGTTACATATTTAAAATACCAACTCTTGTTATAACTTTAAAAAAGTGTGAAATTATTCAAATACACATGAATCAATTTTTAACATATTGATTAAGCTGTCCCTTGTACAATTTCTTTCTTTGAAATCTCAGGTATGGATTCACAGTGCAAAACTAACATTCAATAAAAAGAATATATATGGTAAAAATTAAAAAGATAAAATCTTAAAAATATTCAAGAAACATATTAGTCAAAACCCATTACACAAACTATTAATTATTTAACTTATTTTCCACATATATCAGAACCCTATAGGTTGGAAAAAGTGAAAATGGAACAAGAGATTTTGTCAAGTCATTCAGGGAGACAGTTTCCTATATCTAGAAATAATGCCAGCATCTATGAATCAGTCTTCCACTGGATTCCTTGTATCCTGCTAGCAATCAAGCAATGAGAATATGGAGAAGGCATACAGTATCGTTTTCTTCTTCACTTCGTCCATGGGAAATATTTTAGGAGCAAGGGCTACAAGAGGTATATATGACATTCTGCACCAAACTGTTATAGGGCAACCCCAATATAAAATAAAACGGGTTGCCTGGCGGTGGGTCCTCACCGGCGTGCTTAAAAGGGACTTATTAATACACCACTACAGGCACACACACAAAAGGTTAATAAAAGGTTTATTTACAAGGGAAAAGGAAATAAGGAAATGTACAACTCAGGGAGAAAATAGGGAAATAAAGTCTTTAATGCGTCCTACCCTATCCACCATCCTGAAAACCCAAAGGCACTCTCAGAGCTGGCCCTACACTGCGAGCTTGCGGAGAGCCAAAAATGGGGGATCCCCTCCAAAGCCCACGTGTCTGGCTTTATACCAAACCTGGCTGCTTAACCCTACCCTCAGGTTCCAGCCACCTTCCCTTTGGTGGTGATGGGATTTGGAGTTCCCAGTGTCTTTTGGCTTTGGTCTGGGGTGGGGGGTGGAGTCTACAAAGCCTGTATGGAATTAGCTTTAGGACATCCTTTTCCCAACAATTATATGATCTATTACAGGAGGCTGAAGAAAGAAAAAAAATTATGTGGGGTTTCAAAATGCATGACTTGTTTCTACTACTCCAACTCAAGGAAAGTTGGGTAGAAAAACTTATTTGTAAGAAAGAAGTTAATAAAAGAGAATAAAAATTTGTAATAGGAATAACTAACTACCTTAAAGGGATTCAATAAGATCTTACCCTCATAGGAAAAAATAGTAAGAATAAGCAAACAAAAACATAATCACTATAAAAATAAAATTATCATTAGATTAAGCCTTTGTGTTAGAAATTTGATCCCAAATTATAAGATGAATGGATGGAGCGTATGAATATTTAAGACACAGAGGGTATAAACAGAAATTTCAACATTTGTCTGGTAAGACATTAAAGAGTATAAATGGACTGGATGCGTAAATAAATAAATAAAAAAGAGAGTAGGTAGAGTTCAGAGCTGAAGGAAAAGGTATATACATCTTAGATTAAAATTTTCCCTTAGGTACAGAAAACTAACAATGATGGCCTTCAGTTAAATAGATTCTGATGACCTTATAGAACTACGAGAACAATGAGCAAATTTAAAAGTATTTCAGAGAGAAAAAAACAGGTATATAACCTACAAATGAATGAGAATTACACTAGTATTGATATCACACCTCTAGAACTATATGGTAAAGCAAATATAGCAATGTTTTTAGAAATGCAAATTCTAAGCATAGCAATCTATCATTCATATCCTAAAGACAAAGATGTATTTGGAAATCTAACTGTTCAGAAATGGAATACCTATAGGCATTTCTTTAAAAAACTATTGATTTGACAAAACAAAAAATGACCCAAGAAAGAGAAAAACATAGGCAAGATAAACAGCAACGAAACAAAAAATAGGCAACTTAGGTAGACACTTAAAAAAAAAAATCTATTACAAAAATTAAAAAAAGTAATGGCAATCTGGAGCTAGTACTTCGTAATTTAAAAGTAGATGATGTAGAAAGGGAAATAGCCTAAGAATGAAGTGTTATTCAAGAGAACGGATTCACATTGATTAACAAAGTCCAGAGAATAACATAAAATTGGTTATGTATATTTCTAAAGCTTTAAGGGTAACTGTGAGGAAAATAATAAACAAAGTGAATTTTAAAATTCATTCCAGGAAAAGAGATGGAACAAAAACACCACAAAGAACCCCAATCAACAACAACAACAAAAAGGAAACAGTGATATGAAAGATATAAGGGGAAAACATAAAATAAAACAAACTAAAAGAAAATAAACAAAATGTAAATATCACAAATTACAACAAATCAATCTATTAAATGTGTTGTATCTGAAAAGATAGTCTCTTTAAAATCTTTATACAATAATGCAAATGTTCCAATATTACCAGCACAAAAATTTATACATGTTGTATATGTATGTGTGTTTTTTTCTCACAACAATGAAATAAAATAGAAGTTAATCACAAAAGAATAGCAAAAATAAATCACAATATTGGAAATAAAAAATATTTTCTAAATAATGCTTGCATTAAAGAGATAATTAAAGTTGAAATTATAAACTACTAGGAAAAAAAGTGATGTTTTAACGAAAATCTGTGATATTTGTCCAAAGAGGTATTTAGAAGAAAATAATTACCTTTAAATATGTACATAATAAAAAGCTGAAAATAAGTCAACTAAGTAATCATCTCAAAAAAAAAAGCCAATAAAATGAACAAGATAAAAGATATGAACAAATTAGAAAAAATTAGACAATATAATTAAAAGTTGGTTCTTGGAAAGACCACTAAACTTCTGAGAAATCTAAATAACAACAGGAGACTCCAAATAATAGCAATAGTAATAATGATTAAAATATTCTCTTATCAGATGTGTTAACAATGGATATGTTTTTTTATGTGACTGATTCATGCTCAAAAGCATACCAGAAGTGGGGCCTCCCTGGTGGAGCAAGGGGTTAACACTCAACCTATGAAGCTATCCACAGCCGCTGCAGCATGAGTTTGATCCCTGGTCCACCAGGGAAATACCCACATGGCGCAGCAGACCTCTCCTGACTCGCCCACTGCTCCCCCTCAGCAGTGTATTTCAGTCAGTCTGCCTGTTCTGTTCCCCACTCTGTATCTGGTGAATCCTCTCACCCCCCATACCTCTGGCCTATACCCCAACTCTTGTATGCATAAATAAATAAATCTTAAAAAAAAAAGAATACCAGAAGTTATTGTGAGGATTAAATAAGTTAACTAATAAATAACTTAGTAAACATACATTTGTATGTAGTTAAATAAGTATTAGACATTAAATAAGTAAAAAATAAAATAATTATAACTAAATGAATGAAGTATATGATGAGTTTAAACAGCCTTTGACATAACACATAGCAATTCTATATAAGTGTTTACTATTTGTTGTTACTTCATGTCATTAAGTTTGCTTAATGGAGGGGAAAAAATAGTGAGGCAAGACTAGAAACTGAGAGGTCAGAATAGTATTGAAATCATCCAAAGAAAAATGATGATGGCTCGGACTAGAGGGATAGGAATGGAGGTGATAAGAATTGACTAATTTCTATGTACAGTTTGAAGAGAAAGCCCAAAGAATTCACTGAGAAACTATGTTGGGGGTGGGATGTGTAAAAGAGAAAGAAATCAGGATAAATACATTTTCAGTGTAAAGCAGCAAATGAATAAAATTGCTATTTACTGAGATCAAGAAAATCTAGCAAAAGCAAGTTTGAGAGAAAATCCAGAGAGGAATCTTGAATATATTTCTTTAGCGCTAAGACCCAAAATTGTGTTCCATATAGTAAGTAAACAGACAGAACCATTGTTAAGCCAATACTTGTATTCACATCTCTAAAGTTATTATTCTTTAAAAAAAATGAACTCACTGAATATTAAGTTCAGAAAGCTGTTAAACTGATTACAGACATCTTCACATGCACATTAATGAGTTAGTATTATCAAAAAGCAAAATCACAGTTTTAGTATCTATTTTACAACTTAATTCATTGTATTGAACTCAAATAAAGTCCTATTAGTATATTTCTGAGAATAAAAAAATGGATTACTATGCTTTATAATATGATTAATGGTCAATGGATATTTTGATTAAAATTTCTCTAGGAATTAGCAAAGATGAAAGGATATGAAGTTGGATAATTTCTAAAATCAGTGCAGTAAGTACAGATTTCTAAATAAATTAGTTTCTTACTAGATGCTAGGTAATCTATAATCTCTGAAGCAGAAGTAATTGTTCTACAACTAATTTTACATTATAATGGAATGAAATCCTTCTTGATGGGAATGTGAACAAATTGAAGAAAATTAATAAATTTGTAGCATAATTATGCTACATACTTAGCATAAACATGTAGCATAATTATGTAAATCATGAGAGAAGTAAGAATATTAACTTGTACCTAGATACTACATACCAACAATTTCTTTACCTTAGTAGCAATTTTCATTTATAACCCAATTATTCACTATATTTGTTAGTCATTAACATCAGTTATAGATATTATGTTTATAATTAATAAACAAGCACACTTACAATACTTAACAATTCATTTTCCAGTTGGTAAGCACATTTGACCTACCTCTAGATAACCATCATGCACCTTTCCTTTTTAGCTATTGCAACCAAGAAAGCTAAACTTTCTAATGTTATCATTTATCCTTAAGCATTTTTTAAAATTAACTCTGTTTATCTAAAAAGACAAGGTAGGCAATGACTGACAAGATTAACATGCAAATAGATATGTGTGTTTCATTTATATGTTTCCAGCCAGAATCTTCAGCAGTATTGTAAAGAGATGTTAGTGGAATCCTAATTGTCTGTTACCATGAGAGAGGATATATACTTCTTCTTAAAGAAAACCAAATAAGGAAGTTTTCTGCTTATAAAAAAGATGTAATCAGTTTATCTTGTACACAACACAATTAATTATTCTACTTTAATTGCAATAATTATCTACAGAAATCTCATGAGAAGTAAAATTAAACATCAAAGAATAAAATCTCCATTGTCATGAATACAGTCTTTGTAATTTTTTCTTATTTGTCTATGATTAAATGTATAATATTCTGTGATGCTACAAGTAATTTAAAGTATATATACCCAGTTCAATTTTACATACTTTGATTAGATCATATTTTTATTATAAAGAGATAAATCCAGATGTACTCAGTATATGAAATATCACAAATACATACAAATTCAAGTAATTTGGAAACACTTTTTCTGAAGTCTTTTGATAAGAAAATGATTTTATAAAAATGTCAGAATCAAAAGTATGGCATTCAATCCTTCCTTACAACTTCAGTTTCAATTTAGTTAAAAAAAAAAAAAAACTAAGCCCAAAACTCTCCTCTTTAATGTCCCAGTAATAAGTCCAATAACAATGGGTCACAGAAGTAGCTCCTATTTCCAAACCCACAAATGCATGGTGTGCTGCGTAAGTTTCTGCGTCAATTTGGCTAGTCTGTAGAACCCAGTTATTTAATCAAATGCTAATCAAGGTGCTTATGTGAAGGTATTTCATAGATTAGGTTAACAGCTACAATCAGTTATCCTTAAGTAAAGGAGATTATTCTTAATAGTGTGGGTGGGGCTCCTCCAATCAGTTGGAAGACCTTATGAGTAAAAACAAATTTCCAAGGAAAGATATTCTGCCTTAAGATAGCAGCACCAAATTCTGAATTTCCAGCCTTTAAATATCAAAAAACCTAGAGAAAACTAGGTTTATCTAGTCTAGTTAATTCTTTATTTTCAGAATATTTCCTCTCACTAGCAGATCAGACTAAATTCAATAAAAAGTGAACAAGTCAGCATACCATCCATCATGCTGAATAATCTTCCATGACACTCATGAACACGCTCAAATTAGCATACAGGTCATATGTGAGCAACATCAGGTTATGTTTAGCTGGTGGAACTCAACTCTTCTGTGCTAGGGTTCCCACAATTGGCTCCAAATGTCAAAAAGGTCTTTTATACTTTAGTCCTCTTTATTAAAAAATCTGGATGGAAAAGCAGAACATCTTTGACATTTTATAAAGTCTAATATTCACTCAAACATCAGATGCATATTGCACCATTACTTGGAGCGATCACAGAAATAGCCTGTTTCATTCAATCAGTGAAATGCTATTTTCTAAGAGATATATGCTTTTTATTATTCCTGCATTTACAGTTATTGATTTCACTTAAGGTCAAAGAGGGTACAAAATGAGCATTGAATATATAAGCAGTTGTAGAGTTATACACAGTAGGATGTGATTTTATAGTTCAAGACTTACTGTAGACATAGGAAGGGTAACACTTTTCAGGAGAAATAACAAACATCAGAAATACAAGCATATGAACAACTCCTAGTAGACACCAACTTTGGGGATGGGGGTAATTTACTGGATCATGAAATGAGTATCAGGTCAGAAGAGTTAATAGACCTTACCTTTCCAGTGAGAGCAATATCTTCAAATTCCCCACAGCAAATCTAATTTAATGTAGAAGTTATGATTCCATGTGGAGGGGATTAACCTTTCATTGCAACAATGGCATAATTGCTAAATGTACAAATAACCACTAAAATAATTGATAGCTTTCTTTCATTGGTACCAAGGCATTTTAGAAAATATTTCATCAATTCTCACAGTTACATGTTGAGCTGGTGATTAAGATTTCTGTCTCTACATGGATACCAAATGTAGGTTTAGAGATTTTGTGAATTAGAGCTGAAGAGTCAAAGTCAGAGGTGATCAAACAATTCTAAAATTCTATTGTTTCAGTGTTACGGTCATAAAAGCACGCAATATTCCGATAGTTTGTCAAAAAAACCTTTGTATTTTAAAGTAAGATTTTTTTAATCTTACAGCGATAAAGGAATAAAACACCTGATAACTGATATTGCAAAACAAAAAAAGAAATGATTCATTAATTTTTATTGTTTACTAAAAATATGAACAGAAAATTCACAACAGAAGACAAATGATCTAAAAAGAAAAATGTCAACTTCGCTAATAATAGCAATTTAAAAAGCAAACAAATTAAAATGTTTTATCTATCAAACTGTGTATGTTTTTTCTAAAATAACTTTGTGAAGTATACCAAACAGGGCACAATATGCACAGTATGATTCTAGTTTTGTTAATAAACAGGAGACAATGTGCACAGTATATGTGCCGTATGCATAAGACAATCTACACATTGTTAATGAGCAATGCAACAGAGATTTACATTAAAAATGATTAGAGGAGTTTAAAAGAAAATAATCCAGTCAAAAAATGGGCAGAAGAGCTTAAAAGAAACTTCTCTAAAGAGGAAATGCAAATGGCCAACAGGCATATGAAAAAATGTTCAACATCACTTGTCATCAGGGAAATGCAAATCAAAACTACCATGAGATACCATCTTACACCAGTGAGAATGGCACATATTAAAAAAACTAGCAACAACAAATGTTGGCGAGGGTGTGGAGAAAAAGGAACTCTTCTGCACTGTTGGTGGGAGTGCAAACTGGTCCAACCACTGTGGAAAGCTGTGTGGAGATTTCTGGACCTACTAAACATAGAGCTCCATATGACCCAGCAATTCCACTCCTAGGTATTTACCCAAAGGACACAGAAACATCAATTCCAAAGAACACCTGCACCCCTATGTTTATAGCAGCACTGTTTACAATAGCTAAGCTTTGGAAACAACCCAAATGCCCAAAAATAGATGACTGGATCAAGAAGATGTGGTACATATATACCATGGAATATTACTCAGCATTCAAAAAAGATAAACACATGCAATTTGCTGCAACATGGATGGCGCTGGAAGGGATCATGCTCAGCGAAATAAGCCAAAAAGAAAAAGAAAAATACCGGATGGTCTCACTCATAGCAGGAATCTAGAAAACTTAAATAAGGGACCAGGAAAATGAATAACTATAAGAAAGTGAAAATCAAAATCAACAAAAAACTATGAACCAGAGACACTTTTAGGGGGGCGGGGGTGGGAGGGGAGGGATTGGGGTCAGAATGGGGGGCTGCAATTGTATGGGGAATATAACAATAAAATTTATAAAAAAAAAATGATTAGAGGAGTTTAGATCAAAATAAAACCGCTACCTGGTTTTAACATTAGGTAATGACAGCCAAATTTTAGATTTTTCTTTGTAGTTTCTATAATTTTCCCAAGCTTCCAGTAACAGTAAGTTTTACAGTGAAAAAAAAATCATTAAAAATATGGCTAAAAAGTCTATTGTGCGTCATTTAAATTTATCAATATTCTTAGAAATACATGTTTAGCAAAACAAATAGCACATTTAATTACCAGAAGAGAAAATCATTCCAAGAGGGTAATTACTATTAGAATATTTATTTCACTAGGTGAAGATCATCCAAATAGAAGTCCCCTCAACTTTGCTGAGATAAATGTGAAGAAAAGCTGGGTCATTAAAAGCCATGCTATAAAAACATAAAAGCATTTAAAATCAACTGCTCAGTTGAGTGTGATTCCAAAGATAGTCAAGATGTGGAAATATAATGATTGCTTGTATCACCTGCCAGAGTAAAAATAATCATTGTTTGCTTCTTGGCTCTGCATCAGATGTCATCTCCCATCCGCACTCCACTCCCACCTGCTCTATTTTTTAATCACATTATATTTTAGAATACTTCCTTATAAAAATAAAAAGTATAGAGAATCTCATTGCACTTTGGTAAGGTAATTTAAGAGGGCTATCTGGATTAAACTGAAAAGGATCTTAAGAAAATTTTTGAAATAAATTGTTAGGTAAGTTAAAAAGGAAAACTAGGCAACATAATTAATTAAATAAGAGATTATGATAAGGTTTTTAAGACACAAAAGGCAGTAGGATTATGATGTTTCCAAATTAATTACACCCTTTCATTAGCATAAGTCCATCAATACTTCAAATTACTGTTGGAAAAGTAGCTCCAACTACTATGCATACATTATACAAAAACACTATTTTAAAATATTATTTTATTCTGACATTTTTCTTGATAAATTTCAATAAATTAGATTTTACTATATGCATAGAAACTTCACATAATATGGGTGAGAGTCATAACACTATTAAAAGAAATATGGTACCTCTTTTTCTAAAACATACAAAAATATATTCACACACAAACAACTCAAAAACAGAAATAGTATCTTACAATTCAATAGAAATCACAGAAATATAAACACAAAATAAGACAATGTTATTCCAAGTAGAAAGTTGGAATACAAAATTATATGCATAATTATGCAATTACATGTTAATGTATGTGCTTATGCCACAGACTCAAACATACCAACAAGTTAATTGATTGGGACTAAGAATATTTTGGAGATTTTTACTTTTTAATTTGCAAATTTTCGCATAGAACATACAGCAATCTGTTTTATTTATATAAGGATAATTTACCTTGAATATCTGAAAAGAAATAACAGATACATGCTTGCATTAATATCAACACAGCCTATTTCAATTGTAAAACAAGCTAGGAAAGTATTTTCTCAAGACATTTGGCAAGTATCCTCTAAAACTAATATCACTATACAAGTCATCTAACTCTGTTTACAGCTTTGCTTTTTCAACTTATCTAGTAACCACATTTATTTTTTTTTAAGATTTATTTATTTATTTATACAAGCACTGGGTACAGTTAGAAGTGCGTGAGTGTGAGAGAATTCACCAGAGCCAGAGTGGGGAGCAGAACAGGCAGACTTAACAAAATACACTGCTGAGGGGAGCAGTGGGCGCGGGCAGGAGAGGTCTGTGCGCCATGTGGGACCCTCACCCATGGCCGGGGATTGAACCGGTGCTGGAAAGGCTGTTGGGCAGCTTCACAGCCCAGTGCTCAACCGCTGTGCCACCAGGGGAGGCCCTCTAGTAACCACATTTATAAAAGAAATTACCATCAAAAATTAAGATATAACAAAAGCTACTGAATAAAAACCTATGTCTCTTGATTTTTCTCTGAATAGCTCTAGAATTTGTTAAAATCATTGCAATCTTTATATTTAAAATAAACATACCAGGGCCTCCCTGGTGTCACAAAGAGTTAAGTTGCAGCACTGTGAAGCGGTCCATAGCCACTGCAGCATGAGTTCGATCCCCAGTCAGGGATCTGACCCACATGGCACAGCCGATCTCTCCTGACTCACCTGCTCCCCCCGCCACCCCCAGCAGTGTATTTCAGTGGATCCGCCTGTTCTGCTCCCCACTCTGTCTCTGCTGAATCCTCTCATCCCATACCACGAACCCCTGGCCTGCACCCCAGCTCTTGTATGCATAAATAAATAAAATAAATCTTTAAATAATAAATAATAAAACACACAAATAAACCACACCATTATCTACTGTTCTAACATACACCATGTGGTAAACAAAATATATTTCAAGAAAACAAATGAGACAACTTCAAAAACTGCCTCATTTAAGTCATAAAAATGCCAAATAAAATCAGGTTCATTTTTTATTATATAGTTTTTTTATTTCCCTTAAAATATGAACATATGTCTTATTTCTTCAGCTAATAACCCTTTATAAATCCTGATATGCCACTTTATGAGGACACTTTAAGAGTCCCCTGACTCTAAAGCTTATATTTCTCACTGAGATGCCAAAAAAATAATGGCTGCATCTAGAAATTCCATGAAACAATTAAATTTTCAAGGCAATCATGATAGGATTTACACTTTCCCATGTTTGTAGCTCAATATATTGATAATGAAGCACATCATAAAAACAGATGTGAGTAGTGAAAAATCACTATTAGAACACCAAGATTGTTTTGGTGTCAGCCAGATATTTTATATTCTGCTCAGGCTCTGTCTGTCTCAGATCTTTAAAAAAAATAACATTTCATTAACACCAGGTTCATCCCTTCCAGACCCCACTTAATCACTGAAACACTGTTGATTCTGCATCCCCTCAGATGGACTTACTCACTGATAAGACAAGGTTCTCCTTTAGAATTCTTCCTTGGGTAGCAGTGGTTAGTTTACTGAGTACAGAATAGACTAAAACAGAATGAAAGATGTTTGAGATAATATATGCCCATATAAGCCTGAGCTAGAATTTTCTGGTCCTTATTTTACTTATTCCTGGTTGACTGGTAGTTTATTCATACACATAGTTAATTTATATGAGAATGTTCAAAAATGCTTATTCTACACTCTATCTAGAATACTTAAAGTGAAAAATTTTATTATAGTCAATATTTTTTCTTCAAGGAATTTTACCTGTAGGTTAAAAAGAAATAATATGGCTCAAAAATCTATTCCACAATACATCTTATCATCAACTAAATAAAGTTTCTGAATGCCTGTTGTATGCCTGGGTTTATTCTAGGTACTTTAAACATGGGAAACAAAACACAACTTTGGGACAAATTCTTCAGATAACACACAAAAACCCAAAATCCCCAGGCTATCTTCAACAGAATATTTTCCTTTAATCTAAACTCCATGAAAAAAGGAAAACGAATAATATGTATTCCACAATAATGAATAAAAAATCTGAATATTAACTACTAGAAATGTGCCCAAAACACAGAATGTTATATCTAAAAAATTGTTGAATGAAAGGAGAAATAGGATTTAGCCAAGTCTAGAGCAAGATCATGTATCAGAAATGTTGTAGGGAATTTCTCTACTAGGAAAAATATAAAAGTAGATTTAAAAATATCTGAAGGTGTGTTTCAGGGTGAGAAGGGAAGGCAATATACAGAGAAGTGGTTCAGTACCTTGGATAGCTTTCAAAAGTCCCAGAAATACATAATTACTTGTGTATCCCAGTTGGGATCATTTTGTTAAAGGGTCCTGTCACTTTTACACTAGAAATCTTCTGCATGAAAATGGAAAAACATTCCATCCCAACCCCACCCTGACATACTTCAGATAAATATACATAAAGAAGTCATATCTGTTTGTTAAAACACACCACCTTCTTACTTATTGGGGAGTAAACCTGTGACATTAGAAAAGTGATCCAAGAAGTCTTATCTCTTACAGAAGAGCATGGTAAGAAGGGTCGCTCTCGTTGATCTTGAGCAAGGGATTATCTGAACTATCTGACTGGCTATCTAAAAGTGGGAATAAAACATACTAGGCAAACCATCATTCAGTGTGGTATATTCTCTTTACCAGAAAAACACTTTCTCCTATAAGCATGCATATAAGTAAAACAACTTTATAATAATTATAAAGTAGCAAGAACTCCAAAGCAAAAAGACATTATTTATATGTCTCAAAGTGTACAGAGCTAAAGTAAAATGCTAACAAATAAGAAGATCTTCCTCTTTACTATCCTACTTCTTTTGTTGCCTACTACATTCTTAAATCTTTGCTTTTTTCTATAATGTAGCAGTCATGTTAGGGTTGGATATTTATTTGCATAGTTTCTCTTATGCTAAATTGCAAATACCTTAAGAAGAAGGATTGTGGTACCTTGACATTCAAAACCAACAGTACCATCAATGCTCAATAACTATTTATTGAATTTAGTCGACTGAAGTAACTCATCTCTGTTTTACAAAATTCCTGTTCTCATGGAAGTATTAATGTGGTCTATCCTAGTATGCTATCATATTATGGTAGAGAAAAAGGAAGAGATGTCATTTCTGATAGTAAACATAACAAAGTGATTAGGGTATCTGGAATTATTTATCCCAAAAAGAATCTTGTAAGAGAAAGTAATACAAACCATACCTTTCTGTTGGCAAATCACAGAAAATTCTGTTAAAGTTGTATTTTATATCCCCAAAACGTTAGTGTAAGGGACCATATAGATATAAAAACAATGGACCAACTGGGGAAAATATAAGGTCAAAAGATGAGATTCCTTTTAAAGAAAGAAAAAGGAGAATGAGGAAGGAGAAAACAAATGAATAAACCAAGAAAGTGCTGTCAAATGGTGGTAATGGAGAGTAAAGAAAGGTATATATTGACGAATGGTGACATTAGAAAATTCACATCACCCAAAAATTGTACAAGTAGAAGTAAACCTATTCTTGTCAGCCCATGGACTGTATTATACAGACTAGAGAGATAATGAGTATAACTTTGTTTTGTTTTTAATCTTACTTCTTGAGTAAATGCTTCCATGAGATGCTTTGGGAAAGTTCACTTAGATTGCTTGCAATAGATTCTCAAATACCTCAATAACTGCTAAAGTTTTCCAAAGGAAATTCACATTTCCAAGGAAAATTGTTTAGTCTTAACAATTTTAGATATTCTTACAATTTATACTTATATAAAATTTATCTTGCATGAATTTATACAGTGTTTTTAAGTAGTTATTAAGCATTTGAGACACTCATTTTAGAAAATTAAGTGTTACTGAGTGAGGCCCCTTCCAAATTCAGCAGGTTTATATTTCACTGAGAATCAATTCCATCTGGTGTTTCTATTCCAGAATTTAAAAAATTATCCTACAAGACCTCCAATCTTGTTTAAACACTAAATTGTGCAGTACAGATTCAAATTTCTAGAAAAGTGACTGTTAGTGAATCTACTTTATTTTCCCCTCCATCTGAAAAGAATAGTTTTATTTTACTTTTCTACTTCAAGAACACCTAATCCTTACATTTTAACAAATAGAATTTACGTGTGTTTGTTGCCAAGAACCTCATTATTATAATATAGTTACAATGTCCCTCTGTGACTATTAGTTAGTGCTATGGCTTATTAACACGTGCTTTTATAATTCAAATATCATGAGAACTTATTCACGGAATATTTAAATTTAATATAGATAGCTTCTCAAACTTACTGTTAAGAGAAGCCTGTAAATTAGACGGGGTGTGAGAATCTGAAATATGAGCAGAGCTGTTTAAAATCTTGTTGCTGTGCATTAAGCATTGTTGTTGACTTGGCAACATCTACTTTCTGAGAAACCAGAAGTTACTGTGAGCCTGGTTGCAAAATTAGGTTTTAAACTGGGCTGTAAGTTGTAACAGCCTCATCCCAAACAATTGGCATGCTCCAAACTCCCCTATTGCTGAGAGCTGGGGACAGCAGAATTTTCAAAGCCAAGAGATAAGTCCAAAAACCACTGAGACTTCAAAGCCCATTAAAGATTAAAGAAAACAAAAATAAAATCTAGACTAGTACTGTCAAGTTAATCCCCATAATGAACATCAGTATTAAGTTTTTACTAACCTATTAATCAAAACTTCTTTTAAAAAAAATCCAGTGAGATTAAAAAAAAAATTGTATAATTCTAAAACCAGTGGGGTAGTATGTTGTAAGATAAAACTTTCCAATTTTCAAAAAAACAGAAAGTTCATATTCTTTTCTTATTCTGTTTCTTCTGACACCAAGCATTTAATAATCCTCCCAGGTCCTGGGTTTCAAATTCTTCAGCTTGGAAACAGAGAATATGAACTAGAAAGTAGTTAAACTTACTTCCAGAAATAGCTATTTCCTTCTATTTTAATTCTATATCACTTGCAGTTTAATAATTTTAAAGGTGAAAAATACATGTTTAATAAATGTGTTCTAGGCTTAGAATGTAAATTCCTGTTCTATGTAAGAGCAATACATTTTTTTTTCCAAAATAATCCCAGATGATGGAGATGAGCACACAGACCCAAATAAATGTAAATGATATGTAACCATTTCCAGAATATCTACCCATTTCTCTTTCAAATCTTGCAAAGCTTTGGAAAGTGGAGGGTAAGGGTCAACATGACTGCTGTTGGCTGAGGTATGCCTCTTTCACCACTTCTTTGAAGCAGAACATGTTAGAGTGGGAGGAAGCTTCCTTCAACATCATATAGCAGAAAGCCCACATCAGAGTCTACAAGAGCCTGCCTAGCATTGGATTTAAAGTTGCTAGAATTACAAGGCACAATATATCTGCCTTTCCTCTCCTACTGTAGTCCATGATCTCTTAATGAGTGGCAGACTAGAGGCAACCAGTACTTAGAGTTGTCCACCGCGAACTCAAGATTCTAGTCAGAGAGGCCACATGATGCTAATACAGAAGCCCTAAAACATTAGCAACATAAGAAATGAAAGACAGCTCAAGAAACCCCAATGAGGATCCAAACACAGAAAATGATGTATTTCCTGATAATCAAATCCTAACTTTGACTCACTGAGACATTACTCCTCTAAGAGTACAATTTCTTTTACACCATTAAAACCATCCTGACTGATGATTACAAACAAGGCAGAAGAAATACTGAAAGTTTTGTCTCAAGGAATGTATATGAACAATAGCCTTGTGAAGTGATGGGAAACATACATACTATTGCCTCCCATGCTGTTCACAGAGCCGACAGCACTAATCAGTAATAGTCTTTTGTGTAATATCTGAGTTTCAGCTCCACCATCTTTCCCAACAGGCAGGCTCTGCCAATTGATCTGAGATGACATGAAAAAGAAAACCTTTTTACCCTCTTTTATACAGAAGAAAAGAACTCTGTGCTGGTAATCGTGAGGGCTTACTCCTTCTTTGGACCCTACCATTAACTAGCAAGGCAAATGTGCTTCTAGACTCCAGTCTCATCATTTATCAGTAAAGTTTGGAAGCAGGAGTGGACTATCTCTAAGTTTTCTTTGTGTGTGTCTTACTCCTAGATATTTATAATGGAGAGTATCTATGAATGACTGAAAAAAGCATGACCACCACAAAATCTCAAGCAATGAAGATACTCCTTGAAATTATAAAGCACCTTGCTTATTTTATGCCTCCTAACAGAGCTACAGATGCTAGTTATGAGATTTTTTGTCAACAGTGCTTATTTCATCCAGGAATATATTCTAGTGCAACTCTTTCACAGATGAGGAATTAGATGTTCTTGAATTAGGGTTAATTGACTTGCATAAAATCACATAGATAATCCTGCAGACAAAGATTCTGATTATCAGCACCATGATTTTAGCACAATTATTCACTTGTTAGAGTTTAAAGAGTGATTTCCAAACTGCCAACCTAAATTTACTGACAAACCAGTGCCCTACCCCATCACTCTTAGTCTTCATGTTTTCTTGTTTGTGATAATTTTGTATCATTTAAATATGTTTAGAGTCCTTACATTCTTTCTCTTGATAAATTAAGGTCTCTTGTTCATTGAACACATGTATTCTGTTCATCCTTTCATCCTTATATTTGCAATTTTCCCAATTTAGAGTCAGAGAAATATTTTCCTGTGAGTAGTGTGTTTCCTTTACCATATCATAACAATGCTGAATAAGATCTCACCTGACACAAGCCCTGTAGAATCAAAAAGGCAGACATTTACTGCTACCTTTTGTTTATTGCCTTCTGTCTGTGATTTGGTTGCTATATAATCTTGAGCAATAATTATTTAACTCCCTAAAAAAAAACCATAATATACCCCAAAATGAGCTTAATATCACAATATTTGCTGTTGAATCTTAAATCAAATTTTCAAATGCTTTATGCTGATTTGATAATAAAGAAAGCAGAGGTATTTCATGTGTGAAATATGCTTAACATAAATTCATTAATTAGCCATAGTCTTACTGGATTATAATCCAGAGTATCATAGTAATGGAAACAAAAGGAGTTAATGCCCACAATGTTAAATACCAATAAATAAGAGTGGATTACTACATACGTAGTCAGGAGACCTGAATTCCATGCTCAACTTTCACACTAAAATCACAAACTTGCATAACTATCCTTGCTTTCTTTAGTCCCAGCTGTACAGTGATGACATTCACCTAGCTTTCTAGATCACCTTCATATTTACAATTTTATTACTAATATTTCCATGGGATGATCCCAATACTACTCTCTATGTATGGACCTTTCTCCTGGCCATCTACACAATTTTTAATATCACACTGTATAAAAGCCACCAGTCTTGTGCTTGCCCAGGATGACCTATCATCATTCTGGCCCTGCTGCTCTATGGCTAATGCAAAATATCAATGGATATTGATCATTAACAGTAACAACATTCAGTAACAATCTGCTTCAACAAAAAGGGAGAAAAAAAACTTCTCATCTCCAACTTCCATTTTTACTTCACTCTACAAGTTTAAGGACCTGATGACCACATTTTCTGTAATGTAAACAACCAGGTGAGCCAACTCTAAGACACTTTATAAGTGACCTTAAGTGTATAAGAGTGTATAAGTGGCCTTAAGTGCCAAAATTCCAGAAAGCATATATCACTAAATTAAGAAAAGACCTTAGAGGGCCTTCCCTGGTGGCTCAGTGGTTGAGCGCTGGGCTGCGAGGCTGCCTGCAGCCTCTGTGGCGCCGGTTCATTCCCTCCAGTGAGGGTCCCACAAAAAAAAAAAAAAAAAGAACCTTAGAGATGTTCACATTTCCAAACCCAACCCTTTAATGTCAGAATGAAGAATCTGAACTCCAAAGACTGAAAATGTAAGGATTAGAATGAAGCATTCCTTTTTTTTTGTATATTTTTAAATTGAGATAACATTGATTTACCACAATGTATATGATTCAGTTGTATAAGGTCATACCTCATCAGATGTATGTTACCATCCAAGCACCCATAGTCATCCTCCATCGTTCATTGGACACTTCCACTCTTTATTTCCTCCACACCACAACTACAGTCTCTAACGTACAGTCAGATTTCTAGGGTTTTGCTTTGGTTTTGTCAGTTCCTTTGTTTTGCTTCTCTATATTCCACATATGAGTGAAATCATCTGGCTTTTCTCTTTCTCCTTCTAACTTATTTCATTCAACATAATCCCTTTCAATTGCACCCGTGTTGTTGCAAATGATACAAATGGCAAGAGTTCTTATTTTATATAGTTGAGTAGTATTTCATCTGTATGGAATACACAAGGTATATCTTAATCCACTCATCTGTCCTGGACACTTGGGTTTACCGGGCTATTGTAATGCTGCAATGAACACAGGAGTGCATATATTATTCTGAATTAGTGTTTCTGCATTCCTCAAGTAGTTAGTTACCTATAAGTGGAATTGCTGGATAATATGGCAGACCTATTTTTAATATTTTGAGAAACCTCCAAACTGTTTTCCATAGGGACTGGGCCAGTCCAGATTCCATCAACAGTGTATAAGGGTTCCTTTTTCTCCACATCCTCACCAAAACTTGATTCTAGTTTTGATATAAGCAATTCTTATAGTTTTGAGTTGGTATTTCATTGTGGTTTGTATTTACTTTCCCCAGATAAGGGATGATGAGCATATGCCTGCTGGTCATCTGTATGTCTTCCTTGGAAAAGTGTATATCTCTTCTGATCATTTTTTATTGGGTTTGGGTTATTTGTTGTTGTTTTTTTTGTTGTTGTTGTTGTTATTGTTGTTGAGTTGTATGAATTCTTTGCAGATCTTGGATATTAGCCCCTTGTCAGATGTATACTGTAAATGTTTTCTCTCATTCAGTAGGATATCATTTTGTGTTAAAGTTTCCTTTGCTGTGCAGAAGCTTTTTAACATGATGTAGTCCCATTTGTTTATTTTTGGTCCCTTGCTGTTGGAGTTGAGTCCCAAAGATATCCGTGAAACTAATTTGTGGAGTGGGGTATGTTTTACCCATGTTTTCTCCTATATATTCTATGGCAGGGCCAAGTACTTTTGATCCCAAGTCACTATGCTTATATGGAGAAAAGTAGGAAAGCATCCGGAAAATTAAAAAATTCTAGTATCAGTGGCTTTTGATGGGTGGTTGTGCTTGGCTGTTCTAGAAAACATCAAAAAATAAAGGCTTTCTTAACATTCTCACAGAAATTTTTCAAAATCTCCATATATATTTATTATTATTTTGAAGCATTTAAGTATGAGGAAAAAAAACATTTGTTCTAGAGCTGAAAATCATGGCCGCTTCACTTATTGTCAGTCAAGTTAACTTCTTTGTGCTTCATTTTGTCATCTGTAAAATGGCATTGAAAGTACCTTCACCAAATCATTTTTGGAAGTAAAAGAAAGAAAATGTAGCATGATTAGCACTGTGTCTTTTAATATTCCTTAGTGGGCTCAAAAGTTATGTATTGTCAGAAGGTCTCAACAAATCTTACACATATCTCTTCAAAAGCATGATGGTCTCTTGGGATAACATCCTAAGATGTGCTAATGATCTTGAAGACTCTCCCCAAAAAATATTTTCCTACAAATATCCAGAAAGATACTGTTCTTTGCTTCTAGGTTTCTTAGGGCCATCATACATGGAAACATGACCAGAGATTTAAAAAGACAGTAGGGTTACTAAAGATTGTTTTAAAAAAAAACAAAAAAAATAAAATAAATCAATGTTCTTATTTTTATGAACTCAAGATGCATCAGCATAGGTTTCAAATTTACCACTTCCTGCTGGCAATGTATAATAATTTTTGAGAATAATAATCTAAACATAGCAATGTAAATTGGCACATATGTGTATATACATTATAAAAATAAATATCACCTGCAAGAGGTGTTATTTAATATAAAATCAGTCTATTTTACAAATGTATCTTAAAGTTTCTACTCTAGAGATAGCTTTCCACAGTTTTAATGTGAAATCCCCAACTTGAATATTCCCAACTCCTAGTCCACAAGTTACATAACACATCTGCAGAGATATTTCCATTTGCAATTTATAGCACTGTGGAGCTAAAAGAAGTCTTTAAGACCACCCAGTACATAGATGGTAAAGGGATATGGGTGCTCTGGTGGTAGGTGTGGTATGGTGATAAACATCTGAGAAGGTGTGAACCTATTCCCATGAATCATATAGTGTGCTATAAACCACTGTTTCCTCAATAATAATATTTTTTTAAAAGACCACCCAGTACAAATTATTCATTTATTCGAGGAGAAACTGGAGCTTAAGAGGTTATGTCATAGCTTGCTAAATGTAAAAAAAAAGAAAAAAAGAAAAAGAAAAGAAAAGAAAAACAAAAAAAGAAGTTGAGCCTTGGCTAGAATAGAAAGCTCACCACTAGGCTTCTGCCTTTGTGCTCTCCCAGGAGTCAGGGTGCTGACTTTACGCTGTACAAGAGGCAGAGTTACCAGGGCCTCCCTGGTGGCGCAAGGAGTTAAGCACCACACTACGAAGCAATCCACAGCCTCTGCAGCACGAGTTCGATCTCCGGCCCCCAGCTGGCCAGGGAGCTACCCACATGGCGTAGCAGACCTCGCCTGTCTTGCCTGCAGCTCGCCTCAGCAGTGTGTTTCAGTCAGTCTGCCTGTTTTGTTCCTCACTGCGTCTCTGGTGAATCCTCTCACCCTCCCGCATCTCTGGCCTGTATACTCCAACTCTTTTTTTTTTTTTTTTTAAGATTTATTTATTTATTTATACAAGCACTGGGTACAGTCAGAAGCGCGGGAGGGTGAGAGAATTCACCAGAGCCAGAGCGGGGAGCAGAGCAGGCAGAAGGACCGAAGTACACTGCTGAGGGGAGCAGCGGGCGGCAGGAGAGGTCTGCGCGCCATGTGGGACCCTCCTCCGGTGGCCGGGGAGCAGCCGGGGATCGAACTGGCGCTGCAGAGGCTGTGGGCAGCTTCGCAACCCAGCGCTCAACCGCTGCGCCACCGGGGAGGCCCTACTCCAACTCTTCCATAAATAAATAAATCTTAAAAAAAAAAAAGAGGCAGTGTTACCAAGACTCACTCTATCTTTGAGCATACCTATTCTAAATGAATTCCTCATATCTGCCAATGTTTTCTCTTACATTTGTTGAACTAGATGGCCAAGGACAAACAGCACATAATTTCATTCACATGTTGTATAGAGAGGGAAATCAAGAAACAAATGAACTAAATAAAACAATTTTAAGATTGTAGGGCCAATCAATAGTTATTGGCATGAAACGGGAGATCAATCCAGTGAAAGGGAATGGGCAAGGACACGATTGGTCTTTCAGTGCAGAGACACATGTTCATTTTTAATGTCGCACAGTTGAAATGTGCACACCAGAAATGTGCAATATTACTTAGATTTAAAAAAATCCTCCCAAGGGCCTCCCCTGGTGGCACAGTGGTTGAGCGTTGGGCTGCGAGGCTGCCCACAGCCACTGCAGCACCAGGTTGTTCCCCGGACACCGGCAAGGGTCCCACAAAAAAATAAACAAATAAAAATTAAAAAAAAAACCTCCCAAAGAATGATTTTCTTTTTCCATGATTTTTTTGAAATGTCAATTAATTGTACTCTGTGCCCAAGTTTGTTGAAGTGCTACAAAACAAAGGTTCCAGAGACATTATACAATGTTCTCTTCTTCATTACCAAAGACATCTATTACTCTATACATGCTTTCCCCCACAGCTTGGGATCTGCTTTCTACAAGTAATTTACCTAGACAAAATCCACAAAAGTGAAAAATGTGTGACAACTCTATTTCATTCCAATAAAATATTTACAGTTTTGTCTTACATATGAATCACTAAATGTTATCCTAGGAATTAGTCCAACTTTTAATAAGGTACTCACAGAAAAATCAGTTTAGCGATATTGGGGAATCAGAGAAGAGGCATAAAATGTTTGTAGCTGTGTCAAACTGTAGATATAAAATTTTCTTTTTAGAAAACAATGGAACATAAACTTGGAATTAAATTCTAGATAGATTCAGTGGGTTATCAGAAATGATACATGGATCTGTGCCTTTGATGCCTTTGAGTTTATAATTACTATAAAAAATTTAGAAAGTTAAGTAATTGCCAGCGACAGTTTTATACATGAATTCGTCACAAATGAAATGAATAATATAAAGTGTTCTTGAAAAAGTCTGGGAAAGTTAAGCAGTTACAAAATAATATTTACAATACATAAGAAGAATCATAAGGGAATTCAATTATTTTATTACTGTTGTTACTAAGAACAGAACTCCTAAAGAGTAATCAATCTATAGTTCTGCACATAGTAAGTTTTTCCTGTCATCAACCCTAGTCAATGAATCCTATATTTTGGTTAATTAGCCAACTATTCTCAAAAAGATTTGTGTATTCTGCACATAAAAAACAATATCCAATATTTGTTGGGAAAGAGTTAAATAGTAATAATGATAATAATGATATAAAAATATTCACAGAAGGTTTTTAGAGATCAGATGCCATATGACTTATTTCATGAAATTCTTTAAGAATCCATTTCAGGGCCTCCCTGGTGGCACAAGGGGTTAAGCACCACACTGGGAAGCAATCCTCAGGTTCTGCGGCATGAGTTCGTTCACCAGCCGGCCAGAGAGAAACCCACATGGGGAAGCCGACCTCTCCTGTCTCACCCACTGATCTCCTCAGCATTGAGTTTCAGTCAGTTTGCCTGTTCTGTTCCCCACTCTGTCTCTGGTGAATCCGCTAACCCCCTGCCCCTACATCTCTGGCCTGTACCCCAGCTTTTGTATGCATAAATAAATGAATCTTTAAAAAAAAAAAAAAAGAATTCCATTTCATAGGTAAGAAACTAGGGTATAGATAAAGTAACTTACTGAAGATTATACAACTAGAAAGTAGCAAATCCAAGTTTGCATTTCAGGTTCACAACTCCAAAGCTCATGTTCTACCACTCTCTACTACTCAGTATTTCCCAGTTAGTTTTAAGTATATTTTCATTTTAATAAAACGACTTAGAGAAATTCATACTTTATTTCATCTTAAGCACAATAATTATCAATGTGGAAGTACTTAGAATTACTAGATAGGGGAAGTACTGATAAATAAGCCAAGTTTTGTAGTATCAGGTTTTCACAAAGATAACACATCTGTTAAGAAAATATGCGATAAAGTTCTGCTAAAATAGAGAAAACACTCCAGGTCCCAAATCTTCTCACTACATGAAATAGTAAGCATGGCATTTCCTAGATGACTAGATACATATTAAATGAGGAGGCCTTTTGGCATCAGCTGAACCATCTGAACAACTTTTCAAAGGAGAACCAGCAAGCGCACACTGATTCTTTTTGTCAGTCCTCCCATATGAAAGTTATAGTTTTTAGAACAAGGTGACGAGATATAGCAAAAGTAAATCAACAAGTATAAAAGAGAAAACAAATTAATCATTCCAGTTGGTTTTATGTATATTTTCAACTGTAATAAAATGTACATGTTTGATACTGATTAATTTTTGTTTCTATTAAAGTTCTGAAAGCAAGAGATAGAAAATAATTTAAACTTTCAACATTGGGTGGTACACAAAAAAATGGAACATCCCTATGTTAATATAGTTATTAAAGGGCCTCCCCGGTGGCGCAGCAGTTGAGTGCTGGGTTGCGAAGCTGCCCGCGGCCTCTGCAGTGCCGGTTCGATCCCCGGCTGCTCCCCAGCCACCAAAGGAGGGTCCCACATGGCGCACAGACCTCTCCTGCTGCCCGCTGCTCCCCTCAGAAGTGTACTTCGGTCCTTCTGCCTGCTCTGCTCCCCGCTCTGGCTCTGGTGAATTCTCTCACCCTCCCGCGCTTCTGACTGTACCCGGTGCTTGTATAAATAAGTAAATAAATAAATCTTTAAAATATATATAGTTATTAAAAATCATACCAATATCATGAAAAAACTTTAAAACATAATAACTAAACAAAGCTTTGTTAAAAAAGAACACTGTATATGAGCATTTAGAAAAAGAAAGTCTAAATTTATAATTTAAAATGTAAACAAAATTCCCATCCAGTTGTAGGATATTTGCTTTACTCTCTCAGTTTTTTCCAATTTTTTTTAATTGAAGTAAAATTGTTAAATAACATTATGAAGGTTTCAGGTATATAAACTTTTAAATCAACATCTGTGTATACTACCTTATATTTGACATCAGAATTCTAGCTTCCATGCATCACCACCAATTTCTATAATTAAAAATATGCTCCCAGCAAAGAAAGTTTCTTCAATAAATGGTGCTGGGAAAACTGGGTCGCTACATGCAAAAGAACGAAGCTTGACCACTACCTCACACCATGCACAAAAACCAACTCAAAATGGATTAAAGAACTAGATATAAGACCTGAAATCATAAAATACATAGAAGAAAGTATAGGCGAAACACTACACGACATGCACATCAAAGACATCTTTACAGACACATCACCCGAAGCAGTGATTGTGAAGGCAAAGATAAACAGCTGGGACTATACCAAATTAAAGAGCTTCTGCACAACAAAAGAGACAATAACCAAAACAAAGAGAAACCCCACTGACTGGGAGAAAATTTTTGCACACAACACTAATGATAAAGGAATGATCACAAAAATCTACAAAGAGCTGATGAGACTCAACAAAAAAAAAAAAAAAAAAGAAAGAAAAGAACCCAGTCAAAAAATGGGCAGAAAGCTAAAAAGAAACTTCTCTGAAGAGGAAATGCAAATGGCCAACAGACATGAAAAAATGTTCAACATCACTTGTAATCAGGGAAATGCAAATCAAAACTACCATGAGATACCATCTTACACCAGTGAGAATGGCACATATTAAAAAAACTAGCAACAACTAATGTTGGCGAGGGTGTGGAGAAAAAGGAACTCTCCTGCACTGCTGGTGGGAGTGCAAACTGGTCCAACCACTATGGAGAGCTGTGTGGAGATTTCTGGACCTACTAAACATAGAGCTTCCATATGATCCAGCAATTCCACTCCTAGGTATTTACCCAAAGGACACAGAAACATCAATTCCAAAGAACACCTGCACCCCTATGTTTATAGCAGCACTGTTTACAATAGCTAAGCTATGGAAACAACACAAATGCCCAAAAATAGGTGACTGGATCAAGAAGATGTGGTACATATACACAATGGAATATTACTCAGCAATCAAAAAAATAAACACATGCAGTTTGCAGCAACATGGATGGAGCTAGAAGGGATCATGCTCAGCGAAATAAGTCAGAAAGAAAAAGAAAAATACTGGATGGTCTCATTCATAGCAGGAATTTAGAAAACCTAAATAAGAGACCAGGAAAAAGACTAATCAATACAAAGTAAAAATCAAAATCAACAAGCCACTATAAACCAGAGACACACTATAGGGGTGGGGGGAGGGGCGGGGAAAGGAAGGACTAGAGTCAAAATAAGGGGTGGGGGGTGCAATTGTATGGGGAATATAACCAAAATGAAAATGCATACATTGTGCAAAGTTGAAAAAAGATGTAAGAATTATATAAAATAAAATATTTAAATAAAAAAAGAATATTTTGAGTTAAGTGATTAAAAAAAAAAAAAAAAACATGCTCCCAGAAAATCTGACTGGTAGTGACTATCCTTACAGATGCAGGATATAGAAGAGCACAAATTTTGCAAATTACCTGTATTCAAAACCTGCCTTTATCATTTATTGTGTAACTTTGCCTTATTTACTTAAAATCTGTGCCTCCCTTTCCTTATATGTAAAATAAGAGTATATTATGTTGTAGATAGCAGATCCTTGTGAGAATTACATGTGTTTAATACATATAAAGTAATTAAAAGAATGTTTGGCTCATGGTCAGGACTCAGTGCATGCTAGCTATTGTTGTTAATGATATTTCTAATTTTATTATTGGAGGATATTCATTCAACCAATGGCTCTGCTGTAAAAACATAAGAAATTCCTATTTTAATTTCAATTAAAATGTTATTAAAAACAAATGACTGCCCCAGCAAGAGAAGTACATATGCAATACTAATGTATCCACCAAACATGCATTGACTCTAAAGTGAAATATTATATAATAATAAAAATTAATTTGTGAAAAATTTTAATAATAATATAATTTTGAAATAAAGTTATTTCTCACTTTTTAAACTTCTTCCATCATATATTCATGGAAGATACATTTTGTACATATGAGTTTGTATGCCACACTCATTCTTTTCTTACACAAACAAAATAATTTGGAATTGGATAAGAAGTTAATTAAAGTAAAATAGAAATCTGATGCTAGATATGTAGTATATGCAAAATCAATAATAATGGCTACAAATAAAGGGTTAAGAATGTTACTAGAACAAAGATAATCAACATTGGACAGTTTTCTATCACCAAAATGGAAAAATCTACGCCTGGGAAACTTACTTGGCATTAATAAGGGTGATTAAATCCATCTTAGAAAATACAAAGGACCTCTTTGCTAGTATGATAAGACATTCACATCATAATTTATTTTTTTCTTACTACTGAACTAAAATCCTTCATTTTGCCAAACCTCCTATTAAGAAAATATGGGAGAAAGTTCTGCTAAAATAGTGAAAACACTCTAGGTCCCAAAACTTCTCACCTCATAAAAGAGTAAGCATGGCATTTCCTAGATGACTAGATACATAGCTTGCCACAATATATGTAGCATGGACATGTTTAAATCTTTTTTTCTCTTTTTATATTTCTTTATTTAAATCTTTTATATTATTATGTATTCCCTGTAAAATTCCCACCACCAGTTCACCAGTGAACCATCAACACAGTCCCTTGCATTTTTCTCTTCCCTGTTAAGTCTTTTAATTAAAAATAAAACTCGGGCCTCCCAGGTGGCAGAGTGATTGAGCGCTGGGTTGCGAAGCTGCCTGCAGCCTCTGCAGCGCAGGTTTGATCCCTGGCCGCCGGCAAGGGTCCCACATGGTGCGCAGACCTCTCCTGCCGCCCGCTGCTCCCCTCAGCAGTGTACTTCATCAGTCTGCCTGCTCTGCTCCCCGCTCTGGTGAATTCTCTCACCCTCCGCTTCTGACTGTACCCAGTGCTTGCATAAATAAATAAATCTTTAAATTAATTAATTAAACTCAGTTTTTTCAGAAAAGAAGCAAGATTTAATTATCTTGCCTCCTATCTCAATCCCAAATCTCCATATATCAATAATAATTACTGGTATACAATAGGCTTTTTTAAGTTAACATTTTCTCAAAGAATGAGGTCTTCTGATTTTTCACATTTTTATATACAGAAATATAAAAATTGCAAAATGTTTCATAGTAATTAATTGCGAAGTGTTATTTCTTCTAATTTAAAACATTAGCTCTATGTCTAGCCCTAGGTAACATTTTAAGTGAAAGGTCCCACAGTTTGTGGCCAACCAAGAAACCACAGAGGTATCTATTCCTGCCCTCTGTAAACCATGCAATTCTCTTTCCCAAAACAGAATTCTTAAGATCTCAAATATGTGATTATCTACATGAAAACTAGATTTTAATTTAGGTTTCCATTAAATAAAGATAACCACAAATTGTTTTAACCACACATAAAAAATAACTTTTAATTTGATCAAATGAAATGATATGGCTTTGAAAACAAATTTGTAAAGTATGTGAGATACTTTAAATATTATTGATCTCTTTCACATTTTTACATTTGGGAAACTATATCTTAATGGAGAGTGAATAAAGGCTATCAGTTCCAATATATTGCCTCCCTTAATCCATATGATACTAAAATAATATAACTGTCTTGTGAACTCCATATCTGCTCCTTCTCCATCTCCTTCATAAACTGGTCACTCTTTTCTAAACCTGGATTTGGGAACAGAGTAGGATTCCATCATAGTTCCATTTTTAGTCTTCCGTCCTACTTGTTGACACATATTGCCCAAAAAACACATCCATCTACTGGCCAACTGTCGATCCTTAGAAGACAACTTCCACATCCATTCCTAGAACCCAGTGTGTATTTCTGAGCTGCAATCCTTTGTCTCTATCTATGCACTGTATGCCCTATTATCTCTCTCAGTAAAAAAAAAGCCTTGCAAACTGAATTTACCTCATTTCCTCTGTTGTCTTTTTAATGCATATTTTGCCTTTTTCATCAGACTTGAAAAGTCCAAGACAAGTCCTCTCATGGACTTCATAGAGTGCTATTCTGGGAACTGAATGAACATAGTTTCTCTTCTCTCTAAGAACTCAGCACTCAAAGAAGATTAAAAAAAGGGGAAATGAAATAAAGAAAAGGATCTTTCATTTATCCAACATACAATATTGGGGGCTTCCTCCTGATGACTATCCAACATCTGTGAACATCTTCCTATATTTTTGTATTTCTCCTATTGTGAGACCAGATTTTGAGGCCAAAATATTCTTAGTACATCTGGGCAACAAACCAGAAGAGTCAGTTTTATGGCAAGAGCAACTGAGGAGGCATCTGATCCCTCTGCTTCAGGAGGCAAATCTCTGGCATCCCAGATACTGAGAAGCCAGTTGATCAGAGAGCAGTCCTAGGGATGGCTGTGTAGCCCCAAAATCAGTTCTCTGATATCCTCCCAAAGGTTCTGGATGCTTACTAATATATGCTGATATACTCTTTTTTTCTATAAACTAGCCTGTGAATATTCTGTTACTTGCAATTAAAAGCTCTGTCCAATGCCACATGAAAGTAGTAAAATTTTCTTAATTCTCAAAAACACAAATTGAGTATGAGGGAATATTGGTCAATTCAAAAACAATTCTGTTAATCCTCACACTAGGCCATTCTGGCACAACAAGCTGCTTGTCATGCTACAAGAACCATACAAAACCCATGCCTCCATGAAATAAGAAAGCTGACACTCGTAGCTCATATGAGTAAAAATGTCACCATGATTTCCTTAACAAAGAGAATATAGTGATTCTTCTGAAAATAAGTTGTTAACAGTAAGTTTATAAAAAAAAAAAACAAAACTGTAGGTTTCATTTTACCTCCAAGGGTAGATAAACCAAGAAACCTTAACTTGTAGTCTCCTAAACAGATGTCTCAGTTATGGTTATAAATATAGCATAATAGTGAAAAGCATAAGCTCTGAAATCAGAATACCTGAATTTAAATCCCAAGTCTACCATTCAATAATTTTGTCACCTTGTGCAATGTAAATCACATCTGTCTCTTTAATAAGTACAGTACCTACTTCAAATTGGCTTCGTAAGTACTGTATTTGGAGATTACAAAAAATGTACTTAGCACATTGACTAGCATATATTAAGCATTCAATAAAGTTAGCCATTATGATTAGTGGCATTATCAGCAATTACGATGACAATGATGCCATAACAATGCAAAGGAGTCTAGTATTTAAACCATTTGACTAAGGCCAGCATTAAATGTCTATTTAGTACATCCATTTAATATTAAACATTTCAGTTCTTTCAAATATCTTCTCTTATTTTTTCAGCGGATTATTACTTTAGGATCTAAATTGCCCACACTCCTAGCTGAGGAAAATGCACCTGGGGGTAAGTTGCCTGACTGAAAAGCTATGCAGTTCTTGATGGGATGCTGTTTGCTTTGAGCCTGAAAACAGCTTTTACACACCAGTGCCCCTTTGAGGGTATTTTGGCCTCAGCTTAGAAGGACAGTGAGCTACTGCAATGGCATTTATAGAAGGCCTCAGAGTTTCCAAATACTCATTTCTAGCCAATGTTTCCAGCTGGACTCCGTTTTCAGTGGCTAGGGATAAACAAATATTTGTCTTGGGATTGTTAGGTTCCAAGCATTTTGCAAATAACTTCACCTAATTCTTTCCTGGGAAAATATCATCTCTGATAAACATTAACTTAAAAAGTAGTAGTTTGTTTAGCACAAAACTGTTGCAATAAAAACACAAACTTGCCAACTATTTGCAAACATACATGTTGATTTTGTCACCATAATAACAATGAGATTATGATATATTGCAATTTGATAGCTAAAGTTTCTCTTGTTTAACATCATCATTCATATATACGGGCTGTTACCCTTGTTTGGAGTTATCCCTTTGAGGATCTGATGATTGCTTTTTCAGAGACTCTGCTATATAAATAAATGCATGTCTGCATCAGCATAGAGAATAACTATGCATAGTCAACAATTTAAAGTTCTAAAAATAAGCATCGAATAATTATCTATTTATTGATAATCTATTAATTAGAAGTCTCTAGAAACTAGCAGATCAGACTTTTGTCAACACAATGATACCCGGTATTCATAATAATGATACTGAATTTGTGAACTCCTTGAATCCCCACAATAGAGATTTTAGAGAATCACTTTTAAAGCACAGCCCTTGGATGAGCTACATCAGTATCACAAGGAAATCTATTAGAAATGCAGAATCTAGACCCTAACCCATATTGGTTGAATCAAAGCATGCATTTAAAATGATATCCAGGGCTTGCCTGGTGGCGCAGTGGTTGAACACTGGGTTGCGAAGCTGCCTGCAGCCTCTGCAGCACCGGTTCGATCCCCAGCCACCAGGTGAGGGTCCTACATGGCATGCAGACCTCTCCTGCTGCCCGCTGCTCCCCTCAGCAGTGTACTTCATCAGTCTGCCTGCTCTGCTCTCCCCTCTGGCTCTGGTGAATTCTCTCACCCTCCTGTGCTTCTGACTGTACCCAGTGCTTGTATTAATAAATAAATCTTTTAAAAAAATAAAAATAAAATGATATCCAGTTGATTTGTAGGCACATTAAAAGTTGTGAAACAATGCTTTGCGTTCTTGAACAATTATTTAAGAACATATAATCTCCAATGGTTTTTCAATGCTTCAATCAAGTTAAGTGAAATTCTAATAGTGTCTTCTAGAAGCTCCCAATGAAATGTGTATGAACAAATTCAGATTAAAGCTAATCACTTGTTCATTTTTTTCAACAAATACCTGTGTACTCATTGTGTGCCATGCATTATTCCGCCTAAAAAGTCTCTATTCTCATTCTAGAAGGAAAATACAGATAATAAACAAATATACAAGTAAATATGTAATTTGTCAGATGGCAATTAGAGATGTGAAGACAATGGGAAATAATGGTAGGATGATGCTTTTTTAAAAATGGGGTAAAGAGGAAAATCCTGTGAATAAAATGGCATCTGAGAAAAGAACTAAAGGAAGGGAAGGCTGAGACTTGCACTATTGGGAAAGAAGAGTTTTCCAAGACAGAGTAAGATAAGATAATGACCCTGACACAGGAAGATAACTGATGCATATGAAGATCAAGGAGGAGGCCAGCTCCACTGGAGTAGAAACACAAGAGAGGTCAGATATGGTTGGTTATGTAAGTTCTAATAATCACTGAATACATGTACGAAATGTCTTGTAAAAATATTATCACATATAAGCACATGAACCAATATTTGTAAAAACATTATCACATATGAGCATATGTACCAATGGCTGCAAAAACATCTGGAGAGGAACTTTCATGAGACAAGTGCGAGGAGTTCAGTGGAGGGAAAGACTGCCCTCTGTCTTCCACTTAGTTAGGGAAATTCTCCCCTGAGAAAGTGGTATTTCAGGGGCTGCTTGAAATAAAACTTACTCCCATCAGAAAGCAATTTATTCTCTTCTTTTTTTTTTTTTTGGAGTTTAGGCTTAAAATATAGTTGCTAAGTACCTCTGGCAAAAACCAGATTTCATTTCAGAGGATCTGGCACATACTTGGCAAGAAACACACTAAACTGGAATTAAATAATAATTCCATAGCTGGCTATAATTCAGAACCATATCTTGGCTACTTCTTTAGGCTTATGTTCATAATTATTCCAGACCACATTTCGACAGTACTCCAGCCATCTTGTCTGAACATCTGTTTCAGGAACTCCTCTGCCTTTGACCAATGAGTGCTCTCAACACAGACAACATGTCATATGACCTGTACCATCTCCTTCACTTTGTACATACATGCTTTGTTTTTCTGAGTCTGTGACAAGTTCCCATTGGAACTTGTCAAATTTTTGGTAACAAGAATATTGATTTTTCTCATTGCCACATATAAAACACATGAAAGAAATCACAATGATATTCTTTACAAGAAGTCATGCCAGTAACTGTAAAGATCTGCCCAGCCTACAAATAATATCTATCAATTTGTTCAACCTTTATACACAGGATAATCTGATCCACGGCAATCCCTCTCCATTATGGCAATGAAGATGCTACAATCACTCCTCACACAAAAAAGCTTCAATCAAATTAATGTTCTATGTCAGTTCTATCTTAAAATATTTCCTCTTCTTGATCCAGAATGAAGAATGAATAAATCTGTCTTTGTTGAATGAGCCTCCCAAGAATTCTCAATCTAAACCAGCCAAAATGGAATTTGAAGTTTAAAAAAAGCTGAATAAAAACAAGGATAATAAATATGATTTATTATCCACTTTGAGGTTGGTATAATTCACTTTAATAAAATTAATTTATAAGAAGAAAACTGGAGGGATTGTTATTCACATTAAGTTTCCCTTTCCCACTCAATTATCTGACCAATGGAGGTCATCTTTTACAGATGAGAAAATTATGAGAAAAGGAGGTAAAAAGACTTTGCTCAAAGATATAAAACTCTGTGGCAGTAGAAAAAGCACAAGAACCAAGGTCCTTTTTATCTCCAAGATGATCCCACACACACATACCCTGGACTGTCTACAAGGTTACATTACAGAGAGACCTTTCACACCTATATTTATTTACATATTATTATCAACTAAAGGGTAGAGGCAAAGATGGGAGGAATAAACAATGAAATTTAAAGTTAAACTAGAAGGAACGATTACTAATTGAAAATCAGAAATTAAGATAAAGTGTCTCTGAAATTCTAATGCAAGTCAATGGGGAAACAGGATTTGATTTTTAACAAACTCTCAGGAACATGTCTATTATACTGCAGGAGGCATCCTTATAATATCAGTAAATAATTTCAAGGAACCACCCAATCCATGTGTTCCATACTTAACCTAACTTACTTTTGCAGGTGGTTGGTGATATAGAAAGTAGAAAACGTTACCATTCAAAATCTAAACTATAAAACTTAAAGCTTTTAGAAACATAGTCAGAACAAAATGTGACTTCACACCTGGAACTGAAATAATATGAAGGATCAAACAGTGTCAAGAAAAAGTAAAGAGCCAGCCAACCCAAAACGGTTTTTATATTTGCAAACCTTGGGCTGAAGAGGTTTATCAACAAATAAATTATTTTTTTAAGATGTGGCAGGGCATAAAGCACAGGTACAGACATCCATGATATGGAACCATTTCAAAATCCTAACATTGGCTCCAAGTAAATTCCCTGCTTAGAATAATGTCAGAAAACTCCTGCAAATAGCATAGTTATGCTTTTCCAAGACATAGCAATGACCTTGGGATATTATGAGATTTCCAAGTATCTATCTTTGTCTATATCACTTTAGTGCTGATGTATTTTCTTGAGTTCTGGTTATTCATATTGGTGATCTTCTGCCAAAAAAAAAAAAAAAAGCACTTGGACTATCAAGAATATTTTTTTCCGGGGCCTCCTTGGTGGCCCAAGGGGCTAAGATACAACCTATGAAGCTGTCTGCAGCCACTGCACCATGAGTTCAATCCCCGGCCAGGGAGCTACCCACATGGCTCAGCAGACCTCTCCTGACTCCGCCACTGCTACCCTCAGCAGTGCATTTCAGTCAGTCTGCCTGTTCTGTTCCCTACTCTGTCTCTGGTGAATTCTCTCACCCCCCCATACCTCGGGCCTGTACCCCAACTCTTGTATGCATAAATAAATCTTTTTTAAAAATATTTTATTCCCTAATTACTAAAGATAACACATTCCATTTTCAGTGATCTGCTTGGTAGGGCTTATGTATATTGAAAGATACTTCCACAAATACAACCCACTCATTTTACAGACTAGAAAAATCAGATGTTTAATGATTAGACAAAGACCACTATAGTTTATTTGTGCAAATCTAAGCCAGGAACTCAGGTCCTCTGGCTCCTAGCTGTTTCCACGTTTTATCATCCCTCATTGTAGGACAGAATCTTACTTTATCTTCCAAATCTAATTCAAATGGTCTATATTTTAATTCACCCATAATTATTAAATTGGTCCAGAAGTTTAAAAGCAACTGCTTTTTCTATCACAGAGGAAGTTTGACACAGTAACTGTAAATGTCTTACAATACTACAAAATATCAACCCTTCCCTAAAGTCTTTTGCCTGTTGGCTGGTTCATTGTATTTTTACCTTCCCAGGCTGTCTAAACAAACATATTCCTTGCTGTGTGGTACAAGGGGAAAGTTTATGATCTGAAAAAGAATGCTTTACCAACCCAAGATTTCTGACTCTATTCCAAACCTATGGCTTATGTAGGACTTTTAAGGTAATGCCAACATCCAGTAACAGCTAATGTTTATCAAGTGAGCACCCCATACCATTCTTATCACTGGGTCCTTTGAACATACAGCATCTCAGTTGACCTTCATCACAACCCGAGGAGGCTATAATGAACCCCCTAGACAGATTAATAAACATATGTCCAAAGATCCTTAATCACCTGTCAAGATCAAATAGATAGTAAATAAAATGTCAACAGTATAGCATTCCCCACTATACTAAAAATGTCCATACATGTATCAGCAAGAAACTGTTCCCATTTTCCAGCAAAGGATGCTTTCTTTACATTTCAGTAATGAAAATAAAATACTAATAAGTCTAATGAAAATAATATCCCATTAATATGTCTTCTAATCCATCTTCTAATAAAAAGAGCTGTGGGCTGATTCTCAACCACTGTATGTGATTCCAAATCACAGGTGGACAACTCCCCTTATACATTAGCTGTTTTTAGACTTTCTGCATCCTGATTACCCAAAAAGTAACAGCTTATTCATGTGTAAAATGAAGTTCATGATAGTGTTAGGGTTGTTGAGAATTACAATATATAAAGCTTTTGAACCATGCTACATAGCAAACTCTCAGTAAATATTAGCAACTACTCTTATTATACATATCTTTACAAAACTTATAAGATATGCAGTAATGCACTTCTATGCTGATTATTCAGCTTAATACCATTATTATCTATAACAGGAACTGAGGAATGAAAGGGAAAAAAAGATACCCTCCTCTAGTTCTTAGGGGTCTGACAATCCACTTGAGGGGAAGAAGGTAAATGCAGATGACAGCAATAGAAATTAGCAACCAGAAGCATTTCCACACGGAGTGCACATGGGTGAATGGTGGTAGAAAAAGGCTGGCCAACTTCATGAGCCAGCAGGATTGCCCTAGACAGAGTAGGGTTGTGTCTTAGCAGAGTGAAAATGATGGTACTGTGGGCAGAGAAAGGAGCAGGGAAGAGGTTCAGTGGTGGCAGTGGACAATACAGGAAGAACGAAAAGATCATCTGCCTCAGAGAATTTTGGGAACATGAATTAAATTCTTTATAAACCACAAAAGTTCTTAAGTTTTAGATGTTGATATTTCCAATGTGGATGGCTGTGATTAAGTTTTAATCAATCCCACATTAACACCTGACATACAATTGAAAGCTAAAGGGATCTATTTCTAAGAACTACATCAGTTATAAGGCAACAGAGATGGTATCTTTGAGGACATGAAGGCTGATAAAGTCTCTCTTTCAACAAGCAGGCACATGAGCCTATGACCTGCACTGCCTGCGCTTGGCACTCTGTTCTTCCACTGCCAAGCTCTGTGATCTTGAATGTTTAATTTCTGTGTCTCATGGTTTCCTCATCTGTACACATGGGCAGATAATGGCTATTTCCCTAATGTGGTTATTGTGAAGACTAAATGAATTAATATATGAAAAGATTGTGGAGGAGAAGCAGACACTTTATAAGTTTTACCTAAGTGTTTATATTATCTTAACCTCCACTCTATGTATGCTGTTGTCTTTCTTGTTCTAGTTTTGATTACTTTGTCTGAGACCAGACATGCAGTAGGAAAATCTACATTGTCTTGGCTGAACTTCATGGATTTTTACAATGGTCTCACAACAGAAATTAAAGGAACCAAATGTGGAGAGGGTAAATGGCAGAATAGGGCCTGGACCTTGAAAAACAAACCTAGTAAAGGCCAGGGTGAGAAAAACAGTGTTTCCCTCTCTTTGCTTGTTCAAATGCCCACTCAGGCAAGGGAATTTGGATTTTCCCCACCCACCCTTTCCATCACAGAGGCCTGGGCAAGTAGGGTATGCTTGGTGCCCTCCACAACCTCCACACAACCCACAGGAGCCAACTTAAACTGCTGACAAGACCCCTCCAGCTGGGAATTAGGAGGCACAAGGACATCTGTTTTTCCACTTATCTATTTTTCATTTTGCATGGACATAGCTCGGTGGTTGTCCAACTCATGGCCTCAATCCTCTGAGGGCTTCAACCAGGCCCTCAAGCACCACATCATCCTGTCACAAAAAGATTTTAAAAAACATTGCTTCTAGTCCACTTTATGGGCAGTGTCCACAAACAGCTGCATAGATTCAGACTGAGGGAATATTTGGGGATTGCCCACTCTGTAGCTAACTATTACTTCATTTAGTTCTCTGCACAACCAGTTAAAAGGTAGCATCAGCACATTTTAAAGTTAAACAAATTGAAGAAAAATGCTTCATTTTTCAATGATTGCCAACCAGTAAGACTTGGATTTCACACCAGGCATACTTTACCCTCACTGTAATCTTTTCTCTGTTCACTCAAAAAACAGCCATCAAAAACCTATTCTATGGTAAATATCATGATAGGCATTGGGGATACAGCAAGAAAAAGACAATGCTCCTAATCTCAGAAGTTTACTTTCTAGAAAGGAAGACAAAAAGTAAACTAAGTAATACAATATGAGCTCATAAATCATATGAACATAACTTTAATATAGAAAAATAAAGCATGATAGGGCCTCCCTGGTTGCACAGGGGTTAAAGACAGCACTATCAAACTATTGCCAGTCACTGCAGCATAAGTTCAATCCCCAGCTGTCCAAGGAAAAACTTACATGGCACAGCAGACCTCTCCTGCCTCACCCACTGCTCCTCTCAGCAGTGTATTTCAGTAGATCTGCATGTTCTGCTCCCCAGTCTCTGGTGAATCCTCTCACCCCGCCCCCCGCCCCATCATGCACACCTCTGGCTTACACCTCAGTTCTCATATGCATAAATAAATAAATCTTTCAAAAAAAAGAAAAATAAAGCATGATAGCAGGAACAAAGACTGATGAGAGGGAGGTCCTTACAGGGTGGTAGCATTTGAGAAAATACTTGAAGTGAGTCTGTCAAGGGAACAATCTGGGAAGGAGAGTGTCCAGTAAAGGCAACAAGTGCAAAGGCCCTGAGACATGTCCAAAGTAAAACAAGAAAGCCAGTGAAATTACAGTGAAGCAAGCAAAAGGGACTGTGGTAGGAGATAAGGTTAAAGGGTCTGCCTTATGACAGATCACACTTAGTTCTGATAAACCATGTCAAGGTCTTTATAGGTATTCAATTGTAATAGACAACCACTAGCGGGTTTTCATTGGCAATTATATTCTCAAAAGAATTATATTCTAATTCTGGCTGCTATGTGGGAACTGTCTATGGAGGAACAAGTGTCAGTGCAGGTGGCCAGTTAGGAAGCCAATTTAGTAGTTTGGATGAGGGATTATGACAGCTTGGATTTGGTTTGTAGTTGGACTCATGACATATTTTGAAGGTTTTCTTCTTGTTATGAAATCAGAGGTGATTCTTAAGAAATTCTTTTGGGAGAATTCTTTTGAAATGAAATTTGAGGAAGCTGAGACCAAAACTAATAAGACACCTTCAGTCTGTCACAGTCATGACTTAAACACGATGTTATCACCCGTATGACAGCATATCAAGCATGTAATCTAGCAGAAGAATGACAGTGAACACTGAGCCACACTGACAATACACTTTAACCTTTTGAAAAGCTGCAAGGGCTCACTTTCCTTTTACCTATTCATCAGCAAGCCCAGAAAAATTTTATATTGTGATACAAATAGGTTCTAAAATTCAAAATTTTTCAAAGAATTACAGGTTTCCCTCATTCCAGCATCATAGACGGCTACTCCAAAGTCAGCTCAGTTTGAATTATGTCACTCATAGATGGACTTATGTAATGAATTTCTTTTCCCTTTCTCAGAAAAAAACTCTTTGAAGTATACAAAGTGCTATTAGTACTACATTTATGCATTTGAGAAGACTGAAATTTAGAGAGATTGGAAATACGTCACTGACCTGTATGTTCAGACTTAGATTTGATGCTATAAACCAAAGATGTAGCTGTTTGATTTGTCTGCCGTGGACAATGATATGAACACCAAATTATCTTAGTTAATATAATTAAATTAATTACATAAAATTATACTTAAATATAAACTACTTCTGATATATATCTATATCTATCTATCTATCTATCTATATATATATATATATATACTCTGAAGCAACTCTGATTTATATGTAGATAAATGCAACTCTAATTTACATGCATCCATATATAATATATATAAAATCTCAAGGTTCACATTATCAGTGACTCCCTTGAGAGCATACAATTCAGTTTCACAAAATGTGCTCAACTCTATAATCTTACCAAAAAAAAACAAACCACTCTATAATCTTATCAAAAAAAAAAACTGGAAACATTTTTTAAGTAATGGCCTTATTAGAAAAATCTTTTTTGTCCTATATCTCAATGCTTTTATTCAAGAAACAGTTAGCATGGGTCCCCATCCTTGAATGCATAATAAAAATACCTGTGCTGAAACAAAACAACTACAAAATAAGGTCTGAGTTCCACACTCCTTTAATTCTCATTCAATTTGCCTGTGTTTTACTCTCTTTCTTGGTTGTTGAACATACAGAGAATCTGATCTCATCACAGACCTTCAAAAATTATCAAATTTTGGCAATCTAGTTTCATCAGTGCTTCTGGTTTTGTTTTTTGATTGAAATATTTTAAAGAAAACCCCACACATCATGTTCTCTTATCAAATATATTTCTGTATGCAATTCTGATTTTTTAAATATAACCACTGAAGTTAATCTGATGGACTAGCCATTTCCTATTCAAAATTATCGAAGATACCTTTTAAAATTGTCTCAAAAAATCTTTTTAAATTAACAGCCACAAAACTTTTACATGATGCTTTGGTTTGTTAGATCAATTAAATTTTATTTTATAATAGTTCTTTCCTTTCTGCCTCTTCTGCCCCTTCCTCCACCCTGTACAGTGACCCACATTCTGATATGTCTGCTTATTTCCTGGTATCGTTTAACATGTTCCTCTGTCCCTCACATTTCTTGAAAACCACTGGAAGCTCAATTAAATTCAGTGCAATTTTTTTTGGCAACTGTGTTTCATAGATGATGCTATTTACTTCCTGTTGTGACAACATTTTACACAATGTCTAGCTGGTCCATTAGTCATGCTGTGAAAATCAATCAATTGGTTCATGGTTTTCAGAATGACCCCTTTGTCTTGAAGGCTTCCATCAACAGTTAATTTAATGTTTTTCGCCAGTTTGAGTCTTGCCTAGAGTGGTATTATATTAAAAGCACAAGTCTGCAGGTCCAGTATCTTTAGGAGATCCCCAAGTGATTCAAATGTGTAGCCTGAGTTGAAAACCACTGATGTAAATGAAAACAACATACCCTTGGAGAAATAATTCAGCTATCAGGAAAAGCAAAAGCTAATTTAGACACTTGGGGCCATGCACATCAACATGGCCATGGCCATTTGTTTGTTTTTTTCAAATGAAAAAAAGGTTAACCTTGCAGAAGAAGAAACGTGTATCAGAAACTCAATGGTAGGAAAGCATGACCCAGTGTGTAGTTGTTTGCTGTGCTGTTCAAGCCCTTCTACATATAATTCAAGCATGATACCCATGCTACTTGCAAGACTATTTCTTGATTAGTATGCTGGGGAAGGAGGGGCGTTAAACAAGATGAAAAATTACCCCTAGCTCTCTGTCTCTCCCTTCACACCCTCCAGTGATAGAACAACAAAGAAAGTCACACCACCAAAAAACACTTATTCAACTACCAAAGAATTTTTACAACCTATTATGGGGCTTTCTCAGAAGATCTCTCTGAGGACAAATCAACTTAAAAAATAAAATTTATTTTGAAGATGATTAACACTGGTCAGATAGAAAAGTGACTCAAAATTTGTCTTTCTGGACTCCAAACTTATTTAAATACTGCTACTTAGCTGCTCCTCCTCCCTCATTCCCAATGCCAGTCTTCCCAGACCCATCATATTCTTTTATGCAATTCATATTTTCTACACATCATTCTTCACAATCTTTACATTACATTCTATCCAACTGATCAAAGGTATCAAGTAATTCGATCCTCTAATCCACACACAGAGAAGGTAGATAGGACCACTTCAGAGTAATAGCATCCATTTTATGATAACCCTCCACAAATAGGAGCATTGCATTTGCTTGTAAACCCCTTAGTGCAGTCAGTAAACAACATAATAAAAGGGAAAACATTCCGAGGAATTGAATTGTGGGTTCAAGTCATTGACTCTGCCAGCTCTTTTATTTGGTAAAATCATTTAAACTCTCTTGACCCTCAATTTTCTCTTATTAAATAATACATTTAGTTGAGATATATTTTAACTCTAAATTGTTATGAATTTATGTCCAAACAAGAGAGATGACTGCTGTTATAGGTCATTTAAGATGCATTACCTTTAATAAACCTGCACTCCTATGTTTATAGCAGAACTTTTTACAATAGTCAAGATATGGCAACAGTCTAACTTCCCCAGAACAGATGGATGGAACACTACTTAGCAATCAAAAAAGATAAATTCATGCCATGTGCGGCAACATGGATGGAACTGAAAGGGATTACCCTAAATGAAGTGAGTCAAAAGGAGAAAAAATAAATAATGGGTGGTCTCACATATATGTGCAAACTAAACAAAGGAGCAGAAAAAGACCAATTTTAAAACCTATCTTTGAAAGCTGTCCACAGATTTGAGGCATCCAGAAGGGGAGAAGGAAATGGAAGGAGAGTGGGAAGGTAGAGAACAGGAGGCAGGGGAAGAGACCATAATGGACTATGGTGGAGGATCATGGGCGCTTTGGTGGTAGGGAAACTATGGTGATCACACCTAAGGGAAGAAATCCTATATTCTGAGAAACCAAACAAGGATATAAAATAATGGCATGTTATTAATTAAAAGAATAAGAATAATGAAAAAACAACAACAATAAAGGTGTATTCCCTTTAAGAAAAAACTATGAAGACACAGTACCCAGAATAAGAGAAATTGTTACTGGTATTAAAAACACTAAAAGAGGGCCTCCTCAGTGGCGCAGTGGGTTGAGTGCCACGCTGTGAAGCTGTCTGCAGCCTCAGCAGCGTGGGTTCAATTCCTGGCTGGCCAGGGAGAAACCCACATGGCATGGCAGACCTCTCCTACCTCGCCTGCAGCTCCCCTCAGCAGTGTCTGGTCCGTCAGCCTGTTCTGCACCCTGCTCTGTCTCTAGTGAATTCTCTCAACCTCCTGCGCCTCTGACCTGTATGCCAGTTCTTGTATAAATAAATAAAATCTTACAAAAAAATAAATAGACACTAAAAGAAACCTTCAAAATAAATGACTAGTAATTAAAAACTCATGTAAATTACAGAGATATCCATAGATAGAATGACATGATGTCTATAGTTTGCTAAAAATATTTCAGCTAGGTATTAAATATGAGAGAATAAACAAAATTGGCAAAATGTCAAAAATTGTTAAAACAGGACTATAAGTACATGCTCTCTCTAGATTTCACATATTATATCTGAAGTTTTAAAATTTAAATCAATTGTATTCAATCTAATTGTGAAACACCCCATGGTTAGACATTGAAAGAAAGTTTTCCATTTGCAGTTATTAAAGGAATGGAACACAGTCATTAGATAACTATGTGGATTCAAGTATATTTCATAAATGTTAAGTTTTGTCATGCCAATGTCTTTCTCTTCAATAAAATACTAGCTGGGCTCACAACAGGAGTCAACTCGTCTGAAGAACACATGTTCACTATGATTTAGGATTGGAACATCAGGTCTCTCTGTAAGAAGGGGAAGATTTACTAAGGCTTCCCCAAATGCAGTATCTTGAAGAATAAGTGTTACCCTGCAGGCATACAACTAGAAAACATAACATGAGAATCTATAGTTAATACGTGCTGGATAATATTTTTCAAAAGTATAAACTGCTCCCTAAGAACTTAGCACCAGTGGATTATTTACTCTTTCTTCTGGGTCACTTGAATAAAGTTCAGTAAGCCACAAGCATAGTGGTCTTAAGAGCTGATGCTTCAATTACCGTGCAGGACTTTTAAACAGCAAAATAATTCAACAGATCACCATAGCAGTGCAAAGATAGCTGGATAATATTCTATTCATCTAAAAAACTTGTTGGGCCTTCCCGGTGGCGCAGCGGTTGAGCGCTGGGTTGCGAAGCTGCCCGCAGCCTCTGCAGTGCCGGTTCGATCCCCGGCTGCTCCCCGGCCACCAGCGGAGGGTCCCACATGGCGTGCAGACCTCTCCTGCCGCCCGCTACTCCCCTCAGAGTATACCTCGGTCCTTCTGCCTGCTCTGCTCCCCGCTCTGGCTCTGGTGAATTCTCTCACCCTCCCGCGCTTCTGACTGTACCTAGTGCTTGTATGTATAAATAAATAAATATTTTAAAAAAAAATAAAAAAATAAAAAACTTGTTAAAATTATTCTAAACCATTGTGTAAATTGCAGGCCTATTTCACTCTAGGTAACAGATATTGTCCTTTCAAGACTATATAAATAAAATGTATTATTATCTTTTGCATGGGGAATGTCAGCTACTTAAAGTGATTATTAAAGTGAGTAATTTTAAAACATGCATAATTTCAAGTGCAGAAATTCTCACCAGCTTATTGAGATTAAGACATCAGGTAGGACAAAAAAGTAACACTTTTCTCCTTTACACTTGGAATTTCTGAAGCAATGGGTGGTCTGATCTGATGGCAATATAGTCCAGGTAGATAAACTTCAGCGCTGCCATATCTTAATTTTTTTTTTTTTTTGGTGGGACCCTCGCTGGTGGCCCAGGAACAAACCGGCACTGCAGAGGCTGCAGGCAACCTCGCAGCCCAGCGCTTAACCGCTGTGCCACCAGGGGAGGCCCCCATATCTTAAATATTATAGGAAAGATAGGTATGTACTCTGTTTTGTTGTTGTATTATTGTCACTGCATTTAAAAATGGAGAATTTTTCCTATATTGAACAAATGCAGAAAATTTCTAAATACAATAATTTGTATTTAAGGTTAAGAGCAATTCTTTCCTCAGTTATAGGTATTCTTTTATTCATAGCTACTTACTATGATGAAACTTCACAAACATTGGGATTTGGGATCTATCCAAAGTGGAGAATTTTTAATGTTTTATGTTAAATCAAGAACATAAGTAAACACAGGTGTGACACTGGTGAATTAAAACACACACATAGGGCCTCTCTGGTGGCACAAGGGGTTAAGACACAGCCTGTGAAGCTGTCCACAGCCTCTGCAGGGCTAGTTTGATCCCAGGCAGGCCAGGGAGCTACCCACATGGCACAGCAGACATCTCCTGACTCGCCCACTACTACCCTCAGCAGTGTACTTCTGTCAATCTGCTTGTTCTGTTCCCCACTCTGTCTCGGTGAATCCTCTCACCCTCCACACCATTGGCCTGTACCCCAGCTCTTGTATGCATGAAAGAAAGAAAGAAAGAGAGAGAGAGAGAGAGAGAGAAAGAGAGAGAGAGAAAGAGAGAGAGAGAAAGAAAGAGAGAAAGAGAGAGAGAGAGAGAGAAAGAGAGAAAAGAAGGAAGGAAGGAAGAAAGAAAGAAAGAAAACAAAAGAAGAAAAGAAAAGAAAAAGACACACAAAATCTGAAATCTCCATGATAAAGGAATTTAAGATTCTAGCTTATTCAGAATATTTTCCAGCTTTCTTGATAACTAAATGTTCTGCCACAATTTTACCAAAATATCAACTTAGTAAAATCTCTGCAATTTGTTCCAGTAAAAGAAGTCAACAGCTTTGATCAAAAGTTCTGTTTCTGGCCTCTCTAAACTAAGCCAGGGCTCAAAGCCTGATATGAAGTCTCTGAAGGCTACTGAGACTTCCTCTTTTTTTCTTTCATCTTAAGAATAATTTCAAATTACAGCAAGTCTAAAATAGAAAAGTATGACCTGCTGCTTTCTCCCTTTAGGATACAAATCTAATAAGTGCTTGAGAAAATTTATGGAATAGTCCTTCTAGATCCTTGAGAGCAAGAAATAAACTTCATGGAACAATAGAAATACTCAAGTTAGATATCAGGTGATAGTTTACAACAAAGGAGATTCTTTTGCAAAGAGAAATAGGCACATATAAGGTGTCATAACCTACTCCAAGTATAGGATGGTAATAGGTGACAATCTAGTGACCGGTAATCCTCCCTTCAAATAAGAATTTACTTGAATTGTTTAACAAAGAAATCTCAACTAGATGAAATCTGGAATACTGCTCAAGGAGGAAAAATAAATACAGTTAAACACAGAAGTAAAGAATAGTGTTCAAGTTTTCTGAATTAAAGATTAAGTATAATCTAACAATGAATTGGACTGTTTGTATCAGAAGTAATATCCTGGAAATTCTGAGATGTACCACTATGATTCCTTTAAAAAATATTTTTATTGAGCTAATATTGGTTATCCTCATTATTTCCATAACAGAAGTGCAAGATGCCCCCTTCATGCATTGTTACAAGAGTATGCCTACCACCAACGAACACACACCAGCCTTCCTTGAGTTAGTCTATCAAGTGTTCATCTGTTTTCATTAACTTATTCTACTGGCTGCATGGGAGTTGAACTGTTCAGTTTGTCACGAAAAGTTAAAACATAAGGTGAAACAAAAATGCACATGAATGTTTATAGAAATTTCACTCATAGTATTCCCAAACTGGAAAGGACCCAACACGCATTGTGTGATACATCCGTATCATAAAACACAAAAAGAAATGAATATTTATACACACAACAATTAGACTAATCTCAAAACCTTTATGTTGAGCTAAAAAATCCAGGCACAAAACAGCACCTACTGTATGATTCCACTTATATGAAATTCAAGAATAGTTAACCCTGAGCAATAGTAACAGAAACAGTGACTGTCTCTGTGAGTGGGATATGAGTAAGAAGTACATGGGGAATGAGGAATTTCCTAGTGATGCAATTCATCTGTATCTTAATAAAGGGAGTGTTTATAGTGTATACATTTATCAAAACGTACTGAACACTTTAAAACTAGGCATTCTATTGTGCACAAATTAAATAATAAATAGTACCAAATAAAACATGTTAAAGTATGAATGTGTTGGTAACATATTACACTTTACCTTTTAGTCTCCCACATTCCCCTATTACAGCATCCTCCTACCAGGCAGAAACTGAGAAAAGCATGAGTTAAAATAAGATTTCTACAAACCTTCACTTCATGTAGAATTCCAAATTTGATAGCATGAGTCTTGCTGTGACATTTTTCTAGGCTGTTCATAAGAAAACCAAAGAAATTGTATATTACTTATTCACTTTTCTAAAATCATCCTCAGCACAAATGATCATTTTATTTTAGAATGTAGCCCAGTGGAATATAAAACAAATGTCCTAATTTAGTAGAGTTGTTTTTTAGCCAATGTGACAAATTGTGAAACAATAAAAGAACTGAGAGCAGGATTTGCGAAAAGCAAGAGTAACTCCAAATGAAATGATGGATGTAAATTTCAATCTCCTTCTATACCAGGCTTAATACAGAGCTGGCAATGAAGAGCTTAAGCAACAATTGGTTGCTGTTATTTTTTTAAACTCTCCTTATCTTTACCTACCTTTTACTGCTAAGAAATAGTAAATTTGGCAGAAAGCACATGAGAGAGAATGAATTTCTAGTATTCAGGCAGACTGAAATACTATAAATTTTAAAAGATCTCAAAGTATGCCCCAGAAACATGGCTTTACTCACTCCTGTATAAACCCAAACAATGCCTTATAACTTGGAAAATGTAAGAGAAAGGTAATATTTAATGGTGATGGCACCATGCCTGGCACTTTGTCTTCAGTGGCTCAGCAAATGTATTACTGAGACCCTGGTCCTACTGAAAGCTCAGTGTTTGCTTAAAGAAGATGAATTCTTAGAATTGAAATTAAAATAAATTTATATGAAAAGGCAAAAGAAAGCAACCAAGCTCAGAGGACTCATCAAATCTATTAAGCATGACAGTTCTTCCTTCACAAACTTTTAGGCATGTGGGCACAAGCCAAACAGGTAACGCGTTTTGTTACTTTTTGAAGCAGTAACATTTTTGATTAATACTCTGCTTCTAATAGATGCAAAGGGGAAATAAAACAAACCATAAACTTAATCCGAAGGGGCTCAGATATAAGATGTTGTAAGGATAATGGGTTTTGGCATTCTTTGCTCTCAGTTTGGAAGGAGGCAGGGTTATAGTTAAGGAGTTTACTACCAGTTCCCACACATGCAGCTCTAAGCTCTCCACACTGATAACTGCTAACACTCCATCACTCCTCAGTCCACAGGGTCAGCTTTGGGGAAACACCTGTGACCAGGAGGTTGCTCCAATGACTTCTCTATCCTCATACCTCTACCTCGTCTCTCCTTCTTCTTCTCTATTAATTGACCTGCTTTCTACCCATCATCCAGGAAGGATCTCATCAATTTCACAAAGATGTGTAAATAATGGATATGTGTGTATCTTCAGAGATACTTGTATTTTTCAAGGACAATCAACAACATGTTTGTAATGAATAATGATATAAAAGAGTGATGTTTTTCACATGAAATGTGGGGCATGAACTGAGGCTTCAAATGCCTCATCTCAATATGATAAACCTGGAGGGAATCAGGGAACTGAAGTTATTATTATTCCTACAAGGAGCTTACAGATTGTGCTATATAAACAATGGTGTGCATGGATTTAGATTCCTAGCAGTTCAAACAAAGGACTATTTACAAACTAAGTGGTGAAATAAATAATTTAATCTTTCCTCTTAAGGTAGCTCTGTCCAAAATGGTCTTTTTCTCCCCTTAGCCAGAACCACCAGGTACAGTCCTGGTCCCATGGGAAAATACTTTCCTGGTATCAAATAAACAACTAAGATGTACTTCGTAAACAAATGCTTCAGGAATTCAAGTGTTATCTCTTCACACTGCAGGACCACAGTTGGTGTGGTAGAATAGGACTCAAGTAGAATTCCCTCTCTTTCAGGACAGCAGATACCCCTGGGGAAAAAAAGTGAATTACACTGCAGTGCAATGGAATGCCATGACCCAGATAGGGGCCATGCCAATTTTTCAAATGTGTCCTCAGGTATATTAGCTAATTATACACAAACCCCTAGGGTGCAAAGCAGGGATTCATTAAGCCCCAGGCATGGTTAAATATAGCACTTACTGAAAATAGTGAGGTTCAAGAAACATATCATTCACTTGCTCAAGGAATGCAACATATGAATGAAATTTGAACACTTGGTAGTCATTCAAAAAAGTCAGCTGGAATTCAGAATGAGTAAAGTATGATAGGATGAATACACCCCTGCTCAGAACAGGAAATAGAATGTGGACATGAATTCATGCTCAAATACTAACAATATAACCTTGAACAGATAAACTATACTTTCATTGTCAAGGTTCTCTACTATAAAATACCTTCTTCAAGGGTTATGTGAAAGTGATAAGCAGGAAGTCATATGTTTCTGTGTCAAGACTGAGATCACAGATATAGTCATCTTTTTAAAACTCAGGGGGCTGCAGTACAATGCAAGAAAGAAAGTCTATGTTCAGACAAGACCACATAGGCATTCTTCCCTGCTGAGCCTCTGGAGGAAGTGAGCTAATAACCAGCTATTAGCTGGGAGAATGCCCAGAGTGGTCTAGACCTCTTGATGACAGGTTCTATTCAGTACTTACAGGTCTTAAGGAAAATGAGGCAGAGCATGATGGTAGTAACTACAAACTTGGCAGTGCCTGCTGGATTCAGAGTAACAACTGATACTCCGGGAAAGAAACTCACCTTGTGCCTAAATACCTGTGTAGGTAGATAAGGTGAAACCAATCAGCCCAGTTCCCCCCCTACACAATAGCAGATACTTAACAAAAATATTTAGAATCACCATTTCATTATTATCAAGAGGCAGTAAAAAAGATACTTTTATAACTATGTTGTGCCTTCATTTTTACCATTTGAATAGATAAAGGCAGCTGTACTTGTCCCTATAACTTTAGTGCTTGTTATTTGAGGCCACTGAAATCTTACATATGGAGTGGCTTAAGTCAGTTGGAAGGAATGGGCAGTAATATATGGAGTTTCTCTCCAGAGATTAAGAGTGAGAACATATCTAGGCATTAATAGCATCCCACTGTGATACCACAAGATTTCATCCTCAGTATTGTCCAGCACTACACAAGGGGTGTCATTAGCAATAGTAACATCACCTCAAGGAAAAATTTAATCCCTTTCAACTGTGTATTTTCCACTAGGAATGTTGCCTCTACTAGTTTTAAGAAGGCAATGTTAAAAACATAAATTTACCATTTTTAAATTGCTAGAAAGAAAGAAAGAAGTATCCACAGTGAGGTGTTTCTGTTCAAACTCTCTTTAAACAAGTACTCACCAACCCTTGATATCCTTCACACCTAGTCACCCGAACCACTAAATGGACTAATAATTAAGATCCTAAGAATCTTAATTCTCATAATACTGCAACATTCTATGAATACAACCATGAGACAGGGAGGGCACAAGAACAAAGAGTCCTGATGTACCAGACATAGCAGAGGTTTTGATAGTGAGTGGAAATGATAGTGAGTGGATAGATTTGGCACTGTAAATAATTAAAGCAGCAGTGCCTGTCCAAGAGAGTACTGCAGTCTCCACTGATACTTTATTGCATGATTCAGTTAATTTAATAATAAAAGACAAACCTTGGCTCCTTAATTGACTGAAGTTTACTTTTTAAAAGAAGTAATTAAATCTCAAAACTCCCCAGGCACTCCTCTCAACAACCCTCCAAGTCTGTGTCTAACTTTCTAAAACCTTCTAATAGACCAAAAATTTAGTTTCAAAATAGTGAATATATATTTGGTGGAGGGGAGGGCAGTATAATTACTGCTGTATTTCCTCATCTCTAGCAAGATATTTTTTAACAAAGATTTTATAATGAGATAACTTTTGCTATTTTTCTTTAAATACAATTAATGTTCTTCAACAGTCTGAAATAACTCACAATATTTATAAACAATATACTACGATTTTAAAAGTGACTTGTTATAAAAGGAAAATATCAATATCAATAAAGTGAAGATATGAGACATCATGAATCAGTCATTTTGTAGAATCCTAGGGTGTTCACCTGATTAGGATCTTATAGACCTTCTAGTCAATTTCTCATATGGTGCTGCCATTGGAAAATTTCAGGGATAGAGACTTAAATTGAGAAAAAATAAATTTGTTTAAAACACAGAGCAGGTGAGTAACAAAGCCAAGAATAAAAGACAGTTCATGTGCCTACCAAATCAGGATATTGGTTTGGTTTTTTTTTAATACTGTCCATTCCAATAAAAATAACAGTCATTTGATAAGTGTTTGCTATTCTTTGCAAAGCCCTTAACCTCCATTATTTCATCTACTCTCCAAAGAGTCCTATAAATAAAAATTATCATTCCCTTCATAAAACTCGAACCCTTGCTGCTCTCCCTCTTCAAATCTGTTCCTTCTCTAGTGCTCCCAACCCCAACCACACCACCTTACTTTTGCTCAAGTCAAAAGCCTGAAATCACCCTACCTCATGTCTTTCTCTCATAGTCAGTTCATGAGCAAATTATATCTTGAATCTTACCACTTCTCTCTTACTCAAATCCAACTGATCAATTTCTCTAGCCTAGATTACAGATATCTGGCATGCAGTAAATGTTTCATAAATATTGGCTTACTATTGACTGAACAGTCTTCTAATTGACCCTATGACTCCAGTTCTTCCATTCATGCCTCCTTTATAGTCTATTCTCTGCAAGGCAATCTACTAGCATAATCCAGAGAGAATACAAAATAAATTAGGTCACTTTTTCAGTCAAAAGTTCTAAGAGCATCTTGTCACTTAAAATGTAAAATCTAACACCTTTGCTCACTCCTCTGCAGCACAGGACTTCTTGCTTTTCATAGAACCCTCTCTCCTAGCACAGTTCTGTGTGGGAACAATTCCCAGATGAGGCTGATCACAGATGAGAAAACACAGGGAGTTGGAAAGATGGCTCCCAACCCTGCTAATTTTATTATTTATTCTTTTTCTGTAATTTTTGAATGTTCAGGAGATGGGATTTCATCCCCTGGGTACCTCTATTTGAAATAAACATGACCATGTTTTTTCTACTCTCTGGCACAGGAAAGTAAACAGCTACACCTGGTAAAAGGGAACAGTGAGAAACTGCAATCTTCTGATTTCCAGAAAGAGATGAGCAAAAGTGGAGGAAGATATATGAGTTGAGAAGTAATCCCACTATAACAGCTCATACATGTCTTGTTCATGTATTATGCAGAGGGAGACATGAAATTCAGATAACTCAGCTGTCATGACTTTCCCCTCCAATAAACAGTTAATAAATACTGCCTGCAAAGAGAATAAGCATAAACAATTCCTTATTTGTAAACACCAAATTAAATCAGATGTCCATTTATCATTCATAATTTCCAGCGACTACACAGATATTGCCTACAATGTGTCCAACCCCTCTATCTTCTCTCCTTTTCCAGCACCAAAGTTCTTCTTTTTAATAATAAATTTTATTTTTATATTCCCCATACAATTGCAACCCGCCCATTCTAACCCCAATCCCTCACCTCCCGACCCCCAACTCCCAAAAAGTGTCTCTGGTTCATAGTTTTTTGTTGATTTTGATTTTCCACTTTCTTATAGTTATTCATTTTCCTGGTCCCTTATTTAAGTTTTCTAGATTCCTGCTATGAGAGAGACCATCCGGTATTTTTCTTTTTCTTTCTGGCTTATTTCGCTGAGCATGATCCCTTCCAGCACCATCCATGTTGCTGCAAATTGCATGTGTTTATCTTTTTTGAATGCTGAGTAATATTCCGTGGTATATATGCACCACATCTTCTTGATCCAGTCACCTATTTTTGAGCATTTGGGCTGTTTCCAAAGCTTAGCTATTGTAAACAGTGCTGCTATAAACACAGGGGTGCAGGTGCTCTTTGGAATTGATGTTTCTGTGTCCTTTGGGTAAATACCTAGGAGTGGAATTGCTGGATCATATGGAAGCTCTATGTTTAGTAGGTCCAGAAATCTCCACACAGCTCTCCATAGTGGTTGGACCAGTTTGCATTCCCACCAACAGTGCAGGAGAGTTCCTTTTTCTCCACAACCTTGCCAACATTTGTTGTTGCTAGTTTTTTAAAAATGTGCCATTCTCACTGGTGTAAGATGGTATCTCATGGTAGTTTTGATTTGCATTTCCCTGATGCCAAGTGATGTTGAACATTTTTTTTAAAGATTTATTTATTTATTTATACAAGCACTGGGTACAATCAGAAGCGCGGGAGAGTGAGAGAATTCACCAGAGCCAGAGCGGGGAGCAGAGCAGGCAGAAGGACCGAAGTACACTGCTGAGGGGAGCAGTGGGCGGCAGAAGAGGTTGATGTTGAACATTTTTTCATATGCCTGTTGGCCATTTGCATTTCCTCTTCAGAGAAGTTTCTTTTTAGCTCTTCTCCCATTTTTTGACTGGATTCTTGTCTTTGTTGTTGTTGAGTCTCATCAGTTCTTTGCAGATTTTTGTGATCAGTCCGTTATAATTAGGGTTGTGTGCAAAAATTTTCTCCCAGTCGGTGGGGTTTCTCTTTGTTTTTGTTATTGTCTCTTTTGCTGTGCAGAAGCTCTTTAATTTGATGTAGTCCCAGCTGTTTATCTTTGCCTTCACTATCACTGCTTTGGATGATGTGTCTGTAAAGATGTCTTTGATGTGAATATCACGTAGTGTTTCGCCTATATTTCCTTCTATGTATTTTATGGTTTCAGGTCTTAGGTCTAGTTCTTTAATCCATTTTGAGTTGATTTTTGTGTATGGTGTGAGGTAGTGGTCAAGCTTTATTCTTTTACATGTAGCGACCCAGTTTTCCCAGCACCATTTATTGAACAAACTTTCTTTGCTCCAATGCATAGTCTTTGCTCCTTTGTCAAAGATTGGTTGACCATAAATCTGTGCGTTTATTTCTGGATTTTCTATTCGATTCCATTGGTCTGTATGTCTGTTCTTGTTCCAATACCATGAAGTTTTGATGATTATGGCTTTGTAGTATACTTTGAAGTCTGGGACTGAGATGCCTCCATTCCCTTCATTTTTTTTTTCAGGAGATCTTTGGCTATTCGAGGTTTTTTGTGATTCCATATGAATTTCATCAATAATTGTTCTATTTCTTTGAAGAATGACATTGAAATTTTGATTGGAATAGCATTGAATCTGTATATTGCTTTTGGTAGGATGGCCATTTTAATAATGTTTATTCTTCCAATCCATGAGCAGGAGATGTCTTTCCATTTCTTTGTGTCTTCTTCTATTTCTTTTCACAGTGTTTTATAGTTTTCTTTGTATAGGTCCTTTACCTCTTTTGTTAGATTTATTCCCAAATATTTGATTTTTTTTGGTTTGATAATAAAAGGGATTTTTTTTTATTTCTTCTTCTTCAGATTTATTGTGTGTGTATAGGAAGGCTACTGACTTTTGCGAGTTGATTTTGTATCCTGCCATTTTACTGAACTGATTGATGAGTTGAATTAGTTTTTCTGTGGAGTTTTTGGGGCTCTCTATGTATATTATCATATCATCTGCAAATTGTGATAGATTGACTTCTTCTTTTCCTATTTGGATCCCTTGTATGTCTTTCTCTTGTCTTATTGCTCTGGTTAGGACTTCCAGTATTATATTGAAAAGCAGTGGTGAGAGTGGACATCCTTGTCTTGTTCCAGATCTTAATGGAATTGCTTTCAGCTTTTCACCATTGAGAATGATACTGGCTGTTGGCTTGACATATATAGCTTTTATGATGTTGAGGTATGTTCCTTGCATCCCAAGAATTTCAAGGGCTTTTATCATGAATGGGTGTTGCACTTGTCGAAAGCTGTCTCAGCATCTATTGATATTATCATATAGTTTTTATATTTCTTTTTGATTACGTGTTGGATAACGTTGATTGATTTTCGGAGGTTGAACCATCCTTGTGTCCCTGGAATGAATCCTGCTTGGTCGCGGTGAATTATCTTATGGATACATTGTTGGATTCTATAGCTAAAATTTTATTGAGGATTTTTGCATCAGTGTTTATTAGGGAGAATGGCCTGTAGTTTTCCTTTTTTGAGTTGTCCTTGTTTGGTTTTGGTATTAGTGTAATTTTGGCTTCATAGAACGTGTTTCGTATTGTCCCTTCCTTCTCAATTTTTTGGAAGAGTTTGTGAAGGATAGGCACTAATTCGTCTCTGAATGTTTGGTAGAATTCATTTGTAAATCCATCAGGTCCTGGGCTTTTGTTTTTGGGGAGGTTTTTGATTACCATTTCAATTTCGCTGCTTGTAATTGGTCTGTTTAGGTGTTCTATTTCTTCTTTATCTAGCTTTGGGTGATTGTAGAGTTGTAGGAATTTGTCCATCTCCTCCAGATTGTTGAACTTGTTTCCATATAACTGTTCATAGTAGTTACTTATTATTCTTTTGATTTCTGCTGTGTCCGTTGTGATTTCTCCTCTTTCATTTATGATCCTGTTTATTTGTGCTTTCTCCATTTTTTCCTTTGTTAGCCTGGCTAGGGGTTTGTCTATTTTATTGATTTTTTCAAAGAACCAGCTCTTGGTTTCATTGATCTTTTGGATTGTTTTTTTAGTTTCAATTTCATTTATTTCTGCTTTGGTTTTTATCATTTCTTTTCTTCTACTGGTTTTGCGGTTTTTTTGTTGTTCTTTTTGTAGATCTTTGAGCTTCGAGATTAGGTTGCTTCTTTCAGTTCTCTCTTGTTTCTTGATGTGAGCTTCTATTGCTATATATTTTCCTCTTATGACTGCTTTTGCTGCATCCCATACATTTAGGATATTGGTGTCCTCCTTGTCATTCAATTCAAAGAATTTTTAATTTTTCTTTGATCTCCTCATTAGTCCAGTGGTCTTCCAGTAGTGTGGTTTTTAATCTCCATGATGTAGGAAAGTTCCTTGCCTTCTTTTTATGGTTTATTTCTAGTTTGATGCCTTCATGGTCAGAAAGATGGTTGGTATGATTTCAATCTTGGTGTATCTGTTGATGTTTGTCTTGTGCCCCAGTAAGAGATAGATCCTGGAGAATGATCCGTGTGCACTTGAGAAAAATGTGTACTCAGATTTTTTTGGGTTTAGTGTTCTATAGATGTCTGTTAAGCCCAAATGCTCTAGGTCCTTATTTAGAGCTTTAGTTTCTTTACTTATTTTTTGTCTCATTGATCTATCCATTGTTGATAGTGGTGTGTTGAAGTCTCCCACTACATATGAGTTTTCTCTGATGTCTGTTTTCAGAGATGACAACTGTTGTCTGATATATTTTGGTGCTCCTTCGTTTGGTGAATATATGTTAATGAGTGTTATTTCTTCTTGAAGTATTGTCCCCTTGATCATAATGTAGTGACCATTGGGGTCTCTTTTTACCCTTTTGAGTTTGAAATCTGTTTTATCTGATATAAGTATAGCTGTTCCTGCTTTCTTTTTTGGTCCATTTGCTTGTAGGATTGTTTTCCATCCTTTAACTTTGAGTCTATTTTTATCTTTTGTAGCTAAATGTGTTTCCTGGAGACAGCAAAGGCTGGGTTTTGTTTCTTAATCCAGGCTGCAACTCTGTGTCTTTTTTTTAAGAGTTTAGTCCATTTACATTTAGAGTTAATATTGATATGTTAGCATCTGTATTTGCCATTGTGTTTGTCTTTCCTTTGATTTTATTTATTTATTCTTTTAATAACTTTTTTTTGGCCTTCTTTCATTGTTATTCTTCCCTCTGAGGTTCCTGCTTTAAGATTCCTTGTAGTATTTTTTGGAGTGGGGGTTTAGCCGTAATGAAATTCCAGAGTTTCTGTTTGTCTGGGAAGGTCCTTATTCTTTCTTCATAGAGGAAGGAGAGCTTTGCGGGATAGAATATTCTTGGTTGGCATCTGTTTTCTTGGAGTCTGTTGACTATGTCCCTCCACTGTCTCCTTGCCTGTAGTGTTTCTTCAGAGAAGTCTGATGTCAGCCTGATTGGTTTTCCTTTGAATGTTATCTGTTTCTTCCCTCTGTCAGCTTCATTATTTTTTCCTTGTCCTGGATTCTTGGGAGCTTTACTATTATGTGTCTTGCTGTATTTTTCCTTTCATCGTGGAAGTTTGGTGTTCTTGCTTCTTGTATATCAATTTTCAGCTCCTTCTTCACATTTGGGAAGTTCTCTTCAATTATCTCCTGGAATATTTTTTCTGTTCCTACATCTCTCTCCTCTCCTTCTGGTATTCCTGTAACTCTTATATTTCCTTTCCTCATGGAGTCAGATAGTTCCTGATGTCTTTCTTCATTCTTTTTCCTTCGTACTTCTCTTTCCTTTTCTGTTTTGGTTTTTTTTTATTTCTGTGTCTTCAAGAGTACTTATTCGTTCTTCCATTTCATCTATTCTGCTTTCACTGCTTTTCCCAGAGTTCTTTAGTTCTTCCATTAATTCTTTTATCTCCTGCGTTTCTTTTGCATCCCTCTTTGGGGACTCAATTTCATTCTTCTGACCATTGTTTTCCCTCTTTAGGGACTCAATTTCCTTCTTCTGATCATTGTTTTCTTTTATGAGTTCTGTCATTTTTTTAATCACGGCAATTTTAAATTCTCTTTCTGGAAGGCTCAGAAGTTCTTCCAAGTTACTGTCATTGCAATCTGGGGGGTGGCTTTCTTTTTGTGGTGTGCTTTTTTCCTGTGGAGTTGTTAGGTTGCGTGTTGTTCTTCTACTCCCTACTGTCTGTTTTCTAATTTGTCGTATGCATTGGGACACTGTGTTGCTGGGACTGGCCGGCATCTTGGGTGAGCTTCTCCACTCCCCTCTGGCTCCTCCAGGAGCCATCTGTTGGTTTTAAGCAGTCTTTACTAAGAAAGGTCCCTGTTCTAAAATGCTGATTTGGGGACACACTCTCCTGTGCGCTTGGTCTGCCCCGGCGGTGGGTTCCCGCTCCCCCTCTGGGTTTGGACTGCAGGCCAGAAGGGGCCTGGCATGGCTGAGCTTCCCCACTCACCTCTGGCTCCTGAGGGAGCCTTCTGCAGGCAGTCTTTACTGAAGAAATGTCCCTGTTTTAAAATGGCGATGCGGAACGCACTCCCTGTGCGTCCGGTCTCAGGCACACTCTTCTGCGCGCCCGGTCTGCCCCGGCCATGGTTGCCCGCTCCCCCTGTGGGCTCAGACTGCTGGTCTGAAGGGGTCTGGAGTGGGCAAACTTCCCAGCTGGCCACGGGCTCCTCCAGGAGCCTTCTGCCAGTTTCAAGCAGTCTTTCTGAAGAAAGGTCCCTGTTCTATGTGGTGTTAGTGACTTTTTTTCTGGTCGCTAGGTGGCGCCAGAGATCTCGCGTAATATCCTTGGGGAGCTGTTTTTTTCACCCCATGGGACAGGGAACAGAGTGGGAATGGTAGGGAAAAACTCAACGGCTTTGGGGTGCTGTGTCTGCCTTGTGCCCCACTGACGTGGAGGACCCACACCCCGAATTTCGTGCCCTGGGTCTCATTTCCAAAGCCCTCAGGTCCAGGACACGGGCTGTAGCCCAGTTCAGTGGCCACAGGAATGGCACCTTTTGCACCCCGCTCCCGTGTCCGGGCGCCTGGTTTCTGATTACTCAGTGAGGGACATTCACCTCAGTGAGGGCCCCCGCATGTCTCCCCGCAAGCCTAGATCGCAGGCACGGGTACCTGGGCAGCCGCGAGCCGCGTTTGCTTTTCAAGCACGCCGCTTTTCCACGCAAGCTTACCGGCTGGCCTGGGGCTGTGTGCAGATCTCCAGGGGTCTCTGTTGTTCTCTAATGGTGCCTGGAGCCGTTCGCTCACCGCCGCAGCAAATCCTGCAGGGTTCTCCACAGCTCCAGTTCACGGAGTGTGGTGGCTGAAATAGTTCCTTTCCACCCACAGTCCCACTTGATGCGTAGTTTGTTCTTGTTGGTCGTTTTAGTTTGTTTTTTTCCTCCTTTCTGTTGGTCGGAGAGTGCCAACTTTGTGGGTGGGGGAGGGGAGCAGGGTTCTGTGCTTTCCTCCCTTCTAGTCCTCTTTTATGGCAACTTTCTTCTTCGGGTAGTTTGCTGGAGTCGTCCGTTTATCTTCCGTGTCCCTTTCTCACTGGAACCTGCCGCTTTTCCTCCCTATTAACTTTTTTTTTAATGGGAGATCTTACTCACAGCGTCTCCTCGCCGCCATATTCACCAAAGTTCTTGCTTGCACTGTGAAAACCAAAATAGAAAACCAAACAAAACAAACACAAAACTCAAAAGAAAAGAAAATTTAAGGATAAAATTTTGAAAAACAGTGCCTCCCCTGGTGGCACAGGCAGTTGAGCACAGCACTGTGAAGCTGTCCGCAGCCTCGGCAGCGCTGGTTCGATCCCAGTCTGCCAGCGAGGGTCCCACATAGCACGGCTGACCTCTCTTGTCTCACTGCTGCTCCCCTCAGCAGTGCATTTCATCATTCTTCCTGTTCTGTTCCCCGCTCTGTCTCTGGTGAATCCTCTCACTCTCCTGCGGATCTCACCCATACCCTGGTTCTTGTATAAATAACAAATAAATCTTAAAAAAAAAAAGTTTTGAAAAACAAAAGTTCATGGACTATCTTAATCAATTCGCAGTTATTCAATTTCAAAGTACTTCCTTTTATATTTGTCCTCAATCTTTTACTTAATTTTCTGTGTTGCCTGGGATCCTACTAATTAAAGATATATTTGGACTGGTAAGTATCACATTTTTAAAAATCCTCCTTAGTATAGGAGGATTAAGAAGAAATCAGGCAATTTATTTTGAATGAGGATTTTTTCATTTGAGCATTCACTTATTTTTATTATTAAATAAATATAAAAGAAAGCAAAGGAAACTATATTAACCTCTTTTTAATTCCATCATCCTACTCTATAGACATTTAATATTTTTTCCATTTTTGTATGTATATTTCTAGGTTGATAGCAACTGCTTTTGCCTTGAATTTTTCTTTAACATTTCATTTCTTTTTATTGAGGTAACATTGGTTTACAATGTTGTTCGTGTTTAGAGGTATAGAATCTCCCCCTTCAGGTGTTCTTATTATATCAAATATTTAAACTTATGAATTTTCCCCTGTTAAGGATCTTCATAAACATAATTTTTAATGACTGTAAAACATTGCATTTTCCACAAGTTACTTAACCGGTCATCCAATATTACACATTAAGGCAGTTTCCAATTTCTTATTATTGAAAAGAAAGCTGTGATTAGGGGCCTCCCTGGTGGTGCAAGGGGTTAAGTCTCAACACTATAAGCTATTCGCAGCCACTGCAGAATGAGTTTGATCCCTGGCCAGGGACATGACTCACATATGGCACAGCAGACCTCTCCTGCCTCCCTGCTGCTCACCTCAGCAGTATATTTCAGCAGATCCACCCACACCTCTGGCCTACACCCCAGCTCTTGTATGCATAAAGAAATCTCAGAAAAAAAGAAAGCTGTGATTAGCATCCTTATGCAAACATACTTGCACTTCAGAATATTGTTTTAGGATGGATTCTTGGAAGGAGAATCAGAGGCTCAGAAGGGGGGCAGATTACTTTCCATTTAACATGTATAGGGTTCACTACATTGAGAGCTTGGGATAGTCTCAGGGATGGGACAGACTAGAGGTACTTAAAGTAAAGCAAAAAATAGCATGAAAGTGAAAAAGAGGAGTGCCAAAAAGTGAGAAAAAAAGAATGGTGAAAAGATGCCAAAGATACACTTCACCTATTACACAAGTTTGCCTTGGGCTGGTCCTGCATTAGATAAAAGGCCTTTATTCTATTTTCTTTTCATATGCTCTCCTATTTCCAGGATCTAGGTCTGGAGCTAAATATGTTAGTGCTCAAGGTCAGCTACAATATTAAAAGTGAAAAAAAAATTTGTGTTTGCTTATCTAGTTATATGTATTCCAAACAAGAAGCTAACTGATGTAGGTAACACGTGAAATCACTAGTCACAGATTCAAGAGAAAAGGACATGGAAGGAGTCAAACACTGACTCTACCACTTACTATATGAGGATGAAGAATATGCTAACTTTTCTATGCCTCAAAATGTGCTCATCAATGAAATGGGTACAATCAATATACTCAAAGGGATGTTGTAATGATTAAATGAGCTAAATGTATTGAATGGTTAGGATAGTGCCTGCCACATATTATGCACTATAAAAATATTTGTTATTATAAATGAAGTTTGAAAGAAACTTGTCTGTAAGCAGAGAACAACATTTTCAATATGAAAAGAATATGGACAGAGAATAAACCAATACAGCAGGAAAGCAATTTATTGCTTACAATATTGCTAAATATGTAGAAGGGTAACCAATTTCATGCAAGATTTGAAATAAACAACAATAACTGGGTGAAGGTTGACCTTGTAAAGTATTGCTGGCACATGGTATTAAAGTCAAGACAATAAATTCAACAAAGGAAGACTGGATAATCTTTGCCTTAATCACCCCAGAAGTTAGTCATCCTTTGGATAAAGAAGATTTCAAGGGCCTCACTGGTGGCACAAGGGGTTAAGATGCAACCTATGAAGCTCTCCACAGCCACTGCAACATGAGTTCAATCCCCCCAGCCAGCCAGGGAGCAACCCACATGGCACAGCAGACCTCTGCTGACTCACCCACTGTTCCTTTCAACAGTGTATTTCAGTCAATCTGCCTGTCCCTGGTGAATCCCCACTTTGTCTCTGGTGAATCCTCTCACCCCCCACATATCTGGACTGTACCCCAGTTCTTGTATGCATAAATAAATAAATCTTAAAAAAAAAAAGATTTCAAGATGTCTGCAGACAACATAGGAAACATATGCCAATAGCTGAGATGCCTAGGATATATTTCAATTCTAAGTTGAAGGCAACTTCATTTTAAGCTTACATGTTATTGGAAAGAAGCTAATCCCTAGGTTCATCTTAAAATAGGTAGATATTTCAGTGAGGCCCATATTAATCCAGTAGATGGCCTGTAAAATTTAAGTCTAATCAAGACAACTAATATGACCACGTTCACTTAAAAAAATGCATGGGTAAGAGAAAAATATTTCTGTGACTCCTTGGGCATCTCTAGTGGAATAGCCTAAACTTCAGGAAAAAAAAAATCACTGGAAGGAGAGAAGAGGAGAGGAGACTGTGCTTATATATTACATGGAACAAGTATCTTCAGAAAATACTAGTTGATAAAGAGGAGACACTTGGGTTTGAATTAAGTAAGTAGAAAGAGCTTTATTTTCCAGATTTGGCACTTCACATGAGACTATATGGTGCCTTACTTTTCTGTTATGAGTGATATAAATGAGTAAAGCAGGGATACAAACCCAGGTAACTCTTGACTGAAATCTCAGAACACTTTCACATTTGTCTTCTTTCATCAAGCCTGCATTTCACACAAGAGAATGTACTTGTAAAGTATTTCTTCTGATAAACCAACATTAGGATGATTCTCTAACTACCTCACATCACTTAAATCTACCAGTGCCTTGCATATAACAATCACTTAATAAGAACTGAATGGATAAATGTGTCCTCTTATTTTGAATTCTGCTGTCTGCTCAGTCAATTCCATCAGATTCATTCATGTTTAATCAATTAAACTAAGAAAATTGTGTTGCTAACACATTCCCAAAGAAAAGCAAATGCTCATATGTGCAAGGCAGTTACACCTAGGCTTTGACCGTTTCAGGATTTTCCCAGGAAAGTTTGCATTGATTGGTCCTAGTTGATGAATCTGTATTTAAACATTATCCTGTTCTTGTACACCCAAATCCAAAAAATGCATTTTCCCTCCTTTTCACGAAAAAAAAAAATTCCCGAAGGATTTAAGCAAATTTACACTGGTTTGTCAAAATACACAGAATACAGAAATTTAACCAAAGTAGTGACTGTCCAGAGAGGTAGCACAAGCTACTCCAAGGTGGTTATCTGTTCTAATTTCCTGATGCTATGCCAAATGATGGAAATGTTCCTTCCAAATGACCCCCCAACCCTCTAATGGCTCAATATCCCCCTCCTTTCCGAATTTTTCACTTTCTCTGGGGGTGGTGGTGGTGGTGGTACTGCCATTACAAAATACCTATCTTACACTAGGGAAATATATGTGAGTTCATCCATGCTTGCTCACTGCAAGCATGAGATGTAGGTATTATCGTAGGATCTCATGCTTTCAAAAATGGAGGCTCGGTGAGATAATCAAAGCATTTTGTTGTAAATGTCAAATTCCAGCCAATATGCATCTGATATCCAAAACTATGATGTTTCCATCATGTTATAAACAGTTTTACATTTTCTGAATAAAGTAGTATGTTATATTGTTATCTCAGGCTCAGCACAGGAAATACACGGATGTCTCCTTTAAGTCCTACTATTCCCTAACTTGTCCAATATAATGGTTTACATAGCTCTGTAATTATATTTGCGAATCACACACCCCACCACCACTCTTCTATATCCTGTCCTTCAGCATGTTAAATACTGAAAGCACTCTGAACTCATCAGTTTTCCTCAAATCAAATGTGTTGGCTCAGACTGTTCCCTGTATATGGGGAAAAGCATGTTCTTTCTAGTGTTGCTCAACCACCAGCCACTCAGCAGCCTTTACACATCTCTATTCTAACAGTAATCACATGAAATTATGGTTGTGCACTTAGCTAACCCTTTCTCTTAACTATAAACTAGTTGAAGGTAAGGATTTCCTTTTTGGCTTCTCCCTAATTTCTGGAAAGTCAGTTAAGTAGTAATTCCGCAACAGTGTTTATTCCACTAGTTAAAAAAAAAAATAGTTAGTGATGTGATAATCTGTTCCTTTTCATCTCTATTGTAAAACTTCAAATTTATCTTTTAGATAATATACTGCTTTAGATATCCAATTTTTATAGAACTTAGAAAATTCCAAAGAATACCTGCTAAGCTATGATGTCACATAGCCAGAAAGTCAGCTTGATTTAGATCACTATTCAATGAATAAAAGCAACTAGGTTCAGTATTTTTGTTTGTTTTCTTTGATTTACAGTGTGGAATAATTTAGCTGTGCAAAGCAAGGTGCAGTTCCAATGAATGTGAATTTTAGTTAACACAGTACCATGCAAAACCAGGACAACCTTACACAATATTAAAAATCCATGGGCTTGGAAGGGGTTCATGGCAAGCCCACTTCCGGAGACAACAGAACAGGAATAAATCCCCAGGAAACTAAGCTAACCAGGAACAAATTAAAAGCAAACACCTCTGCTGATTGTGTGTAGGACAGAGCTATGCCATTGTGACTCACTGTACTAGTGAAGGTAAGGAAGCCAGAGGAAGCTAAGAATTAACAAACGGTGGCTAATATTTTAGAGGGAGAAATAAATTCCACAAAATGCTTATGAAAATGACTGCCACATTGTTTCACAGACTCCATTCATAGATATTAGACTATAGAATAAGGATATCTTCATTAATTCTAGAACAGAATTAGAACATGCAACATAGAGCCGGATGCACACTATTTGTACCTGGGACAGAGGCTTGGAATACATCATACAGATTCTAATAACATTTGCAGAGGTATATTATTCTGCATTGTGACTACCTACCTGACTTATACCAAGAGTCATGTCTGTCAACTCTGACCTGGAGTTATAACAAAAAATAACCAAAGCTCAAAGGAATCTCAGAATTTTAAAAACATAGTCCATATCTCCTATTCAATTTGCAGGTTCACATAATGAGGACATACCAGGTTAGGGCCATGCATATAGCAGTATACTATTGCTCAGCTCCAAAACCAAGCCATTTTCCAAGACAGTGCATGAATTTTACAAAGCTACAAAGTTCCTATGAGATCTTAAAGTTTAGAAGTCATAGAAAGAACAATTTTCAATGCTTTTTCTAGCAATTTTATTATTTTGAGATGATGAAAATTGTAGAGATTTGTAGTATATATACAGAAGGTATCTGCTGGAATTTTAAAGCAATATTACCCAATGGGTTCAAGTCATAGGCCCCTTAAAATTCTCTCCATATTTATCCTATAAATTGCTGTGTACAATAAAATGTTTATTAAGCAATAAATTTCTTAAATGTACATATAGATACACATGCATCAAACAGTAGATGAGGGAAAAAATTAACACAGCTTTTGTTCACAACAGTAACTAGTCTTGGCACACTAAGTCATAATTTCAGTCAATCCCCTCAAAAATTGACACTTAAATTTGCTTTGATATAACAATGATGATAGCTAGTATGCAGCTTTTACTATGTCAATGTCAAAGTTCATACATTTACTCACTTCACTTTAAAACATAGGGCAGTCATAAAATAGGCACAATTCTAAGCACTAGTGATAGAGCATGTGTTGAAGAACTAAGGGGAAATGATAAAGGAGATCTACCCATACCCACAAAGGATATTATTCTCGCCATGTAACCCTGAATGCTGTGTCTCTCCCACTCTATTTCTAAATGGGCACTATAGTGCTAGCAAGCACAAGGCAGGTTCTCTATTGATTCAGGCAGGCAGATAAAAGAGAATCCTGGAGCCCTCTGGCTTTGTCAGGCTTTAATGTTCTTTCTATACCAATTGTTATGGGGCAAGCCCGCAGGCTGGCAAGGTAGGGAGGCTGGGGACCAGGAGGCTGGCAAGCCTCCCAGCCCCCGTGAATCTGTATACTTTTCTCCTTGGGCTTTCTGTGGTGTTGTCTCATGGTCCTGCCTCTCCATAGTCATTCATCCTCTTGTAGTGTTCCACTGTAGCCGTTTTCCTGTCTCTGTGTGATGCCATCCTTATAGCCTCAGCCCCCAGGTTCAGGTGTGCACACTTAAGCATGCCCACATCGTACTCCAGATGTCCACAAGCAAGTATGCGTGCCCTGCCCCCATGCTCCCAAGTGCCTTCTGCATTCAAGGCTGCAGGTGATAGCCACAGAGGCCAGCAGTGTAAAAGCCTGGCCAATTTACTTACCCTACAGGCACTTTTATTGCAGTCACCCTATCCATGTTTTCCCACTGTATATTGAGGGTGGGAAAAAATGTGGAAGACCATCTGCCTTTTAATTCAGGAGCTGCAAGACTGTAAGAAACCACACTGAATACTAACAAGGAGGGCTGCATATCACCTGAGATTGTTCTCTGAGTTAATGCAGCAATGAGACTTTGGCTCATCTCCCTTAATGAGTGATTTTACATATAAGAGGCAGTAAATGTATATTTAAGTAGTTGAGTTTATTTAGATTTAACTAGATGAATTTATCAGTTGGATTAAATCTAGTTGACACTGATTACCTCTTCAAAAACCTACCTCTCTCCTTTGCACACACAGGTGGGTTAAACTTGTCATCCTCATTACCACTTGGGGGGGGGGTCATGTCACTCAGTTTTGGCCATTTAAATGGAAATGCAGGCCTTGCCCATGAAAATCTTCCATGTGAGCAATATACCACATTTTCCCCCCTCCTTTCACAGAGACCAAAAGGCACTTGTTGATGCAAGGATCCAGGCTGCCTATGAGCTTCTGGTAATCTCTCATCTGTCCCCTTACTTTAGCATCTGACATCCATTGTGCTTATTTTACTAAGACTAGAAGAAGGGGCACTATCTGTGATATCCATCACTGCAGCCAGCACTAACAACTAACGCAAAATTGGGTTGCAGAAGATCCACAGTACTATAGGAAGAAGAGGGGGATGTAACTCAATATTAACAGGTCAGATAACAGCTTCCGTAGAAAGCACTATCTTTCATAGAAAAAAAAAATCATCAGAAGAGTTTTCTACACATTTAATATAATAATGAAAAATCAATTCTCTACTATCACCAAATATATGTCTACCTTCACTCAAACTAAGAAATAGAATAAAAAACATTTAAAGATGATCTTTCCCAATTACATCCCTCCCTTCCTAGGAGACTATTATTCTGAATTTGTTTTAATCACTAATCATTTCTCCAGATAGCCTCTAAAGTCTTAACACATATGGATGCACTGCAATACAACATATTACTGAATTTTGACCAAAATAGAATAATTTGTATGAATATTATTGGCACATACTTTTTGTCCTCAAGTGTTCTGGTTTTGAAATTCATCCATGTTGATGAGTACTACTGCAGTTCAGCTACTTTAACAGCAGGTCCGCAAACAATACCGACATCACTTTGTTATAACGTTGATGAAAAAAATGATCCTCACCAACACTGAGCAAAATGATCTTACTGGAGGACCTGCTTTCATTATAAACTGTTTCATTTAAAGTCTATTTCCAAGAATCTACTAAAAGTAAATACAGTGCTCCAATCTGTTGTCACTCTACCTGTCTACCTACCTTAGTCTATAAATATGTATATCTTCAAATTTTATAGCTAATGCCAAATTATTCCTACAATGATTATACATTTTCAAAATCAATGTGCTTCTCACCGTGTCCAAAATTTATTATTGTCATAGTTTTTTAGGTTTTTGTTAATATTAAATGATAAAATATATCTTAATAGGATGTACTTTTCATTTTCCTGATATGAATGTTGAACATCTGTTTATGTACATTAGCCACTAGAATACATTTTCTGAATATTATCTGTTTTAGTCTTTTCTACATGTTGCTAGTATGCTGTTATCTTATTATTGATTTTATAAATTACTTATATATTCCAGATAGTAAACCTTTGTACGTTAAATATATTATACATTTCTCCTTTTTTGTGGTCTGTCCTCCCAGTTGCTTTATTCTATCCATTCATGGAAAGCAATAAGCTAATAAATATTAGGTATTAAAATTAATCTCTTTTTATCACAGTTTACATTTTTTGCGTCACTTTTATGAACTCATTGACGATGTCACACAAATATTTTCATTCAGAGTTAAGCAGTCTTTCAGATGTTGGCGATACAACAACAAATAAAATAGATATAAAATTCTGACAGTTTAATAAGGAAATTTAGACAATACTGAGTGAGTAATATATGATTTGCAGCTACCAGGAAGGATTCTACAAATATTTCAATGGCAAGGTGTTGAAGGACGCCCCGCGTAGTGAGCAGAAGGGCCTTGATCCAAGTCCCTAAGGCATGTGAAAACACATGCGTCACGGAGGAAAACCTCTGTGTGACAGGACTGGTGTTGAGAGCCTGGAAAGTGACCCCCGTGGAATCAGGCTTCTACATCTCCACAGTCTGAGAATAACAAAATGGAGAGACCCTGCACAGTGAGCAGAAGGGCCTTGACCAGAGTCCCTTAGGCATGTGAAAACACATGAGTCTCGAAGGAAAACCTCTGGGTGACAGGACTTGGTGTTGAGAGCCTGGAAGTGACCTGTGTACATCTCCACAGTTTGAGAATAACAAAAATAATGAGCGAACTTCCCAGGCTCTGGCTAGGGGGCGATAAGATTATGTGTGTGAGAACTAACCACCTGGTACCCTACTGTCTGAAGTAAATAGATAATAGTAAGAAAATAGATTAATCATTCATACATGTTATCATTATATGGTATGCTTTAATGTTACACCTGCTACAATTAAAATAGTATATAATGAGCACTAAGACAATAAAGATTTACTGCATGTAGACATGACAGTCCCCCATGTCTGATTTCCCTCACCGTCGTGTCCCAGGTTTTGGATTCACTAGAAGTCCACAGCAAGGGAAAGGGGCAGTGAGAGCCAGTCGATGGTGGTAATGTTGAGCAGAGGCAGTTTCAAATTTGGACAGGGATGGCTTCTCTGAGACATCTGAATAGAATTCTGATAAAACTGAGGAACAATCAAAGTGGTTATATGTAGCAAAGTCCTTCCTGGCCTAAAGAACAAATACAAAGGCCTGAGGTGTGAACATGCCATGTGTTCTATAATAGTAAGAGTAGGCAAAGCAGTATGGTTGCAGAAAAGTAGGAGTTACATAGGAAATTTCCCTCATTGTGATTCTCTTCCAAGTTCCCCAATCTCTATAAAAGAAAAGTCTTTTCCTCCATTTGCTCAAGCCAAAATCCTTGAAGTCATTTGTGATGCCTCATTTTCTCTCATATTCCACAACCAGTGGGGATCTAACTATTTTTCAAGCCTTCCACTCTATCACTGTAGTCCAAGTGAGTACCAGGCAATTAAACTTCAATAGCTTCCTAACTAGTCTGTTTCCACTACAGTTTGTCTCAGGGTTCTTTAATTATAAGCTATTACTCAAAATACTTTCCACCATACTCAGAGTAACACCCAGAGTTCAGTTCTCATATTGACTTTCTTTCTTTTTTTTTAATATTTATTTATTTATTTATACATGCACTACTTTCAAGACTTTACCAGACACTTATCAGTCCTCTGACCTTATCCAGTGTTCTCCCTCTTACTCTTGCTAACCTCAAGGACCTCACTCTGTGTTCTCTTCCTTTCCTTTTTCTGCTTTCTGTCACACACACACACACACACACACACAATTTCCAGTTACCCCCATGGATAAGGGAAAGTTATTTGCAAACTGACAAACTTAGCAGATTTTTGTCAATAATGAAAGTGAAAGAAGTCCCAAGTAGTTTGCTTAAGTATCATTTTTCCTTTCTTAGCTTTCATTTTTTTCTACTCAAAAATGTAAAAATTATAGAAAATATCACTAAATTCTATTTTTAGCTTTGGCTTAAGTATCAACCAAGCTATTTCTATAATTACTTGTAAGAAAGAAAACGGAAGTCTTATTGGGTGTATCCCTTATAAGGTAAAAGCAGGATACCATCTGCCACAGATGACATTAAAATCAACATTCCAAAATATATATATAAAATACAAAATAACAATAGGCACATACATTTCATAAAAATAAGGCATCTCAAATCTCAAACATTTTCTCACTTCTCCCTTCAGTCCTATATCTAACTTTAGTCTGCTCATCTAAGCACCCTAGTTCAAAGTTAGTTAAGAGGGTTTGTATTGCCTAATATATAAAAAAAAAGAGAGAAGAGAAAACAAAGCACTTAACAGGAAAAAGCCTCATTTTTTTCTCCACAAGGCAAATGATTTCAGCTGCAACAACCTTAAACATTTATAGCTAAGTAAATTTTTTATGAGATGCTACTAAGACGGTGCAATCCATTTCTTAAGAATGATAGCTTAGTCACACATGGTGTGGAAGAAAGCAAGTATCCAAGTCTTTTCATTCTGACTTGGAATTTTCATCAAAAGGATGAGGGAACAACTCTGCCCTATACAATCCAACCCTTTTATTCAAAACACAAGTTCATTCTTTTTTCTCATAACTGTTTTATAAGGCATAAAGTGCAAATTGAAAATGAAAACATTCATGCAACTGAGAATATTAGCATCAGAAGAGAAATCCTTATATTTAGTAAGCAGTGTACAATATTAACATTTAGATATTATGCTCCCCCAAATGTCATTGCCATATTTTCTTGCTACTCCAGATCTGTGTGAAATTATAAAATGCTTTTCTTGTGCAGTCTGAACAACAATGTTTTAGCACACAGAAGCATAGTAACACATAATTAATATTTATAAACCTGAAGAAGTCAGTATAACTTGGCTTTCAAAAAGGCCACCCTGACTAGCCTCCCACCATGAAAAAAGTAATAAAATTAGCTCAGAATAGCTTAGCAAAATAACCTGAAAGAAAATTTACCTAGATGAGAAGAGAGGGAAAGGGAACTGAAGTATAAAATATAAAGAAATACTAGAACAAGAAGAAAAACACATTAATCAAAATCATCCTTTAAAATTAGTGTTGCTTTACAACTCCAATGTGAGACAATGTGCTATGACTGAAAATACCTGGGTAGCCAAGTAATTGGTTTGCAGCATGAAGAGCAGCTATGCCAAATTTTAATACCTTGTCAGACCTGGCATTGTCCATGTTTTGTAGAAAAAGGGTAAAGTTAATTTCACAGAAGCAGGTGTCAAAAAAAAAAAAATACTGGTAAAATTGGGAAGACAAAATTCTTTGCAAATGTTGGCCTATCTTTTACACACACACACACACACACACACACACACAGTTAAGGACTGAGTTGTATCCCCAAATGGGATGTGAAGAAGTACTAATCCCCAGAATCTCTAGTTAAGAAGAGGTAATACTATAGAATAGTGGACTCCTAATCTAATACGCTCATACTAAGCTTTTAAACACAGAGACAGACACATTTGGAGAATGCCATCAGATAACAGAGGCGGAGATTGAGGTGATGCAGCTGCAAAGCAAGTATCACCAGGACTGATGCCTACAACCAAAAGCTAGAGACAGACATCAGAAAGGACTCAACCAGAGTCCCAGCAGGAACAGCCCTACTGAAACTAATTTCAGACTTCTAGCTTCGGGAACTATGAGAGAATATATTTTAGTTGTTTTAAGCTGCCTAGTTTGTGGTACTTCATTACAGCACACCAATAAAATTAATATACACACACATCAAGGAAAGATATGGATAAAGAAGTCTAGTAATAGGCATTTGTGTATTATCATCAATAGTTCAAAAAATCCTAGTTTAAAAAATCAATATTGGCTTTGAGAATACTACATCATAGTTCATTGGAAATGTCTTGATTTTTAACATGAATATAAACACAGCGGGGCACTGTACATGCATTAAATGGAAATGGTGATAGACACTCAGCTATTTAAGGAACCATGCTGGCTTGGAAATGAAGCCAGACTCTTCCCTTTGAATTGCATAAAAAGTAAAGCACTATAGAGACCAGATTCCCTAACCACCTAAGTTATTCTCATGAGAGGCCATTCAGTAATAGGATCAATTTCTTAAACGAATACTTTCATTCCTCTTTGCCAAAGTGAGATCTTTGGTTATAGGGCCGATTTCTTCCATCCATATTTCTGCAACAATCTATCAAATATTTCTGCAACAATCTATCAAATCCTATCAAATCCCTCTTTCTCACAGTTTCTCTTTAATTTATAGCTATTCTAGAGTCCCTACTTGCATAAAGCTAAATTTCCTAATCCATAGAATACTAGTTCTGCAGAATGAATGTGTGTGTGTGTGTATGTGTGTGTAGGGAAAGAGAGAGAACTCAAGAAATGAGGTCAGAGGGTAACAAGAGGTCAGATGATGAAGGACATAATTGGTCTTAGCAAGACCCTTAGGAATTCACACTGAGTGAAGTCAGAAGTCATTGGAATGTTTGAATTAAAGGAGTTCCATGATTTGACTATAGATTTAGAAGGCTTACTCTGGCTAATGAATATAGCATGCAGAGATGCAAAAAGATCAGATATGAGGTATCATAATAATCCAGGCAAAAGTTGGTAAAGAAATTAAGGTCGGGCCTCCCTGGTGGTGCAGCAGGTTGAGCACAGTGCTATGAAGCTGTCTGCAGCCTCTGCAGTGCTAGTTCCATTTCCAGCTGGCAAGGCAGATCTCTCCTGTCTTGCCCACTGCTCCCCTCAGCATTGTACTTCAGTCCTTCTGCCTGTTCTGCTCCCTGCTCTGTCTCTAGTGAATTCGCTCACCCTCCTGCGCCTATGGCCTCTACTCCAGTGCTTGTATAAATAAAAAAAATCTTTTTAAAAAAAAAAAGAAATTAAGGTCATGGTGATGGTGCACAGGTATATTGGTGATGTATTGGAGAAGAAAATTCTAGGGGGACTACACCTGAGGGGGGTGTAGCAAATATTGTTTAAAAATGAACAATAATGTAAAAAATAAAAAAAATAAGGTCATGAGAAATGGCAAAATTCTGAATACGTCCAGGGAATTGCTTGTGAATTGGATAAAAGGTATGAGAGAAAAAGACAATGATCTAAATTTATGAGTTTGTTTTACTGTAAAACTCAAGGTGAGGTGTCATTTTTTAAGTTGAAGGATAAGGGATGGGAGGCAAGTTTCTGCATAAAGCTAAGAAGATAGGGAAATTAGAAAGAAAATAATCTATGTTTGCCAAAAGGCAGATTTACATCATTTAATTATAACTACAGGGTATACCACAGAGAACTAAACAAACAAAAACAGTCAACAAAACAAAGCACATAGCCTGATTAGAGAGCTTATTTTTCTTCCCCAATGGCTACAAAATATTGCACTGAGGTACCATTTACAGATTAAAGAATAACTTATTTTTTGTTAGCTGTTCACACATGTAATCATATTGTCCAGTAAAAAAATAGGAATGTATATTACTTCAAACTGCAACCATTTAAAATCAAGGGAAGTCAGTGTATTTTTGTTACAAAGGTAAAGCTCTAATTTAAGTTTCAATTAGTTTTAGTAAGTGCAGCTTTCACCAGCACTAAATACTCCTCTTAAATAAATCTACTCCCTTTAAGACTCTAAACCTGCAAACATACAATTTGTCATAAACCACTTTCAACTTAGGATTTTGTTTTAGGAATAAGCAGTGAGTGTGTGGAGGATGGGTGTGGGCAGAATACATCATACACAGAGTTTAAAGTAAACAGTTTAAATCTAAATATAAATACCCTTATGCTACACCACTCTCAGTCTCTAGTAGTTGACCTGGAAATTATCTCACTCAAGTTTAACAACAGCTTGCTCTGTGCATTGTCTTCATAAGACCATTACCTACTTGTTCAAGAGGCATTTAGCTTGTATGCACGTGTCCAGCACTGCACACATAGGTGGAGACGCACTCCAGACCTCTGCCATAATCGGAGAGTAGACAATCATTCACCAGATCCTTACAATGATAATAAGACTATCCAGAAGCAGAAAATAGGGATGGTAACACAAAACCAAAGAGGCATGGAGAAAAGGAAACAAGAGGAGGGTATGTATATATGGGCAGAGGTTTTTTCCTACCCTACCCAGGTTGTTCCTGATGTAGCATTAGTGAATGGACATATTTATCAACCACTGTGATCAGAATATAAGTGAGTAAATTTATCATAATACTCAGAGGAAAAAAAATAGTATTTTGAAATGTAATCATTATTTTAGTAGGTGTTGAGGTTTTAAACTAAATAAGAATTCATTAATTACTAAGATTTATGGGCCTCCCTGGTGGCGCAGCGGTTAAACGCTGGGTTGCGAAGCCGCCCGCAGCCTCTGCAGCGCCGGTTCGATCCCCAGCTGCTCCCCTGCCACGGGAGGAGGGTCCCAAATGGCACGCAGACCTCGCCGGCCGCCTGCTGCTCCCCTCAGCAGTGTACTTTGCTCCCCTCAGCAGTGTACTTCGGTCCTTCTGCCTGCTCTGCTCCCCGCTCTGGCTCTGGTGAATTCTCTCACCCTCCTGCACTTTTGACTGTACCCAGTGCTTGTATAAATAAATAAATAAATCTTTAAAATAAAATGCAGAAAAAAAATTACTAAGATTTATAAGTTTAAAAAATCAAGTTTTCCATTTTTTAAGAAATTACATTTATTATCTAGTTGTTGAAGTAATCAAATTCTTTACAAAAAGTATTTGTTATACGTGGGTCATATGATTTTTTAATTTTTTTTGAAATAAATGTCATTGTTATATTCTCAGATGACCAAATAAGGATAGGATACTGACTTACTATTAACAGCAATTAACTTATTCTGTGACAATATAAGTTAAGCTGCAGTAATTTTTAACTTTAAAGTCTCTTTTCTCCAACAGCAAATCAGCATATAAAGAAGTTCTATAGAGAAGTTCCATTTCTCTTTCCTCTTGTGATTCAACATCTTTTAGACACTCTAGCCTCGAGGGATTAGCAGAATTTGTTTCCTGAGTTCTTCAAAAGTGCTTAACTCCAAATAAAACTGTTCATTTTGGCACCACAAGTCATTCACTATTTCATGAACTCCAGAGCATAGGACTAGCAACCCCCAAGCAAAATTATCTTCTTCTTTTCCATTTTATTTAAAATCATGGCAAGGTAAATGCATGGTACAGGTAGGGCTGGGGAATGTCTAAAAAAAGAAAGAGAAAATGTTAGATTCTTATTGTGTAAGAAGATCTTGAATCTAATCTAGCCCAAGTCCAAGGACACAAACAATTGATTTTGTAGCTTCCACAGGAAAGCATGTATCTGCCAAAGGCAGACATGCTCTTTTTGGGAAGCTCTCATTTTTTAGAAGGCTGACAGCAGGGTAAGGGGGTGTGATGTAGAGAAAAGAAATGGCTTGGAGTAAGAGTGGCAACTAGTTTTTGCCATGTCTCAGGCAAGGTTTCACCATCTATCTACTAGCTGTTAACTCAGCCCCAGAAAATAAGCTGGACTTTTCTGAATGGGAAGAAAGTGGAAAAGAGTAGCAACTCCTCAAAATCTTCCCAAGGGTCAAGCATCAGATGGCAAGTTCAGTTTCAAATGGCACATCTGGCTCACTACCCCAAGCCACAGATTCTAGGAAAGAGTATGGCCAGATTTTGAAGCACATTTTTATGATGCTTCAGTCTTATCCCAGATAAGTCACTGTACTCTTTTATAGTTGTAGTGTCTGGGATTCTTTTTAATGCTGTTTATTTTCTTAAAACTTAATTTTTTTTTCTGGCAGAAGAGGGAATGATTTGAATGATTGGTTTGTTTTAAAAATTGAGGTTTTTTAAAATAACTAGGAAAAGTTAAGGTTTCTTATCAATATACTTCCGAGAAAACAAGCAGAAAAAAATAAGTAGAATATTCAGGTGTCTGTTAATGAATTTATGTAAGATGTACTAATTCTGGGCAAAGCATTAATACAAACATAACTATTATGACTTAGTAAAACCACGCATTCTTCATACTCGATAATTTATTTCTTCAGACGAAATCATCCATCTTCCTTTATAAATGTATCAACTTTCTCTAGTTATAGTTTCTTCAAATTAAAAAAAAAATCCCTCACAAATCTGGAATTTGAATTACAATATTTCTTAAACTCTGATTCTTGATCTATTTTAAGGACTCTAGGGGTATGGGTGTGCTTAAATAGAGGCATCTTATACACCTATTCTCCATTTATGGGTTTCCAGAATCTGAAGTGGTTATTAGAACACATGAAAATTAGGATAACTTGCCCGAAGATTTTAAGTGTTGAAACTGTAGATATACCTGTTATTTTGCCTCTACCAATCTGATACCTCAAAAATAAAAGCCCTAGAACTAGATGGACCAATAAATTCTTTTCTATGAGTCTCTATGGAAGTTAAAGTTGCAAAAAAATTGCATCATCTCTCCTACTTATTTCTTGCTCAGCAATAAATTCCAACACATTTCATAAGAACTTGAAATATGCTAATAGGTCTTTGAATAACCCTAAGATTTTATGAAATAAGGATCATAAAGAACAGTCAACAGAATTTATGAAAAATTAGTATAGAAGAGTACATTTGACACTTTTTACCTTTTCAATAACTTGGTGAGCAACCCTACATCCATGACTTACAATTGTTCATGATTTTATGAACAATAAATTTGAACAGTGTGAGCTATGAACTCAGCATACAGCAATGTCTTCCCCAGTAACTAGTAACAATAACTAATTTCCCAGATTCTCACATTGATGTACCTTTCTTGTTTTTTTCTACTTATTTTTTTTAAGATTTATTTATTTATACAAGCACTGGGTACAGTCAGAAGCACGGGAGGATGAGAGAATTCACGAGAGACAGAGCGGGGAACAGAACAGGCAGACTGATGGAATACACTGCTGAGGGGAGCAGCGGGCACAGCAAGAGAGGTCTGTGCGCCATGTGGGACCTTCGCTGGTGGTCGGGGATCGAACCGGCACTGCAGAGGCTGCGGGCAGCTTCTCAGCCCAATGCTCAACCGCTGCGCCACCAGGGGAGGCCCATGTTCTTTTCTACTTATGTTCATGTAATTCTTCAGAATTTTCTGAAATTACTAATACCTGGGATAAAAATGAAAATGAAACATGATGTGTCAAATCAATATTTTTATGTAGAAAGTAGGGATATTAATTACTTTATTATATGTTCCTAAAGGAGCAATAAATATTTGGGTTATATTTGGCTGCATTTTATAGTGAAATAATAATGTGGTATAATTGAAGACATTCATTTGAAGAATAGAAAGAGGATATCAAAATCGACCCATTATTTATACTAAGAGTTTTTCTATTTGGCATTTGATACTTATGGTTTAATTTTCAGCAAATTGATTGTAAGAGAGCAGAATAATTGTTTTTTAAAGACACGGGCTGCCTCACCACAGTATGCTATATAATTAAAAGACATGACATAGTGAAGTGGAAGAAACTTAAATTGACTCTTAGATTTGGAAGTTGTGATATAGCAAATTAAAATAAGCAGCAGAGAATAGAACATTTTTTGGCGAGCTAATGTTTTTAAGCAAAGTATCTTGAAACCTTAAAATATGTCCTTATTTTGGCAATTATGTTTTAATAGTTTTTTTACCTTTAACTGCTTAATAGTAAGCTCCTTGAATGTAGGGGAGTTACCTTCTTGTGCTTAAAGCTCTGCTATCTGACATGTAGTAAGCACTGAGTACTTATTTTAGAAATAGATGCCTACTCCCTAGCTGGATGTATCCAGTGTTTTCTTCTTGAAGTCAACATCGGTGAGAAGTTCTACGATTTTCATAAAACTGATATCAATTTTGGGGGAGGTGGTGAAAAAACATACCAGAAATATTTGTTTTATGGTATGTTTTATGCAGAGGAATTCAATTGCAGAACAAAGATCCAGTTCCAAGTAGCAAGCCACTGCTCAGCTGCTTCAGGAAAATCATCCTCTTGACTCCATGACACTCACTGAGAATGGCCAAGCTGGTCCCAGGAGTGATGCTCACTTGCAGTTTTCTCACATGCTGCTGAAGGGTTTTGCTATGGCTCATTAGCTTTTGCAGCACATCTTCAGGAGGATAGTATTTGAGGCATTTTGCAAATTTTAAACTCTCATACCATCATTCTTGTCACCATCAACTGGTTATGTGACTGTAGTAAAAACCTCCTTTTTCTTTTTAATCCTAGATGTAACTGCTGAATAAGTCTTCTCGTGATTGGTCTCTGTGGAATACATGGTAGGATGGGAAAATCAGCCAATTCCTCTGCCTCAGACAAGGTTTTAGCCACAGAGAGGCTTTCCCTTCTTAGGTGTTTTGGCCTTGTGGTTACCCTTTTTAACTTTGCCACCAGCATCAGTCTTCTTGGTTTCTGGTTCCTTCTCTTTAGTAACTGGCTCTTAGCTTTTTTACCCACTATCTTACAAGATAGGAAAGAGAACTAAGTCCCAGTTTTTAGTCTGCAAGAAATCATGAAGGTCAGATTTTGCCAGTGTTATCTTTCAAATAAAGACAATAAAATAAGATGATCATGAACTTTGCTATTTTGTGATTCTCCTTAGTAGCCATTTCTTCTCTTATAAGAGTTAGGGTGAACACACTTTTTCACTTGCTCATTTCTGTGATGGAAATCTCTTCATTCCAGCTATAATAACTATATATCCAGAGCTATTATCTGAAGTCCAAAAGCAAACATTTTAAAATTGAAAAAGCATTATTTCAAAATAAATTTACCTGATTAATAGTTGTAAAAAAATTAAATGATATATTTTTTTAATTTGGCTCCTTTGATTTCAATGTGTTTTTCATTTTCAGTCCCTTTCTGTAATATAAAGAAATTGTCTGGATTAAACTAGCAAAAATAAAAAAAGATGATCATTTTATATTGAGACTAGGAGTTTGCATGCCAAGATGCAGTTTGCTGTGCCTGGGAAAGTGCTGAGACCTCAAAACTTTGAAAAATTTGTTTTTGAACAGAAATGCTGACACTACTTATCTGTATCAACTCAACTCTATGAGTTGTGTGAGTGCAGTGTGCTGCGTTCACTGTGTTAGACATTCTGCCCAAGTCCAAGGCAGACAAATAATACAGAAAATTATTTCATCTACTATGAGTATTCTTATACATTAGCTAGTAATATATGTAAAGACATTCTAAGTATCATGTGAAAAGAAAGGAGTTAACAGTCTAAATAGCTCAGCAAATGCAATCCCCCAACACAACCACCATGCCATCATCCCTCCAAATCTGGAATCCTTTTATAGCTAAGCAATCATCTGGAGGAAGGCTGGCAAACAGCAGACCTTGGACCAAATTCACATGTTTTTGTACAGCCTGCAGGTTTTTAGAGAGTTTTGTATTTTGAAATATTGGAAAATATCAAAAGAATATTTCCTATAAATAAGCATTACATGAAATTCCATTTCTGGGTTCATAAGTAAAATTTTATTGGAATACAGGCACACCAATATTTATGTACCATCTAGAGCTGTGTTCACACTACAATGCTAGAGTTGAATAGGGCAGCAGAGACCTCTGTCTCAAGCAAATTATCAAATATTTACCACTTGCTCATTAGAGGAAAAGTTTGCCAATTCCTGACTTAGAGTAGCAATAGGGCTGTTTGATAGGTCTCACATTTAATCAGTGAAGCAGGGGGTATATATGACCATTACAGAAAAGACAAAAGGAAATGACTTTTCCAAAGTTAAAAACAAGGAGAGTTTTTCATATTGGTTCATTTTGTCAAAAAAATAAAAAAATAAAAGCTTCTCTACCTATGAGGGTTATAAATCTTTAGTAATGTTGCTAAGTAGTATTTGGTTTATGAAAATGTTGTCATCCATTTCTCAATACTGCTAAGTAATTTACTTAAAACTAAGTACCTAAGAGTATTTCTGGTGGTGAAGGCCAAAGATCAAACTCTTGGAATGATGTTCTGCCTGACAGTATTAACTAACAGACTTGTCACTCAAAGGACAAAAACTTTCTCCCTTGTGCTCCTTAGGCACTCCACACAGTCAAGGAGAACCCTAAACATGTTATTTTTCTCTTGGATCCCTTAATTTTTTAGATCTGCTTGACAAAGCAAACACTTCTACAACTGAGTTGTTAAGGCAATTTTGTATATCTCTGAACATACTATTGGCCTTGAGCTGAAGATACTATTCAAGCAGCAAAAACAGAGTCTCATCTTTTCCACTACATTTTCTCTCTACATTGCATCTTGACTAGTTAGATTAACCCTTTAACCTTTATACCTTTGCATATATATATATATATATACACACATACATATATACACACAATATATATATATGGAGATATACATGTATATGGAGATACACAAACACATATATATGGAGAGAGAAGATACATGATTATCAATTCATTTATCAAATGGTTTATAAAATTACAAAATAGGTAAAGTTCTAATAAGTATAATGAACAAATACTGGAGCAAATCCAGAAAGAATGAGATTTTGCCCCTGCTTGACAAATAACTATGTAACTACAGGAAATCCTTAAACATCTCTAGGTCTACTTTTCCCAATATGACAAAGGAGACTACATAATCTCTGTGGGCCATAGGGTTTTAAATTATCTCTACTGATGATTTTTTTGTTGAATGTTCATTTAGTCTATGTCTCAGTTTTCTCATCTCTAGAGATAAGACCTATGACATAGGTGGTGAATTAAAATGAGAAAATACATTTAAAGTATATGAGATAGAGTACTACAAAGATGAGTGGCAGTAGGATACTTTGTTGTTCGTAGATCATTTCAGATAAAATAAGCAGTAACGAAGCCAGAAAACAAGAGGAACCACACAAAAAATATAAATGTTGTTTCTTCTCAAAATTACACAAATCCAAGACAAATTTCCACTTGCTACACAGGACTATTCTTACCAGCTTAAATGAAGGATATAAGATCCTAACCCTTGTCAAGTGCCTCCTCTTTACTCATCTTGGCTAGCAAAGGCCAAAAAAGTGAACTGTGACTCTTTCATATTCAAAGTAACTAGAGAGGCACTCAAATTCACAATCTCTTTATATAGAGAAAGATCCCAGAAAGAAATTTCATTTGACTGCATACAATATAAAATATCCTCTAAAAAACATAAAATATCATTTTCTATATCTTTATTTAAATGACAAAAATGACAAGCAATATTGTATTAGATTCAGGTGTACAATATATTGATTAGATAGATTTATATACTACCAGATTATATCTATTGCTTACTGGACTTATCTCCATGTAAGTCTAGTTAACATCCATTCTCATACATAGTCACAAAATCTTCTTTTTTTGTGATGAGGATATCCATGATTTACTCTTAGCAACTTTCAAATATGCAATAGTATTATCTTTTATTAAATAAAGACAAGCTATTTCTAAGCAGTTTCACTAAATCAAGCTCTATCTCTAGATCAAAATTTATAATTTCAAATTTCATTAGTATGACATTTTAAAACATCAAGTTTCATCAATATAATACCTGTTAAACTGATCAGTCATACCCCGGAGATGGCTTAGCACCATTACCTAAACCTTTAAAAAGTTAACATTTTGGAGGGGGCAGAGGGGAGACAAAATAATGTTAACATTTCTTAACCAATAATAACTATGATAATAACGAAATAGAGCTATGTAGCAGAAACACCTAATATTAGAGCCAAAGTGCTCCCTGGTTCTTATCTCTTTCCATGAGGTCATACAGATTATGAGTTAAATCTTTCACTCTGCGTGTCCTGGTTATTCATCTGAATGTAGGGTCAACAATATCAATCTTTGCAATGCTCTAATACTGAACAATTAAGGCTTCAATTGAATAAATTTGATGCCCTTATAAGGATTTGCATATAATTCAGTGAATCTGAGGCTTGATTAAAAGTGAATGAAAATGCAGAAAGTATTTACGAACAATTAGAATATTCCCTGGAAACTCTATGCCCATTACCAAGGGATAGTGAACTAACAATATTAGTAAAGGATAAGTGTTGATGAGGGAACGTGCCTAAGGCAATGGGTATACAGATGAGAGGCTTACAAATTAGACTTCAGGAAGGTGACAATCATAACCCTGAAGACACAATACTGAGTGCTATAATTCTGACTGATCAAAATACCTAAAATCTAATATAACAGATATCACTATTCTGAAATGACAAAATCACAAATTCTGAAATCACAAAAACTGAAATCCCCCCCCCCCAAAAAAAAATCAGACAGCTTTTATGGACTACATGTAAGCAATTGCCCATATTTTATTCCTGTAATATACTTTTTTCACCTGTCAAATTTTCTTTTCAGTTTTTTCCCACTATTTTAAATTGTCATTAATATTCTCTATGATTGGATATGCTATATATTTCATTTTTGAATCATAACCAATGCTTTTGGTATAAACTGTATAAAGACTGCAAAGAGTTCTAATTCATTTTCTGCATTTTTTTTGCAAATTTGACTGCAAAAGTGTATTACCACAATGTTGACTTTGTATTAAACACTGGGCATGGAACTAAAAGCACTGAAATGTCCTCAACAAAGAGATGTCCTATTTGTACATCTGCATTTATGAAAGATAAAATAGTTCCTGACATGCATTTTATTGTATAAAAGGGTCTATGAAGGACACTGTGATGTTTTTATGTTTTGCAAATAAACTCCCTTGTAAAAATGTAAATAAATATATTTTAATGAATTTTTTCAAGAATTACATTTCGGGAATTTTTATCTTTCAGGATTGTAATTTTCAGTATTTTTAGATGTAGAAACTTCAATTATTCAGGATTATGGTTTTGGTTATTGTGTCTTCCAGGATTATGACTCAAACCCATGACAATGATGTCCTATATTTCAGGAAACAGGAGGAAATTAGTTATATGAAGGGATGAGGGGGGTGGTAAAGAAAGAATTCAGGATAAAGTATACATGGAAAAGCAGAGTGGTAAACTACAATGTAGAGGACTGAAACAATCACGGTCTAAATATGCAGTGTTTTGGGAAAGCGACCTAAAGTGCAAATGGTCATGAAGAACCATGTATAACATGCTAATGAGCTTGAACTTCAACCTGAAAGCTCTGGGAACACAGTGAAGGATTTTAAGCAAGAGAATGACTAATCAGGTTTGACATTAAGAAAGACATTAAAAAATTTTCAAAAAGTTATAGGGGAGGGTGAAAGGACAGAAACTTTAGAAGGTAGACAATATTTAGAAGTCTACTGATGTAACGTAGTCAGTAATCTGTGAATTCATGTGGACGGAATAATGGTGCAAAGGATTAGTGATCCAACACAGAACATTTGGTAAGATTTGATGCTTTATCAGAAACAGAGTGATAATCAAGAACAACTGGATTTAAGATTTATGACTTGGAAAATTGTGTGGACTGTGGCACTAGTGACGATAAACGGGTGATAAAAGATACACTATTGATGACATTTTTAATTTTTATTTATTAGATACAAGGAATTTTACTTATAGGAAAGGTTTTAGTTTTAATTAAATTTCAAAATAAGTTATGAAGAGTATTAGATTATAAACACTGGGAAAAAAAGGGAGAGATGGAATTGAGACAAGCTCCCATATGCGCAAGCAGAATATACAATATGAAAGATTGTAGAAAAATTGAAAAAAAAAGTAATTCAGTGTTTCAGCTTTACACCAAAATGAAGTGAAAGTGAAGAAAGTTATAATACCACTCCTGTGGAGAAAGACATAACCTTTATCAGAGGGAGAGGGTCAAGAGAACAGGATGATTTAATAAGAGGTGATACTCATGTGTTCTAAAAGTTAGTAGGGACGTATAAAATGAAAAAACCGTGTATATCTTTTGAATTATATATCAGAAAACAAAAGGGACAGAAGACAATTTAAATATATATTATAAAAACTACTAAGATTTAACTACTAAAATGCATATATATGGGTAAGCCAAATAATTTAGAAATTAAGCCTATATTTAGATCTAAAAGCTATCAAAATGGAAAATATTAACAGGAATATGTCCAAAGCAGTAAAAATGTTCATATAGAGTATTATGGTATTTTATGGAAAGAATAGCTTACATCTAATGCTTTTGGTACAATAAACAAATTTGCAATTTTATTCTCATACAAGTATGCAGAAACAAAGCCAGAATCCACTTTTCAAGAAAAAAATAATTGGCAAAGTTTCCTAAACAGAAGCCCCACTTACACCAAATCTGGTACTGTTGGGTGCCAGACATCCACAGCAGGCACAGACGGTGGAGCGCCTATCACTTGCTTCACAGATTGCTGTCTGGTTGTAATTTCTAGTCATGTGTGATTTAGTAGAGCAGAGAAAAACCCCTGTCTTTCCTTTATCACTTCTGTATCCACAACTCCATCCATCAAAATAAACACAATTATCCAGAAAGATTAGCCCAAAGTATTATGCCTCTATTGACCCAAAAAACATTTCTTACTCCTATGCAAAGTGAAAGGAATTATTTGATTTACAAATTGTCTATCAAGCATAATATAAGTAAGGATGATGAGAAACAATACTCAGCCACCACCCCTAAATCTAACTTCCATAAACTCAGCATAGTTCCTTCTTCCCTTAATCTCTCCTTTCCTTTCATTTCTTTTTCAATTTAGTTTTTGGATAATATATGATTCCTCCACTCAGCTTTACACCAAAATGTAAAGTGCCTAATTGATGACCACCTTTAAACTTTTATTTTTGAAAGGAAAGACAATGCTAAGAAAAAGCCTCATACCTAATTCAAGAAATGAAAGGCATGGGTTTATGCCTAAATACCCCTAGAACATCACCATATTCCCTTGTGTTCTTCCTTGGCCCTGCTTTCACCTCTCCCTACTCCCTCCTCGCCAGTGCCTCACAGATGCGTCATATCTATGGTCAGCTTTCAAGGTTTGTCTTTGTCTGATCTTTTGTTTGGTGTTCTTATATTCCACATATAAGTGAAACCATCCAATATTTATCATTTTCCCTCTGACTTATTTTGCCTAGCAATCAAAAAAGATAAATGCATGCCTTTCATTTATTGAATTAGGTCTGAGGCTATTTTCTTAGCTTTGTCTTTCCTTTCAAAAATAAAAGTTTAAAGGTGGTCATCAATTAATCATGCACATATCCACTTAAACATTTATATGATTTGCCTAAAAGTGTCAGGAATCACACAATTCCAGCTTGAGTACTCCTTTGGAGGCCATGTAGCTTCTAAATGATAAAAGAAAACAAATGAAAACACAATTTCAAACAAGAAATGTAGAGCCAGTAGTTACCTTCTATACCCAGCTTAATTTTCTGAGTACTTCTTTCCTCACTTAAAATAATCCTTCATGGCACATGACAGATAAAAGAAGGTAAAAATCTTGTTTTAAGATACTGGAGCCATTTATACTTCTCTGACTGATAGAAAAAGACCTGGAAGAATATGTGTCTAGAATTATCTATTAGCTGAAAGACAGATAACAGTAGACAGATAAATTTGATCAAGTTTAAGCTTAAGAAGCAAACACGGACCATTAAAGGAAAGAAATAGCCACCAACCAGGGACTCCCCAGTGGTGCAGTGGGTTGAACACAGCACTGTGAAGCTGTCCGCAGCCTCTGCTGTGAGGGTTCGATTCCTGGCCAGCCAGGGAGATTCCCACATGGCACGGCAGATCTCTCCTGTCGCACCCGCTACTCACCTCAGCAGTGCTTTCTGTCTGTCTGCCTGTTCTGCTCCCCACTCTGTCTCTAGTGAATCCTCTCATCCTCCCATGCCTCTGGCCTATACCCCAGTTATTGTATAAATAAAAAATAAATATTTAAAAAAAGAAAGAAATAGCTACCTACCAGACAATAATGAGCAGTGAATCAAGCCAGGTGGTAGACTAGTGTGATGGTTGTTTTAGCCAGATCACAGTCACATAAATATTTATTTTTAGGACAATTTGCATTAACCAAGGCATAAAGTATTACTGATAGGAATACTGAAATCATATTCATACACAAATATGTAGCATTCCACTCCCAACAGCTAGTGCTTTCAAAATTTATTATTGGATGTGATAGGACCCTACAATAAAAGCACTCTCATCTCACAAATAGTTAAGAAAAAGTGCACTGTGGAAATACTTTTCTTTGTTAGAGATGGTTTTTCTTTTGTTATTTCTCACTGTCTTTCTCTTGACCTAAACCAATAGTTCCAGAATATTCTGAAAGTACGTTGCCCTAGTAGAAAAGGTTTCAGTTCTTGAAATTTTATGGCTCTTTATTTAACAGGTTTCAGTTAGACATTTCTTTTTTTTTTTTTTTGAATTTTTATTTATTTATGCAAACAAGAGCTGGGTATAGGCCAGAGATGTGGGAGGATGAGAGGATTCACCAGAGACAGAGTGGGGAGTGGAACAGGCAGACTGACTGAAACACACTGCTGAGGGGAAGAGCAGGAGAGACAGGAGAGGTCTGCTTCACCATGTGGGTTGCTCCCTGGCCAGCCAGGGATCGAACTCATGCTGCAAAGGTTGCAGATTGCTACATAATGCAATGCTTAACCCCTTGCGCCACCAGGGAGGCCCTCAGTTAGACATCTTAAGTGTGTTTCTCCAGGGGCATTATTTGTGAGTATCATGAGATCAAAACAATCAACCAACTGTGTACAGAGATTTATCACAGAAAAAGGAGAATTGGGAATGGTGCACAAATCCTGCTACAAACATTCCGGATTTACTTGGGAATGCAATTGTTTGTAGGAAAGAATGCTTTCTGCTGAAAGCATGAAGATACTTAGGCCTTTAACTGCTCTGAGTAACTGTGAGTGCATTAAAGGATTAGTATAGAAAGTATGCATGTCACAAAGGAAATCACATTCTACCTATCACATATAGTCACCAAGGCTAGTTACACACATTATTTGAAGCATATACTAAGGATAAGACACAGGATACAGACTCTTGCTCATAATCTATATTGTTTTTACATATTAAATGACAAAAAAAGTAAATGTAAACACAATTTCAGATAAATAACGTAAAACTAGCAGTTACCTTCTATGACCACTTTAATTTTCTGAGTGTTTCATGCCTCAAAAAAATTACATTGTGCAGCAAATAACCAGTAGATTAAAAACTGTAAGCAAGGGCCTCCCCTGGTGGCACAGCGGTTGAGTGCTGGGCTGCAAGGCTGCCCGCAGCCTCTGCAGTGCCGCCAGTTCGTTCCCCGGTCGCCGGCGAGGGTCCCCCCAAAAAAAAAAAAAAAAAAAAAAACCATTTGTAAGCTATCTTGTTTTAAATACAGTGGAGAAAATTTTATCACTCTGGCTCATGGGGAAAAAAGTCAACATTTTAACCAAATAAGAATATAAAATTATGGCTAAATCTACACACACACACACACACCCATCCCTGAAAGAAATGTTAATCACAACATTAAGCACAGCAGACATTGAGATGTTTCCAAAGGAGATCTTGATTTTTCAACAATTTAGGGTATTCCCAGATATCTCTATATACTACTCACAATGCTATATTCTACTCAGCTATCAAAAAAGACAAATTCATGCCATTTATGGCAATGTAGATGGAGGTAGAAGGGACTATTCTATGGGAAATAAGTCAGAAGGAATAAGGTAAATACCAGATAGTTTCATTTATATGTGGAATACAGAGAAACCAAATAAAATGACAAAGACATACCTAGAAAGCTTACCACAAATTTGAGGCATCTAGCAGTAGAGGGGGAAGGACATGGAAGGGAGAGGGGAAGAGGTGAAAATAGGAGGGGGAAGAGCACATTGGACTATGATTAAGACTATCAGAAGGGGATGTGGTAGGTATGGAAGCATAGAGGGAAGGGGGGTGGTCCAATGGAAGATTACCAGGGTTGTTGGGTGGTGGGTGTGGTGAGATAACATATAATTGTAGAGGTATAAGCCTAACTCCCTAAAACATACACTGTGATGTAAATCAGCATTACCTCAGTAAATATAATTGAAAAAAATATCATCACCAACATTGACAACACAAAATCATGTGATTTTTGTTACACTCTATGCAATTGGGGGAGGAATTTAAAATGACCCAAAAATCACATTAATTGGAGATATAAATATGAAGCTATGGTTTCTTTACAAATAGCATTCAAGGATGCTGGCATGTTCTCATGGAAGTAAAAATGCTCAAGTCACTCAATGTATTTTCCCACTGTAAGATCAGATCAGGGACATTCAACATGGTAGTCCTGACCATCTTCGCCCTTCCCACACATCCTCCTACAAACATTTTTCTTCCTTCCTATACATTCCTGTTAACCTATTCCCATGGCCTCCCTGTCAACATTTATTTTCATCCACACACCTTTCCTTTAAGAAATTAGAATGACAGAATAGAAAAAGAAAGCTGTGGAGGGGGAAAATGTGACTTTTATTACCAGTTCAACCACAAAGAAACAATATTACCTTGAGGATCTAATTGTATTGCTCTAAGCTTTATTTTCCTTAGTCCACAAATAAAAAGACTGAACTAAATGTTCCAACTCTTTAACATTTTCTAAATACATAAGTCAGGCACACCTTATTTTAAATTAAAGAATTGATATTGTTTTGATGTGTGATCTTCACATGATAGTGTTACTGTCTGATTAAGATTGACACTTTAAGACTTCATCCCAAAGAGTATTTATTTCTGAAAGTTTATGTAGTTAGACAGTCTTCTAAATTTTTCAGTGACATACTCTATAATTATATAAAAGTAAACAGAAAAAGCTATTTATAGCAACACTATATTTATTTAAACAAGGGGTAATATATGTTATTAAGGACTAAAAATTTATTGAACAGAGGCCAATTCTACAGCATAAATCTTATTCTCTATAAACTCTCTAGAAAGTAATGTTTAGAGTATACTGAGGCAACATGACAAAGCAACTTTAAAATCCTTAAAAATGAGGTAATTGAGATTAAGTCACATTGTTAACTCCCAGCTAGCACAAAATCTAGTTACACTTCTGAAGAGGAATGACCACATTTGTTTCTATCAATTGAGAAAGATGGAAGGAAAAAGAAAGCAATGAAGAAATTGCACACCCAATGTGTAACTATGCCTTGGTTAGCATTCTGCAACTAAAAACAAAACAAGAAGCAAAAGAAAAACTTTTTAAAATAAAGCTAACTAGAAAGTAAACAAAGAAACAAACAACCCAAGGGTGATTAGGGAGTAGTTCCAAAAAGTAACTATCTAATATGGGTATCTATCTGTCCCTGAGGAGAATCACTTCTGAAAACACAGACTTCATACACACTCTACCTCATTATGTATGGGTTGTTTATAAAATTATCTGTCAGGTTATAAAAATCTGACTGAATGTATTAATGCAGATTTCATCCAGGCTGCTGCCATCAAGTTATATTTACACTAGCCTGAGGAAAAATGGCACATATTTTGTAAGAAAATAAAATCACTCTGAAAAAATATATTTGCCAATTATTCCTCTATAAATTTTTAAAATGTTAGATTCTAAACAGAATTTTAGATAGACAGATATAGAGAAGGGTTGCCTTGAACCTCCAAGTCTTTACCTTATAGTTGTTCAATATTAGCACTTGTCATGTTGAACAAATTAACGTTTTACAGGGCAACTATTTTCAAAGTCTGACATTTTACCCAAGTGGCTTATGAAGTTTTTCCCTCCAAAACCAACTTCTTCCCTATAAGTAATTATGAGGCCATTGGTTACATAATCTTTTTTTTTTTTCAAAATTTTGACAAAAAATGGCCGATAAATGAATCCTTGATTGATTATATTAGAATATTTCAGATGTTTATATAATGATAAATAAAATGTACAAGAAAAATGAACATGGAGTCATCCTGAGTCTGGGGAATACCCAAACAAAGCTAAGAGGCTCTTAAGGGCCAGGCCCTAGGCATGTAGGGGCATGTACAAAAGTGGTGATAGCTGCAAAGAAATGAAAACACACTGGCAAGCCACACACAGAATTGAAATCACAACTTGAAAACTTTTCACCAATCAAAACTGCACACTGAAAAGTTCACTTACATAAAGGAGACCTAGCCCTGCCTCTTTTGTCTATAAAAGCTCACTCCCCTCAGAAGTCCTTGGACATTCAGCTCAAGTGCTTCTTGAGTCTGTATCTGCAGGACTGTAGTCCTGAAGCCCTAAATAAATGTTTCCTGTAATATTCAAGCTGTAAAGCAAGAGCTATAACACTTCAGCTGTGAAACATGAGCTATAATGCTCAAACTATAATAACCTAGTTGCTATAACTCCAGACAGAATTCAGTATCTCAGTTGACAATAAGCCTATTACCCACAACTCTTGTAGAAGGCTCCTCTGAACTTCCACAAGAATTTAATAGTAGTCCAAGTAACCAGTGAATTCTCAATAGACTCTCTTAACCTTAATTATGAGTCGTTAATCTCAATTAGACTGATTCACTTAAACACTGGCCTAGGTCTCTACACGGGCACCTTTCTATTCATGAAATCTAACATTTCCACATCTAATATTACATATTTTATAGGCCTGTAGTGTAATATAACATATTAATAATTTAAGATTTTATCATTTTCCAAATCTGAAACTTTATATTAAATGAATCTTATTTAATTTTTATAAATCCACCCTTTCATAAATATCACAGGAACTCTTATTTTGGTTTTGTTTATGTCATTAAGCGATATCTCATAGGAAAAGCGAAAATAGATACCTGGATCCTCCCAACATCTCAACACCTCTGCTAATCCAGCTAAGGTAGGAAAACCCTAGTCATTTAATTGAGTATTACACAAGGAGGTGTCATGGCATTGATATAAAACTATAATGAGAAAAATAGGGAAAGAGCAGTAAAATCTACTAGCAGGAAAGGAACACAAGATTTTTAGCAAATGTGTCTTTATTTCAGTTATCAATGTTTATGAAAAATGACAATAAATTAGGCTATGAAGAAAATCTCAAAAAAAAAAAAACCCCAAATTCTAGAAATACAGAAAACATACTCTGAACATAATACACTCAACCTAATAATGCTATAAAATGATAAAAGGCTTCATATATGGAACTCTTAATTACTTTAAAATAATCCCCTCTTCAAAGAAAATGTACAAATTGATATTTCTGAGTTTATATAAATATAATATTAATGAAAAGATCACATCCAAATTCATGATATATAGCTAATGTATTGCTCAAAGGAAAACTTTCACCAGAATACAATTTTTTGTTAAAATTTTTAAAATAATGAAAAAGAAGGCAAATGAACATCTGAATAATATTTATTTTTTAAACAGCCAATAAAAAAGGAAAGATAATTTGTACATATAAAGAGTTAGGATAAATGAATAGAATTAATAAATAAAAGTGATTGTTTTTAAGAAAAAATTCAATGTAGGCAGTAGTTAAACTAATCAGGGGAATATAAACAAAACACAAGCACAAAAATAAGACAAGAAAAATCACTGAAACAGACTGTTTTACTCAAGTCTATGCCAAAAAAAAAAAAATCTAAATGAAATATGTAATTTTCTAAGAAAGATAGTCCTCCCAAAACTAACTCCTAAGGAAGTAAAAAATATCAAAGTAGTCTGATTTTAGTTCAATAGCTGAACTAAAGAAACGTGTTGATTAACCTTCCAAAACCTTCACACTTGCAAACTTTACAGAGGAACTCTGCCATCTTATCAGTGAATGTCAATGATTTTAAAAGTTACAAAATATTTAAAAAATAATTTTTTATTCTTTCTACAAAGAATAACATTGATGTCAAAACCTGATAAAGACTATAAAAACAAAAATTGACAAATCTTATAGATGAAGGTCAATGTAAAGCCCTGGAAAACGGGCCTCCCCAGTGGCGCAGCGAGCGGTTGAGCGCTGGGTTGTGAAGCTGCCCGCGGCCTCTGCGGTGCCAGTTCGATCCCCAGCTGCTCCCCGGCCACCAAAAGAGGGTCCCTCATGGAGCGCAGACCTCTCCTGCCGCCCGCTACTCCCCTCAGCAGTGTACCTCGGTCCCTCTGCCTGTTCTGCTCCCTGCTCTGGCTCTGGTGAATTCTCTCACCCTCCCGCGCTTCTGACTGTACTCAGTGCATGTATAAACAAACAAAACAAATAAATAAATAAATAAAAACATGCCTCTATATAAAAATAAATAAATAAATAAATAAATAAAGCCCTGGAAAACTCTGAAGAATAATATATTGCATGAAATGTGGCACACTCCAGGAAAAGCAAAGGTGGTCAAATATGTTAAATCTACCATCAAAACTTATATTATACATTTAAGGAGATTCATCATGGTATAATAGCATTGAAGGAAAAAAAAAAAAAAACCTGCTTGGAAAAAAAATCACACTTGATTAAAAAAAAAAAAAAATCACTTAAAAATAGACCAGATGATGACATAATAACAGACCCAAAAATAAAATGGCTTAAATAACAAAAAATATTTATTCAGGGTCAATTCATTGTGAAGGCAACAGACAATTGTTCTGGGGCCCAGGAACCTTCTGCCTTGTGACTTTGCCATTACTTAGGGCCTTGCTGTCATCTGTATGATTATAACTGGTTGCTACCACTTACAAATTCCTGCTGGCAAGAAGAGAAAGCAAAAGGTGTGGAATAAATGGCACAAGTCACTTCGACTTACAGTATACCACATAAGAATGTAACTATTCACATGACCACACTTAAATGCAAAGTGGACTGAGAAATGCATGTTTCAAGAAGGTGGTCAGGTGTCCAGTTATAACTATTACTCCACAAAGGGTTACTTCCTTCATAAAGTAAAAATATATCCAACTCAGAACAAAACCTATTATCATGCTTTATGGAAAACCACTTCCATAAGTCAGAAATAAGACAAAAATGCCCGTAACTACTGGTTTCATTAAAAATCAGCCCCTAGTATGATCCACAGCAATTAAAGGCAAAAAGAGTTATAAAAGATTAGGAAGGGGATAATAGAAAAATTATTTGTTAGAGAAGCTATAGTTATATATGGAAAATTAAATGAGAATATTAACTGAGAAACAACTACAAACAATGAAAGACATTAATAAGATAGTACTAGTAATCAACATCTAGAAATCAATTATATAACCCAAAAAGTTACAATATAAAGTTGGTGAAATGTGCAGGATATGTAATGATTTAAAGTGGTATTAGAAGATAGCTAAAAATGTTGGGGAAATGGGACAGTAATAATGTAGTATTTGAGAACAAAGTTCAGTATCATAAAGATAGCAATTTGCTATGTTGATTTGAAAACTAATGCAATCCTAGCAAAATTACTATTTGAATAAGCCAATCTGGAAGTTCATAAAGAAAAAAATAAGGAACTACTAAGCAGAAAAGCAGATTGTTTAGCTATTAAAGGCAGTTTAATTTCACATTTTAAAGACAGTTTTGGAATCCTACATGTTAAAACATATCACAAAGCCTCAGTAAATATCAATGAGTACTGGCACATAATCAGACTGATAGGTAACACAGAATGGAAAATCTAAAACTAGGACACAAGAGAAATACAGTATATAATGAGGGTAGCACCTCATTTTGCAAGGAAAAGGGTAGACCGTTCAATAACTAAGAATTCATTTGCAGAAAATGATTTATAGGACAATTCCAAATTAATTAAAGATTTAAAATAAGAGTAGCAAAAAAAAAGATAGAAAAATTCCTTGATAACCTTAGAATGAGGAAACCCTTTTTAAGTATTATTAGAAAAATAGAATCCATAAAAAAAAACAGCTGTACAAAAGAAGGTCAACCAACTTACAATGTAAAGAAAAAAACTTTAAGTCAATAAATAATAAAAAAAAACTTTAAGTCAAAACATAAATAATTCAAACACATTTTCTCTTTACATCACAGAAAAAGGTATAATATACAGGAAGCCTGTCGAAATCAATAGTGAAAAGACCAACAACAAAATGAAAGGGAAAAGACATTTCACAGGAAAAAAAAAATATTGCTTACATATATAAAAAGATATTTCTCCTCACTCAATTTAAAAAATACTAGTTAAAAATTCAACAGGATATTATTTTTAATTTATTATATTAGCAAAATTCCAAAGATTGATAACATACACATACTAGTAAAGCTGAGAGAAAATGAACAATTTCATATATTCTGATGAGACTGGAAATTAGCACAACCACTACAGACAGCACTTAGACAACATCCATAAAAATTAAAATATTTATATTCTGATCAAGCAATTCAAAATCTGGGAATTTACCCTACATAAGAAATTATGTATTTATAACATTACTCTTTGCAACATAGATTGTAATATCAAAATACAGAGCCAAACCAAATATCCAGACATAAGGGAACTGTTAAATATATATTCTGATACTTCAGTCCAGAGGAATATTATGCAGCCATAAAGTATATATATATATATATATATATATATATATATATATATATATAAAAAACCCAAGGTATACTGAGTGGGAAAAAAATCAAGAGGCAAAATATTTGTAAAATATGTTACATATTTTTAAGTGGAAGAATAAGAATCCATGTTTGTTTTAGCTAGTATATACATAAACTCTGAAAGAATACCTAAGAACTAGTTACTCCATCGTTTTTTTTTAATGTTGAGATATAATTGGTATGTAACATTATATTAGTTTCAGGCATATAAAATAATGTCATTATTTGTATATTTAAAAATGATCATGACAATAAGTCTAGTTAATATCCATCACTAAAGTTCCAATTATTTTCTTGTGATAAGAACTTTTAAGATCTACTCTTTCAGCAACTTTCAATCATAAATACAGTTTAACTCCAGTCCCCATAGTATATGCCACATCACCAGAACTTACTTTATAGGTGTAAGTTTTTATTTTCTGACCCACTTTACCCATTTTACTAACACTCTACTCCACCCTCCAGGGAACCACTAATTCACTATCTGTATCTATGAGTTCAGGTTTTAGTTTCATTTTTTGTTTATTTTCCAATTGCACACATTAAGTGAGATCATATGATATCTTTCTCTGTTTTATGGGGAAAGATAGGAAGAGTAGAAGGAATTGGGAAGTGGGGGTAAAGGATGGAAATCTTTTACTATAAAGTCATTTACTCAGATATTTTTAACCATGTGAGAGATTCGCCTATGCAAAATATTCAATAAATTTAAAGACAGAAAGTTTAATTTACTATTCTTTTTCTAAGAAGTCTGCAAGGATGTAAGAAATTATAAATAACTTAGCCTATAAGAAGTACAAGACCTCAGTCATCAGACATGTAACAAACAATTACACTTCATTGGACACCTCTTTGGAAATCATAAAGCTGTTTTTAAATTGTTTTTATTTAGGCATTCAATTACCATTTCATTAAGTAGGAATCATAAATGTGCAGGATTTTCTTTCAAAAAGTATTAATGCACAAAGAATTAGCAAGTAGAAAAATGGGTGATAAGTATTTTTATTGTTCACAAGGTAGGTCAAAATCCTATCTCACTAATTATCACTCTTTGGTAAAGACTAATTGGGAAGAAAGCCAAGAATATAAATGCAGAATAAAGAGGGGGAAAAAATTCTCTCAGCACAGAAACAGTGGGACTTGATAGCTTTTCAATGATTTTATTCATCAAAATAGAATCATCTTGTCACAACATTAATTTTCTACAATTTACTTTCATAAAGCATGAAACACAGCCTTTCTCCATAAATTACTATTTTCCAACTTTCATCACATCTCTTGTCCTACAGTTGTAAAATTGGAGGGGAGTGGGAGATAGAATAGGGGAGAAAATGGAGGAAGAAAAAGCAGGAGACAACATTTTTGGAGTTGAGACATTCTTTTAAAAACTACTCTCATATAGCTATGTATTCTGCATAATGAGTGGGATTTATTTTAAAATATCTTAAGACTTTATCTTAAAGTAATAAATTATATGCATAATTATATAATATATTATTTATATAATATATATTATTTATATAATATATAATTTATATAATTTATAAATTATATATATATCAATAACAATATAATATAACAATATATTAATATAAGTAATATATTAATATGATAATATAAATTATATATTATATAAATTATGCATAATTTATATATAAATTATAATTTATATTATATATATATATATCAACTGATGGTTAGCCAAGGAAAAGTAATCAGGCATTATTTGAAAATATAAACATGTTAATTTTTCTTGTCAATCAAAAAGTCATAAGTGTTAACAGTGAGTTTTCAAGTTTTACAGGAACTTACGTTACGGGGCCAATAAATCACCATGTGAGCAGGTTTCACCTGAAAATATCAAATCAACATACAGTTTCCCACACATTTACCAGTCAAATAACTGAAATGTTCCACTTACTCGGAGGTTATTTAATAACATTCGGTACTATTCAGTTTGTAGATAAGAATTCAGAAGCAAGCAAATAATGAAGGGATTCAAGCAGAGAGAAAAATAGCACCACAAACATATGCACTTTATTCATAAGATAGTTCCTTAAACTTTATCCAGTGTCTATTTATTTTTCATTTAAATTAAAAATTTATGGAAGTTTTACCAACCTACAACAAACTGAAATTATATTAGGAGGGAAAGTACTTCTACTTAGAGACACATTCAGCAGTAATGATGGAGAGTGACAGCAATGGAGAAAATATAAAGAACATTAAAAATTAGAACATTTACTTTATCATAATTAATCTTTTCCCTGGTCCCTTATTTAGGTTTTCTAAATTCCTACTGTGAGTGAGACAATCCGGTATTTTTCTTTTTCTTTCTGTCTTATTTCACTGAGCATGATCCCTTCCAGCTCCATCCATGTTGCTGCAAATTGCATGAGTTTATCTTTTTTGAATGCTGAGTAAAAAGTAAAAATCAAAAACAAGCAACTATAAACCAGAGACATATGTGGGGGGGAGGGAGTAGGATCAAAATAAGGGTGGTGGGAATTATATGGGGACTATAACCAAGATGGAAGTGCATACATTGTGCAAAAATGAAAATTGATGTCAAACATACATAAAAATAAAAAAAATTATATTAGCACACAAAAAAAAATAAGAACAACACAGCCATGGCTATCTAATACAAAGATAAATAGCCCTTAATATCTTAACTGTCCAGTACAAATCAGTGCATTCCAACTTATTTTTACTGTGTATAATGTCACCCTAAATTATCTGGAAAGGATTAAATTGTGTATAACATTTCTGTATAAGAAACATGTAGTATAATTGAGAGAAAATTCTGTAAACTGCTTAGATTTAAAAGGTTTTTTGTTTTTGGTTTTAGTTAAAGCATTTATAACATAGAATTCCTAAAGTAGTTTTCAAATGGGTCTGTCTTCCTCTATATGCAGAAACTATCTTATCTGACAATCTTATTGAACTTACTTAAGAACATAGGGCAATTAAAGCCAAATGCTACTTTGCATAAACCTGATGCTTTGGAGAAAGGAAAGTCATGGTTGGAGGAGTGATAATTAGGATAAATGGCAGATTAATTAAAATAAAGTAGAAACAGTAAACAGAGGTCTTTGAATCCTGGCATAGTAAGCAAAAGTCAATGAAAGTTTTAGGTAAAATAATTATATGGCATGCATATATTTGAAAAGCGTGCCAAGAACATACGATGGGGAAAAGATAGTCTATTCAATAAATACTGTTAGGAAAACATATTCATCAGCAAAAGAACAAAATTGGAGCCCTATCTTACATGACTCACAAAAAAACAAACTTGAAATGAATTCAAGACTTAAATGTAAGACCTAAAACCATAAAATTCCCAAAGAAAACATAGGAGAAAAACTCCTTGACATCAGTCTTTAAAATAATGCTTTAGATAGTCCACCAAAAACAAGCAACGAAAGCAAAATTCAAAGTGGGACTACATCAAACTAAAAAACGCCTGTACAGAAAAGGAAATTATTGACATAATGAAAATGCAACCTACTGAATGGGAGAAAATATTTACAAACCAGATATCTAGTAAATGGTTAATATCTTAAATATAGACAACTCACACAGGGCCTCCCTGGTAGCGCAGCAGGTTGAGTGCTGCCTGTGAAGCTATCTGCAGCCTTGGCAGTATGGTTCGATCCCGGCTGGCCAGCGAGAATCCCACATGGTGTGGCAGACCTCTCCTGTCGCACAACTGCTCCCCTCAGCAGTGTATTTCAGACAATCTGCCTGTTCTGTTCCCCATTCTGTCTCTGGTGAATCCTCTCACCCTCCCACTCCTCTGGCCTGTATCCCTGCTCTTGTATAGAAATAAATCTTTAAAAAAAAAAAAAAAAAGAACTCACAACTCAAGAGCAAAAAAAACAAATAATCCATTTAAAGAGTGGACAAAAGAATTGAATAGACATTTTTCCAAAGACATACAAATGGCTAACAGGTACATGAAAGGTGCTCAACATCACTAACCATCAGGGATATGTGAAACCAAACCAGAATGAGACATCACCTTATACCTGCTAGAATATTAATTATCAAAAACACAAGAGATAAATATTTGTGAGAATGTGTAGAGAAAGAAACTCATCCATCCTGTTAATTGGAATACAAATTGGCAACAGCCACTATGGAAAACAATACAGAGTTTCCTCAAGCAAATTATAAATAGAACATGGATGAAACTGAAAAACATTATACTAAATGAAATAGACCAAATAAAGATAAATACTTTTTAAAAATCAAACTCGGCCTCCCTGGTGGTGCAAGAGGTTAAGCACTGCACTATGAAGCAATCCGCAGCCTCTGCAGCACGAGTTTGATCCCCAGCCAGCCAGGGAGCAACCCACATGGCACAGCAGTCCTCTCCTGTCTTGCCCACTGCTCCCCTCAGCAGTGCTCTTCGGTCAGACTGCCTGTTCTGTTCCCCACTCTGTCTCTCCTGAATCCTCTCACCCATCTGCATCCCTGGTCTGTACTCCAGTTCTTGTATGTATAAATAAATAAATCTTTTTTTAAAAAAATCAAACTCATAGAAACAGTGATTTGCCAGGGTCTGGAGAAAGGGGAAATGGTGCTCAAGAAACTGTGCAGTAGGGAATGTGTAAATTAACTTGATTATGGTCAATATTTCACAATGTATATGCATATCATATCACCACATTGTATACTTTAAATATATACAAATTCATTTGCTAATTATACCTCAATAAAGCTGGAGGAAAATGAAATATTTATTAAAAGTAAAATAAAATTATGTTGAGGAGGTACTTAAGAAATATTAATTAGGCAGCATTATACAAATAGGAAGAGAGTACAGCATTTCTAGAAACAAGGAAATAATCTCTCATCTCTGGCAATAAACTAAGAGTACAAGTATTTGAGAATAACTCATTGAAGACATCTCAAAATTCAAATTCACAAGAAAAAGAACGAGTGAATAGAAGAAAAGAGAATGCTACCAATATCCTCCGCTCGCAGCCTTCTCAATTTCAAGTCTAGAGACAGGTTCCGTGTAGTCCCCTGGGAATATGGATATTAAACTAGAGGATAATGGCTGCTTTAATATCTCCCTATAAGCTCATCAACTATTTGCTAATAGTTCATTCACTTAAGCAAGACATTCACAACTCATTTTAAATGGTGCAATTGTAGGATAAATTGTTAAAAACTTTTTTAAATCTTCAGTGTTCCATAAAAATGAAAGCCTTTTCAGAATAATTGAAACCAGTAATGCAAAACAAATGTATTTCCTTGATAAATTTAGTTTTAAGGAAGCTTTAATTTATATGCTAAATTTTTTAATTTAGTTCAAGTTTTGGCAGAGACATGTTTATATTAATTGTAGGTCTTCAAAATTCTAGCTTAGGAGTAAACATCTGCTCCTTTCCAATTTTCAGCATAAAATGAGTAAATTTCTATATGTTGTAAATGAGAGCTGAAGACACACTGTATTGATTCTGGAAAGGTTACAAAATTACTATAGACACTTTATGTGAATTTTGTGTGAGAGATTTTATAGCATGACATGCAACACCCTTAAACCTTATCTAAGGTTCATATATAATATATATTTATATTTATATTTAAACGATGCATTGATAATTGAACATAATTTATTACCATCTAACTGCTATACTTAAAATGTCTCTTAGAACACTTGTTGATTATATACCCTTATATCAGTGAACTCTCCTTATTGATTTATAAAGATTCACAAAACAAATGGATCCTTTCTACATGACAAAAGCCTTCCAGTAGAAAATGATAAAATTACCTCAGCCCATCTATATCACAGGACATGTAAATAATTTGACAAATAGTAACAATATACAATATGCATTTCTCCAGCTATAGTCTTTTTTCAGAGATTAAAAATTACAGATGTTGGGCCTCCCCGGTGGCGCAGCGGTTGAGTGCTGGGTTGTGAAGCTGCCCACAGCCTCTGCGGCACCAGTTCGATCCCCGGCTGCTCCCCGGCCACAGGAGGAGGGTCCCACATGGCGCGCAGACCTCTTCTGCCGCCCACTGCACCCACTGCTCCCCTCAGCAATGTTCTTCGGTCCTTCTGCCTGCTCTGCTTCCCGCTCTGGCTCTGGTGAATTCTCTCACCCTCCCACACTTCTGACTGTACCCAGTGCTTGTATAAATAAATAAAATAAAATAAATAGATAAATCTTTAAAAAAATTACAGATGTTGAGACATAAGAGGTAATATTCATTTTTTTGCAAGTGTCTTAAGAATACTGAATTCTGAGAGAATCGATCTGTATTATTAAAAAAAAATTTCTTCCTTTAACAATAATAGCAACATTCATGTAGGTACTGCTAAGTAAGCTTGTATCTATTAGAACCATGCAGTCATAGAATCTGTGGCATATTGGCCACTGGTGAATAATATCATTGAAAGTACCCATGAATTGGGAGTAAGCTGATATAAAGATACAAAGGCCAGATAATATCACTACACCCTTAAAATCTGCCAGGATATTTTCTCATGGATTGTTTTATTTAGTTAGATTATTCTTCACTCTATCCTTAAAGCATTACCCTTTGCCATGTAATAATGTCTAACTGTACTACTGATGTTCATAATTCCCTGAAATGGTACACTTGCATTAGAAGGTAACAGGATTGTAATAGAGTGGTGAGAGACTAAGAAATAAGATTTCAATAGAGCCGGCGAACTTACTGGCCACTCATGACCAGTCAGGAAACAAAAGTAAGAACTCAGCTGAACAGTTTCAATTACTTATATCAATTAAGTAATGCAAGGTCCAATCAAGAATGGCAAATCCCAGGTTCCAGAGAAAATCTCTAAAATATATCCTTTATAGTAATAATTCTCAAACTTTAAACTACACAAAAATCACCAGGAAGCTTGTTAAAGCTGTTTCTGTGACCCCTGAGATTCAAACTCTGTACATCAGGGAAGGCCCATGAATTTAGAGTGCTAACACTGCTCGTCTGGTTGTGCCAACGCTATTGTTCTAAGAAACCCACTTTGAAAATCAGTGCCCTACTACTACTGAATTCAAATCTGCATTTTACAATATTTTGTAGTGATCTGCATGTACATTAAAATTTGAAATTCTCCAATGCTTCAATAGAAGTCAAAACTAGGCCTCCCCTGGTGGCGCAGGCGGTTGAGCACAGTGCCATGAAGCTGTCTGCAGCCTCTGCAGTGCCATTTCAATCCCAGCCAGACAACAATGGTCCCACATGATGCAGCAGACCTCTCATGTCGCGCCCGCTCCTCCCCTCAGCAGTGTATTTCGTTAGTCTGCCTATTCTGTTTCTCGTTCTGTCTCTGGTGAATCCTCTCATCCTCCCGTGCATCTGGCCTGTACCCCACTGGTTCTTGTATAACTAAATAAATAAATCTTAAAAAAAATTTTAAAACTAAGAGCTTAAATTACACTCTTTGTCCTGAAGCAAACCTGTTTGGCCACCTTCCGCAAAAAAAGCATCTTTCTCCTTCCCTATTTCAATGCTTCAACCTGACTTCACCTAATCTAGAGTATACTAGAAGAAAGAGGTTACATCTGAACTTCAGATTTGCATGTTACAGATTTCCTAGAAAAATCTGAATTCTCTACACAACAAAAAATATACTGACATTAAACAAAGAAGTTTCAATTGTATTTTAAAACTTTTCAGGTAAATACACTTACAGAAAAATAATTGTTTATGAGACTGACTGAATCATTTATGAAATTTAGAAATATGGTCACAAGAGTAAGAAATGTCAATATAGTGGCCTTCTATGGTCAACCAAAGTCTCAGAGACAGGGGAAAGCAGCCTCCTCACTGACTGTGTTTTATGTAATATTACATTACATATAATTTATGAATGAGATCAAAGTTACCTCCAACTGAGCCACACAAAAGACTGAAAGATGTGACTATATCAAGCCTTTAGCAATGGAAAACATCTGAGTCCACATGATTTATAACACTTCCTACTTGCTTATTCACACTGCTATAGGTTCACCAGCTCTAGCAGCAAAATAGCTTGTCTGTTAATAAACTGCAGACAAAAAAGTCGTAAGTACAAACATAAATTGCAGAAATGTGATTTGAACTAGCAAGCTTCTCCCATTCCACCACAATAACCCATCTCCCCTTGTTTTACTTAAAATTGCCACCCAGGTTTCACCTCCCCAATTATTTCCATAATCAAAGAGTCTCTTATTAAATATAAACCTTGACACACACACAAGTAGATTTGGGGTGTGGTAAGTAACAGGTGTGATGGAGGAAGACAATGAAAAGTAAGGTTAGTCTTATTTTTTCTGAGAAATTGAAAGCATGCAAGAAAACACTGCACACAGCACAGAACCAACATTCTAATGTCAGATTTTCTACTAGACAACTTAAGGCAATTCACTTGGCCCATTCATTTCTTTCAAAATGAGACTACATTATCACTAAGATAATTTCATATCTAGGTGCACCCAACTATTCCAGGTATCCATAATGGAATAGTATGGATCGTATACTATTTGCTGGGTCGTATTCTCAGCAAATCAAAGATCAGCAAAACAATAATCTTGGCTGACACTAAGAGGCTACAATACAAGTAGCTCCACATAAGGCACCCGAATTTCAGATCAGAATTTGGCATTTCAGGCTGCCCAGACACAGGGAACATTTAATTAGGTTTATTTGTATAAGCATCCTCCCTAACTTATTCAAGCAAAGTTTTCATAAATATCACTCTTCATCTCACATTAGGATTTCTACCCGTAGGTATCCAGATTTGAAATATAGCCCAGAAGATTAAAACACCCTCCAAAAAGTTTGCAACTACTTGGAAAGTAAAGGTCTTACCTCTATTCATTCCCACTGATCCTGCAAACTTGTCTTAGAGGCAAATCAGAAACTCTTTTTTTGAAAAATGCCTGCTTAAGGATTTATTATTTTGAAGATCATGAGATTTTATATTAGAAGAACCAACTATGTCAATATGTCTAGATGATGAGTTTAAAGGAATAAGAAGAGCCAAACTCAATGATATTGTTGTTTATTTCTAAACAGGCAAATAATCCTTCCAGAAAAAAATATCTGTCATTTACTTTCTCAGTGTCCATGTTTCCCTCTTCTGGTACTTCAGCCACAATTTTTATTTGGGAATCTCTACTTTTCTTCAGTTAATGAATGCAAATCTTCAGTCTAAGTGTTCCTTTTACTCTAAGAATTATGTTTCTGCATGAATCAGTTTGTACAGGTAACTGAAGCCAGTCACCTGTGCTTTATTTAAAAAGAAAGCACTAAACACCCTTTTCTTATTTTGCTTCAAATATACTCCTACAAAGCAAGTGAAGTTAAAATCTAAAAAAGACTGGAAAGATCCTCTCCTCATGTAGAAAAATTTAGGCAGTAAGTACAAAGTCATGTGTTTCTGAGGTTAAAGAAAAGAATATAGTCAGATTTTCCATCCAAGTATTGAGAAGAAACCAGAGGTGAAAAATAATATCTTGGGCAACTAAGTCTTGGCATTTTTCTTAGTACTAAATACTAATAAATAAAAATCTTTAACACTGATTTTTATTCAGAAGCAAGGTTTAAAAACTATATTCCCCAGTCTTTCTGGCATGTGGCTATGTTTGGGCCTATGATACAGTGGCTTCCAAAAAAATTCAGTAAAAAATTCAACTTAAGGAAATGAAGATGTCTCGATTTGTTATTATCACAGAAATCCATTTCAGTAAAATATTAAAGAAATATCATAAAGAACAAAAAACTGCTTGCAACTATACAAATTAAGCAATAGGTAACCTTGCCAACAGTGTTAAATTGCTTATCAATCATATTCTACAGGTTGTATCATAGTTACAATGAGAGTAGTCGATGGATCCTAGTCAATAGGAAGACTGATTCTTTCACATTTAAGACAGTTTTTTTAGAGAATCAAAGGGCACTCAGGATTTACAAGAGACTTTCACATAAAGTGTTTCTCCATATCTTTCATAATTGGTCCACTAAGTAAAATTCAGGGCTATATTTTAAGTTATCATCAAGATGGTTAGGAAATTGCAAATACACAAATTAAGGAATTTGTAAAAATAGGAGTCTATATTTATATTGAAAACTAGATGTTTCAAGCCTCCCGGTAGTGCAGTGGGTTGAGTGCAGCACTATGAAGCTGTCCGCAGCCTCTGCAGCACAGGTTCAATTCCCGGCCGGCCAGGAAGATTCCCACATGGCGTGGCAGACCTCTCCTGTCTCGCCCACTGCTCCCCTCAGCAGTGTATTTTGATCCATGGTCCATCTGCCTGTTCTGCTCCCCACTCTGTCTCTGGTGAATCCTATCTCCCTCCTGCACCGCTGGCCTGTACCCCAGCTCTTGTATAAAAATAAATTAATCTTTAAAAAAAAAGTAAATGTTTCTGTGTTCATCTTTTATCTTTAATTAATATGATGTTCACTAAATAAACTCAAACTTGAAAAGTGAAAAGGGATTTTGCTTCATAACAGTTTATACTTCACTAAAGCAGTAAAGACCCATAATAACACCCCACATTTTCTTCTTAATTCTCAATTATGTACACCAGGAACCTCGTGAAAATTTTGACTTCAGCTAGCATAATAACTGACAGCAGGCAAACAATAAATATCTGTTAAGGTGATTTGAACATACAAACACAAATCATAAGGGGTCCTTTTTTTGATCCTGATACAGATTTTTAGCATGTTCTTTATTTGCCAAGGAAAGGATATAATATAGACTTGATGGCTGAAAATACACCCTTCCCCACATTACTGACATGCTGTAAATGACCATAAATCACAATTGGTCCTTGTCCTGAAAGAAACAGTGGATGTCAGTCAACTTGAGCTTGTCTGCCTTGTAACAAACCTTCAAGGGTGAAAGCAAATCCATATTTAAGTGCTTGAAAAGACACACTTCGATATAGAAGCATGCAAATCTCAGGGGTGGTGTTTATAAATAAATTTTATCATTCTGTGGCTGTAGACTCGTGAATGGATGAGATTGGTCTATCTTGGCACTTATTTGAGAGTTTAGTTTGTCTGATGCAAATATAAACCCAAAGTTATGTTGGGGTAGTGCTAATCTATATATTATTTTTGGTTGCACCTCCCTTCTGCACCAGAAGGACTGCTAATCATTCAAAAATCAAAACAAAGTCTTAATTTGGGGGTAGACCACATCTGCAATAAATAATAATCACAAATTGGAAAGACATGTTTTCAGGTTGACTTTTAAGAAAATAACATGTCTTGTGTTTATCCACACAATTTTTCTTAGCTGAAAAAAAGTGGGAAAATTTGCCCTAGTTTAAATAATTGGTGTTAGAACTATATTAATTAATGGTTATACTTTACCTGCAAGACACATCAATTCTATTCCTTTACTTCAACTATCAGATACATCATGACAATTTTCAGAATTCAAATAAATCACAGGAGACACAGGTACTGTTATTTAATACTTCATGTGCTTTCTAAAAACCACAGAAGGCCTGGAGAATCCTAAACCATTTCTCTGAGATTAGAAACATCATCAAGGACTGCAACTAGCTGACCACAGAATCAGTATCCTCCAAAACTCTCTCCTTGCTTTCCTTACCTAAAAGAAACCAAAATAAAGATTCTCTCACTGAAAGTATTCCCTATCAACAATGTTGGAAGGTGGGGGGAAGGAAATATTTTTAGAAGTTATAGTTGAATAGATGGGATCAGGTAGAAACTGACTTGGAATTAAGGGATCAAAGAAAGATCAGAAATGTTTGATTTTAGTTATTACTAGAGTTAGTATTAAATCCCAAAATTGCCATAATTTTCCTAATTAAGATATGTCAGCCACACACAATTAGACTACAGATACCTTTAACATACGCTTTGTTTGAGAAAGAAATAGAAATTACTAAAGTTTTACCAGCTGCAGGGTTTCAAATGCAGTATAGAAGCACTAGTCTCCAGTGACTCAACTTGCAAAAACAAAATCTCCCACACAACCCACACATCAGACAAGATGACATATATACCTTCTATTTCAGAACACCTTAAGTTTTGGATGAATGGCCTTGAATTTTGGCTTGAATTTACTTCATGGACAATGGCTTACCAGAAAAAAATTTTACAGAGTTAACTCAGATCCTGTTTTTTTAATATACTAAATATACAATTCAAAGCCAATCTATCTGGATAACTGAATATATCGATAACTAGTGATAAGAATTAAAACTGAGTATGCTAGGAGACTTGACTTCACTGTTATTATTTGTATTGTGTGAAATAATTTTTATATTGGCAAATGTGAAATATATAAAACTGTATCTTCCCTATCTACATGCACCTTACACCTACACACAATCTGAGAGACATAATGATGAGAGCCCTGGGCCAGTCAGAAACAACTCTAATTCCAGCTCTGCACTATCTTGCTGAAGACCATGTGCAAACTATACAAATGCTCTACATTTAAATTTACTCATTAACTTATTTAACAAACATCATTTGACCATTAAGAATACAATTTTTCTTAGCTAAAAAAAAAAGTGCGGAAATTAGCCCTAGTTTAAATAATTGGTGTTAGAACTATATTAATTAATGGTTATACTTTACCTGTAAGACACATCAATTCCATTCCTTTCACCTCAACTATCTGGTGCTGTGTTAGATTTGACATCCCATCAGGGCAGCACTTTGGAAGGCCTCATCACATCTGTTATCACTAGGTAAAGCTTCTTCCCTCCAAGTCTGCAAAGTCCATTGAGGTCAGAATTTTGTTCTTTCTAGTATAAAGATATAGCCTCTGAATATGTGTATGCCTTAACACACAGCAAGCACTCAATAAATAAATATTGATTGAATGAATAAATTATCTTTTAATTCTTAAAATAACTCTGTGGATCAACTAATATTTTTACCTTTTACAGTTAGTGAGTAGGCTGAATTATGAAATAAATTCAGTTCATAAAATCTGGTGCCTTCCAATTCCCCAATGTAATTATTATTATATTTTTAAGTAGCTTATAACTATATCATTCTTCCTCAATAATTACTAATTAATCACACCTATTGGTTATTGTTTAAAAACAAGATCTTCAAAGTATATTTACTCAAGATCTCCAAATCTATTTTGACTATCCTGTCTTTAAGGTAAATAAAATCTGAACTTAAATAAAAATAGAATGATTGGTTTAAAAGAAAACTTTATTCTCCATCTATACACAAACTATCTAAATTAGGTTATTCTTAAGACATTCTCCCTAATAATTTCCCCAATGTGAATTTTTGTACACTTTTTCCCAAATAAGAAGCTAAATAAACAATCAACCAAGAGTAGAGTTTAAAACATGGAAACAATCATTTCCCTAAACCATGTCTTCAACAAAATTCACATCACTTTGCTTTAAGAGCAGCAAGATAATCCTGCCTCCTATCTTTCAAAAGATAACTGTCCAGCTCCTTAACCTGAGGTTTTAAATGAAAAAGACCTGGGTGAGATGCAGCAAGTGTCACTATGCTCCACTGGCTCTGGTCATTATTTTCACATACTTTCAATCAAAAAAGTCCCATGTATACAACTCCTAAACAACAGCAAAAAAACAAAATACAAAACAAAACAAACACCCTAACTTTTCTAAATCACAATTAAGGTTTACAAAATTACCGCCTCTATAGGCCTTCCTTCTAAGAGATATTCCCAAATTTACCATTTAACCTTATATTCCTTCTCCAAAGGAAGCCTCCTCCTTACCACTGTATGTCTCTACTAAGGGAATGAATGCATGTTTGGGCACTCAGCAGATATTATATTACACAACATCAAAAGGATTTCAAAAATTTGTTTTAATTTAGCAATTTAACTATTCTCTAGTCTCACTGAAGTGTTGAGACCAAATCAATAAGCTTTTAAAGACAAAACAAGAAGGGGAACCCAGGTCTCAGGCCACATCTAATACTGTTTCTGGTATACATGGTGACTAAGAAAGAGAGCAAGATGGTTTTTATTTAAAGCATCTCTATGATAAACAGAAGATCTATTTCACCACACCTCACCTCCTTCCCACCTCAATATGCAGTGATGTTCTAATGTACTCTGAAACGAGGGTCATTTAAAACAGAAGAATTGTGGCCTCCCCGGTGGCGCAGCGGTTGAGCGCTGGGTTGCGAAGCTGCCCGCGGCCACTGCGATGCCGGTTCGATCCCCGGCTGCTCCCTGGCCACCTGAGGAGGGTCCCACATGGCGCGCAGACCTCTCCTGCCGCCCGCTGCTCCCCTCAGCAGTGTACTTCGGTCCTTCTGCCTGCTCTGCTCCCCGCTCTGGCTCTGGTGAATTCTCTCACCCTCCCACGCTTCTGACTGTACCCAGTGCATGTATAAACCAAACAAACAAACAAATAAATAAATAAATAAGACATGCCTCTAGAAAAAATTAAAAATAAAAAAAATAAAAAATAAAACAGAAGAATTGTTTAATCATAAAGACACATTTTGGCCATAGACTATGTTATCAATACTGAAAATACCAAATTCTCTAAGGTAGTTGAAAAGAGTTTTATTCTTCCTGAAAAGTAAAAAGAATCTAGTATGTACAAGAGAAGATTTCCAGAGGATAGCAGGCCTTGCCTCAGACAGCACCTACAATAAACATGTTTATGAGCAAACACAGTATCAGGAAAACATATTGTGAGTCTTAGAAACAGCATATGCCTCATTTCATGGGGGTTGCTATGGTGCTAGGCATTCTTTTTTTTAACTGCATTTCTGAGAAATAACTAAAATTAGGGCCTATAGCCATCATATAACACAATAAACAACAGCATCAACTTCTGTACCTTTATTGTGAATGGTTTCCCTGTGCTTTAATTGAAAATGTAAATTTTAATGCCTAGTGTGTTTTCTCAAAAGAGCATAGCACAAATTATTTTTTCAAGGAAGATTTCTGCATTTGCCAACTCCATTCAAGTCTTAAAGATGATAAAATTTACATATATTAAATCAAGGACACCCCCTAACACACAACCCATAGGAGAGAATGAGCTGCTTCCTCTGATCTAGGGGTTTTGGAATCCTCTTGCAATTAGAGAAGAGAAAGAACAACAACAAAACGCTTGAATGAAGCAAAGAAACAAAGAAAGGGGTGTGATGTGGAGTAGCAATGGTGGTTACTTCAGACTTTGACCTAGCAATAAGTGAAAGGCTTTCTGGAAACCTGTACCAAAAATAAACAAATACAAGAAATGGTCACACCAATCACATTACTTCCCTGAAGTTAAATATCTAATAGATACTGGGTAATTGTCCAGGTTATATATTCAGGGAGTCCAAAATTCTCATTTGAAAAACTGAGATTTCTTGTTTAAGAAAAGACTTAAAGTTACAGATGGGCATTGTTGAATTACTGGGTTATTCATGTTTCAGTACCATGTTTCAGTTTTCATTAGTATCTGTCCACTTCATAGAGTTTTCATTCATATCTAGGCAGTTGAGTTTGTGAGTTTGATTTTCTGTTCTTCCATTCTGATAAAAATCAGGTTTATAGATATTTCTACTTCTTAGTCTATTCTTTAATAAATCTCCCCCTCAATAGAGATAGAAATATTGGAGCCAAACAGCTTCAATGCCATCATTTTATGTCTTCTGAACTAAATTGTTTATGTCCATTTTCATAAATGCTTTAATATTTTAGCCTAGAATATAAGGTCCTTGAAGAAAATGTCTGTGATTTCTATACTCTATAGAGATTATACATCTATGCTCTATATACTCTTATACTTCAGCAAGCTACATACTCATTTCCAGTCACTTTAAATTGTCAAATACATGGAAGCAAAATCATGCAAATTAAAATCATCACTGAGTTTTACAAGGTTTATTTTAGAAGTTCTTTTACAATTTAGAATGAGTCTTATAGTACATATATACACTAATTTCCAAAATGAATTTCAACTATTTAGTTTGCTACTCTAAAATATATTCACAAATAATGGAAGCAATTGATCTGAAGAACTTTGTTAATTTCTACACAGAAGGGAAATTTTTACATATTTTACACCCACCCATTTAGTATCAGAAAGATGGGGGGAAAAGTAATTTCCTTACAAAACACTTTAATATAAACTGTTGGCTCTTTATAAACATATATATATATATATATACATATAAATAACAAAATACAAATAGTAGGTTTATTTTTACTCTAATTGCCATACCACAGTCCATACTATTCACTGATAACAATAACAATTGATCCTGTTTTTCACCTTTTAATTTATTCTATATAAAGAAATAAAATTCATCACTGTCTTATACTACTTTCCTCCCCTATATGCATTTATTTACTAAATAAGCATCTGTTGTCCACTGCTGTGAAGCAGCATGTTGGGTACTAGAGTTCCATCTCTGTCTCATTCTCTGGCTACCTCATCTTCCCCAGTCCTTAAGTGCTAGAGAGTCCCAGGATTCTGCCTTCAATCTCATTCTCAAGTATGTATACATCTGTTCATTTAGTATCTCAAATAGTTTCTTGGTCTAATTAGCATCTACTGTATGCTGATGATCCCAAATTTACATATATTGTAGACCTCTTTCCTGAATTCCAGATTCATATATGGAACTGCTTACTCATCATCTTCAGGTACATGACTTACAGAGCTCCAATTTTCCATGCCCAACTCTAACTTCAGTTCTCCACCAAATCCGTTGCTTCCATAGTCTTCCCATCTCAGTTGATGGTAACTTCATCCTTCTAGTTAGTCATGTTTAAATTATTCTTGACATTTCTTTCTGTAATAGCCTATATGCATGCTGTCAACAAACCTGTCTCGAAAGGACAACATATCCAGAATCTGAAGATTTCATATAACTTCCACTGCTACTACTCTGGTCCAAGCCATATAATCTCTATTCTGCATGACTTCAATGGGACTGGCTCCCTGCTTCTGCCCTTGGCATCCTTCAGTCTGTTTTCATCATAACTAAAGGCAATCCACATATAAGTATCCTGCTTTTCCTTGAATAGTCCTGGAATGTTCTTGCTAGAATGTCCCTGCCTTAGAAACTGATCATATAACTACACCGAATTATTACAATGTCAAACAATACAGAGAAAAAAGGTGTGAACCACCACTATTCTCTTCTTGAGAATCCCCCAATCTGGTCTTCAGAAGGTAAAACTTTGGTGAATACTTATATGTCCACATATTTATGAATTTGTACAGCTATTTATAAATAAAAATGGAATCATAGTGTATATATGTGGATTTCTGCAATGTGGTATTTTCATCTATATAATGACACATATTCTTGTCAGCATACAATGATGTACTTATTATTTTAATGCCACATAGTCCTTAATTATGAAGGTGTAAAATAATGGATTTAACCATTATGGACCTAATCATAAAATAATGGACCTACCATACTTAGGATTTGTACTATCTTTGTAAGCAGAGAAAATATATATTTAAAACCTTTGTGAGAAGAAGAAAGTTGCCATAAAAGAGGATGAGAAGGGAGGGAAGCGCAGAACCCTGCTCCCCTCCCCCGCCCACAGAGGCGGCACTCTCCGACCGGCAGAGACCAGGGAAACAACAAACCAAAACGCCCAACAAGAAAAACGGATGCAGCAAGCGGGACTGTGAGTGGAAAGAAACTATTTCAGCCACCACACCCCGTGAACGGGAGCTGAGGCGAACCCTGCAGGATCCGCCGCGGAGGTGAGCTCCACGCGCCATTAAAAAGAGAGCCCCGCCCACCAGGAGGAGACCAGCACCAGCACACAGCCCCGGCCGCCCGGTAAGCTTGCGCGAAAGCGGCGCTCGGATTGCAGCTGCCCAGGCCCCTGTGCCTGCGACCTAGGCTTGCGGGGAGACGGCGGAGGCCCTCCCTGAGTGAGCAGGAACAAGGTGCCCAGGCAGGGGAGCGGGATTCAAAAGGCGCCATTCCCGCGCCACTGATCTGGGCTACAGCCTGCGTCCTGGAACTGAGGGCTTTGGAACTGAGACCCAGGCGAGGCCCTCCCCGAGTGAGCAGGAACAAGGCGCCCAGGCAGGGGAGCGGGATTCAAAAGGCGCCATTCCCGCGCCACTGATCTGGGCTACAGCCCGCGTCCTGGAACTGAGGGCTTTGGAACTGAGACCCGGGGCACGAAATTAGGGGCGTGGGTTCCCCACGACGGTGGGGCACAAGGCAGACACAGCACCCCAAAGCTGTTGAGGTGTACCCTACCATCCCCGCTCTGCTCCCTGTCCCACGGGGTGGAAAATCAGCTCCCCAAGGGCTCTAGGAGAGATCTCTGGTGCCACCTAGCGACTTGACCCCAGCACAGGCTACTGAAGGAGCTAGTGGCCAGCTGGGGAGTTAGCCCACACCGGGCCCCTTCTGAACAAGTAGTCTGAGCCCACAGGGAGAGCGAGCACCCACAGCCGGGGCAGACCAGGCGCGCAGAAGAGTGTGCCTGAGACCAGAAGCGCAGGGAGTGTGTCCCACATCACCATTTTAGAACAGGGACATTTCTTCAGTAAAGACTACCTGCAGAAGGCTTCCTCAGGAGCCAGAGGTGAGCGGGGGAAGTTCGCCCACGCCAGACCCCCTCTGGCCTGCAGTCCAAGCCCAGAGGGAAGCAGGAACCCACCGCCGGGGCAGACCAGGCGCACAGGGGAGTGTGTCCCCACATCGGCATTTTAGAACAGGGACCTTTCTCCAGTAAAGGCTGCTTGAAACTGACAGATGACTCCTGGAAGAACCAGAGGGGAACAGAGAAGCCCACCCAAGATGCCGGCAAGTCCCAACAACACAGTGTCCCAACGCATACGGCAAATTAGAAAACAGACAGTAGGGAGGAGAAGAACCACACGCAACCTAGCAACTCTCCAGAGAAAAAGCACACCACAAAAAGAAAGCCAGCCCCCAGATTGCAACGACAATAACTTGGAAGAATTTCTGAGCCTTCCAGAAAGAGAATTTAAAATTGCCGTGATTAAAAAACTGACAGAAGTCATAAAGGAAAACAATGATAAGGGATAAATAATCAACGATCAGAAGAATGCAATTGAGTCCCTAGAGAGGGAAAACAATGGTCAGAAGAAAGAAATTGAGTCCCTAAAGAGGGAAGTAAAAGAAATGCAGGCGATCAAAGAATTAATGGAAGAACTAAAGAATTCTGGGAAAAGCAATGAAAGCAGAATAGATGAAATGGAAGAACGAATAAGTAATCTTGAAGACACAGAAATAAAAAGAACCAAAACAGAAAAGGAAAGAGAAGTACGAAGGAAAAAGAACGAAGAAAGACTTCGGGAACTATCTGACTCCATGAGGAAAGGAAATATAAGAGTTATAGGAATACCAGAAGGAGAGGAGAGAGATGTAGGAACAGAGAAAATATTCAAAGAGATAATTGAAGAGAACTTCCCAAATGTGAAGAAGGAGCTGAAAATTGATATACAAGAAGCAAGAAGAACACCAAACTTCCATGACGAAAGGAAAAATACAGCAAGACACATAATAGTAAAGCTCCCAAGAATCCAGGACAAGGAAAAAATAATGAAGCTGGCAAGAGGGAAGAAACAGATAACATTCAAAGGAAAACCAATCAGGCTGACATCAGACTTCTCCGAAGAAACACTACGGGCAAGGAGAGAGTGGAGGGACATAGTCAACAGACTCCAAGAAAACAGATGCCAACCAAGAATACTCTATCCCGCAAAGCTCTCCTTCCTCTTTGAAGAAAGAATATGGACCTTCCCAGACAAACAGAAACTCCGGAATTTCATTGCAACTAAACCCCCACTCCAAAAAATACTACAAGGAGTCCTAAAGCCAGAACCTCAGAGCGACGAATAACAATGAAAGAAGGCCAAAAAAAAAAAAAGTTATTAAAAGAATAAATAAATAAAATCAAAGGAAAGACAAACACAATGGCAAATACAGATGTTAACATATCAATATTAACTCTAAATGTAAATGGACTAAACTCTTCAATAAAAAGACACAGAGTTGCAGCCTGGATTAAGAAACAAAACCCAACCTTTTGCTGTCTCCAGGAAACACATTTAGCTACAAAAGATAAAAATAGGCTCAAAGTTAAAGGATGGAAAACAATCCTACAAGCAAATGGACCAAAAAAGAAAGCAGGAACAGCTATACTTATATCAGATAAAACAGATTTCAAACTCAAAAAGATAAAAAGAGACCCCAATGGTCACTACATTATGATCAAGGGGACAATACTTCAAGAAGAAATAACACTCATTAACATATACTCACCAAACGAAGGAGCACCAAAATATATCAGACAACTGTTGTCCTCTCTGAAAACAGACATCAGAGAAAACACATACGTAGTGGGAGACTTCAACACACCACTATCAACAATGGATAGATCAACAAGACAAAAAATAAGTAAAGAAACCAAAGCTCTAAATAAAGACCTAGAGCAATTGGGCTTAACAGACATCTATAGAACACTAAACCCCAAAAAAATGGAGTACACATTTTTCTCAAGCGCACACGGATCATTCTCCAGGATCGATCACATACTGGGGCACAAGACAAACATCAACAGATACACCAAGATTGAAATCATATCAACCATCTTTTCTGACCATGAAGGCATCAAACTAGAAATAAACCATAAAAAGAAGGCAAGGAACTTTCCTACCTCATGGAGATTAAAAACCACACTACTGGAAGACCATTGGACTAATGAGGAGATCAAAGAAGAAATTAAAAAATTTTTTGAATTGAACGACAAGGAGGACACCAATATCCTAAATGTATGGGATGCAGCAAAAGCAGTAATAAGAGGAAAATATATAGCAATAGAAGCTCACATCAAGAAACAAGAAAGAACGCAAAGAAACAACCTAATCTCGAAGCTCAAAGATCTAGAAAAAGAACAACAAAAAAACCCCAAAACCAATAGAAGAAAAGAAATAATAAAAACCAAAGCAGAAATAAATGAAATTGAAACTAAAAAAACAATCCAAAAGATCAATGAAACCAAGAGCTGGTTCTTTGAAAAAATCAATAAAATAGACAAACCCCTAGCCAGGCTCACAAAGGAAAAAAGGGAGAAAGCACAAATAAACAGGATCATCAATGAAAGAGGAGAAATCACAACGGACACAGCAGAAATCAAAAGAATAATCAGTAACTACTATGAACAGTTATATGGAAACAAGTTTAACAATCTAGAGGAGATGGACAAATTCCTACAACTCTACAATCACCCAAAGCTAGATAAAGAAGAAATAGAACACCTAAACAGACCAATTACAATTAGCGAAATTGAAATGGTAATCAAAAACCTCCCCAAAAACAAAAGCCCAGGACCTGATGGATTTACAAATGAATTCTACCAAACATTCAGAGACGAATTAGTGCCTATCCTTCACAAACTCTTCCAAAAAATTGAGAAGGAAGGGACAATACCAAACACGTTCTATGAAGCCAACATTACACTAATACCAAAACCGAACAAGGACAACACAAAAAAGGAAAACTACAGGCCAATCTCCCTAATGAACACTGATGCAAAAATCCTCAATAAAATTTTAGCTATCAGAATCCAACAATGTATCCATAAGATAATTCACCACGACCAAGTTGGATTCATTCCAGGGGCACAAGGATGGTTTAACATCCGAAAATCAATCAACGTTATCCAACACATCAACAAAAAGAAATATAAAAACCATATGATAATATCAATAGATGCTGAGAAAGCTTTCGACAAAGTGCAACACCCATTCATGATAAAAGCCCTTGAAATTCTTGGGATACAAGGAACATACCTCAACATCATAAAGGCCATCTATGACAAGCCAACAGCCAGTATCATTCTCAATGGTGAAAAGCTGAAAGCAATTCCATTAAGATCTGGAACAAGACAAGGATGTCCACTCTCACCATTGCTTTTCAATATAATACTGGAAGTCCTAGCCAGGGCAATAAGACAAGAGAAAGACATCCAAGGAATCCAAATAGGAAAAGAAGAAGTCAAACTATCACTATTTGCAGACGATATGATATTATACATAGAGAACCCCAAAAACTCCACAGAAAAGCTAATTCAACTCATCAATCAGTTCAGTAAAGTGGCAGGATACAAAATCAACACGCAAAAGTCAGTAGCCTTCCTATACACAAACAATAAATCTGAAGAAGAAGAAATCAAAAAGACCATCCCTTTTGTTATTGAAACAAAAAAAATCAAATATTTGGGAATAAATCTAACAAAAGAGGTAAAGGACCTATACAAAGAAAACTATAAAACACTGTTAAAAGAAATAGAAGAAGACACAAAGAAATGGAGAGACATCCCCTGCTCATGGATTGGAAGAATAAACATTATTAAAATGGCCATCCTTCCAAAAGCAATATACAGATTCAATGCTATTCCAATCAAAATTTCAATGTTATTCTTCAAAGAAATAGAACAATTATTGATGAAATTCATATGGAATCACAAAAAACCCCGAATAGCCAAAGCTCTCCTGAAAAAAAAAGAAGGGAATGGAGGCATCAGACTCCCAGACTTCAAACTATACTACAAAGCCATAATCATCAAAACCGCATGGTATTGGAACAAGAACAGACATACAGACCAATGGAATCGAATAGAAAATCCAGAAATAAACCCACAGGTTTATGGTCAACTAATCTTTGACAAAGGAGCAAAGACTATGCATTGGAGCAAAGAAAGTTTGTTCAATAAATGGTGCTGGGAAAACTGGGTCGCTACATGCAAAAGAATGAAGCTTGACCACCACCTCACACCATACACAAAAATCAACTCAAAATGGATTAAAGAACTAGACATAAGACCTGAAACCATAAAATATATAGAAGGAAATATAGGCGAAACACTACGTGATTTGCACATCAAAGACATCTTTACAGACACATCACCCAAAGCTGTGATAGTGAAGGCAAAGATAAACAGCTGGGACTATATCAAATTAAAGAGCTTTTGCACAGCAAAAGAGACAATAACAAAAACAAAGAGAAACCCCACCAACTGGGAGAACATTTTTGCACCCAACACTAATGATAAAGGACTGATCACAAAAATCTGCAAAGAGCTGATGAGACTCAACAACAACAAAGAAAATAATCCAGTCAAAAAATGGGCAGAAGAGCTTAAAAGAAACTTCTCTGAAGAGGAAATGCAAATGGCCAACAGGCATATGAAAAAATGTTCAACATCACTTGTCATCAGGGAAATGCAAATCAAAACTACCATGAGATACCATCTTACACCAGTGAGAATGGCACATATTAAAAAAACTAGCAACAACAAATGTTGGCGAGGGTGTGGAGAAAAAGGAACTCTTCTGCACTGTTGGTGGGAGTGCAAACTGGTCCAACCACTGTGGAAAGCTGTGTGGAGATTTCTGGACCTACTAAACATAGAGCTTCCATATGACCCAGCAATTCCACTCCTAGGTATTTACCCAAAGGACACAGAAACATCAATTCCAAAGAACACCTGCACCCCTATGTTTATAGCAGCACTGTTTACAATAGCTAAGCTTTGGAAACAACCCAAATGCCCAAAAATAGATGACTGGATCAAGAAGATGTGGTACATATATACCATGGAATATTACTCAGCATTCAAAAAAGATAAACACATGCAATTTGCTGCAACATGGATGGCGCTGGAAGGGATCATGCTCAGCGAAATAAGCCAAAAAGAAAAAGAAAAATACCAGATGGTCTCACTCATAGCAGGAATCTAGAAAACTTAAATAAGGGACCAGGAAAATGAATAACTATAAGAAAGTGAAAATCAAAATCAACAAAAAACTATGAACCAGAGACACTTTTAGGGGGGCGGGGGCGGGAGGGGAGGGATTGGGGTCAGAATGGGGGGCTGCAATTGTATGGGGAATATAACAATAAAATTTATAAAAAAAAAAAAAAAATAAAAAAATAAAACCTTTGTGAGACTTAAGGGGATGGTGATTGATGTTGTACAGCAGACACAGGAAAAACAGCACTTGACCAGTCATCAAGAAAGAACATTTGTCCCAGTTGTTCAGAGGTGTTGTCAGAAAACAATCCCAGCTGTAAGACACTTTAGCAATTGCCAGAGCTTCAGAGTGCCTCACCCCAGGTCATAACCTTGGGGAATGGAGGACAGCTTCATCCATTCACCGATAGAGGAAGGGTATAAAGATTTGGCCATTTTGGCATGATGTGGGACTACACTAATAAACCATTTCAGCTCTGAAGTTCCCTATGGAATTGTCCAAGGGAACACCTTGACTTTTCCCAACTGTCCAATGCTGGCTCTTCTACCTCTTTTCCACAAGATCATTCACTCATTAGCAAAAACCCTACAATCTAAGCCCCATTTCCCAGACTTGCTCATACTCTACTCAAATGACTCAAGCTGTGAAGCTTCAAATCATTTTATCTTACACCGCTACATTACACACAGGATGGGTTATCCTAACAGCTGTATCATCAAATGTGAGTTCAGCTGATTTATGTCTAGATTCATACAATTCCATATTTAAAGATTATGGTGTCTTTTTGGGTATACAAAAATACTAAGTACTTCATTTGTTTTACTATTCTTTTCGTATAGCAATGAAAGGCTCAGCTTTCTATGTTAATAAATAAATCTTATCCACATCAAGTCTAATTGAATATTTTTCTTTTTCTTCCCTGGGGATTACCATTTTCTATGTTGTCACTATTAATGCCTATTCACAGCATTTAATTGTTTATTTTTCCATAAATATTCCTAATACCAAGATATCAAAACCTAATCTTGTAAGTTTATATAAAGAGGAAACATCCTAAAGACCTTTTTCTATTGTAGCTAGTGTGCCACAAATACGTTTGTGACAAAAAAGTCAAATACTAACAATTTACTGAACATAAAATCTCATCATGCAAAAAAGTATCCCCATCTAAAATTTCAAAATATTACTAATAGGTCACTACAGCAAAAATATAAGGTTTCACCTGCAAGTATACCCCCAAAATGTTGTTTTTATTTTAGAAATGTTTTTGTTATTATTGAAATGAGAATTTTGAAAGAATTTTAAAATTTTGAAAAAAAATTGCCATCAAATTTTAATAACATATAATTTATTTGTAAAAGTCAACCCAAACAAACATAAATTCTGTCAGCTCAGGAGGCAGATTCCATGCCATTTTCCCCTAAATGCTAAATGACACAGGCAGCAATAAAATATGCAGAGAAAGAAACATGTCACAGAAGGATGTGACAATTTTGATAAATGATGATAAATTGTAATGTGGGATAGCAATTTGTAAGCTGTTGTTTTCAAAAACATGTATTCTAATGATGATTCTTACCAAACAGTATTTTAGAGGGGTATTATGTATAAAACCAGTGATAAACAAACTTGGTACCTTATTAAAAGTTACAGTAGAAACATCTTTAGTTTTAAATAAATTATAATTTTTCTTAGAATGAGAATGCTTTTTATACTCAGTTCATTAAAATGTTAAATATAGTTATCATCTGACCCAATAATCTAGGTATAAAATGGAGAGAAATAAAAATAAGCATTCACATAAAAACTTGTACATGAATGTTCATGGCAGCATTATTCCTAATAGCCAGGAAATGGAAACAATCCAATAGCCCATTGACTGATGAATGGACTGTATCAATACAATGGAATACATCTAGCAAAAAAAGAAATTAAGTACTGATACATATTCTAACACAGATAAATCTTGAAAACATCATGCTAAGTCAAGAAACTCAGTCACAAAAGGCCACATATTATATGGTTCCCTCTATAGGAAATATCCAGAAAAGAAAACTTCATAAAGACAAAAAATAGATAAGAAGTTTCCTAGGGTTGAGGGTATAGAGAGTTAGATAATTGCTAAGAGATACGAAGTTTCTTTACAAGGTGATGAAAATGTTCTAAAATTATGTGTGATGATAGCTGTACAACTGTGTGAATATACAAAACCGGGGAATTGTACACTTTAAATGAGTGAAATCATATTTCAATATCGCTGCTTAAAATTCCAGTTAAAAAGTAGCTATTTATAATTTGTGTAGACTTTTAAAAGTGAAGTCCCTTATTATCAAAATATGTTTCTTACTATCCCCAAGTCCTATTCATTTCTTATATAAAAACATCTGCCTAAACCTCCAAAAATAAAAGCACTGAAAGGAAGAAAGTGCTTCTAAAAATTAAAAGAATTTTTTTAAAGATTTCTCCTTGATCTATTTAAGTTTGATGATTTGCACGTGAATTATCCACCTTACCCATTAGTATGGTTAAATTCTGAATCTTAGAACCTTAGATAACTATTCCTAAATACAAAAGCATATTCCCTCCCAACACAAGGCTCAGCTTTCTACATTAAATTTTTAATTAACTTGAAATTTAAAAACTAAATATTTAAAGCAAACATGTAAGAAAAATAAGCATATGAAAGCTCATAAATTTAAAGTAGAAAATATTTTTAAAAGAATCACTGAGATTTTAGCAACTGAACTCAGTATTTAAGAATCAACTGCATGAATTTTCAGATTACTCTTTTGACTAATTTTTATGTATATTAAATTTAAATTAACTCCTTTCTTTTTTCTTTTGACTTAAGCTTAAGCATATATGAAGCATTAATATCTGTGAATTTGCAAAAAAAAGTAAAACCACGTAACAAGTGCTCTATACAAATATATACACTAAGATAATACAGAATTTACTAAATTCTATTCTTGCTTACATTTTAAAACAAGTGCAGTCCACGGACTCTGAAGTAGGAAAAGTTAGTTCCTTATAAAAGAGACCAAGGTTTACAGTAGGAAAAGCTTAATATAAATGAAAATTCAAAAGTGTAATAGATTCCACTTACACTTATATGAAAATGGAAAATGATAAAAGCTCAAAATGAAATAGGCCAAATATTAAATGGGTTTTTCTTTGGTGTTGGGATCATATATGATGTTATCTTTCTATTTTACTTTCTGAATATTTTATAGCATACATGTTTTTACTTATGTCATTGTATAAGAAAAATATAACTTTGAGGCCAGGGGAATAAAGTTACCTTAAGACAAATATATTTATAATATATATGTGTATATATATATATATCAGTGAATTTATAGGTTTGATAATCTACAGTATTCTAAAAACCATTAATATTACCTTCTTGGGTACATGATTTGAAAATATTTTCTCCCATTTATTAAGATGTCTTTTTATTTTAAGCATAACTTAGTTCTCTACGCAGAAGCTTTAGATTTAATGTAGTCCCATCTATTTTTTGCTTTTGTTTTCTTTGCCAGTAGAGCCTAGTACCCAGACATCACTGAAGTTGAAATAGTAAAGTGTTTTGCCTGTGTAAGGGTTTTTTTTCTATGTATTTTACAGCTCTAGGTCTTACACACAATTTTTTTATACGGTTTGAATTACTACGTATGGTGTGAGATAATAGTCTAGTTTCATTTTTTGCATATGGCTATTCAATTTTCCCAACATTATTTGCTGAATAGACTTTCCTTTCTCCATTATATGTTCTTGGTTCCTTCCCACATAAGTGGTGGTTTATTTCCAGTCTCTCAATTCTATTCCATTGATTCTATTCCAGTGAGTCTATTTTCATTCCAATACCTTACTGTTTTTATTGCTTTTTTTTTTTGCAGTGTATTTTAAGTCTGGTAGCAGAATACTTCCATTCTTCCTTTGGGTCAGAATTGCCTTGGCTATTCAGTGTCTTCTGAATTCCATACAAATTTCAGTAATGTTTATTTCCTTAGAGATTGTAATTGTATTTTCATAGGGATTACATTAAATATGTATATTGCTTTGGATAAAATGTTCATTTTAATAATGTTAATTTTTCCAATCCATGAGCATTCCAAAGTACCTTTCCATTTCTTTGCGTGTTCTTTTTCTTTTAACAATGTCTTAGAGTTTTCATTGTATAAGTCTTTTACCTCCTTTGTTCATTCCTAGGTACTTATTTCTTCTTGGTGCAATTGTCAATGGGATTGTTTTCTTTCTTTTCTAATTTATTCTTTGCAATAGGAACACAAGAGGCATAAACAAAAACACTAATTAAGAGAGAGATGGACTCCTATGTTCATTACTGTAGTATTTACAATAGCCAACATAAGTGCCTAACAATGGATGAATGGATGTGGTATATAGGCATAATGAATTACTACGTAGGTGGAAAAAAAAAAGATGAAATCTTGCCAGTTAGAACAACATGAATAGAATTGGAGGGGACTCTGCTAAGTGAAATAAGTCAGAAAGAAAAAGACAAATATTTGATGATTTCACTCATGTGCAGAATAGAAAAACAAAACAAAGCAAGGAAACAGAACAAAACAAGTCCTAGAATGATGACTGCAGAACTGAGGCAATCAAAAGGGGAAAGTGGGGTGTCAGGGCATAAAGCAGACAGAGGCCCAATGGACTACACTGGAGGATCATTGCAGCTTTAGTGCTGGGAGTGGATGATAACATATATTTGAAGAGTCTGAAACTGTACCCCTAAAACATATAGTGTTGTAAACCAATGTTACTTCAATAATCATAACAAAAATTAACACATGAGAAAAATTAAACATAATAAATCACATGAAAAAATATATAATGAAATTTACAATGCTGATAGTACATCTCCTACAACATCTTGTATATGATCTACAGTATATACATCACATTTTGGGAAAACCTGATTTAGTTTTATCTACTAATTTTCTGGATGAAAAAGTTGAATTTACTAATGGATCTTAAACATTAATGCATATCAGAATTATCTAAGGGGCGTATGCTAAAATGCAGATCGCAGAGCCCTCTTCCAAAGGGTAAATCTATAGTAAGATCTGAAAATTTACATTTCTAATGAATATCCCAAGTGGCACTGATTATGCTAGCCTAGAGAGCACCCTTCAAGGACCACTGACCAAAATCAACTTCCCAAAAGAATAAAACTAGAACTCAAACTAGAACCAAATCTTCTCTTGCATATCTATAATTATAGATCCAAAATGTTTAATTTTGCTGAATTTTATTTAACTTTTATTTTTATATATCCTTTACAATAAAGGTTATGGTTAAATGCTAAACTAAAAAGCAAGTTTATACATTTTTTGAGACTTCTTAACAGCTGTTATAAAGTAGTGGTTAATAACAAAAACTAAGGAACACTAACCATTTTGAAGACTCCTGAGTTCCTTTTCTTCTTTACATATTCTCCCTTACCCATCTGAGATAAATATTATCTTTTTTTCTTGTTTATTTGCTCTTCTTGATAAATATACATTATTTAGGCTTTATACTTTGAGCTCTATACCATATTTTTTATACAAGTAACTTTTTTACTCAATATAATGTTTTTGAGATGTGGCCCTGTATTTTTTTATCAGTAGTTCATTGCTTTCATTGCTTAATAGTGTTTCCATCTACAAGAAAAAAAAATCTCTCAAATTATTTTTTAACTTTGTTTTTAAAAAAAAATTATAGGTATATAGGAAGTTGTAAAATAATAGAGAGGTTGTGTTACATCTTACCTAATCGTACTATAATACCAAAACTACTACAATGTGTGTGTGAGAATGTCTGTATGAATCACTAAGTCATTTCTAGGAATAGGATGTCAGGGCATAGAATATGTATACACACGTGTGTAGCCTTTCCCATTCTAGAATGACTGTGGAACCCTTTATTTTGTGCAAAACAAAGCACTGTTACAGATATGCTGCCATAAAGGGTGGCAGGTCAGATGAAATTCATAAAATTCATAGAAGAGTTTAAGGAAATCTAACAACAATGAAAAGTTAAAAGGATTTTCTAGCTATTAATTTTTTCATCTAATTTACTATTGGCAGAGACACAGCCAAAGAATCAGTTGGGCTAAAAACATGAGTATATGGACAACTATAAGATACCTAAGAGAATAATTCAAAATTCTGACATTTCTCTGCAGAGGGCATTTAAATATAGACTCTTTCCTCAAATAAGTAATCCAAATATGCTAAATCAGAGAAAGAAAACTGCAAGGGATATGCTAGACCTAACTAACGAATAAAAGTAAAATAAGCTAACATGATGGAATTCTATCCAACCAGACTTCTGGATGATCTTGAAATCAACTATAAATGTGTAGGTAAAGCTAGGTATAGAATCAAGCCCAAGAACTGGCTTCTGAAAAAGATCTAGTAAATTAAAAATCAGGATAGATTAGTTAGAAATATATGATATATTGATAGTATTTCTAAATAAAAATACACTCATACTTAAGCAAGACTAATGAAAAAAGTCATAAATAATGGCATATCAAATAGAATCTAGATGATCTATATTGACAGATTCCATTTCTAACAAGTAGTATAGACATAAAACATCTGAAATTTTTTTAATTAGTAAATAAACTGAGGCAAGGAATGTTTATTTGGGCTTTGTACATGCCTAGATAACATTCTAAAACAAAACTACTATCCAAGGAGATATTTTGCCTCAGATAAGAAACTGATTTGGAGAGCTGTGTGGAGATTTCTGGACCTACTAAACATAGAGCTTCCATATGATCCAGCAATTCCACTCCTAGGTATTTACCCAAAGGACACAGAAACATCAATTCCAAAGAGCACCTGCACACCTATGTTTATAGCAGCACTATTTACAATAGCTAACCTTTGGAAACAACCCAAATGCCCAAAAATAGATGACTGGATCAAGAAGATGTGGTACATATACACCATGGAATATTACTCAGCATTCAAAAAAGATAAACACATGCAATTTGCAGCAACATGGATGGAGCTGGAAGGGATCATGCTCAGCGAAATAAGCCAGAAAGAAAAAGAAAAATACCGGATGGTCTCACTCATAGCAGGAATCTAGAAAACTTAAATAAGGGACCAGGAAAATGAATAACTATAAGATAGTGAAAATCAAATTCAACAAACAATTATGAACCAGAGACACTCTATGGGTGGTGGGAGGTGGGGAGGGGAGGGATTAGGGTCAAAATAAGGGGATTGCAATTGTATGGGGAATATAAAAATAAAATTTATTCAAAAAAAGAAAACAAAGAGAAGACATAAGCAAAATTTCAAATATTCTCATCAAGAGATTTAGTGTGAATACTAGTTTCATTTTCATAATATCGAAAATGGAGCATAAGCAAACGTTCAGGTTTAGAAATGAATACTGAAATACCAAGTTGCCAGGGATAAGCAATGGAGGGTTATCTAGCACAGACCTAGGAATGATGAAGGTCAGAGTGAGCAACAACCATGACAGTTTTTATACCACTGGTTCTCAAATTTGAGCATGTATCAAAACTCTCTAGAGTTGTGCCAAACACCGATTACTGAGCCCAGTATCTCAGAGGTACTAATCAAGTAGATTTCATGGATCCCTAATTTATATTTCTAACAAGCTGATGTTGCTGATTATGGAACCACGCTTTGAGAACCACTGGTTTCAAACAAAGTCTAAGTCAAAGGTGAGGAAATAGAGGAAGAAAAAGATCACACAGTAAGAATGGCCTTTGGAAAAGGAACAAAATCTCAGTGACGAAAGTTAGCATGGGGCCAAAGGAATAAAGTAGTTAAAATCACAAGGACATATATTTGGGCCTTTCGCTCAGAGTCTTCATGAGACTGAAAATGGCCTAAAACTATTCAAACCAGATTTGAGCATAATATAAATTTAGTGGCAAAAGAATGAACTCATGTTCAAGATTTCTACTCTAGCTACCACCACAAATCTTACCCATCTACAATACCATGCCTAGAATTCTTTTAACAGGAAACAAACACTTCATATTACAGCCAAAAAGAGATGCTTAAGAAGGAAATAAACCCTAAAAAAGTGAATATATCATTGTCTGTGGATTTCACATTCAAAATGTAAATGGCAATTAATAGATCAGCCATAGGCCTAATATAATATGGCATATCTAATATTCTTTAAATTACAAAAAAGTCAGCTTTATTACTTTGCAGAGCAAGCGCAGCACTATAAAAAAAAGCATCAAATTTAGTGTCAGAAGTCCTCTACTTTGGAATAAATGACTTTTGACAAGATACTTTCTTTGTCCATAAGAAAAGAATAATAATTCGTCACAGAGATGTGAAGAATCAAATGGGGTCATACTTATGAAAGCATTTAATTAACTAAAACTCTTTCAATTATAATGTATTATGACTTGGGAATATTATACAAGTATTACTACTTAAGAGAATATTAGACTTTATATAAGCTGTTACTGGCTGTGTACTTTATGTAAATCTATGATGCATACTGGTGCCAGTGTTATTCATAAACAACAAATGACTTCTAGGCTCAACAGGTTCCAAAAGGAAATCGGGATTCCTAAGGCTGGAACTTGGTAATATTTCTCCAAGTCTGAACTCAGTGGGGAAAATCTAGAACTAAAAGTGAATACAAATCAGTTATTATTTTAAGCAATGAAGGATAGACACAATAGGACTGAGGAGAAATATCAAGTCTATCACCTTTGGTGAGGTCTGATATCTGTCTACAGAGGGAGCAACTATGTGTTCTTATGACAAAATTTCAAGGTACCAATTTTTTTTTTCATTTAATGGAGACATGCCTAATTGTGAGCTGCTGTTCTGAGTTACTCTGAAATCTGTAGATTAAAAGCTGTGTTTCCACAGCTGTGGAGTCTCAGGTATGGAAGGGCCTGAACCAAGTACCTGAAAATGAAGTAAGGAGGGTATGGTGTTACCTCACAGCAGAAGGTGAGTTCAAGACTGTATTGTCCTTCATCTAATGATGGCAGAGGTTAGGATGAGGAAGGGATGCTAAGAAGAATATGGCAATAACAGGACGGTAGATGAGTTCAGCATGACTTTGGCAATCTTTAACACTTTAGGATAATTGTTGGCAAGTTTTAATTAGAGCAGGTCTCAGTCACAATCTTGAATAGTAATCTCTAATCTATTTAAACAAGACACCACATACTAGTTATCACTGGTCACTGCATATCACTAGTCATTACCTTCAAGATTTTACATAAGCCTCAAGAAGTCATGGATTTGGGGTTTGGCAAAGATTTCTAAGATACAACAACTGCAAAGTAACAGTGATTTTTTTTTAATCTGATATATTGTGCTTCATCAAAATAAAAAATACTGCATTTTAAAAGACACCGCTAAAAGAGTGAAAAGAAAATCCACAGACTACAATTTTTTAAATATTTAAAAATCATACATCTACTAAGGTACTTTATAAGGATGTGGAGAAATTAGAGCCCTCATGCACTGCTGGTAGAACTGTAAAATTTTAGGGCTTCTCTAGTGGTGCAAGGGATTAAGCATTGCACTATGAAGCAATCTGCAGCCTCTGCAGCACAAGTTCCATCCCCGGGTGGCCAGGGAGCAACCCAGCAGACTTCTGACTCGCCCACTGCTCCCCTCAGCAGTGTACTTTGGTCAATCTGCCTATTCTGTTCCCCACTCTGTCTCTGGTGAATCCTCCCACAACTCCCCCACCCCTCACATCTCTGGCCTGTATGCCAGCTCTTGTATTCATAAATATATAAATCTTTAAAAAAAAAAACTGTAAACTTTTAAAGTGCTACTTTGAAACACAGATTTACCAAATGACCTGGCAATTCTACTCCTAGATAACCACCCAAGGAAATTAAAACTACATGCACACATTAGCCATAAGTGCTAAAGGTGGAAATAATTCAAATGTTCATTAACTAGTAAATGGACAAATAAAAAAGCATCTATACAATAGAATATTCTTTAACAATACGATACATACTACAACATGGACAAACCTCAAAAACACTATACTGGAGGGGGCAGGTCAACATGGTGGTGAGGAAATGCTGCAAGTAAGATCTCCCATTAAAAAAAAAAGTTAATAGGAAAGAAAAACGGCAGGTCCCAGTGAGAACTGGGACACAGAAGATAAACGGATGACTCCAGCAAACTACCCGAAGAAGAAAGTTGCCATAAAAAAAGACTAGAAGGGAGGAAAGCTCAGAACACTGCTACCCTCCCCCACCCACAAAGTCTGCACTCTCCAACCAACAGGAAGGAGGAAAAAACAAAAAACTAAAACAACCACAAGAACAAACTACACATCAAGTGGGACTGTGGGTGAAAAGGAACTATTTCAGCCACCACACTCAGTGAACTGGAGCTATGGAGAAACCTGCAGGATTTGCTGTGGAGGTGAGCAAACTGCTCCAGGCACCATTAGAGAAAAACAAAGACTCCCAGAGACCTACAAACAACCCCAGGCCAGCCAGTAAGCTTGTGCGGAAAAGCGGCGCACTTGAAAAGCAAACGCGGATCACGGCTGCCCAGGTCCCTGCGCCTGCGACCTAGGCTTGCGGGGAGACTCGCCGGGGCCCTCACTAAGGTGAATGTCCCTCCCTGAGTAATCAGAAACCAGGCGCCTGGACACGGAAGCCAGGTGCAAAAGGCGCCATTTCTGCAGACACTGAACTGGGCTACAGCCCACAATCTGGACCTAAGGGCTATGGAACTGAGACCCAGGGCACGAAATTCGGGGCATGGGTTCCCCACGACTGTGGTGCACAAGGCAGACACAGCACCCCAAAGCTGTTGAGGCTTTCCCCACCACACCCACTCTGTGCCCCTGTCCCATGGGATAAAAAACCAGCTCCCCAAGGACACTAGGAGAGATCTCTGGCACCACCTAGCGACCAGAAAAAAATCACCAACACCCCATAGAATAGGGACCTTTCTTCAGTAAAGACTGCTTGAAACCAGCAGAAGGCTCCCGGAGGAGTCAGAGGTGAGCCGGGAAGTTCACCCACACCAGGCGCCTTCTGGCCAGCAGTCTGAGCCCAGAGGGGGAGTGGGCACCCACGGCCGGGGCAGACCAGGCGCACGGAAAAGTGTGCCTATCTCCAAAGCACCATTTTAGAACAGGGACCTTTCTTCAATAAAGACTGCTCGAATCTGTCAGAAGGCTCCCCGTGGAGCCAGAGGGAGAAGGTTCCCTGCACAGTCAGAGGTGAGCTGAAGGCCCCCACATGCCCTGTCCCACTTGGCAGGAAGTCGGAGCCCAGAGGAGGATCCAGAGATTTGGAACCCAGAGTACAATCCAGCTGCCCCACCTGCAGGGAAGTCTGTGGTACTTCAAGACGCACATTTGTAATTAAACACAGAAAGAGGAGAGATTCTGTGACAGTGACCATTAACATATTCAAAGTACCACTGCCCCACTAGACTTCTGGCATAACAGTTTTTGACTCGTTTGGATTGCCAGTTTCTGAAACTCCTGAAAGAACACACCAAAAAGATGCCAACCAGTACAAGCGGCACAGTGTTCCAACACATAAAGCAAATTAGAAGACACGCAGCAGGGAAAAGAAAAACTACAAGCAAAGTAGCAACACCTCAGAAAAAAGACACACCACAAAAAAAAAAAAAAAAAAACACCCAGCAGCTTGCAACTACAGTGACTTGGAAGAACTTCTGAGCCATCCAAAAAAAAGAATTTAAAATTGCCGTGATGGAAAAACTGATAAAAGTCATTAAGGAAAACAACGCTCAGAAGAATGAAATTGAATCCCTAAAGAGGGAAGTAAAAGAAATGCAGGAGATCGAAGAATTAATGGAGACGCTAAAGAACTCTGGGAAAAGCAATGAAAGCAGAATAGATGAAATGGAAGAACGAATAAGTACTCTTGAAGACACAGAAATGAAAAGAACCAAAACAGAAAAGGAAAGACAAGTATGAAGGAAAAAACCGAAGAAAGACTTCAGGAACTATCTGACTCCATGAGGAGAGGAAATATAAAAGTTATAGGAATCCCAGAAGGAGAAGAGAGAGATGTAGGAACAGAGAAAATATTCAAGGAAATGATTGAAGAGAACTTCACAAACGTGAAGAAGGAGCTGAAAATTGATATACAAGAAGCAAAAAGAACACCAAACTTCCATGATGAAAGGAAAAATACAGCAAGACACATAATAGTAAAGCTCCCAAGAATCCAAGACAAGAACAAAATAATAAAGCTAACAAGAGGGGAGAAACAGATAACATTCAAAGAAAACCAATCAGACTGACATCAGACTTCTCAGAAGAAACACTACGGGCAAGGAGAGAGTGGAGGGACATAGTCAACAGACTCTAAGAAAATAGATGCCAACCAAGAATACTCTTATCCCGCAAAGCTCTCCTTCCTCTATGAAGAAAGAATAAGGACCTTCCCAGACAAACAGAAACTCTAGAATTTCATTACGACTAAACCCCCACTCCAAAAAATACTATAATGAGTCCTAAAGTCGGAACCTCAGAGGGACGAATAACAACAAAAGAAGACCAAAAAACAAAAAGTTATTAAAAGAATAAATAAAATCAAAGGAAAGACAAACACAATGGCAAATACAGATGCTAACATATCAATATTAACTCTAAATGTAAATGGACTAAACTCTTCAATAAAAAGACACAGAGTCACAGGCTGGATCAAGAAACAAAACCCAACCTTTTGCTGTCTCCAGGAAACACATTTAGCTACAAAAGATAAAAACAGACTCAAAGTTAAAGGATGAAAAACAACCGACAAGCAAATGGACCAAAAAAGAAAGCAGGAAAGCTATACTTATATCAGATAAAACAGATTTCAAACTCAAAAGGGTAAAAAGAGACCCCAATGGTCACTACATTATGATCAAGGGGACAATACCTCAAGAAGAAATAACACTCATTAACATATATTCACCAAACGAAGGAGCACCAAAATTATCAGACAACTATTATCATCTTTGAAAACAGACATCAGAGAAAACACATACATAGTGGGAGACTTCAACACACCACTATCAACAATGGATAGATCAATGAGACAAAAAATAAGTAAAGACACTAAAGCTCTAAATAAGGATCTAGAGTGCTTGGGCTTAACAGACATCTATAGAACACTAAACCCCCAAAAATCTGAGAACACATTTTTCTCAAGTGCACACGGATCATTCTCCAGGATTGATCACATACTGGGACCAAGACAAACATCAACAGATTCACCAAGATTGAAATCATACCAACCATCTTTTCTGACCATGAAGGCATCAAACTAGAAATAAACCATAAAAAGAAGGCAAGGAACCCTCCTACCTCATGGAGATTGAAAACCACACTACTGGAAGACCACTGGACTAATGACATCAAAGAAGAAATTAAAAAATTCTTTGATTTTAATGACAAGAAGGACACCAATTTCCTAAATGTATGGGTTGCAGCAAAAGCAGTAATAAGAGGAAAATATATAGTAATAGAAGCTCACATCAAGAAACAAGAATGAACTCAAAGAAACAACCTAATCTTGAAGCTCAAAGATCTACAAAGAACAACAACAAAAAAAAAAAAAACCCAAAACCAGTAGGAGAAAAGAAATAATAAAAACCAAAGCAGAAATATATGAAATTGAAACTAAAAAAAAAAAAAAAATCCAAAAGATCAATGAAACCAAGAGCTGGTTCTTCGAAAAAATCAATAAAATAGACAAACCCCTAGCCAGGCTCACAAAGGAAAAAAGGGTGAAAGCACAAATTAACAGGATCATAAATGAAAGAAGTGAAATCACAATGGACACAGCAGAAATCAAAAGATTAATCAGAAACTACTATGAACAGTTATATGGAAACAAGTTCAACAATCTAGAGGAGATGCACAAATTCCTACAACTCTACAATCACGCAAAGCTAGATAAAGAAGAAATAGAACACCTAACAGACCAATTACAAGCAGTGAAATTGAAATGGTAATCAAAAACCTACCCAAAAACAAAAACCCAGGACCTGATGGATTTACAAATGAATTCTACCAAATGTTCAGAAACAAATTAGTGCCTATCCTTCACAAACTCTTCCAAAAAATTGAGAAGGAAGGGATAATACCAAACACATTCTATGAATCCAACATTACACTTATAACAAAACCAAGCAAGGACAACACAAAAAAGGAAAACTACAGGCCAATCTCCCTAATGAACACTGATACAAAAATCCTCAATAAAATTTTAGCTATCAGAAGCCAACAATGTATCCATAAGATAATTCACCACAACCAAGTAGGATTCATTCCAGGGACACAAGGATGGTTCAACATCTGAAAATCAATCAAAGTCATCTGACACATCAATAAAAAGAAATATAAAAACCATATGACAATATCAATAGATGCCGAGAAAGCTTTCAACAAAGTGCAACATCCATTCGTGATAAAAGCCCTTGAAATTCTTGGGATACAAGGAACATACCTCAACATCCTAAAGGCCATATATGACAAGCCAACAGCCAGTATCATTCTCAATGGCGAAAAGCTAAAAGCATTCCCATTAAGATCTGGGACAAGACAAGGATGTCCATTCTCACCACTGCTTTTCAATATAATACTGGAAGTTCTACCCAGAGCAATAAGACAAGAGAAAGACATACAAGGAAATCAAATAGGAAAAGAAGAAGTCAAACTATCACAATTTGCAGATGATATGATAATATACATAGAGAACCCCAAAACTCCACAGAAAAACTAATTAAATCATCAATCAGTTCGGTAAAGTGGCAGGATACAAAATCAACACGCAAAAACCAGTAGCCTTCCTACACACCAACAATAAATCTGAAGAAGAAGAAATAAAAAAAATCCCTTTTACTATTGAAACAAAAAAAATCAAATACTTGGGAATATATCTAACAAAAGAGGTAAAGGACCTATACAAAGAAAACTATAAAACACTGTGAAAAGAAATAGAAGAAGACACAAAGAAATGGAAAAACATCCCCTGCTCATGGATTGGAAGAATAAACATTAATAAAATGGCCATCCGACCAAAAGCAATATACAGATTCAATGCTATTCCAATCAAAATTTCAATGTCATTCTTCAAGGAAATAGAACAATTACTGATGAAATTCATAAGGAACCACGAAAAACCCCGAATAGTCAAAGATTTCCTGAAAAAAAAAAAGAAGGGAATGGAGGCATCACACTCCCAGACTTCAAACTTTACTACAAAGCCATAATCATCAAAACTGCATGGTATTGGAACAAGAACAGACACACAGACCAATGGAATCGAATAGAAAATCCAGAAATAAACCCACAGATTTATGGTCAACTAATCTTTGACAAAGGAGCAAAGAATATGCATTGGAGCAAAGAAAGTTTGTTCAATAAATGGTGCTGGGAAAACTGGGTTGCTACATGCAAAAGAATGAAGCTTGACTACTACATAACACCATGCACAAAAACCAACTCAAAATGAATTAAAGAACTATACATAAGACCTGAAACCATAAAATACATAGAAGGAACTATAGGCGAAACACTACATGATATGCACATCAAAGACATCTTTACAGACACATCACCCAAAGCAGTGATAGTGAAGGTAAAGATCGACAGCTGGGACTACATCAAATTAAAGAGCTTCTGCACAGCAAAAGAGACAATAACCAAAACAAAGAGAAACCCCACCAACTGGGAGAACATTTTTGCACCCAACACTAATGATAAAGGACTGATCACAAAAATCTGCAAAGAGCTGATGAAACTCAACAAAAACAAAATAATACAGTCAAAAAATGGGCAGAAGAGCTAAAAAGAAATTTCTCTGAAGAGGAAATGCAAATGGCCAACAGGCATATGAAAAAATGTTCAACATCACTTGTAATCAGGGAAACGCATATCAAAACTACAATGAGATACCATCTTACACCAGTGAGAATGGCACATTAAAAAAACTAGCAAGAACAAATGTTGGCGAGGTTGTGGAGAAAATGGAACTCTCCTGCACTTTTGGTGGGAGTGCAAACTGGTCCAACCACTATGGAGAATTGTGTGGAGATTTCTGGACCTACTAAACATAGAGCTTCCATATGATCCAGCAATTCCAACTCCTAGGTATTATCCAAAGGACACAGAAACATCAATTCCAAAGAGCTCCTGCACACCTATGTTTATAGCAGCACTATTTACAATAGCTAAGCTTTGGAAACAACCTAAATGCCCAAAAATAGATAACTGGATCAAGAAGATGTGGTACATATATACCATGGAATACCACTCAGTATTCAAAAAAGATGAACACATGCAATTTGCAGCAACATGGATGGCGCTGGAAGGGATCATGCTCAGCGAAATAAGCCAGAAAGAAAAAGAAAAAGAAAAATACCGGATGGGCCTCCCCTGGTGGCGCAGCGGTTGAGTGCTGGGTTGCGAGGCTGCCTGCAGCCTCTGCAGCGCCAGTTCGATCCCCAGCCACCGGCGAGGGTCCCACAAAAAAAAAAAAAAAGAAAAATACCGGATGGTCTCACTTATAGCAGGAATCTAGAAAACTTAAATAAGAGACCAGGAAAAATAATAACTAAAAGAAAGAAAATATCAAAATCAACAAATAACTATGAACAAGAGACACTCTATGGGGGTTGGGGGCAAGGAAAGGAGGGTAAAAAGAAGGGGGTTGTAATTGTATGGGGAATATAAAAATAAAATTTAAATTAAAAAAAAAAAACTCTACTAAACGAAAACAGTCAGATACAAAAGACCATATACTGATTGATCCCATTTACAGGAAATGTCTGGAAAAAGCAAATCTATATAGATAAAATGGAAATTATTATTTGGATGACTCAGGATTGAGTACAGAAGTGACTATAAACAGATACAAGTTTTCCTTTTTGGGAATGATGAAAATCTCCTAAAGTTAGATTTTGTGACAGATACACAAAAATACAAAGTTCAGGTTTCACTAAAAACAATTTAATTGTATGCTTTAAAAGGGTCAATTTATGGTACATGATGTGAATTTTACCTCAATTAAACCATATGAAAACTAAAGAAATTCTTAAAAGATGTCCTGGACAACCCTGCTATAAATCCCACTATGAATTGTCAAGATATTTATACAGTAATATGTTACTTACTCCAGAGTCACACTTTTAGAAAACTAGAATCTTAGGACCACAGGAAACATAAGAAAAGAATAAAATACTTCCAAACAGGGAATAGCATGGCCACTGTTAAATTCATGCTCTTTAGACTATAAGAAAATGGGAAGTTGGGCCTCCCTGGTGGCGCAAGAGGTTAAGATGCAATCTATGAAGCTCACCACAGCCACTGCAGCACGAGTTCAATCTCTGGCCATGGAGCTACCCACATGGCACAGCAGACCTCTCCTGACTCACCCACTGCTCCTCTCAGCCGTGTATTTCAATCTGCCTGTTCTGTTCCCTACTCTGTCTCTGGTGAATCCTCTCACCCCCCGCAACTCTGGCCTGTACCCCAGTTCTTGTATGTATAAATAAATAAATCTTTAAAAAAATAAAAATAAAAAAAAAAAAGAAAATGGGAAGTTCTTCCATCATCTATGTTCAGACCTTCGATTAGAACTCAATAACTTATGTGTGAACAAATACAGAACATGTGGTTTAATAAGCTTGATTATCTCGTTTCCTCTGCAATTAACAGTAAAAAAGTGACAGTTAATACTGAGGGAAGAACCAGATGCAAAGGCCATCAAAGCACAGCCATCTGAGTGTGACTGCTTCTCACAACTCAACACATGGCTGGAGAGCAAGGCAGCAATGGGTTTTCCAGGAGTCTGTGGCCAACAAAGGTAATGGGTGGAGAGAGAATCAGTGTTTCTCAAAATGGGGTCACTAGAATGGTCCTGGACACTTATTTATTTGATTCTCTTTCCTCACTCCAAACTGACTGAATAAGAGTGTCTAGGAATAATATTTTAATAGCTATATTTTTAACACACACTTTAAAATTTAAAACAAAAGAGATGTATATTTAGTAAATATTAGAGAGGGAAGGAACCATGAGGAAATTTAATACAAACCTCATTGTAGATAAGAACACTGTGAATCAATAAGTTTAATTTCCAAAAGCCCCAAATATTTCTTTAAACTCTTCCCAAAAAACTATATAACTCTAGTTCTATAAATGGTCAAGGATATTTACTGACATTGGGAAACATATAATATACCTTGGAAATATTTTCTTCAAAGGTAGATGAAGATAAAATGCTTAATCATTTCAAAGGATGTGTTTCTGCTCTGAAGAAAATTAAGCTAGCGCACCTTATTACCTGAAGATGCCAGGTAAATGTGTCATAAAATAGTTAACTTATTTCTCTTTGTTGAAATGTTCAGTTCAATGATTACACTGTTCTCCCAAACCTAACTTCCTCAAGATATACATAGGTTATTAAACTAGCAAAATCAACATTCTTGCAAATAATTTGCACTGAAGACAAACATCTCCAATGTCACAAATCATCTCTTTGTATTAAGCTAGCCTCAAATATCATGCATGAGTCCTCAATCACAGGCAAGCAGGCCCAGCTCTTGTACAGAACCCTGGAAATCCAAATGCTAAACCAGTCCAGATTGCTGCTTCACAGAAATCTTTAGTTCCTAGTGTTAGCACACTCAGAGCGTCAGTGAAACTACATTCAATCTTTGTTGACTCATTGTGTCATGTTTTAAAAAATGGGATAAATAATGCAAGCAAATATCAGAATTCTCTAGGTCTTGGTATATTAATCTAATGGTTCATGTATTCTACACTGCTCTCTGATCTTTTCTTATGGTGGAAATAGAAAAAAGAAAATCTGCCAACTCAATGACGTATTAGGCTCGCTGAGGTACTACTCTACACAATTCTGGGGAATGATGCACTGCTAATACTTAATAGGAAGAAAAAAATACCTAGATAGGAGACATTTTCCAAACTGACAACTGAACAGAATTTAGCAGAGCAAATACAAACAGACAGGAAATGTAATTACAGTAAGTTTTCTTATAATAGTGACATTCAACACATTTTTGTGTGTAACATTTTGACAGTTAATTTCAGTCATTTTTTCCCTCTCCCTCTCTTTTATCTCTATACTGCTATCTTTTTTTACTTCTGATAGGTTGTGAGAGACCTCACACATATATCTTGAGAACAACTCCATTTTCTTCTGCTGGTAAGTCAGGAGCCATATTCTGGTAATATCTCTTAGCTAGTAACATTAGTTTTATCATCTGGTAAAATGAATGGTAAGCTGTTATTTCTCCATTTCATAAAATTCTTACTTTTCTTCCACAAAAAATGTCATCAGCTTTTGTTCTCTTTGCTACTTTCCTGACACTATCGCTGAATTCCAACAATATTTCATAAAACTTCTTGTCAGCAAAGCATCATTCATTGTAAGTCTACTAGTTAGAATGAAAGCTTGGCTTGTGTTTGTTTCTGCTCTGTCTTTAGAGGAGAAAAGACATTAAGCAAAGAAACAGTGAAACAGAGTGAAAGTCCAAATACATATACACTCTTTAGAAATAAAGCTGATAAATTGTTATTAAAATGGTCATACTAATCATAATTGTCTTAACCCTGGTAAGATTGTTAGATACATAAAAGTCTGCTCTTTTCAAGTGATTTTTGTACTGACGTGTATATGGAAACAGATACTTAAAAACAAACAAAATTTATTAAATTTTTATGCCATATATTTTTTCTGGTAGCCTGTTATCTCTTCTCACTGCAGGAGAGATTAGGGAGATTCCACAACACTCTATTATCCCTAGGAAGTCATATAAAAAGTTCAAAGGAAAGTAGTGTAGTTGGAAATTCCTTTCAAAACTAAAATTAAAATGAACCAAAGTTAATACCCTGTCCTCCTCATTTTTGTGGCACTGTCCTCACTGCCTCCCTCCCACCCTATCCCCAGTACTACCACTTGTCAGGCTCACGAAGACCCTACCTTAACAGTAATTAGCAAAAAGCAACTTGGCTAAAGCTTAAAATATAAAATCCAAACTTGGAGAGCTCTTGATCTGCCCATCTTTGCCAAGAGGTATAATTTTCCATAGAAAAGAATGACAGTTCTAAACTTGTTCAGTAGTATAAGTCTGTCAATAATTGTATTTCCTGTACCATCTTTTGATATCTCCAAATTTCAGATACATCTATAGAATAATTGAATGCAACATTTAAAATGTGGTAGTGGTAAAATTGACTGCGGAGTTTTGATTGAAGGGGTAAAGTCTGTTTTGGACAATGTAAAAAGAATAAAAGGAAGGCCTGCAGTCTAGAAGCTTAGGAAGACTAGAGAGGGATTTAAAAGAATGGGCCAATGAACAAAACAATGACTTGGGGAAGAATCAGAATAGAGCAATAGTGAGTTCAATAAGGACTCTGTGCTAGATGGATAAATTTTTATCCTAAAAATAACAAATTTTTTTTCAATGCCCTGTAGAGCTTTAAGAGAAGAGGTAGAAGGCTGGCTTAGAGAAAGTGGCAGGAAAAATAAAAATGAACTAGATGCACAAAAATATCTTAGTCTCTAAATCTGTACCTATCTAATACCTAAAATTTTCTGTTCTGTAATGCAGACTTTATGCCAAGATTTCTCATTCATAGAGTAACTTTGCTGTACTCCTGATACCACCAGATTCTTCTATACTGATGATATCATGCCACCCTTGCTTTCTTAACATTAACAGAACTCCTACTGTATTCCAGCTAGATGTTAGGGACTGTGTATATAAAGTTGCATAAAACAGATATTGTTCACAATAGTTTAAAATCCATAATAATATGGAGAAGCATTAAGGCAAAAGATAAAAGGACTTTCTGATGACATACCAGAAGTCTAGGCCATCCCCTCCACACCCCCAACCTTTCTCTAGTACTGAGACAGTTCCACATATCCAGGCAACAATTTTCTAATCATCTGTTATTGGTTGGGGACACAGTACATTCTGATTGACTGAATTTCGCATTAAACTGAAATTAGACTCACTCTTCTAAATAGTACTCTTGGTACAACGTCCATTCTAACAGAGTGAGAAGGCAGTCTGAGACAAAGAGGTGCCTCTCTCCCTCACTATTTATCCTGAAAATTGTCTGGGGAGATATAAGGAAGGCCAGTTAGCTTTAGGGATTTCTGTGACTACGGCATTCCTCCACAGAAAAGCAAAATTGCATCTATTAACCCACTTTATTTCAGCCACTGAACACACATAAAATTGAAATAACTTTTAGTTACTGCCAATCTGGGATCTATCTAAACCAATGATCCAAGAATAAGAGGTTCCACACAACCCATTATCCAATTCCACTCCACTCCTTTTAATTCTGAAAAGTATAAAATCTCATAACTCCGTAATGCTCTCATTACTTTCTTACAGAGAAATTTCAAGTATCCACCCACAAATTGTCTAAGTCTCATTGCTCCATATCATGACCTTGAAATGTGATCATTCTCCTGACAGATGAATCACAGATTAATTTGATATGTGTTGGTTTTTAACCCCTCCTCTTCCTTTTCTTTCTAACAACGTCTTTATTGCCAAACCAATATCCCAGAAATAGATACAGGATAGGGAGTCCTCTTCTTCACAGTCTATCTTTGGTAAGAAAACAGCTATAAGCTATAAATACAGAGCAATGATTTCCAATCTTCTGAAACTGCAGTATCTTATCACTGCTTAATTTTAGGTTATTCTCCACTTCTGCTCTTCTACTTCTCAATTAAAGTGAAATCATAGTACTGTGTACAAAGGGCCATTTTCAATGTCTTGAGAAAGTGTAGGGTCCATGAGATACTAGACAATGCCCTTGAATCCCAACTCTTTCTGAAAATCTCTCCAGTCCTACCTGTTAGCCATTCTCCACTTTCATTCTGCTCTCCAGACACACTAAATCACCATGCAGCTCCCTGAATAGGCTGTTACCTCTTTGGATTGTGCCTTGCACATTTACAAATGTTACACCCCTGCTGACAGTTGGGATACTCATCACAATTGTTACACCAAACTGCAATGTGCTGTTTACTTGTCTATCTCCCCCAACTAGACTATAACGACTAAGCATGGGAAGTATTGCCTACTTGTCTACAGAGCTTGGCATTACAGGGGACTAATAAACCACCCCAAAATATGCCTCTTTGGCACAAGGATTATTTTGAACTGGTTATTTTAAAGAAATAGATACAGGAAAATCTGTGAAAACAGTAAAATTTTTGCCATTTGTCATGAGGAGAACAATAACCCACCTGAGATTTTACTTTTGCTTTGTCTTATGTCTTGAGAGCTTGATTTGTGACTAAAATATTTTCTGGTCTCTGCTACCTAGAAGATACATGTGTCAGTATGCATCTGGCAAACAAACAAATAGGCTGAGGATCAAAGAAGCAGCTTCTCTGTGTGCCAGCTCTCAGGGAGTTTGTCGTACGTGTTACAGTCCATAAGGGACCAATGTCTTCTCAATCTTCATTGCCTTGATAGTGCTGGAAGAGACCTAGTCCTGTTTCACCTGCCTAGTGTCACAGATTAATGGGTCTATAAACTGGAGGCCTCCAACATTCTTGTGGGAAACTGAAGATGCCATTTGTACTACACCATTATTACCACCTGTGATAACAAAGGACTTTGCTTTCTTAGGTTAAACTGGGAGTAAACTTCCTAGATCTTGTCAAGGATGCATATTTTGCACCCTTTTACATCCATAGTTAAGCCATAAAAATGCTTACTGCCTTGAGTCACTATTGAGATAAATATAACATTAAAGATCCTACTCCTCAACAGCCAGGTGATAGATTCTTTTAACTGGAAACACTTCTCTATTTTAAAAAAATTTAGAGTTCTCATCCTAAGCATCCTAAGCTGTCTTATTAGTACCTGTAGAAAGATCAATTTGAAAAAGGACAAAAAGAAGTATAGCAGTGACACTTAGGGACTCTCTTAGCGAGATGAAATTACCTCTACTTTGAGAAAATCCTGTCAAATTTACAGAAGAATTAGAAAGATCAGTGGTTATTCACAAACCCAGAGGGACCTCGACTGACTGCTAAGTAGTGTTCCCACTACTCAAGATTATACTGCAGTAAAAGACAAGCCAGATGGCCTCCTGGGGAACAACCTCTACTTTATGCCATAACAGAAGAAACAGATGACCAGAATTTCTCCAAGCTCTCCTACTGATGATCAGGAAGTAGCCAGTTTAAAGGTCAATGTTCATGGGCTGACAGAGGCAATAGTAGGGCTTGTAACAAGGCAAATTGGTCTAAGCATGACATGTTGATTAAAAAAAAAAAAGGTCATTCAAAAGTCTTTGTTGAACACTTTATGCAGGGTTTACAAAGTCATACTGCATGAAATCCTAAAGCCCTAGAACACAGAAATCTTTTAATTTTCCATCTTAGTTGGAATGGAAATTTTTTTCCTGATAGAAAGTAGAATATTGAAAGTAATACAGTTGAATGGGCGAGTCAGCTCTTTTGATATCATTCAAGCTGCAACCTAATTCTTTGAAGAATGGAAATCAACTGTCCTTATCTTACAAAAGCCTTCACCAAACCCAAAATGCAGCTCTAGAAGCAATTCAAAACTGATTTATCCTTCTCTCCAATCACCAAATCTCTCCTACTCATCTTAAAATACTGGTAAATATTGTAGAGGATTGGGACCTTGGAAGCAGACTTTTCCTGCAATTATGAAAAAGGAAAAATTTAAATATTAATTAACCTAATTCTTCTGATAATAGAAAATACATTCCCAAAACTTTGAAGAAAACCTGGATGCTTTCTCTGTGCTTTTTTGATGTGACATCTCCAATCCATCTTTTCCAGAACTTAAAAATTACTCTTTGAAATGCAAACATTAAGGAAACAATTCTCAACAGAGAAAAAAAGGAACTATTATTGACCAAATAAAATCTCCATGTCTTCTCCACAAATATTAGTAAAAATTTTTAGCCATCTGAGTGAATAAAATTTAACTTATCCCAACTGTTAGAAAAACAATTTTAATCCAATGGGGCTATTTATAAATTACTGAGTTGTGTATTATCATACCTCATTCATGGCTATATTTTTTGGAACTACAGCTATAATGTCTGTTTGCAACTATCTATATGTGTATCTATATATGTATGTTGTAGACTATACTATTTTTATACTGACAGATGGTATTGCCAAAATTAATTTATAAAAGCTCCATTTGATTTAAATAATAACGATCACTTGTATGATTTTCTTAACTCATAGAAACATAGAGGCTAATCTAAATATTTTTCAACTTCCTGTGATCTACTATACTCCCTAGTAAATAAAAGCTTGTTTTTGTTTGTCCAATTTAAATAAAGCTTTACAGTTATCAACACTGAATATAATGCAAGTATACAACTTCTATTCTACCTAGGTTTTCTAATCCAGTATGTTCATGTCTTCTGTTAAAAAATTTGGCATCAAGAAAGATAATTTAGTATGATTGAATATGTCTAAACATAGTTTCAACATAATTTCTAAGAGCAGTGATTTAGATAGAAGTGAGATAAGAGTTTTTAGATGAAATTTTCAGCAATAATTATATCTACTTAAAAACAGTTTCTGAAATCTTTTTGGTAACTTGAAACCTAATTTTTCCCTAAGCTAAATGATGGAACATCATTGAATACCTAGATAATTTCCAAACAACACAAAATACTGAAACATTAATTACTGAACACAAGCTTTACTTTTGGCTTAATACAGAAGAACTGAAGATAATCAGGTTTATTAATAAAAATGCAATGTCACAATAATAATTATACAATGAGGAAACATATGCTTCTAAAAATGATGTATTATAAATTTGCCAATCTAAAGAATGCTGGTTTAATAATTCACAAATGCTTACTTCTTAAATTTCACTAAAAATTAAGGTTCCTAAGGGTTAAGAACTCTAAGGTAATTAAAACTACAAGAAAGAATAAGGCAACAACTCTTAAGTTAGCTTAACTTTTAGCTAAGAAAAGGTATGAGGTATGGACATGCATTTTTTATTAAAGGAAATTAATTATGTAAAGCTGAATATTATTTCAGAATGGCTAAAAGAACAAAGGACAAACTAAATGAGTATAAAAATAAAGGGAGGAAGTGATTGAATTACCTTGTATGACCAAGTTGACCAAAAATGAATGAATTTATTTAAAGGGTTTTTTTAAGTAAGCTGTAAGTCAATAGTGTGTTTATATATTTTTCTTTCATCTGCTAAAAACAAAGTTTTCTTGGACTATTGGTCTGCTCTTGATAAGACAATATGAAAGATTTTTCTCTTAAGTAAGCTGAAAGCAAAACTTTTGTTTTAGCAAAATAATTTTCTGTGTTTCACGTCATCTTTACCAGGTCTTTGATTACTTAAAAACACTTAAGTCTTGACAGTAAAAGTCATTTTGCTCATAAGTATTTAAATTTCTGTATTTGCCTTCAAAATGTTTTTACTGTCACTTTGTATAATTATTAATTATTGTTTCATAATGACCTGTGATGTTAGTCAAGAGTCCAAAACTTTTTAACATTTTTGACAAACTTCCTAAAATCAAATTCTAGATGAAATTTCTTTGACCTTGAACACTGAACTATCTTTAGGATGTTCCAGATGGTGCCTGGAACATCTCAAAATTCTCTCTTCTATGAACGCAGCACTGTTAAACTAATTAAGCTGATTTGATTTGTTACAGTATATAAGGGGTACTGTCAAGTAAGAGGTAATGTTAAAACTTCTATTAATATAAGTGTTCCAGAAATTATATTAAATTCCTTGAACTCTGATATGTCCAAATATAATTTTGAGTTATCTTAAAATGTTTTATGTCACAGAGATAACTAAATTTCCTTTTTAATTGCTTTATGGTTAACTCTCATTAGGCTTTTAGTCAAGACCCTTTTTAAGTCTTTGTCTTTTACTGTTACCGTTTTACTCTGATACTTTTACAAATATTCATCTTTAGAGAGATTCGTGAAAAGAATTCTGACTAGTACTCTAAAATACAGGTTTCTGCTGATTTTTAAAAGTATATATAAAAAGTTTAAAAATTGAGAAAAATGAAAAAAAAAAACAAAATGCAAAAAAGGGCTTATGCTCTTTAACAAAAATATTCTTGAGAATTCTTGCCAGTGTAATTGAATTTCAAACACTATGGGGTACAAAATGTAATCTAGTCAATTCTCATAATCCCCTTGGAAAGGGCACTTGGAAATGTTTTTTAAAAGATTACAATTAGGTAAGAATTTCCAGAACTAATGGAAAAACTGGATTCAAGCAAAGCAAAAATCATATGGAAGAGAAAGAACCAATAAGGATGATTATAATTTTTCTGACATTTTGCTCAGTTAATGTTTTGTTTTCGGAGATTTAAGGAAATCTTTTCTCTTAAATTATCTATAACATAACAGCAATTTGGTAAACTATACCTCTGTAAATAGAATTGAAACATTTTTCTTCCTACCTGATCCCTCCAGAATGAAGAAACTCTTAAATACTAAATGTTCTTACTTTCACGGCAATATACATCCTGATTAAACTCAAGATTCTTGTTTCCTTGTAACAGACACAATTGGAAACATTGTTTTTGGTTTTGTTTCCTAGACTTTCACAGGAATCTAATATTTGAGAATGATGTATACAAGAGTCAGATATGACCAGACAACTTTAAGGAACTAATTTGACTTTAAGTAGCTAATAAAAAATTTGGAAAAACAACCTGGTGCCTTGTTTGCAGGGTTCCCAGAAGCCTGCTAGGTAAGTAAGGACAGTCACTCCCTGGCAAGTCAGGAACCTCAGGATACTTTAGGGACCTCAAGAAAGACAAAAAATCACCCAAACATAAAAATATTCCAGGTAAATTTAGTCATTGGTTGGCTTCCTGACTGTGAGAGGCTTTCCAAATGTACAATCTGAGATTTCTTATGAAAATTCCAGCAAATAAGATTTAAAAGAGACTATATGGTTGATAGCTATTTTGGGGGGGAGGGCATTATGATTTTTGATTATGTAAATAATCAGGTCAAATTTATTGCAACTAGATCCTATTTGCAAACTACTTAATTCTACTGTGATTATTTTCAGAAATAGGAGTGACTATAGAGTAAAATTATATTTGCTCCTTTGTAGATATAAGATTCTGGTATTCATTGTCTTTTACTGATTTACTTATAAATGGGACTGGACACTGACTTATCCAGTTTCCTCCAATATTTGGTTTCAGTTTTCCAAACTGACATTTCCAATATTCTCTCACCCCTCTGAATTGAAATCACTAAGAACAAAAACTTCTGAAGCCTACAAACTGAAACTGAATGATTTGATATCAACTTCAGAGCAATCACAACAGCTAATCTATGGAAAACCTCTCCACCTGTTGCTGTGTGGGCCACTCAGGAAGTTCACTGGAATACCTGGTGACATCATCAGAGATAATCATACTGCAAGACACTTCAAGCTTTAACATCTAGAAATCTCAAGATTCAGGCAGGGCTTATAGTACACTCCACATACTAACCTTTGTTTTTCTTTTGTTTACATAGAAATCTCTCATTAAATATCTGATTTCTAGCACGATATAGGCCTAACCTTGGGCACCTAGATGCAAGACTTCCTGAAATGCAAGAAAACTTTTTAAGTGAATTGACCCATCCTCCAGATTAAGAGACTGGTTCAACAATGTAATAAGCTACCAACAAGACTTCTGCATTTTGAAACTTCTTTCTAATGGTTTCAAAGGGGGACTGAAGAGGAACAGGTATGGAGGTGGGGGGGTAGAAATGATTAACATAGTTGTTAAACCAGCTATAGAAATGAGAAATCCTTAGGCCCCAATGATATAGCAAGTATCAGAGTGCTATAGATAGTATCCTGAGTAATAGACCAGAGGTGGGGATGTAGAGATGGAGGGCCATTGTAGAGAATTCCCAATCCTTACAAGTCAACCTACTCATACTCTAGAAGTAATTAATTTAACAATAAATAACAATTCCACAAAGGAATGAACCCCTCCCAAAGAGAACAACACTCTATCAGTAGAATTTCTGCACTGGAAAGATGCAGCCCTCCTGCCTGCCTGTGACTGTGCAGGTGCCTCTTTTTTCTTTCTCCTTTTCCTAATAAATCAGCCCTTTTAAAATGTAACCTTTGCTGGGCCTCCCCGGTGGCTCAGCGGTTGAGCGCTGGGTTGCAAAGCTGCCCGCAGCTTCTGCAGCGCTGGTTCGATCCCTGGCTGCAGGGTGAGGGTCCCACATGGCGTGCAGACCTCTCCTGCCACCCGCTGCTCCCCTCAGCAGTGTATTTCGTCAGTCTGCCTGTTCTGTTCCCCTCTCTGGCTCTGGTGAATCCTCTCGCCCTCCCGAGCTCCTGACTGTACCCAGTGCTTGTATAAATAAACAAACAAACAAACAAATAAATAAATAATAAACAAACAAACAAATAAATAAATAAATCTTTAAAAAAATGTAACCTTTGCCTGCCTGTGTCTGTACAAATATCTTCATCTCCTGGATAAATCACCAAGTGCCGCTAAAAGGGGTACTCTGGTGAAATTCTTCTCAGAGGTAACTCTAGGACCTTGTTGTCTGAACCCAACACCCCTCCAAAACAGCAGCATATACTAACATTATACTTTGTTAAAATAATGAAGTGACATATGAACATTCCCAAGTGTGAGTGAGGTGCTTCACTCTCTATTACTTTATTAGCTTATCTTCCAAACTAGATTGGTAGCTCCTCAAATTTAGGAATGGGGTCTTTTCTCATGTTGCAATGCCTAATCTTATTCCAAAAACACTGCTCAATAAATATTTGTTTGTTAGTCTTTTGGAAGATAGAATAACAATCACCAACTGTCAATAAGTAGTAAAGATGATATTAAATGAGATGTCTTCTCAAGTACTAGGCCAGGTTCATTAGACATTGGACTCAACCTACACCCTCTCTCCACCAAGGACTCTCTAAGCTTCAGTTTCCTCACCTGCCATAAAGGTTTAATGACAGCACCAAATGTTATAAGGTTATTGTGAAGATAAAATGAGTTAATATGTTTAAAGTTTTAGAGCAGTGTTTGACACATAAGAGCTACAATATTATAAATTAAAAACCATGTGCCTACTGGTTAATTTTTAGAATCTAAAACCTATTCCTATCAGAAATGACACACATGGTAATCTCCCATTAAAAGCAGATTAGCAGAAAAGAATTCTCAAAGCATCACTGAGATATGGAATTCAATTCCGTCTAGTCACCTCAGTATTTAATTAATTATCACCTCTGGGGGAAAAAAAAACAAGTGAAGTGTCACCAAAACTGACTGAGGGAGTCTTTCAGTAGTTCCCGAAATTGTACTCACTCTGTGGTAATTTATCCAAAAACAACCACCAAAGAAACTAGATTAACACTTCACTAGTTCTATCAGAGAAGAAAATTACTTGCTTTTCTTTTTTTTTTTTCCTTGAGAATAAAAAGTGAGTGTTTCAAAGGTTGCCATATTAAAGAAGTGTTACCTTTTTCCCAAGTCATCTATTTTTTCAGAGAAGTTGTATTCTACAAAACTCAGACTGCCTCCTTGCTTTCCTCTGATCCACAGGGTATTGTAGAAAGTGCTGAGTCCTTGGAGTAATGAATCATGAGACATCTCAGGAAACAAGTAAGGGAGGAAAAGAAATTTTTTACATGTAAAGTCCACAGCCTAAAGGATGGTAGGTCTCCCAATGGCCCACCTTATCTCAGTTCTAACCTCTTACATCCACCAGAAGGCTTTCATGTTTTCTTTAAGTAACCCAGGAATTTGCCAATAGTTTGCTACTATTGGGCTCCCATTTGGCCTGAAGTTTGCAATTAATGCAGTAATTAAAGCCCTTTCGAAGGGCTCTTGGTTCAATCAGTGGTGTTTTATTTTACAAGAGAAGTGGCTCTCTTGCTATAAAAACACAGTAGGAGGCACATTTAAAAAACTATATTTCAATTGCAAACAATGTGATTGTGTTCCCAAATGGCAAAAAGATGATAGGAAAATAATGGGAAGAGGAGGGGGTCCTGAGATGGCACTAGAGGTGTGACTGAAATCCATCTGAGCAGTATTCAAGCTCTGCTGCTGCTCCTGCAGCAAAGGAAACTTATTTGAAAATAGAGCGAATTAGCAAAATTAAACAGATGGGAGCCCTGGGTCATATCACACCACTTCACGAATGCATCTAGGATGAATGAAACAAAACAAAACAAAAACATGAAAACTAAAAAGTTGTTTTTGCAAAGGAAGCCTATGCTTTTCTATATTGACTGATATAGTGATGATTTAATAAAGGCTGACTATGTTAATAATTGATTTTCAGGTGCAGGTCTAGACTAAAAGTAATCACACTGAAAGTGCTACCAGTAAAATAAGGCTTTTTGCCATGTGTTGATTTTACCCCGACACCATGTCTCCAAAGCCATTTCTTTGTTTTTTGGTTTTTTTTTTTTTAACCTCAGTAACATCTTTATTTTTTTTTTATAATAAATTTTATTCTTATATTCCCCATACAATTGCAACCCCCCATTCTGACCCCAATCCCTTCTTTGATAGCTCTCTATCAAAGACAGTTTGGCTGACCCAACCCCACCACCTGGAATTTCTTAGTGGCTCATACTTTAGGCAAGATACATCTCTGCTCTGGGCCCCAAAAACCAGGCCCAGCCCACCTTTCCAAACTTGCCAGGTAATTTTCCCTAAATGATTCTGCATCCTCACCAAAATGATCTGATTTCCACCTGGGTGCAAAATGTTTACCTTCTTGCTCCCAGGTCATGTCACAGAATGTCATAAAGGCAAGCTGGTGCTGGAAGGAGCCATGGATTTTAAAACTCTGGTTTTGACTATTAATAAGTCACATATTTATACTTTCTGAACCCACATTTTCTTATTAGAAAATGAAAATAATAGAGTTTGTGTCCAGAATTGTTATAAGATTTATAATGTGCACTAGGTATACTTTACATTGGATAGATGTAAAGTACCCACAACCAGTGCCAACCACTCAAGTCTGTTCCTCCCTCTTTGTTCCACTGGCAAAAATTCTTTGATCAAAATTTAGTGGGGCTCCTGGAACCCTCTCCAACACCCATCTGTGCACTAATTTGTAAAATGGGGCTTCAGTAAGAAACCTGCTAATTCAGTTTAATCAGAATATTTTTCCCAACAGTTAATCACCCTCAGTATTTGATCAAGTTTGTCCTCCTTCACCATGCCTCAGGTGATGTCTGAGCACCCTGGCCTGTCTTCAGCAAGAATCCTGATGATTCCTCTGAGTAATTTTCTACCTACTTACCTGCCCCACCCTGCTGCTTAGCTATAATTCCCACTTGCTCATGTTATATTCAGAACTAAACCTGGTCCTATGCTCATGTCTCTTTTTTCCCTCTTGCAACTGTCCTGAATAAAATATAGTTTCATTGCCTTAACTGCTGTCCAGATATGGTTTTTCTATGATACCACCCACCCCCCAACTTAACTACCTTCAAAAAGATTGTTCTGACCATTCCACATGAAAATGAGCTCTACCTCTTCTAAATACTTATATCATTTGTTCATGACTTGCTCCTTTCACATTTTGCCAAAAATAATCTTGCAGTATAGTTATTTTTCCAGACCTAGATACTGTCACAATTAGACTGTAAACTGGTCATTGGATCATGCTTTCTATTATCTCTTTATCCATCACAGTTCTAAGCATAATGTCTGGGACCTTGATTAGTCCATAATAAATTGAGTGTGGCCAGTGGTTTACAACTTATAATTTTTTCCTCTCCAAAAAAATGGGGGAGCAAATGCCACGCCAGATTTTGCATATCAACCACCATCCCCCTTTCTATATGGTTCGATGCTCTTTGGAATCTATCCACTTGACACAAAGAATCTAGTACAAAAATTAATTTTTTTTCTCATTATGATGTGAATTTGAATTAAAGTGTAATATGCTAACTATTCTTTTAGGTTAAAGAGGAAAAGTTACAGAACCAGATTAAGACAACTACTGCACAAAGTTGAATTAATGAACTGGTAGAACCATCCCTTCATCTGGCTCTGAATAGCTCCCCAACTAACTTCTTAGCAACTTTTCACTATCAATTATACATTCTGTCTCTCACCTTTCTAACTTTTCTCCACTCAGTGCATGGATACATAATACTACCTATTTCCAGTCAAGTCCTTCACTATTCATTTAAATCACTGTTTCAAAGGAACCAAAAAAATTTGGAGTGGAAAACTTTTTAAGTAATTTCTTCTTCCTTTTAAGGGAATTCCTAATAGTGTGAAGTCTTGACCCAGGAAAATTACTGGAGTCTGCTTCTTTCTGTTGGAGAAAGAAAGAAAGAAAGAAAGAGACTATGAGGAAAGAGTGATTAGGGACAAGTTAGGTGCTAGACAGTTAAAAGTGACAAATGTCTAACACATTGTAAAAGACTAAAGCATTTCTCTCTGCCTCTCCTCTCAGCTCGTCAACTGGAGAATCTTACTAATTATTTCATAGGGAAAAACCAAGTTCTCCTAATCAGACTTTATGTTCTGAATGAAATAAACAAAGTCAAGTACAGCAACCTGTTCTCTTTGCTTTCTCTATTTTTTAACATCATCTCAACATGTGGAAGTGCGAAGTTGTACTCCCAAAATTCTATTTTCATGTGAAATAGTAGCAAATCTATAAAACTTGAAAAAAAAAATGCTAGAAACCCCACAGGCTAAGCCCATTATATCTTTTTCTTCTCATATCATTTTCAAGAGTCCTTCTTTCATGAAGACAAATGCTGTTTGTGTTTTGTTGTGCCACTCATTTTCAGTTAGCTACATAATATCAACCTGCATGTCTTTTTTTTTTTTTTTGATGTAAAAATGATGGGGAAAAATGCCACTTAGAGCTACCCATCTTATGAAACTTTAGAAACCACCCCTATACCCACAAATTACCTGCCCCCATCTTCCAACTGCAAAACCTAACTTTATGGCTTCATTTATCCTCTAAGTGCCAGCCCATGGTTTATAATGGAGAATCACTTGCTCTAGGATGTTATTTGCTTCTTTTTCTTCTCCCTAAAGCCCTTTGTATAGTCAGAAAAAGATGAAGACTGGAACTCAGTCTAAATCATAAGATATCCTTGTTTCTCTTAATTAGAAATTATTTCAGGAAAAAAAATAGATTGTAAATGTAGTATAAAATAGAATTTATACCATAAGGGTAACTTCTTTATTTAGCAATGTATCGGTAGCACAGTATTTGGCTAATGTAAGTTCTCAAAGCATGTTTATTGAATAAATGACAGTGAATACAGAGATCATAAGCAGTGCTATGCTGAGACTTTTTCATTAACATTTAAATTTTTTATGGTGATTAAAAACTATGGGCGATACAAAGCATTGCTTATAAAAGGTCAGATCATATCATTTAATTAATAACTGTATAAAACTATCAGTGGTAATCAATGATGCAGTGAACATGCTGGCTGTTTGGCTGATTGGAGAAGCATTTTCTTCATCCCCACATATACAAAAAGTGTTGCAGACGAATTTGAAGTGAACAACATAGAATTCAAAATTCAGGGTTCAAAAAATAAAAGACCCATAATTCCCTAAAATAATGCCAACTATATAAGACAAGCACTACCTTAGGCAGTACCTACTGAAATATAAGTTTAAAATTAAGAAATTAATACACCATTGCTTATATGTTTCTTCCAAGATTCTGGAGGAAACTAATTCACTTAGGGCCAGAATCAGATACTGGTAAACTAAGGAACCATAATTACTTTCATTAAGATAGATAAAAAATCAGTCAGATTTCTGGGCGTGGCCAGAAAATTCCTGTGATCTGCTAAGAAACATATAAATGAAGAAAAGAACCAAATTACATATACTGAGGAAACACTAAATCATCATAATAATAACATTACAACAAGAACAAGAATTGTAATTATTTTCCAGTTTATAATCCAGAAGCAATAAGATGTCAGATAAATTTATAATATACTTAGGCACTACAGCAGTTTTAATGGGTGGTTGCTATTAAACGTTAGTAATTAAAAAATGTAAAAACAATTGCAAATGAGGGCAGAGACATGAACTTAAAAGAATAAATGATGGCCAAATGATATTATAGAAAATAACTATGTTACTAGAGAGTCCCAACTTCAAGATGAAAACAAACTCATGTTTTCTGATACGGAATTTAAGCCAGGGTGTTATTCTATTTTCTCCACTAAAGCAGAAATTATTTTTCTCCAGGGAAAAGTGTTGATACACTTTTTTTTTTCATCCAAAAGAACATGGAAATAACCTCTTTGCATATGGTATTGTTCTTTTGCGAGAACATTATTTTCTCTGATGGCAAGTGGGTCAGTGTCTGTTAGTATACAAGTTATCCAAAGAGCAAGTGTCTATTGTTGATAAGACATTTCATGTCTTACCAACTTAGGAAAAAATAGACATGCTTCTGCACAGAGTTTTTTAACACACTCTGCACACACAAGATAAAACACAATCCTATCTACCCAAGAAGTGCCATCTCAAATTACTATCCTCTGTAGAGTCTTTTTTTTTTTTTTTTTTTGGTGGGCACCCTCAAAGGAGCCTTCTCCTCCATGGAAGAAGTTTACAGATTTAAATACTTAGAATATGAGGGGCCTCCCTGGTGGCACAAGGGGTTAAGATGCAACCTATGAGGCTCTCCGCAGCCACTGCAGCACAAGTTCAATTCCCAGGGAGCTACCCACATGGTGCAGCAGGCCTCTCCTGACTCGCCTGCTGCTCCCCTCAGCAGTGTATTTCAGTCAACCTGACTGTTTTATTCCCCTCTGTCTCTGGTGAATCCTCTCACCCCACACACACACACCTCTGGTCTGTACCCCAGTTCTTATACACATAAGTAAATCCTTAAAAAAGTAAAATAAAATAAACACAATATGTGATATCCCAACTGTGGTAAACCAAGTACATACATGTATTTCCTCCTTGATTGAATTATAAATTCTTTAAACTTTCCCATAACCTACAGAACAAAAATCATAGTATACCAGTTACTCATTATGGTCATAAGTGATCAGTAAGTATTTGATGAATTAAGGAGAACAAAAAGTAAATACCGTTGCTTATTTTATTTACATTATAGTGATGGTCACACTTGTTACATTCCATTTTTTCCCCTAAAAGCCAGGTAGAGAAGCCTGCATTTGGTATGAGACTTACTAACAAGTCTGACTTGGTTCTGAATCCCAACTTCATCACATAATTGCTGGTTTGTCTTGGACAAATCTCATAGCTACTCTGAGATGGTTTCATCTATTAAATGGGTATAAAACTGACAATGTCTGGCTTATTATCAGAATTTAGTGAGAAAAATAGGAAGAGCTTAGCACAGAGCATATATATAGAGAAAGCAGCACTATGCCCATTCATTTTTTGTAGCTTAAAAAAAGTTGGTTTTCATCTTGCTCAATTCCTGTGAGATATTCTAAATGCAAAAATTCTGCTCTAGACCAGGCTCCACAGAGTACATGGCAAGTTTTAATGGGTGGTCACTATTAAATGTTAGTATTAAAAAATGTAAAAACAATTGCAAATGAGGGCAGTCATGAACTTAAAAGAAAATCTTTTCAGATTTGGAAATCTTTCCAATGGCCAGAGCTCAATGTGCTTGAGCAAACATCCTGCACTCCAGGTAGGTGAGTGGAGTCTGGCAGATTGCTCCCTACTCTGTATGTGTTAGAAGGTTCCCACAGAGTCATTCTGGGAATGGGGCCATTTCAATTACATCCCCCCCACCTGTGATTGAGGAAAGGGTACCTGTGCCAGTCTGCTGCTGCTTAGGCTCAGAGCTCAGTGTGAGGTTCAGAGAAAGGGGTCTCCTCTCACCTGTCTGTTGAAGCTTCAGACCACACTCTCTCACGCCCTTCCCAAAATCTCATCTACTCACATGGTACCCCACTGCTCTTTTGACAATATACTTAATTGGTGCTCCATTACAATTCATTCTTGGTGCCATGTCCAAGTCCATTTGGAAAGGGTATGCTATCATCTAACTTCTCTAGGAAAGGTTATCGCTCTCTCGCTCTCTCTCTCTCTCTCTCTCTCTCTCTCTCTCTCTCTCTCTCATTTTCTTTACTTTTAGTGTCTTTCACATATTTCTGCTTCTGCCACCACTGCTGCCACCACCACCACCATGTACAGAGTTATGCAGAAAAAAACCCTCACTGTATAACCAGTATGGCTGGGCCTGAGAAAATGCTCCTCTCTGACTAAGCAACTTTCCCAGACACAGATCACACTAAGGGCAGTATCCTGTTGCAGCAGTGTTGCTGAAACTTCTTAGTGAAGCGAAAATACCTAGAGAGCAGTAGGTTTGGAGAAGACCCAGGATTTGCAGTCCTAATGAGCACAGGGCAATACAACGCTACTGATAGACACACCATATCTGGAGTAGCACTTTGTTGAAGAAACTTTGGCTCCACAGATTAGGAGATTGAGAATTTGCACAGGAATGGAAAACACAGCACTCAAGCAGATGATGTTCATCTTTATTTCTGCCTCTATCGACACTTCCTTTCATGTCCCCAACTACACTGTACCCTTGCTGCCTTGAGTCAGGCTCCATGGGTGCTTGACTCAATGGGTGAGTCCATGGGTGCTACCCTTCTTAGCTCTCCCAATGAATATCAATAAAGCATTTACTATGATGCAGGTGCTATAGTATATATCTCAGCCCACACTCACTTATCTCTTAAAAAACAAACAAAAAAAACACAAATTATTCTCATTTTATGTCAAGTTTACAAATATCAAATAATGCTCCAAAGTCCCAAGTGAAAGAGGAAGATTCAGGAAGCAAAGTCGAACCTTCAAGCAGTATGCTAAGTCTACTCCAAACTTCAGATCCTACCTCACTGATCCCCACTGAGTCTCATCTCCTTCCAAGAAATTTGTAAATGTCCATGCATGATGTTTTCCCATTCAGACAATGAACTGGCTAACATAGAACCTTTTACTACAGACTGGATGATAACTCTGGACATCATAACCTGGTGTATTCATTGCAGACTTTCAAAAATATAGTGGATCTTAATTCAATACTCTCACACTCAGTTTTTCCTACCTAATCACTCACATGTATACCCTCTGAAGGTAAAAAAAAGTTTACTGTTAGCAATGGGTGTCCACTATGACAAAGGGGGCAAGACACTCAGGGTAAGGTGACATAGCATTCAATCAGGCTGTTCTGCTCCAAAACTCCCTGGGTTTCTAACAGAGCAGATCCAATGACCTGAATGTAAATCAAGACTCTGCCTCTCAGCAGCTGTGTGACCTTTAAAGTTCGGTAAACCTTTTTTGAATTTTGGGTTAAATTTGGAATAAAATGATATATCTTGCAAGATGGTGTTAAGGACTAAAAGAGAGTAAATGTTAAAATGTTCAGCACATAATAGAAACTCAGTAAATTCTAATTTTCTCTTTTCTTACCTATCTTCTGATCTTCCAGAGATTCTTCAAAATGATTAATTATAAAAAAATTTAATGACCACAGAGTCCCAGGTTTCCCAAACCTAAATATATACCAAAATTGTCTGGAGACAGTTCCAAAAATACAAATTCTCAGGACTAACCTTAGACCAAATGAATTATTATCCCAGGAGTTTAGACCAGGATTTGCATATTCTAATATACAAACTATTTCTGTAAAAACACTGATCTTTCAAATATCAGAACATTTGGTCCAAACCCATCTATGGTTCTCCAGAGTGAACTAAACAGGGAAGCCTGATAATACGGTCAGAAGTTGCAGAGCATCCCCCCCTTTTTTTTCCTAAAGATATCCTTTTCCCCATTTCCTTTGACTGATAATGTATGCTTTTCATAAATATATATGGCTCCTAGTTTATTTATACTGCATAAAATTAGGAAAACTGAATGTAAAAAAAAAAATCCTTGCACCAAAACACTATTATTTTGCACAGAAAGTAAACAAATGAAAACAGGAAACTCAAAATCATTCTTCCCTTGATGGCTCAAACTCCCTATGCAAATATAGCTATGAATGCATCAATTCAGCAGCTTACAAGACAATAAAAAGACTGAATACAGACAGCCAGGGAAAAATGCATTCTGCTACTGTCAGAATAATAACTTTGCATTTCTTGACTGCTGCTCATTAAAATGCTCAGTCATGGCCTCAGATAACGGTAGTTCTGTGTCAGCCTAACACAGTCCAAAGACCTTTAGACTCAAATTTTTTTTAAATAGATTGATAGACGTCACTTCATAAGTGTTTATGTGCCTGTGCACTAAATTCCCTTAGGACCTGGTACCAATTAAAGAGAGAGTAGTTAGTTCTCAAGTTGTCACATCAAGAAAAGTTTAAACAATAGTTTGTCACTAAAATGGCTAATATGGTAAATAGCAAAGATTTTTAATTTAGGAGAAAAACACTTTAAAAAAAAAGGGTAACCTTCAGCAACACTTCAGTATCACAATATGTAACAATCCATTTGATTTTTTATTATATTATCTTTATGAAAATTAACCATTATGTCTCTGGAGTATGGTAATTCTTCTCAATCCATGCCAAAAAAAGGTTCAGAGTTCTTAAAATTGCTTCTTGCTACTTAATGATTGAGCTCACTCTGGTCTGGGTTGCACCCCTGGCTCTTGGCCACCGAAGGCATTATGAGACTTCAGTATTACTACCATCTATATGCTTTTTTAAACATAAAGCAACTGGCACTAATCAGCATCCAGAAATGCTGTTTTGGGCTCCCCTTTGCAAAATTATTTTCTAGGAATTCACTTTTCTTCCATCCTGAATCCTTTCTTGGGCTACCTTTCATGTCTCTGGCTGTTCCTTCTCTGCCACCTGTCTCTTCCTATGCCTCACCTTTAAAGATTGCTTGGTGTTCCTAATGCTTCATTCTCTACTCACTGTTCCTCCTCCTCTATTCACTTTCCCTATATAAATTCATCTACTCCAGGGAGATAAAAATAATCACATCTTTGTCCAAACTACCACATTCATAAATCCAATTCAGACTTCACTTCTAAACTCCATCCATTGAAATACATAGTTGGCATTTCCATTTGGATATATCAAAAATGCACTAAACTTACACTCCTACAGTGTTTTCCTTCTCATTCCCTACTAAACACATAATTGCTCATGCCAGAAACCTGGGTGCCTTCTTCCACACCCCCCTCTGTAAGTATGCCCCATTCGCAACCAAGACTAAAACTAAAAGATGCCTCCAAAATAATCTCAAATCCTGCTTCTCTACATCTCTACTATTTCCACTCATGTGCAAACCCAATCCTAATCTCACTTGGAACTTTATCAGAATTCCCGACACTCACTATGGTGAATGTCCATTTACGCCACTCAGTAGCCAGTTGTGATGTTTTCAAAATGGAAACTATATTACTCCTGTGCTTAGAAAACCTTGAAGGGGTTCCCCATGTTTTTAGGAAATAAGCCGGAATCCTAAAAATTCCATAATGGTCTGATTTTTTTTCCTTACCTCCTAGGCTATTCTTGCTCCCTTCACACTGAATCTCCTCTCTGCTGTTCCTCATCCCTGCCTCAGGAATGGAAATGTCCCTTCATCCAACTTCTCCAGAAATATTTCTTTTACTTTCTTGCCCTTTGTGACATGGACAAAACCAGAGGAGTGAAATAAATGAAATAAGTCAGAAAGAGAAAGGCCGATACTAGATGACTTCACTCATGTGTAGAATATAGAGAAACAAAAGAAAGGAATAAAACTAAACCAAAACATCCCCTAGAAAATGACTGTAGAACTGAGACTATCAGAATTGGGGGGGAAAGGATGTGTTGCAAAGAAGGAGAGGCTCAATGGGCCTTGATGGTGCCTGAAGAGGTATGAATCTAAATCTCTGAATTACATACAGTACTGTAAACCAACGTTACTTCAGTGAAAATGGGAAAATATGAAAAATGAAAATATCTTTTTCTCAAGGAAATCTTCTTGCATCACCAAGATAGGTTATTCTGTTGTGTGTTGTCGTAGTATGATGTACTTTTCCCTTATAAAGCTTAGCACAACAGTAAATCTATCTATCATATAATTCTTTGTGTAACTGCTCTTTCTACCCTTTCAGCTTTAAAGGGGTAAAGTCTAATTTTTTATTGCTATGAAATAAGTACAGACTAGCTAGTAATAGATGCTCAATAAATATTTATTGAATAGGTAAATTAATAAAGTACACTCCCTGCTTATCTTTTCCTATTAGTTAGCTACATTTGTTTATCATGATTTGGTTATCATGATTCTTATAATTATTTAAGTAACATCCTCAGAATGTCCCCTGCAATTTCTCCCACAGGACAAAAGTGCCTAAACCTGAATGGAATTAAACATCATTTGGGTCTGTTTAATAGCATTGGGGCTATTCAAACTGATTCATAAAGATAAGGGGTAAATTAAGAATAAGTTCTAATCCATTTTTATTAATGAACATGTATGTCCCTAACTGGCCTGCAATGTTGACAATGCCTTAGGCTATTCTTTAGTACCCTGGAACTTAAGAACCTTATAAGCCAAATGACCATGACAAAAGTATCATCATTCTTTAAACTGTACATATAATTCTTAAGTATCCTCTTTATCTTCTCAATACTTAATAGAAATATTTAAAGAAAGCATAACAATAACATGCAGGATATAGATATGCAAAAGACTAACAACTTTACACAATTTCAAAACCATTCACTGTCTCTATTCAGCAATTGCAAATAGGTTCCCTTTCCTTCTGGATTTCATAAAGGAAGTGCAAACCCAGCTAATCATAATACCACCACCAATTCTTGCTATCAGGGAGCAGGTGAACTGTATTGCACCTTACTCATTTTCATAGAATTTTCAATAGTACTTTAAAGAGAAATATTACTGAGTATATAATGACAGTTATTTAGCCAGTATTGGAAATAAAACTACTAAAAGTTAATAAAAGTGATTAAAATGGTGGAAAGATTACTCATCAATACATTTAATGCACTGGGCAGGTTTAACCTAACAACTTTGTTTATACTGGCAGCTTTATCAGTCATTTTTAATTTATCCTACTAAGAAGAAATGTACATCATGAAACCCAATTAAGGCAACAGTGATAAAACCCAAGAGTATTTCTCTGCCGCCCCTCTATCAAAATGATTTGTTAAACACAGAGCTTTAAAAGGCATCCTAGCATGTCAGTGAAAGACAGAGTGGCCTGACCCTCTGCATTTTCAATGATATCGATAAAACCAGACATAGTGAGCATTACACTTCAAAGATTTATTGCAAGACTAACTTATGAAATGATAAGTTGGGCACAAGGAACAGCCTGTAGTTAGTTTACTGTTTTTTCTAGAACATGCATAGATGGCTGCTAAGACCTGCTCTATATATACCTATTGGGCTCTCCCACTGCAATGAGTCAGCAGAAGGCAAATTTGTCAACTTTTTTAGAGGACAGCTATGTCGTTACAAATTAAGTGACCATAACAAATGGGAACCCTGACAGTTTCAACTACTTTGATCTCAAGTGAGGTTCAACTATGTCTCAGACGTTAACATAGATATCTCTCAGGGGAAAATAAAGACTAGAACACCTTGTGTTCTATCTATCCACTGGGCATAAATAAATATTGCATGTGACCCATTACACATCTGGGGTACCATTTGTTATAGCAGTTAGCCTATCCAACTGCTACATCTACAATGAAAAAGACAATACTCCTAAGAGACAAAGTCCCTTAAGTATGATTCAGTTCTTGTCAGTTTTCCTATAAAAATGGCACTTTTTGCTTTCCTTTATTAACAGGTAACCTTAGAAATACAAATAAACAAAATGAAGAAAATTCTAATTACAACTTAACATTTTTTATAGTTTTCTCTTCAAATTGACAAATTCATGATAGACAGAGAGATGGGCTTACTAATATACTATGAATATACCTATAAGTCATTATTTAACCATTCTTGGAATGGCAGGTAGTAAATGTGCAAAAAAGTAAAAAGACAGACCATTCTAGGAAAAGGTGCAAATGTATCAGGCCATGGCACCTATGGAGAAACACTGAGTATAGGTTAAGGTTCCAGGTAACAGGAACCAGGTAAGTGCACTGGACAAAAGTTGAAACACCTTCAGTCATAAAGTGAAAGTCATTCACTCTAAGGATTCTGGATTTTATCCAGAATAAAATAAAATCCAGGATTCTGGATTTTATCTGAGGGCAACTAAAGAGACTTAAGCAAGGGTATGGGGTGCTTTTTCCTGTTTCAAAAACATTACCGATAATATACAGAATGGATTTAAGAGGGGAGAACCCAGGGCCTCCCTGGTGGTGCGAGGGGTTAAGATATAACCTATGAAGGTATTTGCAGCCACTGCAACATGAGTTCGATCCCTGGCTGGATAGGGAGCTACCCACATGGCACAGCAGACCTCTCCTCACTTGCCCGCTGCTCCCCTCAGCAGTGTATTTCAGTCACTCTGCCTGTTCTGTTCCCCACTCTGTCTCTGATGAGTCCTCTCACTCCCAGCACCTCTGTCCTGTACCCCAGCTCTTGTATGCATAAATAAATAAATCTTTAAAAAAAATAAGAAGGGGAGAATCCAGTTGCAAGCTAGAAAGGTATTACAGTTACAGTGAGAATGGGAACTACTACAGAAACAATGAAGATGAGGTAGAAGTGTGGCATCTGAGATGTGTGAAGGAGGTAAAAATCAATGATATCTGATCACCTAACAAATATAAGGCAGAAAGAGAGACGTCTGGTTTGGGGTAACTAAGAAAACAGTGATGATACCATGTGGTGAGAGGTTAGCAGAATTCATATTAGCATCTACTCTTCTATGTTGCATAGAATAAGTTACCAATAAAGGTAGCCACTGGTCATGTTAGTAGTGATTTACCAATGGCACTAGTGACAGTAAATTCATTAGCATACAGAAATACAAATAGACTGGCAGGAGAGATGATGAGACAATGTTTAATGTGTTTATTATAGAGAGTCTGTAAGATATTTGGAAATATCTGATAAGTAGTTATATATGCAGATCTAGAGCCAAACAATAGGATAGATCTGGGCTAGAGATATGGATTCAGAAGGCATGATTGATAAGCAACAATGGATTTTCTGGGGTACATGAACTCATCAGGAGCACAGGGAGGGTAAACTGAAGGAAAAAACAAAATTGGAGACAGCTCTACTGTGGCCTGCCCTGCCCTGCATAGTCCATGTGGTACTGTCAAGGTCTGTTCATGCAGTAATTTAAAAATCAGATCAAATTATTCTTCATCTGACAACTTATTTCAGCATTTCTCTGTCTACTCATAAAAGGACTAAAATATATCATTTTCTTGCCCAAACCCCAGGAATCCTAAAACAAGAAAGAAGGTGTCTCATTGCAACCTCCACATCAAGACTAGAATCCTCTCCCCACCATCAGCAGAACTGGTGCCATTCAACTGACAACCAAGCTCTTCCCCATGTGCTATGCTGACCTCACCCATTTCTGCAACAGCATTCATTATTAGAATCCAAAACAGTGCCAGATTTACATTTTTAAATAAATAAGAATCCACAGTAAATCACTAAGTCTTTCTTCTTCATTTTATTAAAACAAATGACTGAACTTTGCTTTAAAGGTTTACAGTTGTGGAATAATCTATTAATCATACTTAATAATTTCAAAGAGAAGTCTGCAGAGACAATGGTATTTGCTTCTTGAAAAGACCATGCTCGTGAATACAAATAACAGTATTTTAGACAGTGTGACAACATGACACAAAAGGCAACAGAGGTGAAAATATTTGAAGGAAGATGAAGGTTTCTTGCAACAATTCCCTCTCATTCAGCTCCCTTATTCCTCTTTCAGATAGTCTAAAAGACTCACAATTCTTTTACATGATTATTATCTTAGAACATCAACATGAGAGAAGCTCTGGTGCAGGAATGGAAGCGATTTGGATATTTGGGGCATTTCTGAGGTTAGGGCCAGAAACAGCTTGAATGGACCAAGAAAACTTTTTAGTTCTACTTCTCATTTTGCTTATTAAGAAACTGGACCTGAAGAGATAAAGCTACTTATCCCAAGCAACACAGGTACGAAGTTAAAAGTGGGAAGTTCTCCTGACTTTGATCCCAGGACACTTGTGAGTAAGTTGAGGAAACTTCAAGTGTCTCCCTGCAAGGACACTTAATAAATGGTGTGTTCAAAGGCTAGAGTGAGTAGTTCTGGCAAGATCATGACTAGAACTGTCATGGAAGCAGGATTTAAGACATATCTTGAAGGAGACATTGAATTTCCATGAGCAGAAATGAGGGAGGAAGCAGACCCAGGCAGAAGAAAGGGTATATGTAAAAACAGTGGGGTTAGGAGAGTGCATGGTCTTTTCATGGAGCAGTTACACTGGATGAAAAATATTCTTATAATAAAACTGAGAAAGATTAGGTTCAGTTTGGACTAAAGAGGGTATTAAATGTTGGGATCTAGAGTTACCATGGTGCATCCATTGAAAGCTTCTGAGCAGGAAATGAGGTCTAATAAAAGTAATATTCTAGAATGTTTCACCCCCGGTGTTTAATGGAAGGTGATTTGGATAGTGGACAGAATAAAGGCAGGGAAATGAGAAAAAAAGAGAAAATTCATGAATAAATAAAATCAATTACACGATTCTGATACAAATCCAGTAATGATAAAGTGTCTTTCTAGACTACATTAATAGCAACATTAATAGAAATACAATACTATCAAACACCAAACATCAAGTTTATTCTTTCAAACTTTTATTATCTGCTATAATTCTGTTATTTGGCGGCTTCAGATTCAGATAATACTAGGTAAATTAAGAGTTGAATAGATGAGCATCTCTGTTGTTCAAGTACTTTTGTTTCCTACTAATGACAGAGTAGTTATAAACAATAATTTTGAACAGAAAACAGTATCCAAACTGCTTCTTACCTCTTCATACACATTGGAGTGGATATTATCAAAAAATAGAATATTGTATGAATAGATATTTGTACACACATGATCAGAGAAGGTTTATTCACAATAGGCCAAAAGGTAGAAGCAGCATACATGTCCATTGATGGGTGAATAGATGAACTGTAAATACAATGGAATATTATTCATCCTTAACGTGAAATTCTGACACACACTAAAACACAAACTAACCTTAAAAGACAGTGCTAAGTGAAATAAACCAGTCACAAAAATGCATGTACTATATGATTTCACATAAATGAGGTAACTAGAAAATTCATGGAGACAGAAGTAGCTTTGTACCTTCCAGGGGCTGAGAGGAAGGCAAAGTGGAGAGCTACTGTTTAATTAGTGCAAAGTTTCAGTTTGGGAAAATGCAAAAGTTGTGGATATGGGTGGTGGTGATGGTTGCCCTACAACTTTAACTCACTTAAAGCCACTGAACTATAGACTTAAAAGCAGTGAAAATGGTAAATGTTATGTTAACAGAGTGTGAAGAAAAAAAAAAACTGTTCACCAGAATGACTATGTTAGAAATGCTAGATTTTTTTTAATCTTTTAAGATTTTATTTATTTATACAAGAACTGGGGTACAGGCCAGATGCATGGGAGGGTGAGAGGATTCACCAGAGACAGAGTGGGGAACAGAACAGGCAGACTGATGAAATACACTGCTGAGGGGAGCAGCGGGCAAGACAGGAGGGGTCTGCCACACCATGTGGGATACTCACTGGCCATCCGGGATCAAACCCACGCTGCAGAGGCTGCAGACAGCTTCATAGGGCGGTGCTCAACCACCTGCACCACCAGGGAGCCCCAGAAATGCTAGTTTTTAATGAAAGTCCTGCTCCAATGAAAGAAACATTGCTATACGCTATACCTTCTGTATGTGAGATGTGACCAACCTCAGAAGATGGATGAAGACAAAGGAGGAAAGAGAATCTCCTCGGTGGCCTGGCTTGCACGGCTATACGGTGCTTGGCAATTTTAAAGCTCACCCTTTGTGATGATGACAGGACACACCTACTCTGAGCCAAACACCTCCATCCTGGCAGGCACCAAAGAGCCCTAAATGCCAGAATCACCTCCGTAAGGTAAAGTCTAATGTCAAATTCTATTTGAAGCAAACACAGCCAACCTCTCCTCCTGAGTGGATTGCTCCCCCTGTCAGTACAGAGGTGTGGCTGGAATGCTCCCTGCGGTGGAAGAAAAAGCTGCCACTGCATCTGCTACCGCACTGATAACACATCATCGCCAGGGGTGTCTCCAGGGCTGACATTAAAAGGGAAAGGAAGGATCTCATTATTCATCAGAGCCCACATGGACACACGCCATCCCACCTGCGGTCCAACCAAGAGCTTACAGTGACATTAAGAACAAAGGAAAAAAAGTGAAAAATAACTCATCCAAATTCTTTTTTAATTACTTTTAGGGATACAAGCAGTGTTTTCCACTTTTATTTGCAAGAATTGAGCTCATATTGCTGACGGTTAAACACCTGTGAGGGGAGATTGAGGAAGAACAAAGAATTTCTGGATGCTAATATTTCATACCCAAAATGAGATGGCACGACTCAGGAATGGATTTGTTCTGTGAGGGAAGAGGAGGAATTGGTGTCCTGATGGGCTACTGTTCCAAATGCTACTTCCCACCCATTTGACCAAATTGGAGACCTGAAGAGAAAGAATCAAAGAGGTTGGTTTTTTCTTCATCATCATCTTCTTTCAAAATTTAGCCTAGAAAAGTGATTACTACCACTATCCAATGGGCTGGAGTGCTTCATTCATTTATTCATCTAATTATTTAACTGTTACTAAATGCATATATAACAATCAAGCTAGTGTGTCTATGAGAAGCATAAAAGATACAAACTCAGTAAATGGTAACTACAACTACCTGATTTTTCATAAACTCCTCAGTTGTTTAGCTCCGTTTGCCTTAAAAGCAAAAGACAAATAATTTGGGTTATTCTACTGCTTTGAGCTTTCTAAATTTAGCAGAGTAGTGTTTTATTGCTGTTATTATTATTCCCTCTCCTTACCCACTACCAAGATCTAGTGACCTTGCCAGGTATATCCCCTTGTGCTGGGTTTAGTTCAGCTCCCATATTCTGCTATTATAGAGTAAAATGTAAAGAAACAAATCTCTTCTCTAGGTACTTCTGGCCAGATATCACCCACCTAAATCTGGCTACCAGCTCCCAACCACGCACCATTCTGAGCTGTTTTCCTATAGTTCACAGCACACAGGGGCAGATATCCAAAGCTAGAACCTTTGTGGGTTTTTTGGGTGGGAAGCCTCTGAAGCAGATAAGTCAACCCCAGATTCTCATGGGACTGACAAAGAGCTTGTCAGGAACAGAAACACCCTTTGCACTCACAGCCTTGTGATCTAATACCTCTGAACTCCAACGTGGACCCAGAGAGCTGAATTCCAACGTGTCAAGAAGGCTAGTCAATGTGATGATGGACATCAATCCTATACTTAGTCTATCACAAACTAAGACCCACTCATGTGCCCCATCATTTACCTAAAGCCTTCTCTTCTAAGTGTCCTCACAAGGGAAACAAAGACAAGAGGACGCCTATGAATCCTGACTTAGGAACTGGCAAGATCATCTTTCTTATACCACCAGAGATACAGGTAAAGAAAGTACCTCCTTTCGATTTTTTTTGTTATTATGAAAAACAAGATATAAATTTCACGAGGTGCTAGTAGGCTAAAATAACATTAGGGAATAGTTTCCAAGAAAACTATTTTTCCATAGGGGAAAAACCTTAAAGACCAAAAAATAATGTAAATTACCACTTACACATTTCTCCCCAGGATTCCTGGACGGCAAGTCTACCACACTGGGGAAAGCTTTTTCCTAACAATTGGACCTATGCCAAGAGAGACAAGTCAACATTTTTACGTTTCTGCTTCACCAAAATTCTTTATTTTATCGATTTCAACCTACATGTATCACTTCAAGATGGAGAGACTTCACAAAAAGTTATGTCTCAAGTGTGTCACTAAACAATATGAAAACACAACCTCTTGACTAGCATTGACCTCTCTACTCAGAAAACTTAAGTCTGTATTCTGCAAATTCTCAGATAATTCAGCTATAGGTTTTAAAATAGCAGGCTGTATCATTGATTTGTTGTACAAATATTATAAAGCAACCGATATTTGGGGAAGCAGGTAAGACATAAATTCTTTTATAATGCCACTTTAACTTTAATCTTCTGAAAACATAAGAGCACAGAGCAATATATACATGCACAAATTTAGAACATTTGTATATGTATTGAAAACTTTCTACAAGCTATTTCTGTTATTTAAAAATAAGAACATATAAAAGTTCATTTTCACTTTCTTAACGAAAATTTGACTAAGGCATGTTAACTATTGCTTATGTTAACAAATTGCATAAATGATAAGAACCCCAATTTTTAATTTTAGTTTTCATTATATACTGTAAATGAATAGAGTGGTCAATGATCCCACCCACTGTTTTTCATTATGTTCTTTTTGTTTTCACTGTTATCATTTATTTATACAAGGTTAATCATAATACCCATTCAATAAAACCTATGTATAGACATAATTTTTTATTATTTAAGCAAATCAAAAACATATTTTAAAAAACCTTAAGTATTGCTAAGTGCTAAGGACAGATGAGAGTTTGAAGATCTTTAGATACCTGGCCAATTCGTAAATTGTCAGTAAAATGTAAAAATAGGTCTGAAAAGATACCATGCTCATAATTAAGAAAAAATAGCAGAAAGAAAATGGTTTTGATGTAAGCAAGATGATTTCCTGAACAATAAATAGATTACTTTTGACAAGCGCAATCACCCACCCAGTCACGTATTTTGTTCTCATTGGCTCTAAATATACAGGCCTAAGGAGGCACAGCTCGTTGCATTGGCCCTCAGTGTTGTATAAGCTTCCTGGTCTTACTAAGACAATAAGACATATGTTAAAACTTCCCCTAGATTCAGAGAACTCACAGATCTCCCACCACTAATGAGAACTATCCCCTGGTGGTTGCAAAATAGTCTAAGTCAGATATTTAAGTTCACTTTCAAAAATATTTTTATTCCAGGTTGCTCTCCCAAATGACCTACCTTGGTTTCATTTTTAACATAAATACATATATATACAGTTTCTCTAAGCAGAAAGATTTACACAGTTTAAAGAAAGCAGTCATAATCACTTGGGAAATTAAATTTATGTGTATATACAAGCAGTCAAGCTATATCTGTCCCTATTGCTACTTCTTTAATATAGCTTTTATTAATAGTAATTTTCTACCATGATGGTGGGGAAATCCCTGCAGCATTTTTGTACATTTTCATAATAACACTACGATGTCAGCAATTTTATTAAATAGTTATGAGGCTGTCAGAAAAAACAAGTGCCATATATCACAAGTGTTTGATAAACATTTTTACATTATCAATACATTCCAATATTATATGACAGACTAAAAATTTAGATTGACTTGCAAGAATACAACTGATGTACAAATCTTGCCTAGTCTAATTATAGTAGCTATTCACCATCAGTAATTTTAACACTTTTTGGAAGCAGTTTCTGACTAGTATAAACCACAATGCTTTGAAAACTAAAAGCACAGAGCATCCAACAACAATTTGTTTGAATAATAGATACCTAATTTAACAGCAAATTATCTTGCATTCCAGTGAATATAAAACCAAGAAATACTTGCTCTTAGCTTGTTTAGTGAGCAAAGAAAAAGCAAAAGACAGGAAAGAATTTAAATAACTGTGAAGGAAGTGTCATTTACACAAACTTCAAATATAAAACAAACAAGCCATCAGATTCCATCTTGACTTCTAAAACACTAAACAGTTTCTATTTCAAAGAGTTCATTTTTCAGAGAAGAGCCTCTTTTCAGACAGATACTATTCAGGAGTTAAACTCAGAGTGTGAGAAAAAGAAAATGAAATTTCAGTGAAGACTATTAGCGAGACCCTAAAGCTAAGGTGTTGCATGTACAGTTTCTACACTAGTAAGGAACTTGTAGGAGACAACACTTCAGCTAAAGCATATGAGAGCTAGAACCTGCTCCCCTGGGTATGATATCACAAAATGACTTTGCTATATTCCCTCTCCAGTTGCCACACCCCCAGGGCAGATTCATGTCTTCCGACAAAAACATTCTGCTCCATCACTCTCTCTCAGATCTTTAACCAGAAGTATGTAGAAGCAGCTCAACCAGGACAAATTCGCCCCTATTCTCTGTGTTATTTTTTCAAATTGTTTGTGTTCCATTGCCTGGTAGGTTCTGAATGATAATGTTAACTGAGAGCACATAACTGAATGAATTCACAAATTTTTACACACATTTACACCCAATGCACCAAGTATAGATATTGAGCTGACATTAAATAAAATAGCTCATACTATTTACTTTTATCCTACAATATTACAATGACTACTATAGTCATAAAAACGGAAGAGAAACTTTTAGCAAGATTTCAGTTAGTCCTTACCTAACCTTAATCAGTTAAAGTTTCATGCAATATTCTACTTTAAACTACATCAAGCACAAATCACCAAACACACAAAATTACACAAACCTAGACCCGTAACTTCTTGATTTCTTAATCTACTCAATTAGACCCAGGGAGATTTCCAGTGCATTAAAAACCTGCTTTGCTTAGTATACCACAACTTAAAACTATGTAGTTCCTTTGATTTTCATTAAGCTCTTCCACTTAGATACACAAAAATAAAATAGTATTCTTCCATACAACATAAATTTTCCATTTCCAAACATCTTCTGAACTTTACCCCTGAAGTCTGATATTTATTTCTAGTTAAAAGGCTTAGCTAGCACAATTCCTAATCTTAGCAATCACCTCCAATCCTAGGCATCACTGCCAACTATAATGCCTTTTATATTAACTCCCCACCATGTGTAGTAAATCATGCACAAATCATGATTTGGGGTAGACAAAATCCTTTCTGAATTCCATTTAATAAGATGTGAAAACTGGACAATGGTTTGGCTTAAAAGGTTTTGTTTCAGACTCTTTAACAGAATAATATATGCTGCAGCATAATGGTGTTGAGCTTTTATGTTCCCTAATAAGCCAGCTCCCAGCAGAGCATTTCCCATGTTTTACAATGTGACATGTAGCAGCCAGACCGGGGAATCCCCAGTCAGCTTTCTTCAGCACCACTGTCTGAGAACAGCTTCTGTCTACAGAGTGGTGCAGTCTTAACAGGTCTCTGGCACACAAAGTGCACTGTTAAAATAAGGAAATGGAGGATGAGCAATGTTCTTTCCTGTCATTAAAACCAAACTGTTACATATCAATTAAGTGCAGGATATAAGCACAAATGCCAAGCAGAAATTTAAGTTATTGGCCAACACCAGATACAAATTTTTAACAACTAACACACTTTGCAGACAGGATGAGCAGGGAACGGTGGTGAGTTTTATAAAAACTCAATTAACCCAACCATCTATTAGACAGATACATAAAGACCCAGGGAAAAAGCTATTAAGCATGTTAGAATTTGTGATGTGTAATCATGTTAATTTATGGTTTCAGAAGAAACCCTGCTATGTCTTAGTGATTATTTGGGTAATCAGGAAATTACATAGATATTTAGAGCCTAGAAATTATTTTATAAATGGCATAAATGCAATACTACCTGAGAAATGTAATTCGATTACCAGTTAATCTCTCGGACCTGATAATATTAAGAAGACCTTGGAATAATACCTTCCTGCGGTAAAATCGGAAAAAAAATCCGTAAACCTATTAGTGCTCAACTTAATCTTCTGAAATTCTTCTTCAGGGCCTACATGGGAAGCGCCGAAATTAGGATCTGTTCTGACTCACTGAGGTACCAAAACATCCTCCAAATCAAAATATGATGAAAACAAAGACTCCTGAGACAATTTCACCTTAAAAGACCAACTCCAGGCTCATATGCACAAGGTACAGACTGCTCCTATCTGTTGGACACTAAGTTCGCCAAAAACTCTGCCGCATCTACAGAGGATGCTCAGCGCGCGGTCCTCTGCGGGGCAGGTCTCTGCAGACACGACCCTGCCCGCCCCGGCTCCGGGGGGGCCGGGGCCAGGGCGCCAGGGGCAGGGAGGGCTCGCCTCCTGCACACTCGCCCTCACTCCTGCAAGGGAGAAGCCCACCGGGCAAGCCTCCAGCAGCGGCTCGCACCAAAGCCAAGTTCCACCACGCACTCGCCAGACCGCAGCCGGCCCGCTTCCACTGCGCTTGGCCAACGACGCCCCACGGGACGAAAAAGTTTGAGGCGGCCCCCGCCGGGGACCGAACTTGGGCTCTCCGCCGCGGCCGAGCCCCGCAAAGAGGACGCCTCCCAGGAAGGCGCCGCCGGCCAACTCCCACGCGCGCTCGGAGTCGCCCGCCCGCCCGAAACTAGGAACTCCGCGGGCCGCGTGGGCTCCCGGCGGCCGCGGCTGCCCCGGGGGGCCGGGGCCCGCCGCGCCCGGCGCGCGCCCTCGGGGGCGAGAACTTACCGCACCGCTTGCACAGCACCCGGCCCACCTCCTTCTTGAGGTTCCGGCCGGTCTCGAGCGGAGGGAAGGAGGCTCTGAAGGCGGCCGGCGCCCGGCTGCTGCTGTTGTCCTCGGGCTCCATGAAGAAGATGTACCTGCTGTCCTCCTTGAGCCTCCCGCAGGCGGGGAGCGCGGGGTGGCCCCAGGCGCCCAGGCGCACGGTGAGCAGCGAGTCCTTCCTCAAGCCCCCGGCTTTGGCCGCCCACACCTGGTGCACCTTCACCAGATAGGGCGCCGGCCCGGGGGCGCCGGCGCTGGGCGCGGGCGCCGAGGGCCCAGAGGGCAGGGTCCCGCGGGCGGCGGGCGGTCCCCGCGCTCCCGGGCTGGCGGCGGGCGGCTCGCGCTCGCCTCCCCGCGCGCCGGCCTCGCCCGCCGCCTTCCTGTCGAGTGCCCCCTGCTGCCGCCGCGGCGGGTGCACCTTTCCCTCGATCACCACCGCGGCGCGCCGAGCCAGCTCCTGCACCGAGCCCACGCTGGGCGGGGACGAGTAGCACCCCGAGGCCCCCGCGGGAGCCGCCTCGTCGCCGGCGGCCGCCCCCGGCGCCAGGGCCGCGCTCCACAGCAGCAGCAGCGGCAGCAGCGCGGGCGGCCGGCGGCCGGCGGGGCCGGGGCGGCGCGGGGCGCGTCGCCATCTCATGGTGTGAGGCGCGTGCGGGCTCCGCGCTGTCGGATCGGACTGTGCCGGGCGCTCTCGCGCCGCCGCCCCTTTCCTCTCTCCTCCTCCCCCCGGCACCCTCGTCTCCCCACCCCCTGGTATTTATTTCTTTGAGGGGGGGTGTGGGAGAGTTGTTTGTGGGAGGAGGAGGAGGAGGAGAAGGAGGAGGAGGCAGGGAGGGGAGAGGTGGGTGGAACCACGGAAAGGTGACGAGGTATGAGGGCAAAAAAAAAATTTTTTTTTTTGAGGTAAAATAGAAAAGGGGGGCAAGCCGCTGCCACCGCCTGGGCGGCTGGGAGTGGCAGGTCCCCTCGGCGCGCCGCCGCGCCCGAGCGCTGCTGTCGGGGCTGCCGTCACCGGAGGAGGACGCGGAGGTGGCGGCGCTGCTCGGCGGGTGACAGTCCTTTGTGTGGAGGGGCGCTGCGGCGGCGGCTGCTGAGGCGGCGAGCGAGCGGCGGGGCGAGAGCGCCGGGGAGAGCGCCCTGGAGGCGGGGTTGCGTGCCTGGAAATCGCGGGGTGGCCGCGGCCGCGGCAGCGCCCTGCGCCTCGCCAGCCTGTTTACCTGCGATGCGAACTCGCCCCGCGCCGCCGCTCCCCATGCTGGTCCCCGAGCGCGGCCGCGAGTTTGTCCTCCTCGCGCTTCCCGGGCCTGGCGCCTCCTCGCCGCGGTCGCCGGGCTGCCGCGAGGGGACGCCGGGCGGCGGAGAGGCTGCGGGCCGAGTGGGCTGCGGAGATTTACTGGGGAGCCCGAGGTGACGCTTCAGCGATCGGGAACCTGTTAGCCGACGCAGGGCGCCCAATCGCGGGGAAGGGGAGGAGGGGCTGACACGAAGGGGGGACGCGGGAGGTGCTGCTGGCCCTCCTTTCGGAAAAGTTTTGGGGGAACCGGTGACTTGAGAGTCCAAAGGGAGCAACATGTTCACGGGAGACAAGCGCCAATTAAAGCAACTTTGTGTCGCGCTCGCTCTCCTTGAAACGCGCGCGCGCGGTGAACGCTTCGGGGATGACGCCTCGTCCCCTCCCTGCTGGGGTCACACTTCCACCTTGCTCGCCCCTGCCGTTTCTCCCGTTGAAATTCGCGGTTTTAGGACGTGGGGGGCACTGCTGGGATTAGCATACTTGGAATTAAATAGTTGCTCGATAAGGCCATTTGGTACAAAGTTTATGGCGCTTCGTAACTCATCAGTTTTGTTAGAAAATAACGGAAAGAATGTTCCCCGCTCTGGCTCTGGTGAATTCTCTCACCCTCCCGCGCTTCTGACTGTACCCAGTGCTTGTATAAATAAATAAAATAAATCTTTAAAAAAAAAAAAAAAGAAAGAAAGAAAGAAAACGTAAAGAAAATTTTGGTGATTGCCGGAACAAAAGACCCCAGATGTGAGGAACTTGAGGTTAAATATTGTGCCATGCGAATGCCACATACCCGGCCTAACTCCATTCTACCTCCTAAACCTTCTCCCACCCCTCCTAGCCCCCAAATGTAAGTAGTTACTTCAAAAACCTGAATCAGTCATCTCCCAGGGATGCTCTTTGCAAGCAAGTACCATTCAATAGAAAAACAGTGCACATCTTTAGCATTTATGGGTAAATATTTCCTCTTACACTCTTTTATGATGAAAGATATATTCAAATGCATAATAAAGCTGAGTGGAAGTTGCTGTTCAATGGGATTCACTTTGTGAAATTTAACATTTTTAAAGCACTCTAACTTCAGACTCTCCTTTATTCTGCCGGTTCTACAAGTTGCCCCTAGCACTTTAGGCATTTATTTTACAAAAAAACATTATAAGCCACAAAGATATTTTTTAAATTGGCATAATGTAGTTGTCTTAAAAAACAAGGTCTCACTCTTAAAGGTCAGCTTGGAAGGATGGATCCTAACGCTCAATGCAGAGGGATTCCTATTTGTTAAGCACTGATAGAGTGCTTCAGAGATGCCCACATGGCAATGTAGTGGGCAGATCTAGCCTGCAGTCTGTGGCCCCTCAACCCAGGTGCTCTTAGCTATTTACTGAAAAAGGTGGTCAGATATCCATTCCTACTGGTCTCTTCTTTGTTCTGTCTTCACACATTTCTGACTATGGATCTTTTGGGCGGCACAACTGTAGCCTAGAACAGTTTTGCCTGTGACTTTCAGAACTTCTATCAGTTACCTACTTCTGTATGACCAACCACTGCAAAATTTGTTGGCCTATAACAATATCCACTCATCTAGCCAGGATTCTGTGGGTTGGCAGTTTGGATTGGGCTCAGCTGCAGGGGGAGAAGGTGGGAGGCAGTTCTGCTCTCAGCTGGGCTCACTGATGGCTCTGTTAGGGTTGATTAGTCTCGGATCTCAGATGGCCTCAGCTGAGACAAATTTTCTCTTGAAGAAGGTGGTCACTTCTTTACAGGTTCAGCCTGGGCTGGGTCACAACAGCTAGTTATGCTCCAAGAGAGTCGCCAGAAGCACCAGACATCACTTGAAACCTAGCTGCAGAACTGGCAACTCCTTGCTGTCACCATTACGAAAGCAGTACAAATTCCAAGAGTGTAGTAAATTTTCTTAAATGTGAGACATTGAAAAGTTGCATGGCAAAGGGGCAGAGTTGAGGGAGGGGCATGAATTGAGGCTATTTCTGCAAACAACCTACCATAGTGAGGTCCACTTGAGGTCCACTTGTCCACTTACTCCTTGAGGTCCACTTGTCCCTGAAATCTCCTTTCTTAAACACTGGACACTCAGTGACCACTCCCCAGAGTACACGCCCCCTGCACTGCAGTATGTATCATGCCTCCTCACTTTTGAGCGAGTCGTTTTATTAACCCCAAATATTTCCATTTTACTCCATCTCTCCATCTAGATTTTAAACTTATTAAAAAGCAGGCACAGTATTTTCAGTATTCTCCTATTTGAACCCAGTTTGGAGCACATATTAACCAATCAGTAAATACAAGCTGATCAATCATGAACTAATGTGCTTACCACAGGTGACCCCAATACTATCCCAACACTGTCAGAGAAAAATGAAATTCCAAGCAATTAAAAACAGAATTTTAAAGCACTGGCTTTAAACTAGCCATAGTTTAAAGTCATAAAATGCATAGCCATCCTCTCTTCGTACTTTACAAAGCATTTTATCTATGATTAAACATCATAAGCTGTTTATGTTTGTATCTTTTAAATGCCTCATCTTCAATGTATATTTTAATGTCTTTACCTTACATTTTCTCCTACTCCTCTCAGGTAAATAGTGTTAAGAGGTAATTTTTTTATTTATTTATATTTATTTAATTTTATTTTTAATATATTTTTACATCATTTTTCATTTTTGCACAACGTATGCATTTTCATCTTGGTTATAGTCCCCTTACAATTCCCAGCACCTTTGTTTTGATCCTATTCCCTATCCCGCCCCCACCACCACCACCCCCAATTCTGTTCATAGTTGCTTGTTGATTTTTATTTTTACTTTATTATAATTAGCCTTTTTCCTGGTCCCTTATTTAGGTTTTCTAAATTCCTGCTATGAGTGAGACAATCCGGTATGTAATTTTGATGGATATTGCCTGTGCAGAGGTAGGCCTTGTTAGAACTGTTAAGTACCAAGAACTGTTTGCACATGTGTTTTACTTCAGTTCCTATACTGGATCCTCATTTTTGAGGGTACCCATACATTGGGTGAATGACATTTCTAGTATAATTAACAAATACTTGACAAAAAGGTATGAATAATTGTTTTTTTTAAATAATTGTTTCAGTATAATTCTAGTCAGAAAAGGGAGAGCTTACATTTGTCCACATCACTATTTTAAAAAGACAGAAAGGAAAAGGCTCAATCTTGTTGACTTCTTAAAACCAGGTGTAGGGTAAGGAAAAAATGTCAGACTTTTCTGCCCTCCTGCCATCAGGATAGATGATGGATCCTTGCAGTCCTAAATGCATGCCTGATGGCGGACATCGTAATAGGGTGTGGGCATAGGTAGATGGGATTCACCTGCGCTAAGACTGTGCTTTTTAAAGGCGGTATGACGGGGACACCAGTAGAAGCTGAAAGAGAAGCCGAGAAGCAGCCAAGAATGAACGGAAGCCGAGAGAAGAAGAACAGAAGCAGAGAGAACACCAGAGAGCCCAGATAGAGTGAAGATTTGCTGGGGACTGGGAGGACTGCCAGACTCCCGGCCCCCCAGCACCCCTGCTGTAGGGTAAAGAAAATATCAGGCTTTTCTGCCCTTCCGCCATCAGGATAGATGATGGATCCTTGTCCTGAATGCATGCCTGATGGCGGGCACCTGGAGTAAGGTGTGGGTATAGGTAGATGGGATTTAGCTGAGCTAAGACTGTGCTTTTAAGGGCGGCGTCACGGGGACGCCAGCAGCAGCAGCAGCAGCAGCAGCAGCAGCAGCAGAAGCCGAAGCAGAAGCCGGAAAAAGAAGCCGAGAAGCAGCAGAACCCAGATAGAGTGAAGATTTGCTGGGGGCTGGGAGGCCTGCCAGCCTCCCAGCCAGCACCCCTGCCTGCCATATGCCTGGTGAATCCCAAATAAAAAACCTGCAAAACCACTGAGGACTCTGACTCCTCCTTTACCCGATCTGCATGGGATCCTAGAAAACCTGCTCTGTGCCCATTCCTGCCCTTACACCTGCCTACTGTATGCCTGGTGAACCCCAATAAAAAACCTGCAAAAACCACTGAGGACTCTGACTCCTGCTTTACCCGGTCTGCTGGATCAGAAAACCTGCACTGTGGTCCCTTCCTGACCCTACACGAGGGTTCTTAAATTTTTTTTTAGGGTTCTTAAATTTTAATGTGTATCAAGATCAATTCTGCATCAAGACACACAGATGCTGGTCCCATCCCAGGTTTCTGAGGCATAATTTGTATTTCTAACAAGTGCCCAGGTGATACTGATGTACCTGCTGGTGGAGAGAGCACACTCTGAGAACCATTGCCAGAATCTTCAGATAGGAACTGATATCCACAGCATAGTAAGCTGTAAACACATGTAAACATACATACACATTGTGTGCAGATATTCACTGTCCATCCCAATTTTGAAAAGGAAATATGGATTTGTTATTAGAGGCTGCTATTCAGCAAACTTGGTCTAACTAGTTAAGGAGGTACAGATGACCATCTATTGATATTAAAATCATGTGCTTCCTTGAAGTCTTAATTCTCCTCAGTGGTGAGTTGAAAGTCAAAAGGAAAACTATGGATGAGCAGACCTTGTCATGTTACCTCAGAACATTTAACTTGCTCAAGAGCTATTGGAGAAAGTCCCTTAGGGATAATGACTACCAGTTACCAAGAGCTGGACCTGAGTAATCAGGGGCCCCTTATCCCTTCTTCTCTCCTGGGAATGTATATTTGGCCCACACTTCCCATACAGAAGTCCTTCAAGGACATAGCCTTGAGACAGTCATGTATTATTCACTATCATCTGGACTGTATAAGCCCATTATGGCCTCTATAGAAGCTTTTAAGATTCTGGCAGGAGGGTGCAGAGATCTCATCAAGTCACCTAAGTAAATTCCTTTACTTATTAAAACCACCACCCACCAATCTGAAATGGTCTGCCTCTTTCTTTGGTCTCTTCCTGCCCTGCATGTACTGAGGACAATTTCAGATTTCACTCAAGGAACTGAATTTGTGAGCCAACCATCTGAGAAAGAACAGCAGACAAAATTATGTAGGTAAATGTGAAATACCATTTTTCTATACTAGTAGTTTAGAGCTGAATAAAAGTCCATAGTGCATTGGCAACCTGAAAAATTTTTCCCACCCCCAGTAATTCATACCTGATTAAATACTTCTCAACAGTGGCATTGAAGGGGGAACAGGAAATCCATAGAGGCATAGATATCTACTTTATCATCATTGACCAGTAACACACAGGAGTGTGTACTTCCAGCCATAAATCATGCAGCAACTATACTCCTGGTTCTGCAGACCTGACTTTGCCATCTCCCAAAGAATCTTTGCTCGCTTAGTAGCCTGTCTTGGAGCCAACACAGGGGAGGGATTGGGGTCAGAATGGGGCATGTATGCAGTTTCAGAAGTCAGCTGCCTTTCCCAGGGTCATAAAACTGATTGTTTTCAGCAACAGGTTTGGAACTTAGGCACTGATTTCCCAGTTTTGTGCTTTGCCAGAAGCCAAAAGTACTTGAACCTTAATTCTTGGCAGCTTGCATCCTCCTGCTTTTGCAAAGCAGCACACTAAGGTCTCCGGCTTACATCGTGTTTCTCACCTGTTCCTGTTCTGCCAGCCCCAAAGACAGAGCAATAGTTAACCACATGTCCTTCTCTAACCTCAGCTGTTCTTCCAACTCTCTAACCAAAGTTTCAACCTCTAGTTAGATATGGATGGCCAACTCAACTGCCACAGTAGCCAGCTTACTATGGCAACCATATATTTCCCTTCTTTAGTCTAGTGTTGCTATCCATCGTTCCTCAAACACATTAACCAGTCAGTATTTGGAGTTATCCCCAAACTAACAAAGAGTTACACAAGCCTCTAACAAATCACCCCTCCCTACATAGACTGACGGCCAACTTTAGACTTCCTGAAAATACCTTTTTCCCAAGATCCATTCCTCTGGCTGACCTGTCAATTGTTGGTTTGCGAACCAGCCCCTGACGACAGAGGGCAAGAAGAGACCAAAGAAAGAAGGAGACCACTCCAGATGGATGGTGAATGTTTTAATAAGCATGAAACTTATTTACAAAGCTTTGTCTTGGGCATCTGAAATATAAGTAGATCTTTGCATCCATTTGCCAGAATCTCAAAAGTTTATATGGCCACCTTAACTGGGTTCAGTCACATATATTTTCTGGTAATATAAACAGCACATAACCATCTCAAATCTCTCCTAGAAGGGTAGGTTGAAAACATTTTTAAAGAATAGGAAAGGAGGTAGAGAGCTTCCAATTGAGTCCAATTCTCAGGTCTACTGACAATCAAGTCATCTTGGTGATTTCCTTAAACAGAATCATCAGAGGGTTGGCTTTATTTATCCAAATAACTGTTATTATTTCTATAGGAACCAGAGTTCAAAAAATGGGAATGAAATATGATGATACCCTGAATTAATTACAAATAACAGAAACATGCAAGGTGAATATTTGCAAATAAATGAATCTTCTCAAATAAATGATATTTTCATGGTTTCTCATAAAGAACTATTTTCAGAATTTCTCATTTTATACAAAGCAGAAAACTTTCCATTGGAATTAATTATTGGTCCAGTGAAAAGTAAGATCTTTTTTCATTTCTTCCTTCATGATCTGATATGTTAATCTGTTCTAACCTAATCTGTCCTTAACATGTTTAATTTTCCCACCTACTTGATACTGTATTTTGTTATCTTTTTGCTTCATATGTGACCATTCTGGTAAAAGGCTAGTTGATGTTGGAACCACTCTCCTATTGTCTCTATCCCTCACATCACAAAATTTAATTACCCTTGTCCTGCTGTGGTTGAATGTTACCTGGATATTTTCACATTTGTACTATTTATCTAGAGCCTGGACATCAGATGTAAGTCATGCCTGAAACTGCCTAGAGTTTTAACAATCTAAGAGCAAAGAGTTTGATATCAGTATCCATAATTTCATCATATATTTGCGTAGAATGTTAGAGGTTCTCCAATCTTCCCCAATGTAATAAGAAATTTCTGGAGGTTGGAAACTCTAGAACTGATGTATATTTTCCCCTCACAATTTTTGTTTCTTATGAAGGTGATATATGTATACATTCCAAGAGTCAACTACTTCTGTAAGATTTGTTAAGACAAGTAGCAGTCTCAAGACACCCCTATCCTCATTTCTCCATCCATAAAGTGATCATTTGCAATTCTTTTAGATGGCTCTTTCGGTGGATACCCAAGAATGTTGCTGTACTGTTATTTCTAGATTTCTTTTTTTCAGTTTGAGATATTAACTGTTAGGTATGGAAGGTAAGGATTTAACTCTTTTTTTTTTCTCCTCCTGGTTTCCAAATACATGCATATTCCCCATGTTCCATCCATTTCCAGTAGAGTTAAATCAAAATGTTGATTAGTTATTCAGTAACTACATTATCATAGCTATGTATGTAATTCATACATAAACCTTGATTGAAATTCTTGATAATAAACCTTGATTGAAATTCTTTCCCTTGTAATATTTTATTTATGCTGGAGCAAACAATTATTTGGATTTTTTCCCATTTGCTTAACTTTCTATACACTGATACATATGTCGACTTCAAATCCTCCCCTACTTTTCTAAAATATCCTCTCAAAGCATTTATTACATAGCTGTTCTATCATCTTTGTCTTCTTGAAGAAATTTCTCCATAAAGTTCTGACCTGTGGGCAGCACAGGAACAGGCAGTGCCTAGACCCCACTGGTTCTGGTTTTCAGAGCAGCACAGTAACCCCCTACTGTGGAGGTGGTGGCAGCAGCTATAGCAGTGTTTGGGAGATGCTGCAGGTGTCCAGGGGTACAATTCCATGGCCTGTTCCTAAAGCTGCTGATGCAAATGTGGTGCTGGCTGGTGTTTGTGGCACCACTAATATCCCTTTTATCTGGGGTTACAGATCAGAGACCAGGATGGCAATAGAATATGTTCCTTGCTTCGATCCCAAGAGCAACAACAGCTAGTAGTTAACTAGAGGGACACTGCACCGAGAGAGTCCCTTGGCTATGAGCTGGACCAGAGCATCAGAAACCAGTGCAGGCTTTAACAAAGGGGACACATAGATACTCAGACTTCATCCAACAGAAAGTGAGTAGAAGCTGTGTTCCAAGGCAGAGGGCACATTCGGCAGGGCTATTAGCTCATCCAGGAGTCCTGAGAGGGAAGACTGGAAAAGGTATAGAAACCCATACTGTTGGACAAGGGGAAACCCATACACAGGAGTTGGGGTACTCCATGCAAGCTGAGAAGGCATGGTGGACTAACCTTCATCCCTTGGGCCTGGTGCTAACCCCCAGAGGTACAATGATAGTGCACAGACTGCCAAATCTCTGATCTGTAACCCCAGATAAAAGGGATATTAGTGGTGCCACAAACACCAGCCAGCACCACATTTGCATCAGCAGCTGGACCCCTCCAGGTCCCTGCCATACCCTGCTCACTCAGAAGCTGCAAAAACAAATCTCAGAAATTATAGACGTCAGCAAAGACCAATAAAATGAAAAGTAAAGTAAAATAAAACCATAGCAGCACCTGAGGGAGAAGTGAAATTTGCTCAACTCTGCAAGTTACTGCTACATACATTAAAATATATATATAGGGAGACTTACAGTAGCAAAATGGGCAAACAATACATAGCAATTTGAGGCCTTAAGGGAATATGACAATACAAAAACAATACAAAAACAGGTGAAAACAGCTCTCTAGAATCGAACCAGAGAGACCCAGAAGATTATATCTCCCTATCACATAGAGAGTTTAAATTGCTGTAATAAAGAAAAGTAAAGACTTAGAAGAAAATGCAGAAAGACAAGTCAAAGCAATATAAGAGAACTCTAATCAGAGAGAGAAAACAAATTTCAGAAAAACACATGACCAAACTAAAAATAAAAAGAACAAACTGAAGGTAGAAATGGAAGCTTTAAATAAGAAAATAACAGATTCCGATGTAAAGAGCTCAATAAATGAGATAGAAAATTCCAGACAAAGTGCTAGAAGTTTATGTAGAGGATTATGCTAAGCTAAATAAATCAGAAGGTAGAAAACAAATACTGGTGATTTCACTCATGTATGGAATATAAAGAAATAAAGGAACAGGCAAAACTAAATTAAAACTAACCCTAAAATTCTGACTGCAGGTAGGGTGGAATGGGCTGGCATGGAGTGCCCAATGCTCTGTGTTGGAGGAAAATTGATACTTTGGTAGTGGGCATGGTGTGGTGATATACATCTGAAGAGGTGTGAACCCCTAAAATATACAACATTTAAAGCAACATTATCTTTATATTTGATAGATTTTCCTTCACTTTCAAATGAAGGGAGCTTACTCCTTCCTCTCTTCAGTTGAAACTCCCTTTTCCTAAATACAGTGACTCTTTTTCTTGTTTCATTCCCAGGCTTTAATGGAGTACTTCCTTCATAGCCTTCCAAGAAAGTGTACAAGGAAGTTAATGTTTTATGATTGTTCTTACACTTCACTGAATTGTTCTTACACTTCACTGACAATCTGCCTTTACACTTCATTGATATTATGGATTCCTAAGTAGAAATTATTTTCCCTATGAATTTAGGAAATAGTTCTCTGTTGTTTATAGTTTTCCATATTATTTTCATGAAATCTGAAGCCATTCTAATTCCCGTTCTATTTTACATGACTTGGGTTTTGTACCCTGGAAGCACGTAGGATCTTTTCTCTATACCTACTGTTTTGAAACATAATGGACCTTCCTGTAAATTCATTTCAACAACTTTGCAGGGCCTTTTCATTCTACAACATTATGTATTCTATATTAAAAAGTATTTAAAAGTGATACTAATATTTATTGATGAATTCCTTCCCCCACCTTCTATCTGAAACCTCTTAATTTTGTAGTGGTCTACTGATGTTCTTGTCTTTTCTCTCATTTTCCTTTTTTTTTTTTTTTTGGTTTGGGTTTGGGTTTTGCAGCACTTACAGGAAGAAATTTCTTACTTTTTACTTCCAAATGTTTTTTTGAGTATTTTTTCTACCACTTACAAAAATTTCCAAGTAGCTTTTACTGTTAAGATATTCATTTTGAAGCATTGTTTTTATACATTAGTAAAATTTTTTTCTCTCTTTAATGATAATTTTTTTTAAGTTCTTTCCACTAAAGTGCATTATTTTTCCTTGATGTCTATCATTTAGAAACTTTCTTCAGCTATCTGGTAGTGCTTCTTGTCTTCTCCTATTTAGGAAAGGGAACTTAAAACCTCATGGGAGCTATTAGCCCAAAGGCAGATATTTTGCACCAAGCTCGTATTTTGCATTCAAGTCTGCAATCTATTTAAATTTAATTTTTATATGTCATGTGAGATAAGTGTGGGTGTTCATTTTGTTTCCACACACATATCTGGTTCGTTCAGGAGCATTTGTGGTAAAGATTTTCATTTTCACCATTAAATTACCTTATCACTTTTTCCAAAATATAGTTGACCAAATATTCTGGTCAAATTATTTATATATTTCACCAAATTATATATATATTTTTTTCACCAAATTTATACTCTCATGGTTACTGTACCTTCATTGTAAGTAATGAAACTAGGTTTGATAATTCCCTCAAACCCATTATTTTTATCTTCATTTATTAAGTAGCTCCATATAAATTTTGGAATCATCCTATCAATTTCTATAAAAATATCTGCTGACATTTTTATTAAGAACACACAATTATATAGACCAAGAGAACTGCTATCTTAACAATATTGAGCCTTTCAATACATGAACATTTACTAAGGTCTTTATTTTTCTCAGATTTTTTGCAGTTTTCAAAATCATGCTCTGGGACTTTTTTGTTAAATGTATTCCTAGATAATTTTTAATGCCATTATAAATAGAATTTCTGAAAGTTTTATTTTTTTAAAGAAAAAAATTTTGCTACATGCATATGAGAAAACAATTGATTATTTTATGCTAACCTTGTTTCTTATGTACTTGCTAAAATCATTTATTAGTTCTAATAGTTTACTAGGAGATTCCTGCCTATTTGCTGTGAACAATCCCGTAAAGGAAGAAATCTTACTTCTCTCTTTGAAATTTTTATGATTTTTTTTCCTCCCCTAATAGTAATGACTAGGCCCCTCAGAACAACCTTTGAACAGACATGGTAATATTAACCTTGTCTTTAGCTTGTTCTCAGTCTCAAGAGGATGTAATTACACACGTGCATATATAAGTACATTAGTATGTATACATAAATATGCATGTAGTCAAATTATTAGGAATATGGGAAAATGCTACTTTTCAACAAAATTATATTGTCACCACACTAAATTTCATGTCACTAAAAGTATATCTATAAATCCTTTTAAAGCTTTCTAGTATTCCATTTATACTATATACAGTGATGCATTGCTTAGCAACAGGGATATGTTCTGAGAAATGAATTGTTAGGCAATTTCATCATTTCGCAAATGTCAGAGTTAATTACATAAACATAGATAGTATAACCTACTATACACTTAGACTATGTAATATAACCTATTGGTGCCACCATTTTATATGTGATCCACCGTTGACCAAAATGCCATTAAGCAATGCATGATCATAATTTAATCAGTCTTTTATTTATGGTTATTTACATTTTTTAATATTGGGAGCAAATTCATGATGAATAATTTTCAGCTAAATCTTTGTATGTATCATCAATTATTCACTAAGTTGTAAGTAACTGGAAGAGAAATTACTATATCAAATAATTTGCATATACCTATTAAATCCACTACTATGTTGGTGAGGAAACAAACTACATTTGAAAATATACAAGGGCGCCCATGATCTACATCTGGACCTCCTTTACTCTGTGAACCTTTCCAAGATTTCCTGCTCTCATATCTTATACTGGCCTCAGTATATACCATTCTGTTCCCCATATCAGGGTATCTGCACACTGTTCTCTGTGTGAACTGCCTTTCCTTTATCTGCCTGGTAAATGCCTTCTCATCTTTCAATCTCAACTCATTCCCCTTTTTGTGTCACTGCTATTTCTGTTACTATTGAGAACTTTATAACACTATATTGCATTGTCTATGTCATTTATAAAGATAATTGAGCTGCTCAAAGTCAAGGATAATGTTTTATTTCACTATTAAATATTCTCCACAAATTCTTATATCAATCTTTGTATATATCTTATGTTAAATGTTTTGTATACATTCATTAAATCCATAAAATCCAATGAGAAATTATAAATTCTTTTTTACAGGTGAGGAAACCTAAACTTAGAAAGGTGAAATTACTTCTGCAAGGATTCAAACCCAGGCCTACCTGTCTCTGAAGACAGTATTGTTTCTTCTTTGCTCTTAAATGAGCTAATATGTCCATTCTCCTTGTATGTTCTATCCAATACCTTCTTAATTGTCTTCTAGGGCGGCTGTAACAAATTACAACAAATATGGTAGTTAAAAACAACAGAAATGTATTCTTTTATAGTTCTAGGTGCCAGAAGTCTGAAGGTGTCAGCTGGACTGCATACCCTAAGGATAATTTCTTCCTGCTATCCCAATTTCTGGTGACTGACTGTCAGCATTCACTGGACATCTTTTAAAATGTAAATATTACATGACGATGTAAATGGTTTGAGGATAAATTAAGTAAATCACCTAACACTAAGTAGAAGGGAATTCCTGCTCACTCTCTCACCAGCTTTACAAATAACCCATCTCAGAGGCCAAATCACAAACTGAGTTACGCACACTAGACTTTAGTAAAAAAATCACTGAAAACAGAAGTTTAATTTTTAAACATGTACTTTTTGCTCTTAGCTAGTTTCTGTTTTCAATTTCTTTGGATCTAGTACTTATCTTCACAGGTCAAAGTCATATATATGGCTACATAGTTGAGATATGAGCTTTTAAGTATTTTGCAATTCCCTCCAATAAGACTAACAAATATTTAATGAATATGTATTGTGTGCCATTTTATGAGTCTCAAAAAAAGTGATAACTGATAGATTAATCTATATATTTTTTCCAAATAGCATTATCTAACTTGCTCACCAACTTTCTTCACCACATTTCCCCAAACTATAATTTAATCTCAAAGAATGAATATTTGCTGCTCTTGAGTACATTCAGTGTATGTACACATAGCACATATGTGCCAAGTATACTGTGGATGGGTAGAAAGAACAATAAAAAGTGAAGCAAAAGAACATATGTATCAAATCAGTATGTAATTAATTGAGAAATTACTTGTAATAGCACATGTGAGTTCAAGGAAAATAAAGATCATTGAAGCTGTCTACACAGAGCTTGGAATGGTGGAACCTCTTACATGGATAGATGATGTTCTACCTTCTCAATTTATTTCAGTCTACTTCATTTCTCCTGAATGTCACCGATAGTTATATAGATCCAGAAAGTAAATCAAAAAGAAAACCATGTATTTTTAATGTAACAAATGATAGTTGATCTTTATTATGATATTTATTCATGTAAATGAATAAATTGTGAGTAGAAATAGGAAATTATCTCAAGTTTACATAATCATGAGCTAGTATTCTTAATGTGTTGCATGAAGACAGATGTCTCAAAAGACTAGAAATCATGTATCCTCTTTGTATCAAATATTGCTTTTCTCTGTTTTAATTATAAAATAAGAATACTATTGAAAACTTATGACTTAAGTTGATTTTGATTTGTAAGAAATGGTAGGTAAAACCTAAAATTTAATTCATAACTATCTGTTCTTTTTTGCCTATCTTAGCTTAATTCCAGTAAAATTTGAAGCGAGTCAAATGATTTATTTCTTTAATCATAATTATTTCTCACAAATTAATATCTAATCCAATATTGGTTGTCTACCTTTCCTCAAAGGAAAAATACACATTATCAAATTAGAAATAAATAAGCAGTTCATAGAGACAGTAACAAAACTGGTCAAATATAAAGTTAAGAGTCTAATGAATGGATCTCTATAATTTAAGGTAAACATCATTTACCTTGGCAATATGCATATCTCATGCACTGTACATTCTGCTTATTATATCTTCATTATATGTTGAGATAGATTAATGGCTAATGTTATAGAGTTAAAGAGAATTTAGATTATTATATTTTCTTCTTTATGGACTTTATTAGTCTACTGAGACTGCCATAACAAATTCCATAGACTAGGGGTCTTAAAACAACAGAAATTTATTTCTCACAGTGTAGATGTTGAAAATCTGTGATCAGGGAGCTGGCATGGTTGGGTTCTGGTGAGGATCCTCTTCCTGGTTTGAGAATAGCCATCTTCTCTTTGTATTCTTACATGGTGGACAAAAAAAGACAGAGAGAATGGCAAACTCTTCTGTGTCTCTTTCAAAATGGCACTAATCCCATCATGAGAGCTCCACCCTCATAACCCAATTATTTCCTTTTTTCTTATGTAAATTTTATTTTTATATTCCCCATACAATTACAACGCCCTTATTTTGACCCCAAGCCCTCCTTTCCCCGCCCCCAACCCCCATAGAGTGTCTCTGATTCATAGTTGCTTGTTGATTTTGATATTTTGTTTCTTATAGTTATTCTTTTTCCTGGTTCCTTATTTAAGTTTTCTAGATTCCTGCTATGAGTGAGACCATCCGGTATTTTTCTTTTTCTTTCTGGCTTATTTCACTGAGCATGATCCCTTCAAGCTACATCCATGTTGCTGCAAATTGCATGTGTTTATCTTTTTTTGAATGCTGAGTAATATTCCATGGTATATATGTACCACATCTTCTTGATCCAGTCATCTATTTTGGGGCATTTGGGTTGTTTTCAAAGCTTAGCTATTCTAAATAGTGCTGCTATAAACATAGGAGTGCAGGTGCTCTTTGGAATTACTGTTTCTGTGTCCTTTGGGTAAATACCTAGGAGTGGAATTGCTGGATCATATGGAAGCTCTATGTTTAGTAGGTCAAGAAATCTCCACACAGCTCTCCATAGTGGTTGGACCAGTTTGCACTCCCACTAACAGTGCAGGAGAGTTCCTTTTTCTCCACAACCTTGCCAACATTTGTTGTTGCTAATTTTTTTAATATGTGCCATTCTCACTGGTGTGAGATGGTATCTCATGGTAGTTTTGATTTGCATTTCCCTGATTACAAGTGATGTTGAACATTTTTTCATATGCCTGTTGGACATTTGTATTTCGTCTTTGGAGAAGTTTCTTTTTAGCTCTTCTGCTCATTTTTTTGACTGAATTATTTTCTTTGTTTTTGTTGAGTCTCATCAGCTCTTTGCAGATTTTTGTGATCAGTCCTTTATCGTTAGTGTTGTGTGCAAAAATGTTCTCCCACTTGGTGGGGTTTCTCTTTGTCTTTGTTATTGTCTCTTTTGCTATGCAGAAGCTCTTTAATTTGATGTAGTCCCAGCTGTTTATCTTTGCCTTCACTGTCACTGCTTGGGTATGTGTCTGTAAAGATATCTTTGAGGTGCATATTATGTAGTGTTTCGCCTATATTTCTTTCTATGAATTTTATGGTTTCAGGTCTTATGTCTAGTTCTTTAATCCATTTTGAGTTGGTTTTTGTGCATGGTGTTAGGTAGTAGTCAAGCTTCATTCTTTTGCATGTAGCGACCCAGTTTTCCCAGCACCATTTTTTGAACAAACTTTCTTTGCTCCAATGCATAGTCTTTGCTCCTTTGTCAAAGATTAGTTGACCATAAATCTGTGGGTTTATTTCTGGATTTTCTATTCGATTCCATTGGTCTGTGTGTCTGTTCTTGTTCCAATATCATGCAGTTTTGATGATTATGGCTTTGTAGTATAGTTTGAAGTCTGGGAGTGTGATGCCTCCATTCCTTCTTTTTTTTTCAGGAGAGCTTTGGCTATTCGGGGTTTTTGGTGATTCCATATGAATTTCATCAATAATTGTTCTATTTCTTTGAAGAATGACATTGAAATTTTAATTGGAATAGCATTGAATCTGTATATTGCTTTTGGTAGGATGGCAATTTTAATAATGTTTATTCTTCCAATCCATGAGCAGGGGATGTTTTTCCATTTCTTTGTGGCTTCTTCTATTTCTTTTCACAGTGTTTTATAGTTTTCTTTGTATAGGTCCTTTACTTCTTTTGTTTGATTTATTCCCAAGTATTTGATTTTTTTGTTTTGATAATAAAAGGGATTTTTTTTAATTTCTTCTTCTTCAGATTTATTGTTTAGGAAGGCTACTGATTTTTGCATGTTGATTTTGTATCCTGCCACTTTACTGAACTGATTGATGAGTTGAATTAGTTTTTCTGTGGAGTTCTTGGGGTTCTCTATATATATTATCATATCATCTGCAAATGGGGATAATTTGACTTCTTCTTTTCCTATTTGGATTCCTTGTATGTCTTTCTCTTGTCTTATTGCTCTGGCTAGGACTTCCAGTATTATATTGAAAAGCAATGGTGAGAGTGGATATCCTTGTCTTGTTCCAGATCTTAATGGAAATGCTTTCAGCTTTCGCCATTGAGAATGATACTGACTGTTGGCTTGTCATATATGGCCTTCATGATGTTGAGGTATGTTCCTTGTATCCCAAGAATTTCAAGGGCTTTTATCATGAATGGATGATGCACTTTGTCAAAAGCTTTCTCGGCATCTATTGATATTATCATATGGTTTTTATATTTCTTTTTGTTGATGTGTTGGATAACGTTGATTGATTGATTGATTTTCAGATGTTGAACCATCCTTGTGTCCCTGGAATGAATCCTACTTGGTCATGGTGAATTATCTTATGGATACATTGTTGGATTCTGATAACTAAAATTTTATTGAGGATTTTTGCATCAGTGTTCACTAGGGAGATTGGCCTGTAGTTTTCTTTTTTTGTGTTGTCCTTGTTCAGTTTTAGTATTAGTGTAATGTTGGCTTCATAGAATGTGTTTGGTATTATCCCTTCCTTCTCCAAAAAAACTGGATCCCCCTGGGCTCCAACTTCCTGCCAGGCAGGACCAGGCTTGTGGGGGCCTTCAGCTCACCTCTGACTGCACAGGGCACCTTCTCCCTCTGGCTCCTCCGGGAGCCTTCTGCCGGTTTCAAACAGTCTTTATTGAAGAACGGTCCCTATTCTAATATGGCAATTTGGAGACAGGCACACTTTTCTGCACGCCTGGTTTGCCCTTGCTGTGGGTGCCTGCTCCCTCTCTGGGTTTGGACTACTGGTAGAAGGGGCATGGCTTGATAACCCAATTATTTTCTAAAGGCCCATCTGCAAACATTACCACATTGGTATTAGGGTTATAACATATGAATTTAGGGGGGGGACACAAATATCTATCACTTATAAGATATGTATTTGTATTCTTCACCTTACCAAAGAAGCTAGAATTCAGCAGTGTACACTTAAAGTTGAGCAGTTTATACTGTCCATAGAATTTTTAAAGAGCTTAAATCAGTGTGGGGCTTGCATTTACAAAACAGGTAACAAAATCACTTTGTTCACATCATTTCAAAATGTAAATAAGAATTACATTCCTTATTGGCTATTTTAATTTTGTTGAATATACATTAAATTATGTTAATGCTTCAATGGGGACATACTTTTGCATCCAGATTACAACCCATTAAACAGTTGCTTTATTTTCACAGAATTACATATAGGAATAAAAAATATGCACCCTGTAATAAGAGTAGAACTTGAGAATAATACCTTAGAGTAACTAGGAAAAGAACAGCCACATGAGTGGAAATGCTAAATTATAGACTATTTTCAGAAAAATACAATCATTCAAAAAATTGCAAATGCCTAAGACAATTCAAACTAATCGAAGAATTGCTATAATAATGGTTCTTAAGATATTTGGTTTAATGCTAGAAAGAGCATTATCTAAAATTAGCATATCAATTATTTATAGGTAAATAGTTGCTTTTCCCCCAGCTGAAGGGTATTCAAAAATAATTTGCTTGCTAATATAATTTATAAATCTCCCCAATTTTATGTTTTATGTTTTAACACGTACATAAGAAAGTGAAGTTTGCTACTTATATTCTTCCCATATGCTGTGCCCTCCACTTACCGTAGCCATAATTCTGCACTTTTGTGATATCAACTGCTAGACTTCTAGCTCATCTTGGTTATCTGAGAGTAAGTAAAAGAAATGTTTAGCAAATGGTAATTATTCAAAAAACATTACTTACTCATTTTGGCAGTTAATTTTTCTATACCCAAGTTGACTTATAAATTCCCTAAATTTTGTGTCCTACTTTAAATTATGCATATGTGTAATGTTTTTTAAGCTTCCTTCCATTGAACAATGTGTATATAACATTTGGACATTAAAAAAATGAGGTAACTCTTTTTCTCAAAAAATTTGTATTGTAAAGAATTGTGACCTACTTATTTTTTGGTCTGTGAATAACCCAGCCTTTCATACCTAAATTTTAGAACATAAGTAGAGCCAACACTGAGTTGTACCTCTCCCTCTGCAGTTCATCATTCTCTTTGACAAAGGCACCTAGAAGGTATCAGGGATAATATGGCTGCCCTCCATACCAAACCAAAGCATTCAAATATGTATAACAATGATCTTATTTGTCTTCGTTCACACCTATCAAGCATTTATCATTCATCAATTTGTGCCAATCATTCCTATATCCCATTCCCTCTTTAATCCATTCTGCTCTGTAAGGATGACAAGCTAAATAAGTATATTACATTATTAACATTTATCCCCCAAACTACACTTTTAATCTTCACTGTCTTTTTGTTCTAAAATCTCACAAATAAGGAAAATAACATTAAAGTGATAAGAAGAAGCATATACATAACATATGATTAGGAAAATATTTTGGATTTTTTAAACTTAATTCCTGGAAAACTTTATTAATCTGATAAAGCATGTAGGAATGTTTTGTCCTGAAAACCCAGTTATACTCTTGAGTCTCCTTATCAAAATCAATGAACTGTCCACTTAATGAAATTTTAAGTAACTGCAGTTCATCATAATAGATTGGATATTTCCTGAGCATAGTTTCTTATTGTATTTGTTCTACATTCTCTATTTGCACATTAATATATACTAGTTAGCTTTATGTCTGCACTTCAAAGATGTTAAATAAATAATTATATAAAATGACTTCTTATATTTACTTCCTTGAGGTATATGCTAAATGCATCCATAAATCCAAAATGTAAAAGTTTCATTTAATGTGGGTTTAAGAATTCCTATAAGTAAATATGTTGAGCGATATTAAGTATTCAATATCTATAGCTGTACTTTATATCAGTATTAGACAAGAGGTGTTACTGAATATACATCCCTTTAACTTAAAGGTATGCTTTTTTATATTTGTAGTATTCTTTATTATATAAGATAAAATAAGCAATCATCTTCCACTTTTTTAGAGTGCACAATTCAAGAAAACAGAATTTTAATAAATATCATTTATAAAGAAAATTATGAGACCCTAAAGTATTTTTTTCCAAAATCTTATACTAAGAAGCACTGGTGATACTGTGTTTAGCATAGCTGCCTTCCAAAATCTTGTCCTAAAGATAGTGTGATGAAAGTTGATTTAAATTTATCATTTGACCTTGAAATTCTACAACCAGGAATTTACCCAAGAGAAATGAAAATATGTGTCCACATAAAGACTTGATATAAATATTAATTGCAACATTATTTTTATTAAACAAAAAATGGAAACAATCCAAAATGTTCATCAACTGGCGAATGGTTTAAAAGGGATAGACACAGCTATAAATGACACATTATTCAGCAAAAAAAAAGTAAATGGAGTACTTATCGATGCTCCAATGTGGATGAATCTCAAAAATGTCATGCTGTTAAAAAAAAGTCACCCATGAAAGACCACATATTGTATGAGTCTATTTACAAGAAATGCCTGGTAAAAGAAAACCCTATAAGGCAGAAGGTAGATGAGTGTGTGGTGATCTGAAGTGAGAATGAAGAGTGACTGCAAATAGGTAAAGGGTAACTTAATGGAATGTTGGAAATGTTCTGAAACTAAATTGTGGCAAGCTACTCAAGTCTACACATTTACTAAAAAATCATTGAATTGTACATATAAAACAAGTAAATTAATGGCACATAAATTACATCTCAATAAAGCTGTTTTCAAGAATGATAACATGTAATACCTGAAAATGTAAAAGGACCTGCCTGGATTTGTTACACACTTTTGACTTTATCACACACTTGACTGAGCAAAGAACTGTCCCAGTACTATTCGATTCCCTAGTGTTATGATAAGAATTAGTTATCAGTCCAATCTCAAAAAAACAGCATTACCACTTCTCACCTCTGAATTTATTAAACTTCCCAAAATTACAACAAAACATCTCAATTAATTATAAATAACCAAGTTATTTTACACAGATGCTAATCAGATGGCTTTCCTCCCTCTCTCCCTTCCTTTATTCCATTCTCTATATTTCAGATACATTTATAGAGGCAAAATTATTTGTAATTTTAGTAAATTCTATGTATTGGTTACTTATTGCTATAAAACAATATTACCTCAAACATAGTACCTTAAAAAGCACACACATTTGTCCTCTCACAGAGTCTGTGGATCAGGAGCATGAGCATAGCTCAGCTGGGTCTTCTACAAAGCTGTAAGCAAAATATTGGCCAGTACTACACTCTCATTTGAGATGCAAGTAAGGAAGTATCTGCTTGCTCACTACTGTGATTATTGGCCAGCATCCATTTCCTTGGACACTGCTGGGTTGAAAGCATCATTTTCTTATTATCTGTTGGCCAGAGGTTGTCCTTGGTTTCTTGCCATGTGACCCTCTTCATGGACAGTTTACATCATGACAGTTTGCTTATTCAAAGTCAACAAAAAGAGAGACTCCTCATAAAATGGGATTATAATCTTATGGACATGAAGTCCTCACTTAATTTCATTCATAAGTATTTGGAAATTATACCTTTAAGGAAACAATGTCTAACAAAAGTAGTTCCTCAAATAGATTCTATAATTAAAGTTTCACCAGGATTTTTTTTTTTAAATAGAGGCATGTTTTATTTATTTATTTATTTATTTGTTTGTTTGTTTATACATGCACTGGGTACAGTCAGAAGCGCAGGACGGTGAGAGAATTCACCAGAGCCAGAGCAGGGAGCAGAGCAGGCAGAAGGACCGAAGTACACTGCTGAGGGGAGCAGCGGGCGGCAGGAGAGGTCTGCGCGCCATGTGGGACCCTCCTCTGGTGGCCGGGGAGCAGCCGGGGATCGAACTGGCGCGGCAGAGGCCTCGGGCAGCTTCGCAACCCAGCGCTCAACCGCTGCGCCACCGGGGAAGCCCTCACCAGGATTTTTTTAATCAATGTTATAGCAAAATAACTTGAACAAAATGACGTTTTTCCAGAACTTATCATTAATTTTGCAATGTGCTAATGATTAAAGGCCAGTCATAGGTCCCACTTACACTCACATTGATATTCATGGATTCAGCCAACCTTGAATGTTGTTTAGCTGAATCCATAGATGCAGAGCCTGTGTATATAGAGGGCCAATTAGAAGGGACTTGAGAATATATGGAATTTGGTACCACTGGTGGTCCTGAAGCCAATCCCCCATGGATAACAAGTTAAATTTCTGGGGAGTCAAAGTTATACATGAATTTCCAACTGCAGGGGAGTGGCATCCCTGATTCCCTGCATTGTTTTGTTTTGTTTTTTTAATATATATTTTTTAAGATTTATTTATTTATACAAGAACTGGGGTACAGGCCAGATGTGCAGGAGTTTGAGAGAATTCACCAGAGACAGAGTGGGGAATAGAACTGGCAGACTGACTGAAATACACTGCTGAGGGGAGCAGTGGGTGAGACAGGAGAGGTCTGCTGCATCATGTGGGTTGCTCCCTGGCTGGCTGGGGATCAAACTCATGCTGCAGAGGCTGAGGATTGCTTCATTGTGCAGTGCTTAATCCCTGAGCCACCAGGGAGCCCCTCCCTGCATTGTTAAAGAGTCAACTCTACTAGGAAGTGGGAATCATGAGGGAATCCTACAGCCTATCTGTCATTGTCAGTTTGCCATCTAGCCTTCAGTGACTCGGGTTCTTTCCATGCACAAGATAACGTCACCCTATCCCAGAGTCCCATTAAAGCATCTGCACAAAGTCCAGAATGCCATGATACAAATCAGATCCCAGTGATGCTGAGGTCCTTAGTTTGATTTGTCATCCGTAAAACTAATGGGACAAGTTATATGCCCCTCCCCATTTCCAACATACAATGAATGAACAAGCATAAAAAATGTATACATAAAGGCATTCCTGTTCAAAGGGGGTAAATACATGTATAGAGGAGCCACTGGTCCATAGTAATTCTGAAATCCATCCTGGCAAATGTTAAGAGTCCCCTGATAATGCTTCAAAGCCTATGGTAATTTTTTGTGGCTGAGAATTTAACAAAAGGTTTAGTTATACCCTCATTTCTCATCCAGACCTTGTTTTTGTGACAGCTTGGGACCCATTACTCAAATTTAACATATTTTGTCTCTGGAAAAGCTAAACATTTCCCAATTCATCAAGTCCTAGTTCCTTTTGGTTTAGAAGTCTACCCTCAATATGTCCCTCTCCTCTTGTATTTTTCCCATAAGTAGCAAGAAGAAACCAGGCAGCATATTCAATACTCCCTTGAAAATTCCTTTAGCTAAATAACTAAGTACATCACTTAAATTTTCTTTTTCCCACATAATTGCAGAAGACAATTTTACTAAGATTTTTTTTCTACAACACAAGAATTTCTTTTTCTCCAGTTTCCAATAACATACTCCCCACTTCCTTTAAGTTCTTACCAGCAACATCCTTAAAGTCCATATGTCTGTGAACAATCTGTTGCAGGAATTTAAGCTTTCTCTACTATTGTTCTCAAAAAATTTCCAGCCTCTACTCACCGCCAAGTTCCAAAGTTACTCCCATATTTTCAGATCTCCTGGTACCAAAATCTGTATAAAATTATTTACCAATCTGTTACCACAAACATCATATCTTAAAAAGAACATTTATCATCTCATAGCTTCTGTGGGTCAGAAGACCAAGAAGAACTTTGCTGGATATTCTGCAAGGATGAAAGCATGCTGTCAACCCAGTAGTCTCATCTGAAGTTTGCCTGAAGAAGGACCCACTTACAGCAATTTCAACTTTGTGTAATATATGCACATTCACATCTATTTCCCACACGTTTGCCACAATTTATAGGCTGGAAATTTATAGGACCTGCCCATACTCAAGGTAAGAGCTTTGGCATTCTTGGTGAATACCAAAGGTTGGAGATCATGGATGACCCTAGAAAGTGTCTTCTATCTACTAGAACAAGGCTAGTCCTCTCTATACAAATGGATGAAATTTTAACTTAAGTCTACTATCCATTTCTTCTCAATCATCATTCTAGGGGGTTAGCATGTTAGAGTTTCACAAATCAGTTTACATTTCATGAAATAACTTTTTTCCATTTTCACCTAACATAAACATCAAGGATGATAAAAGGAATAGAAATATATAATATTATGGTAAATTTAAAAATATAAGATGACACAGAGTATAATTCAAATGAGTATGATAAAAAAAAATGGGAAGAAACTCACCAGGGTGAAGCAGGTATAGAAAGTGAAGTAAGGTCATGTACATCCAGAAGTGACCTATTGGCTTTTGAATTGAAAAGTCTTAACACTGGCTATGAGCAAAAATGATTTTTTATACAATTATCTTAGAAATGAGTTGTTTTTTTTTAAATGCTCAGTATTGGTAAATTTATAAATGATATGCACAAAAACCAACTCAAAATGGATTAAAGAACTAGACATAAGACCTGAAACCATAAAATACAGAGAAGAAAATATAGGTGAAACACTACATGACATGCACCTCAAAGACATCTTTACAGACACATCACCCAAAGCAGTGACAGTGAAGGCAAAGATCAACAGCTGGGACTACATCAAATTAAAGAGCTTCTGCACAGCAAAGAGACAATAACAAAAACAAAGAGAAACCCCACCGACTGGGAGAACATTTTTGCACACAACACTAACAATAAAGGACTGATCACAAAAATCTACAAAGAGCTGATGAGACTCAACAAAAACAAAGAAAATAATTCAGTCAAAAAAATGGGCAGAAGAGCTAAAAAGAAATTTCTCTCAAGAAGAAATGCAAATGACCAACAGGCATATGAAAAAATGTTCAAAATCACTTGTAATCAGGGAAATGCAAATCAATACTACAATGAGATACCATCTTACACCAGTGAGAATGGCACATATTAAAAAAACTAGCAACAACAAATGTTGGCAAGGTTGTGGAGAAAAAGGAACTCTCCTGCACTATTGGTGGGAGTGCAAACTGGTCCATCCACTACGGAGAGCTGTGTGGAGATTTCTTGACCTACTAAACATAGAGTTTCCATATGATCCAGCAATTCCACTCCTAGGTATTTACCCAAAGGACACAGAAACAGTAATTCCAAAGGGCACCTGCATCCCTATGTTTATAGCAGCACTATTTACAATAGCTAAGCTATGGAAGCAACCCAAATACCCAAAAATAGATAACTAGATCAAGAAGATGTGGTACATATACACAATGGAATATTACTCAGCAATCAAAAAAGATAAACATATGCAGTTTGCAGCAACATGAATGGAGCTATAAGGGATCATGCTCAGCAAAATAAGTCAGAAAGAAAAAGAAAAATACTGGATGGTATCACTCATAGCAGGAATTTAGAAAACCTAAATAAGAGAGCAGGAAAAGACTAATCAATACAAAGTAAAAATCAAAATCCACAAGCAACTATAAACCAGAGACATACTATGGAGTCGGGGGGAGGGTGGGGAGGGGAAAGGAAGGACTAGAGTCAAAATAATGGGGGGGGTGCAATTGTATGGGGAATATAACCAAGATGAAAATGCATACATTGTGCAAAGATGAAAAAAGATGTAAGAATTATATAAAATAAAATATTTAAATAAAAAAATTATAAATGATAAAATAGATGCTATGATAATAGCACTCATTACACCCATCAAACTTCTATTATTAACATTCTTTTATGTTGCCTTAGGAAAAATATTTTAATTAAACAGTTTCTACATCAGTTGAGATAATGCAGGTGACATTTAAGATTATTTAAATATACATATCATTGCATTAACGATTACTCTAGTGTGGCATTTTGCTGCAACTCCTAAAATAATTGCTTCTTGGTATCCTTTCTAATGACAGTAATATTAAATACTATGGGATAAATTTCACCTGAGTTTGGTTTTTAAATGTAATTTGTAACTTTGAATAATAACTGTATCCCAGGCACATTCTAAATGATTTACATGTATCAGTTCATTTGATCCTTACAACAAGATAAGTGACATGCTATTTAATTGCCATTTTCCAGATGAAATACCATATACAAAAAGATTAAAAAACCTATTCAGTTTCACATAGCTGGTAAGTGATGGAGCTTGGATTCAAACCCAAGCATCTCATTTTAAAGACCATGCTCTTTACTATGACACAGCTGTCTCTCTTAATGAAGGTTTTCTGTAGTTTTATTAATATTTGACTTACATTAGGAAATTGAAAACTGTTCTAAATATTCAAATCATTTTGTGTATCAACTCAGTTTCTAATGAATGGTCATACCAGGAAACAACTACAGTAATTTACTTAAATAAGCTAAAAAAATATATAAAATATTATGCACTTAAGTGGCAGATGCTTTCCCTGAGAATCATAAATGGCAGTCCTAATGGAAACTTTATTAAGGAAAAAATAATGATTAAAATGAGTTTGCTCTTGAGAAAAGGAATCTTACCACAAAAAAAAATAAATAAAATCTACCTAGTTAATAAATTTTTATACTAAGATAATTTCAGGAGACACACAAAAAATCTATTACTAAACCATTACATTTTAAAATAGGCATTTTAGGGCCTCCCCGGTGGCACAGCGGTTGAGCGCTGGGCTGCGAAGCTGCCCGCAACCTCTGCAGCGTGTGGTTCGATCCCCAGCCGCCAGCGAGGGTCCCACGAAACGCGCAGACCCACAAGGTGCGCAGACCTCTCCTGCGTGCCCACTGCTCCCCTCAGCAATGTGTTTCGTCAGTCTGCCTGTTCTGTTTCCTGCTCTGGCTCTGGTGAATTCTCTCACCCTCCCACACTTCTGACTGTACCCAGTCTTGTATAAATAAATAAATAACTCTAAAAAAAAAACTGAAAAAAAAAAGATAAAATGGGCATTTTAAAATTGTATTTCTTAAAAGGATTGTGTTATTTAAATTTAACTAAGAGTAAAAAAAAATTCTTTAATCTTGTTATTCTGATTTTACATTGATAACCTAAACAGAAAAATAAATGTAAGATTACATGGAAGTAATGGCAATGACTGCTTCTATAATGTTGCAAATACCATAAGTTGTTTTATCTCATGCTGTGATAGATATACTCTATGTCTCCTACAATGTTAGTCTCTGTGTCTTGATTTTTCAATCTTCTTTATCAATGAGATTGTTTTTGAAAAGCTGCAAACTGCTACAGCTTTCAAAAACCTTGCAAGAAAGCCACTTGCTATATGTAAAGAATTCAATCCATCTGCATGCATAACTTGCCAAATAAGAAAACAAAGAAAGAAAAAACAAAGGAAGAAAAAAGAAAAGCAAGAAAGCAATCTGGAAGCTTCCATCTTTTATAATGGCATTTATTTCAAATTGACAATATAGCTACTGAGGGTAACTACAGAAACATTTTTGTGAGACATCTTATAACTACCCAAAATGGTAAAGCAAGAAAGTTAAATGAATATGAAAGTCATACAAATAAAATGTCTCTAAGTCCTCCAGCTTTTTTTTATGGGATCCCCAATTACTTCAGGTTCTAATCCCCATGCCACCCACTATGGTAAGTTCAGTATCCTAATTTTGCTGTAGAGTCTCAGAGTCGAGAAGAATGGAAATCTGGAGAAGTAAAATCTCCAAGTCTCTCTTTAAATTACTTCTTTTAACCAGTGATTGCTATTCACTCTCTTGCCTTCTGTGACTGTTATCCCCTTCCTTACTATCTTGACCCACGTTAAACATCATCACACACTCATTAACCAACTGAAAACTAACATAAGTATATAAAAAAGTTCACTGAAGATTTAATGATAAAACAACAATAACATAGAACAGGAAGCAACTTCAAATATTATGTCAGACATTACTGTTCAAAAATTCACCTCCAGTCCTGACCACAGGAAATGTCTTGCTAACAAATTCATCCTTAATTAGACTTTGCATCTATTATGCCAGGATCATCCTCTCATGAGAACTTTGTTCTCTTTTTTTCCAGTTCCAAAGAAAGAGGACACATTTTAAAAATTACAGTTTTCTTTAAATTCACATTCAAAATCAGGTCTCCATCTCCCATCAATTTTTGCAAATAGAAAAGTGGAACATGCAAGGTAGTAGCTCACATATTAAAATTTATTTTCTCTCCTCTTCCAAAAAAATACAGGTTATGTGGATTTTTTCCCTTTACAATAGGATTTAGAAATGTTTGAGAAATCTGAAGTGACTTTACTCACGTATATACAAACAGATAAACACAGAGGGAATATCCCATAGTAGAAATAAATCATGCTTCTGGAGAAAAAAGGACAAAATATGGAAAAAGATAGAAAGATAGGCCTGGCTTCAAATCCTGACTCAATCACTTGGTAGCTTGATAACCATGTTCACATTCCTAGTATCATTGAATCTCATGTCTGATAACATCTCTCTCACACTGTTGCTTAAGTATTACAAAAGACAATGTGTGATAAGTGATTTTTCCTAAAGACTTTGTGTAATAAACATTAGTTGTCCCTCCTTTTCTCCTGAAAGTCAACAGAAAGTCCACAAATGCTTGTGATTCCTTAATTAATCTTCCTTCCATGCCTGAAATTATATTTAATCTAATAATATCTAAAGAAATACCTTCAGCTTCTAGGAGAAAAATATTAAATGTATGGTACATCTGCAATGTTTACAAAGGAATCTTCATTTTCTTTATTTTTGTTACTTTTTCTCCCAAAAGTTCCTTTGGGAAATTGAATCATAAATTTCTTAATAATACTAAACCCTAAGCCAGGAAGGATAATTTCAAAAATATGAAATTTACAATATAAACAAAACATAAATCTCCCAAATTTTGTAATGTATAATTAGCAGTCTAGAACTTTTTTGTGGGTCTAGATCCCACCAGCCAATTGAGAAATTCTTCTGAAACATCTACAGAAAGAATGCTGACACATCTGGCCCCTCAGGCAATGCAGTGTAAAGACTGGCTTGGTTCTGGGCTGTGCTTTTGCCAAGAGAATCTGTGAGAGATTGCTTTTGTGGACTTTTTAAAAACCTCCACACTTTATCTTGATCAGAAATTGTGATCTAAATGTGCCAACTGGAATGTCCAAAAAATTCCAGAAAATTCAGTAAATAAAGCACAAACCCTAAAGAGTTCATAGATGTTTACTATCAAATAAAAATTAAGTGTAGCTGATACTAATCTCTTCAATTGGACAATGAATTCTTTTTTTTTAAAGATTTATTTATTTATTTATACAAGCACTGGGTACAGTCAGAAGCGCGGGAGGGTGAGAGAATTCACCAGAGCCAGAGCAGGGAACAGAACAGGCAGACTGATGAAGTACACTGCTGAGGGGAGCAGCGGGCATGGCAGGAGAGGTCTGCGCGACATGTGGGACCCTTGATGGGGGCTGGGGATGGAACCAGCACTGCAGAGGCTTTGGGCAACTTCGTAGCCTGGCACTCAACTGCTGCACCACCAGGGGAGGCCCATGAATTCTATTTTAAACTTCAGTAGGGGACTCATCATAAAAATTGCAAACAGAGAGGAACATTTTTGCAGCAAGTATAAAACAATGGATGTAATACTCTTCCATAAATGTTCCCAAAGTTAGGTATAAAAGTGAAAAGGTGAGTTTTATATTTGAAATTTTAACTTGTGCCAATATTTTTAAATAAAACAAAGTTTTATCAGAACAGAACTAGTATAACTATGAATGTTGTTATAACATAAATCTAATGGGATTTTTCATACTGGAAACTAAGAGTAATAAGGAGTTCCATAGATTGTGAAAATTATTGACCCAATAATTTTCAACAGGAATTTAATTAATATAAGATAGAGCCCATTTAGAACTGACAAACTGACATTTGTACTTCACTTTATATATTCAATATTTTCCAGAAGTGAAAAGCTTCAATATCTTCATTTTATAATGCAAACAAAATTTTGGATACTCATTCCAAAATTATTTTAAATGTTCTATTTTTTCTTCTGCAAAGTGAAGAGAAAGAATCCTTCACTTACCTTTAAGAACAGTGAGCAATTATCATTAAAATGCCTCAAGATTTTTGGAAAAGAGCTTCTGATGATTAACATGTAATACTTGAAAAATTGATACTTGATTATAGAAATCTTCATGATTTTCATATTCATTGTCATCATCTCCTTTAAATCATACCCTTTATTTATTTATCCATTTACTCATGTAGACAAATAGAGTGCCTAATATCAGTGATAGAGAAATTAACATACATATAAACCAAAGTCAGACTGAGAAGTGATGTCAGAAAGTAAAAGAGTAAGAATTGCTTCTACTCCTAGTAAACAAGAGACCAAATTTATCTTCCATCCTCCAACTTAAAATAATAACGATAAAAAATAAACACAAAATACATGTTTCAAGATAGTGAATATCAGCCAATGAATTCCAGAGAGACAAGAAACTTCCAAGCTGCTCCAAGATATGCCAAAGTGGCATATTGATTATGTTGAACTAAGAAACAATCGATGAATGAATGATACCCTAAACTTCCTTCCCTCCTAAAAGCCAAAGTTTTTTCTGACTCATTTCCATCCTGTTCCTCCTGGAGGCAAGAAATAAATCTGTATGTGAAAGTTATCCTTCTTGCACAGAGATGGAAAGACACCCTTAACATTAAAGACAGGGACAAGAAGATATGCAAACAAGCTCTGTTTAGGTGCTCAATGAGTTGTGCAAGCCAAAACTTTAAGAATTTCTTTATCCTGTCTATTCATCCCAAATTCATTGCTTTGTTGTCTAAAAATTATATAAACTAGTTGTTTTAGTCATTCACTGGGTTCCATATCTTATGGACCTCAATTTGCATGAAATTAATTTTGTCTTTTCTCTTGCTAATGTCCATTTATTTGGGGGCCAAAAGAATTAAAGGAGTAAAGAAATATCCCCCTCAAACTTCTCCTACAAATTAAACTAGGTACTACAATGATCGTCCCAGATATAATGTCTTGAGATAACTTCCAGATCACAGAATAGAGAGGAGGAACACAAGCAGTTCCTGGTGGACAACCTGGGGAGAGCAGGAACTAAAAAATCTAGGGGTGTTAAAGTAGCAAGAGTTTGCAGGAAAGCATACTAGAGGATAAAGTGATGAATATAGAAAGACCCTGGACATCTGTAAAGGGTTCTCCTCATGTACTAATCAGTGCTTTTATGGGAGGAAATGACCTGAATCCAGAGAAAAGCCATCCAAAAGAATCAGAGGAAATAGGATTAAGCATATACACAGTGCTGGAAACAGTCCTTGCTCAGACTAGTCAGACTGAAAACCTCCTTCACAGGAGGATATTGATACGTTGATCAAAAATAACCCTAGACTAACTGCTAGGCTGATCCTGCATTACAAATCTTAAAAGTAAGATGTAAAAAGATCAGGCTATTTCCAAGTAATCTAATTATATCTGGCATAAAAACCCAAGGTTACTGATAAGAACATAAAAATATGTAGCATCCAACAATATAAAATAACAGTATCTAGCTCCCATTCAAAGATTACCAATTATGCAAAGAAGTGGGAAAATATGAATCATGGTGATAAGAAAAAAAAATTCAAAGTCTACCCAGAACTGATCCAAATGTTAAAATTAAGAGACAAAAACCTTAAAATTGATATTATAACCATTTCACACATATAAGAAGTTTAGAGACACAGAATATATAAAAATATCTAAATCAAACTTCTAAATAAAATGTCAAGATTAAATAAATACTAGATAAATAACTACATACTAAATAAATATTAGATTAATGAGAAATTAGACATTGCATAAGAAAAAGATTAGTGATATATACTGTATCACTATATACTATATACTCTACCATATATACATCACAGTAGAAACTATCCAAAATGAAAGACAAGAGGAAAATATCATTAAAAACATTATGAGTAGTAGTAAGCTGTGAGAGAACTTTGTATTAGTGGCCTGATAGGCATGTAATTGAATTCTCTAAAGGAGAGAGTATAGATTTTGGTGCCGGTTACATGCATACACATACTTGTCAAAATTCATCAAATTATAATTTCAAATTGACTGCTTTTATTTTATGTATGTAAATTACATCTTGATGATGCTTACAATATTTCAACCTCCTTATTATAATACTATATCTAATAATGCTATAGGTTTACTAGAAAACTGCAAATAAGTTTCTCTAACTACCTTCCTGATGTGTGATTGGAGAACAAATACTTGCATCAGCTTCAGAACATCCTTTTGTAGTTTCATCAGGTTTTAAAGTGTGTTACCAAAAACAAAAACAGTATCAATATTCTTTAATTATTATTCTTCCACAAATAGTTCCTGGTTATAGGAATGCAGAAAATGTCTTTGCAAATCTTTAATGTTCTGAAGTCCTTTGCTGAAGAGCACTTTAGATCTGGGGATGGTCTGCTATATAGCATACCTAAGATTTCACGTGTTCAAGATCTCTCAGAGAAAACAGTTTTGTTAATAAATTTTATGAAACTAGAGTTTCAAACCTATAAATACAGGAGGATGTGAAGTGTTCCTTAAGTTTATCTTACAGCACCTCCTGGTGTTTAGATACTGAAGATTTATTTATTTTTATTTGTTTGTTTGTTTTAGATACTGAGGGTTTAAGAAATAATGCATACCTGCACCCCTATGTTTATAGCAGCACTGTTTACAATAGCTAAGCTTTGGAAACAACCCAAATGCCCAAAAATAGATGACTGGATCAAGAAGATGTGGTACATATATACCATGGAATATTACTCAGCATTCAAAAAAGATAAACACATGCAATTTGCAGCAACATGGATGGCGCTGGAAGGAATCATGCTCAGCGAAATAAGCCAAAAAGAAAAAGAAAAATACCGGATGGTCTCACTCATAGCAGGAATCTAGAAAACTTAAATAAGGGACCAGGAAAATGAATAACTATAAGATAGTGAAAATCAAAATCAACAAAAAACTATGAACCAGAGACACTTTTAGGGGGGCGGGAGGGGAGGGATTGGGGTCAGAATGGGGGGGCTGCAATTGTATGGGGAATATAACAATAAAATTTATTTAAAAAAAAAAAAAAAAAAGAAATAATGCATAATGAGTTGTGCATTATTGGATAGCCAAGTCTTTATTTTACCCTAAAATCAAAGATACCAGAAGGCTTAATTTTTGAGAAAAATAAGCCTATGCAATACATGAATATAAATGTGTAAATTATTTACAAAAAACCAGATATGCTTGGTTGGAATCTGCCACTACGTCAAAAGACATAAAAATAATGCCTACTTAAGGATAATTCTATTTTTAAAAAAAAGAGGAGACACATAAGATTTTTTTTAACAGAGTTCTTTTTAACTATCTCCAAATAGAATGCTTTTCATTGAAAGAACTGAGAATTGCATAAAAAACTAACAAATAATAATCTTCTTGTTGCAGACCCAAAGGGATATGAGGACCTGTATTCCCAAAAACATGATGTTTATCATGTTTTCAACCTCTTAGCTGGTAAGATGAAGCACCAAAGAACAGTCTCCTTCAAACTCAGCTCTACCACAGAATGGGGTGAAAATAAGGCCTGAGTTCAAAATCACTCGGGATGATGGACAAGGCAGCTGTGGCCACGCTTAGGTAATCAACCATTCACCATAGGTGCTAACCCTACTTGTGTCATGCAAGCTGACTTTTGCAGCAGCTGGACCCTTTATCTCAGTGGGGTTCTTATCAGTTATTAGGTATGGAGAAAGTTCAAGACCAGTTTCACCTATAAGTAGGTTATAATATGTTGAGGCCAAAAAAAAAATAAGATAAAGAGCATGATGAGGAGCTAAATTCACTGTCTCTCCTCATGCCTACACACTGACCATGCCATTTTCCCTAGACTTCTGTTAAGGTAATCAGCGAAGTAGGAAAAGGAAAAAGCTGCACTCAGCACATTTTGCTATATCTCAATGATCTGAAACAATTTGGAGGTAGAGGGGATTAGAGATATGAAAACTGAAATGTCTGTGATTATCTGTGGATATCATTTATCCATGCTGGCCCTTACCCCAATTCCATAGGTAATTTAAAGAGTCAGCTAGAGTTCATCTCTCACAGGGATACCAAGCAGCCAGGTCAAGGATTAAAGTTGGAGGGAAAGCATTTGTCATTAAGTTACATAAGAAACAACAGTATGGCTGATCTCTCGCCAACATCATTCATCTGTAACAGAGGTAACATGTCTTGGTATACTCACAATAAGGTAGAAATTTTAAAATTAATAAATTGGTTAGTTAAAATTATCCTTTTCCTTAGTCTTTTTTAGTTTCTGTTGTTTGTGTATTATTAAAATACATTTTTATTCTACTGGAGAAAATCAGCAGGTGCCTTTTAATTATTCAGACTCCTCTGGAAACCAACTTACTTAATGTAATTACATCTGGGATTAAAATATTACTAATAAAAACCATTTGTAGTTCTTAGGGAACTTGGCATATGTAGTTGCAAGTTTATGAAAATAAATGATTATTCTTTTTGACTTATTTTGATTTTGTTTTTCATAAGTATTGAAGAGCAATGGTCAGAAAAAGATGGTAATATTTATCTTTGAGATGAAATATACTTTTTCCAACTATGCAAATTTTATCTATGAAAATCCATCTTGTTTGCTATAGCTACACCCAATTGCATATATAGGGAAAGTTCTTCATGTCATCTCCAGCACAATAAATAAGGCAATAATTTGTTTTTAACGAAATAAAAGAACACCTTAGAGATGAAACAAAATGGATATAGATTCCAAACATAATCAAGCAGGATACAAAAGAATGTGCAACTACTAATATGAATAAAATTCAACAATAAACAATGTAATTTATATTTTTTAAACTACTGTTCTTTTTTTAAGATTTATTTTATTTATACAAAAGCTGGGGTACAGGCCAGAGGCACAGGAGGGTAAGAGGATTCACCAGAGACAGAGCAGGGAACAGAACAGGCAGATGGACTGAAAGCATTGCTGAGGGGAGCAGTGGGCGAGACAGGAGAGGTTACCGTGCCATGTGGGTATCTCCCTGGCCGGCCAGGAATCGAACCCGTGCTGCGGACAGCCTCACAGCACTGCGCTCAACCCACTGTGCCAAAAAGCCAGAATCTTATGAAGCTGCTTTTCCAGTTATCCCCTGGTTTTGAATAAAGAGGAAGGGTGTTTAGGGTAGAAAATTTAAGTGTAGCTGTTTTGATATGAAAACCACTACAATTTCATATTTGAGCCAACCAATAAAGTACCCATCAACCTTTTATAACTTCAGAAAAAGTCTCTTACTAGCATTTATGCCCACCTGAATATGTAAAGGCTGCACTTGGCTGGGAGTTGACTCTGGGGAAATTATTCTGAAAGGAGCAAGTTAGGAAGGTCTAAGCACACAGCCTTGCAACACAGGGAAAAAAAAAAAAACATTTCTTTCCTAGTGAAGGAACAGCTGCACATTTCTCATGGCCCTCAATTATGATCTATGCGTACCAACAAAGACAACAAATTCTGCTTTTTATATTAGTGTTCCTACAACTGACAACAAAATCTTGTTTCAAGCAGCTAAAAGAAGGCAGAAAGTAGAGCTCTCATGATCCAAACAGCTTGCACAGAGATGACTATAAACTGCTCTTCCAAATGCAAGACTGTCTGAAAATAATTCATGTTTAAAGTTTCTAAGGCTTATCAAAAATTGGGCCATTTATTTTTAAAAATTAACCCCTTTCCTTCTAATTGTGAATTACTAATAGTCCAACAGTTGGATTGATTTGCTATCCTTTTTGTGTTTGTTAAGACTGAAATTCACGCACCTCCATCACTGCTTTCACAAGGTACTGTATTTGATTTTTCAGTCAGTTTCTCCTCATAAATATATTTATTTCTCCATCTGTTCTGTTATTGGCCAATTAGAACAGTTCTTCTGGCTCCATCTAGGTTATCCTTAAGACACAACAGACAATATTCTTATCACACTTTGAAGCTATTGTGAAAAAGTCTTAGTCCTCACGCTTAAATGTCTCAGCCAGACACCAGATGTCAGCCCTGGACATTGTCCTCAAGCCAATGCCAGTCCATGACAAAATTGACACTGCAGTGAAAAAAGCAAAAATTTAAAAAAAGGGGAAGGAACCCACTGTTTTTATAATGCTGAATGTTGTCAATCTGGGAAATGTCCTTAATTCTAAGCACAACTTTCAGTTTTTCATATGGTTAAATTCTCCTTTTTTGAAATTGTTTTTAAAGGGCCCTATTTGGCACAATAAAAATGCTATATAAATTTTCCAATCTTGTGATCTTTTACTGATATGTAAAATTTTAAAATATGAATTGATCTAAAGAAGCAGTTCTGTGGCTTTCCAGGTTGTCAGTAACAAAGTAAGAACTAATAAGTGGTGTCAGATACCTGCTATAGCCAAGCAGGGAAGCTTCCACATTAGTCTTCAGATAGGAACCCCTTAAATTGACAAGACTCAATTCAAAATTATATGCTATTTGGTTTTCTATCACAAAACCTTTTTCAGGTAACTCAAACTAATCACCCATTATTTTTGTCTACCAAACCAAACTTTTATAAGTAACAGACATCATAAAGTTAAATTTCTTCTCAAGTATTCCCAGACTAATATTTATCAATGGAGTCTGAAGAAATGACTTGGTTCAGGCAGCAAGGCCTTGATTTCCCCAGAGAACACTGGTCCCCAGTGAAGTCCTTCCATTTATATGTGATGGGACGTCCATTACAAGAGTCAGATATCTCATCTCTTCCCTAAGCCTTTCCTCTTCTTTCAAATGGAGGCTACACAAATAATCCTGACCCTCCTAAGAGGATATGAACTGAAATTTACTTTGTAAAATTGTAGTCATTATCTTGATAGCATTTTAATTCTAAATTTTAGGTCAATGCATGTGATTTAAATGTCAAACGGGAAAACAACTATTCTTTCGGGTGACTTTCTACAGATGGATACCAGCTTAGTATTTTGACAATTAGAGGTAGCAGGATTATGAAGGAATATGGAAACAATTGAATAGTGACAATTAAATAGGATTCTCTATAATGTACACTTTAAACTGATATGTAATGTACTTATATATAAGACCATGTTATATCTATGAAGCCAAAAAAACAACAGGAAAAACTTACATCATCAGTATTTTATTACATCAATGGATATTTCTCTGTTTGCTCTTTCCTCATGAGATAGCATTCTAGTTTTTGGATTCAAATGTTACACATTCGCTAGCTGGATTTCCTATGTTGTGCAATTCTCTGAGTAACCTCCATTAATCTAATTTCCTCAAGGGGTCCTAAGGTGATTACATTCTTTAAATTGGAGAGTTGTTCTTTTTATGGCCTCACAGAGAACACACACTGAATTACTATCTCATCCACAGATTGGAGAAAGATGCTGATATAAAACAGGTGTATATGTAGGTTGTTGGGGTTTCCTCAATGCTTTGGTGTATTTATCAGTTTATCTCTAAAGAGCAGCCTCTAGAATTTTTTCTTTCACAAAACTGCCAATTTAAGAGTCATAGCCTCATTTTACATTACTAGAAAAGAGTAAATTACAGTGTTTGGAAACATGTAGCTAGTAAAGTAAATATACCTAACATGATCTTTGATGAAAAGTCCATTTATAAACTACTTGAAGATAAGCTGACTAAAAACTGCATTTAAAAAAGGGAATGGGGTGGGCACAATGCATTAAGGAGGTCAAAAAGGTATAAATGTCCAGTTATAAATTAGTCCTGGGTGTAATATACAGCATGGTAACCATAGTTAATAACACCATATTGCATATTTAAAAGGTGCTCAGAGATCTTACAAATCCTCATCACAAGAAAAAAAAATTGTAACCATATGGGAATGAATGTTAACTAGATTTATTGTAGTATAATACATACAATATTAAATCATTGTATTATATACCTAAAACTACTGTAATGATGTATGCCAATTATCTCAATAAAAATATGATTGTTCGCTTATATTCTGATCATTCTAAATTGTAGATAAGAATGCCAAAAATATTCTAAAACAGGTATAGGGCCTCCCCTGGTGGCACAGGCGGTTGAGTGCAGTGCTGTGAAGTTGTCCGCAGCCTCAGCAGCACCAGTTTGATCCCGGCCAGCTGGCGAGGGTCCCACATGGCGCGGCAGACCTCTCCTGTCTCGCCCACTGCTCCCCTCAGCAGTGTATTTCGTCAGTCTGCCTGTTCTGCTCCCTGCTCTGTCTCTGGGGAATCCTCTCACCCTCCCGTGCATCTGGCCTGTACCCCAGTTCTTGTATAAATAAATAAATCTTTAAAAAAAGAAATAAAAAAAAAATAAAACAGGTTATAAGACTACAGTCTTAATCAGTGGGTGGTCAAGTGGTGTTTTGCAGAACAGTTTTCTATTTTCTTTCCTCATCCCCAAATTTAAATAAAATCATAGCTTGCAATACAAGAACATCTTCAAAATAAGTATCTAAGCTTCCCCTAAAAGAAACATTGCTGCTTTTAGTAGGACACTGATTTTTAACTGAAATATGAAGCCAACTCATCTTATCTTTCTTTTAATGAGAGCCAGCCTAGTAAAGTGAAAAAAGGAGTAACCTGTCACAGAGTTTGCTTCCAACTATGGCTGTCCATTTGACAAGTGTGGCAAGTCTTTCCACTTCTTTCGGTATACCAGCAGTATTCTCATATCAAGGTAGTGCAACCAGATGGGTAGAGAGACTCACAGAGTCTATATCCATCTATGTTTATCCTCAGTCAATGATAAATTGTGAAAATACTAACTGAACTTTATGAATTGATATATGAAGACAAGTAATTTCAGTGAATACAACTGATTGATATCATTCAACCCACATACCAACAAAGTAGAAAAAGATAGGAAATTGTGATACTTAAAAGTATATCCAAATATAAACTCTCACCTCTTGAAAGAGCTATCTTTTACCTATTGCAGAATACAATATCCTGTAAAGTGGGAGGGAGACAGTCCATATCCTCCTAAGAGAATATTTTAGCATTTTTAGACTGAAATTCTGTAACTCACTATTCTGTTTCCTTTTCCTTAAGTTTATCATTCTCCTTTAATGATATTCTTTTCCTCATTTATTAGGATCATTTTTAGTTTGGCTGCTATTCCTGATTCTGTTGCTAAAATAACTATGTGCTCCTCAGCAAACCACTTAACCTCTCCAAACTATGTTTCTCTCATTATAAAGATGGGTTTTGGAAAAATTGTTAAATCATTTGTAACCATTTTTCTTGCAAAATTAGAAGAGAAAATTGACATTAAAAATGTGCAGTTTGGGCCTCCTTGGCGGTGCAGGGGTTAAAATCTCAGCACTATCAAGCTATTGCCAACCACTGTGGCATGAGTTCGATCCCCAGCCAGGGAGCTAACCCACATTGCACAGCAGACCTTTCCTGTCTCACCTACTGCTCCTCTCAGCAGTGTATTTCAGTAGATCCACCTGTTCTGCTCCCCACTCTGTCTCTGGTGAATCCTCTCACCCCCCTGCACCTCTGGCCTACACCCCAGTTCTTGTATGCATAAATAATCTTAAAAAAAATAAAAATGTGTTGTGTAATGGTTATAAAATTACAACCCTTATTGATACCACCTACGTCAAGAAATAGAACTTTTCCACCATTCTATATATGCCCTGCACCAAGCACAATCCTCAACTTCTCAAATTCACAAATATTGGGATCCTTGTAATATTCATCTGCATATCTAAAAGCTTTATAATGCAAATGTATATCCACATAATCATAGTTTTACCTTCCCTTGTATGTTATCTATTGTCATAATAATGCTACTTAAGAAAGGACCACAAACCTAAGTATAGTGGCATACAACAATATTGTGTCTAGAGTGGTCAGTCATGTGGATCTGCAGATGCAGCTAAGCTTGCTCATATATCTACATTCATTGACTACTAATGATTTATGCTGGCCTCAGCTGGGAAGCTTTTGATAACTTGAGTTTTCTGCTTATTCCTAGGCCAAAATAAGTCACTTGGCTAACCACAGAATATAATGGAACACTGCACAGTAACAAGGCAACAAACAGGAATTTAGGGAGCAGTGAAGAACTGGACTGGGTCATCTTTGCAATGTACCATGATCCAAACCAATGACACCACAATTACTCAGACCTTCAATGTACTGAAATATACTCACCCCTGACAAGATCCTATCACCACCAAAAAGTCTCAGATTATCATAGCATCATACCTGAAACTCAGAATCTTATGATGTACATTAGAACCTGATGCAGGCTGGGTTCCATGGAATTAAGAGTCTGAAATATGAAACTAGCACACAATGACTATTATTATTGATAGGCATGAAATAAAAGTAATTGTGAAGGGAGCTTCCTCACAACCTCAAATAATGATATAGGTTCCCTCCAAATCTGTTCCATTCCTTTCTTCATTACTTCATTCACTACAATGAATTGAATATCAACTATATGAGCAGAATATGGAGAAATCAGAATAAAGAAAATAAATAAGATTTGATCCTTTTTAGATCCTGTCTAACAAAAGAGATGGATGCTTGAATAAAGAGCTACAGTATAGTACATTACTAATTTCTAATGCATTCAGCAAACATATAGTGAGAACTTATTCTATATCCAGCTATTTAGAAAACAAGAAAAAAAATCCTCACTTTCCAATTTCCAACACATAACTGTATAAAAGCAAACATAGTTTCAAGTAATTATTGTTAAAAAAAATAACCAAAGTCTTATAAAAATGGGAAATAATTGCCTCATATAATTCTTTAAGCAACTCAGCAATAAAGGCAATTACCATCCTCAGGAATACTTTGCTGTTGGTTCCCTTAATAAATGGCAAAGAGACAGACCTTTTTCTTTTCCCAAAGGAAACTCACTGCAATATAAGGGAAAATTATGATGAAGAAAAAAGAATCTATAAAAATACCAGGAAAGAAATGTCAAGAGGATAAAGGTTAGAGTAAAAACACACTTAAACTTTTAATAAGGTCAAATGGGAACCAATTAAAAACAATAATGCTTTCTCAATTCAGTTCCAGAGAAAATGGGTTGATGAGACCTTGTCAGATTACTGGGTTTAATACCCTACCTCCAGGTTGTAATTAAACTATCCCAGGTAGTGATTATGATGTTCCCAGCTGTTTCCCTTAGTTTCTATGCAGTATCTTTATTTCCACCAGTTAAAACCAATTCACTTTTTCTAGCTTGGCAGAAGGATCCAACAGAACCAGCATCTATTTGTAATTCATTACCTCTTCAAGAACTTCTCGGGAAGTATGTGGTTTGGAATTCTGTAACCAACTTGCAACAAGACATGGCTTAACTGTAAAACATCCCACTTCATCTTCATTATGAAATTGCTAGGAAAAATAGAGTGTAAGGACTTGAAACATAAAGGAGTATCTTAACCTATTTTTTTTTACCAATACTTAGTAAGTGTTGGAATTGCCCATGTGTGCTAAGTGTCCAAATTATAAAATATTCAGTATTGTAGGTTTTTCTCAGGGGTGACAGTCCACTAATAACATATTCTGACATTTTATTTTACCCAAAAGTGAAAACCAAAGTCGAGGATGCTCTGACGCTCTGCTCAGACCACATCTTAGGGTCCATCTAGCCATTCCTCAACTTTGTAATAACAAGGAGCTTTTGTGCATGAACACCACTCACTACACTTACATTTCTTTAATGTTAATTTTTTTTAATCATTGCCATTAAAATTTATAAATGAATTTTCCTTAAATATTTCAACCTTTATTATAAACTTGATTACATCTCCTTAAGCAATTTTAAATACTTAACAAATTAGCGTGGCTGATACTTTTGAACACCTCAAATACTTTAATCACTAAACTAAGCATAGAAATTATAAAATGTACTACTATACTTAGATATTTAAACTTGTTTTAGAACATTAACCATAAGTGGTTAATTTATTTATTTCTGTATTTCTTACATATTGCTAGTGTTACAGTAATACCAACTTTGATACCAACCCTAAGTTATAGTATTCTTGTGAAATAAAAAGGATAAAGAAAAGCAAATATAAAACAAAACAAACAAACAAAAAACAAAAGAATAAAGAACACAATCTTAGAAATCTGAGGCTATAGAACTGGGTTACCAATAAAGCTAGAATCCTTAGCTAAGAAATGAGATTTGTTGCTTTCTCTCAAGATGACTTTAGAGATTATGCAGTCTTTTATAGTGTAATTGCTTGTTGAACTAATTAATACTTTTATAACCATGTTTTCAGCTGAATTTAAGTTCTTTGTAACGCCCCAAATGATATAGCCTAACGTTTACTTGACTAACACCTAGTAACACATGTCCCATTTTAGCAGCATCAAAATTCATGTGCAATGATGCCCTGGTCACCAGGAGCATACCTACCTCTAAATCTTGGTTTCAAGATGCCATTATTAATAAAATAACTAGGGAAAAGTGTTTGATTTTATGGGTGGGGTAGAGAAAGTACAAGATGGGCTGGAAAGTGAAAATTTGCAAGAATGCTGGGAAAATGTCAACTAATAAATGTAGAAGGAATGAAAAAGAAGTTAGAAAAATTTCAACCACAAAGTAATAATAACTAATATAAACAAGAACCATTAATGGGTGTCAACATCACTGTTTAAAAATTTGGTTGGAGGGCCTCCCCTGGTGGTGCAGGTGGTTGAGCGCAGCAGCCTCTGCAGCGATGGTTTGATCCTGGCCGACTGGAGAGGGTCCCACACAGTGCAGCAGACCTCCCCAGTTAGTGGCGCCTGCTGCTCCCCTCAGCAGTGTATTTCGTCACTCTGCCTGTTCTGTTCCCCACTCTGTCTCTGGTGAATCCTCTCACCCTCCCATGCATCTGGCCTGTGCCCCTATTCTTGTATAAATAAATAAATAGAATCTTTAAAAAAAATAATTTTTGGTTGGAATATTTACACATTTTTGAAGTACCTCCCCAGTTCATTTAGTTTTAAAGGAAAAATTCACTAAAGCACTAAAAAGTTCTCTATCAATTTTTTTATTTGTATGTGTGTGGTTTTCCTGCACCACCAACAAACTATTCCATGACACCAACTGGGTACCCTACAAATCAACTCAATTCTGACACAGGAGATAGTGTTAGATTCCACAGGTTAAGAGTTCATTTCTCTAAGACTGCCCTCCCCCAAAAAAGATATATTTTCAGATAATGGTTGTAAGCATCTGTGCTTCTGACCAACAGGCTATAAATTTGAGGTTCCAATGATTATAAACATGGGACCTATTAATTTGGGCACACAGAACTCAGAGAAACACCTTACTTACAAAATTACCAGCTTATTATAAAAAAAGAATACAACTCAGGAACAGTCAGATGAAAGAGATGCACAATACTAGGTAAGAGGAAAGGGCAAAGAGCTTCCATGCTCTGTCTCAAACATAACACTGTCCCCAAATCCCCACATGTTGACCAACCTGGAGGTTCTCCAAATCCCATGGTATGGGATTTTTATGGAGGTTTTACATAGGCATGATAGATCAAATTATTGGCCATTGGTGACTAATTCAATCCCTTTCCCCTCCTAAGATTTCAGGGGATGGAACTGCAAGTTCCACCCTTCTAAACACAGTCCCCATTCTTAGGTTACTTACAGAATTTCCAAAAGTCACTTTATCAAAAGACACCTTTATCATTAATATCACTTAGGAAATTCAAAGTTTTGAGTGCTATGAGCCAGGAATCCTGGACAAAGACCAAATATATGAGAAATCACAATATCACAGGTATGTTTACAATGGAGACTCCTTAAGGTAATACCTTAATTTTTTTTAAGATTTTTTTTTAAAGATTTGTTGATTTATTTATACAAGCACTGGGTACAGTCAGAAGGCGGGAGGGTGAGAGAATTCACCAGAGCCAGAGTGGAGAACAGAACAGGCAGATTGACGAAATACACTGCTGAGGGGAGCAGCAGGCACAGCAGGAGAGGTCTGCACGCCATGTAGGACCCTCACCGGTAGCCGGGGATCGAGCCAGCGCTGCAGAGGCTGCGGGCAGCTTCGCAGCCCAGCGCTCAACCACTGCGCCACCAGGGGAGGCCCAAGGTAACACATTAATTAAGTGATCGAAGTCAACATCACTAATACAGAAATGGGCACAATCTTGCAAACACAGAGTTCTTACCAAAAATGCACAACCTGAATCTACATGAGGAATAGATAAACATAAACTGAGGTTCATTCTACAAAAAAATAACTGGTGTGTACACCTCAAAAATGTTAATGTTTTGAAAGCAAAACAACTGAGGGAAAAAAATCTAACTACAAGAGGACAGAGAGATCAGACAATTAAATGCAATGTTGTCATACTGGCATTGGAAACTAGATTTAGAAAAAAAGTGTAATAAAGACTATTATTGGGATAATTGGGAAAATCTTAACATAAATTATCTGTTAGATAGTAATTTGTGTCAATGTAAAGTTTATGATTTTGATAATTATATTGCGGTTTGTGGTAGAATCATTGTCTGAAATTTACCTCAAATGATTAAGTAATTTAGCTATAATAAAAATGAGGATGATTTTATATAACCTTTTATATAAGAAAGATAAAATATGTGGAAAATATGTAAACAAAAATATGTAAACAAGAGAAAACATGTAGAAAATGTAAACAATGTAGGTAAAATGTATATTGGAATAAGGATTGTGAGTTGGACGATCGCATTGCTGTTACCACTTCAACAGTTTTGACAGAACTCTTAAAAGACATATATTTCTTTGTAAACTGATGTGTTTTACTGGTTTTCTAGTTTACTGCATTTTACTACTTAGAAAGTAGTATAAATAATACTATTTAGTAACATACGTATGTGTATCTATAAACACACATATATATAGTATACATACTACATAGAGTAAATATTGCAATATCCTATCTAGAGAGTGAAGTTTGATTAACTACTATCTTTTACTACATTGATTTGACATATTACTTGATAGACATTGCTTCTGACAATACGTGAGCACTATCTCTTCCTTCTGTTATGTCCTTCCTCGACTTCTCAGACTCCAATGAAATAGAACCTCCTCTATGATCCTACCCTATTTCCTCACAATCTGGATCGCCTCATCCTCTGCTCCCACAGACCTCCAAATAATGTTCTGACATTACCAATTTTTTCTGCCTCGTGGCCACTTTTTTTGCATTCTGTGTTTCTGACCTACCCTCAAATATTCCCTCCCTTTTCCCCATTCACAATTTTGAAAGGGGTATATGGGATATATTTCCCTTCATATATTTTTTTTTCCTTTCCCTTCCTTCTCCTTGCTATTACCTCAGAATATCAGAGCAATTAAGATCATAGACCTCGGTGTAAATCTAACTCCAGTTCAAATGTTGGTTTTACCACCAGCCAGATAAAGATAGGGCATTGGATGTGTACTTCGCTACACCTCAATTTTCTCATCAATAAAATATTAAACTGTTCTTCATAGACTATCACATCACATAAGTTAATGAATGTGAAACACTTAGCATGGTGACTAGAAAATAGCTTCTCAATAAATGTTACCTGTATCATCATCATCAATATTATCACCATCATCATTAATGCCATAGTAGCACCATTAGCAACAGCCAAATGCCTCAAAATCAGAACAATTATTTAAATGCTAATATTCCTGGTTGCTGAAACTAAATGATACTTAATGAGGTATTAACCGTAGTTAATGCTTCTTACCAAAACTTCAGAGACTGTCAAGATGGAAAATTACAGTAATTTTAGCCCTGAATTCAGCAGAAACAAACATTAAATCTTAACATAATAACCTTAACTTTCACAATAGTATGTGTTCCAAAAACAGAAATCTGCTAGCCAAACAGAGTATTACTCATGTATTCATTGGTCCATCTCTTTAACCAATATTTACTGAGCATCTATCATATCAGGCAGTGTTTGAGATACATTGCAATAAACAGACAAATTCCCTGATCTTATAAAACTTATATTCCAAATGGAGGTGGGAGCTATGGTCATTCAACCCCAAAATAAATACTTTGTTTTATATATATATAAGATAGTGATAGGTGCAAAGACAAAAGGGGTAAGGAAGAAGAGACTTATGAGGAAGGTGTTACTTAAATGGAGAAGTCAGGGATCTCAGAAAAAATGTCACCTTTGAAATTCCTCATTAAGTTCACCATCTAGTATTTTGAATATTAGATATTAAATCTAACAACATGCATTAAACTCATAACCTAAATTGCATAAAATCTTATCCAAGATACTATGCCCAAATATTTAAATAGATGAACACAATTACTGATTATATGGATTAATTCCAATTCCTAATATACCTGCAGTTCTCTAGCATGGACTGGAATGTAGTCCAACAGCAATTAGTTCCATAATGTGAAGTGCCATTTGTTTTCCAATAAAACAGGGAAGCTAGCCTGGGGCAACTAGTTTATACTAGTCTCAGCTTCATTTAGGCAATTTATGGGAAACAGTTTATTCCAGACTCATTTATCAGTCTACAAATACCATTCTCTTCTGCATTTTGTGTCTGCTCATTATGTTAATAGTTAGTGGTATTCTTCTGTAATTAGAGTATGGCAGTGCCATTTCTCTTTATGCAATGCCCCACCTTTTTGTTGTTGTTATCTTCTACTTCAAATATACTACAAGTAAAAGGCCCTATCATTTTTTCCAAAAATATACAAATTGTATAATAATACAATATATTATTCTACATTTGAATGTTATATCACATTATATAAGGGCTCCCATATTGCATTTAGTAGTTGATTCTGCGATAGCTTCCCAGATTCACTGTTCAGAATCAAAGACCTAGGCCTCCCTGGTGGCCTAGAGGTTAAGTCTCACATTACCACTGTGAAGGCCTGAATTCCATTCCCTGCTATGGTTCAGCAGATCTCTCCTGTCTTGCCACTGCTCCCCATAGCAGTCTATTTCAGTAAATCTACCTGTTATGCTCCCTACTCTCTCTGGTGAATCCTCTTACCACCTACCCACCCCCCCACATCCCACAACTCTGACCTACACCCCAGTTCTTCCATGCAAAAAAATAAAAAAAAGAATGAAAAAAGACCTATTCTCCCAGCTGCTGGAAGTGCTGCAAGAGAACAATATTTTGCTATCGGCCCATTTTTAGAAGTACCTTGATTGACAAGAGCTACCTGCCCAAGGTAATACCCAATGATTGGCCAACACAGGGTATAAAGACCCATTTTCCAAACCTCATCTCAAGACATCTCTGGGGAAAAAAAAATCACAAAAGCTCCCCATGGGTTTAGCTACAATAGTCATTGAGGTTGCATTCCAGACCAACTTTTCCTCACTTCTATCTACTTTTGTTTTCTTCTCCCCTTCCCCAAGCCTTTTTTTTTTTCCAGAATGACTAGGCATATGACTGAAAATTTCATTTGTACATTATGTCTGAGATATCATGCAAATTGGATCATACTTAACAGAAGTAGTAAGTTTAAGTAAAGACCCAAGTAAAGTACATGCATACCAGAGAGTGGGAGATAATTCTACAAAGATTCAGAGCCCTGCAAAGATTCAAATTTATTGCAACATCAGTAAAATTTTTAGAATTCTCAAGGTCTTGAGTATTTGGAGACATGCCCTCCAAAGAAAGGACAAATTATTGCAATTTGGGGCCTCCTCGGTGGCGCAGCGGTTGAGCGCTGAGTTGCGAAGCTGCCCAAAGCCTCCCCAGCGCCGGTTCCATCCCCAGCTGCTCCCCGGCCACTGGAGGAGGGTCCCACATGGCGCGCAGACCTCTCCTGCTGCCCGCTACTCCCCTCAGCAGTGTACTTCGGTTCTTCTGCCTGCTCTGCTCCCCGCTCTGACTCTGGTGAATTCTCTCACCCTCCCACGCTTCTGACTATACCCAGTGCTTGTATAAATAAATAAATAAATCTTTTTAAAAAAATTATTGCAATTTGTACTTCCTACCACAAAGAAGGAAGTATTGTTCCTGGTAGTATTTTCATGTTCTAGAGGCAGCATATTCCACAGCTGGGAAACATACTACCAAATCATACTCTAGGAAGTATAAAAGGCTTCCATCTTTGATTTAAAACCAAAGCAGAAAAAGAACGTATAGCAATCCAGACTTTGGTGCATGTGTTCCTGTTACTTCATTAATATTACCCAACAGTATGGCATGTTATTACAGGTATCTATGGTGGGAAGGATGTCATATCATGGTGTTTAGAGCAAGCTCAAATGAGAGAATCACAACACAGATGTTTAGAGTTTTGGAGTGAGATCATGCCACTCTCAGAAGATAGATATGTATCTCCTGGTATGCTACTGGCTTCAGGTGAAATGCAGTGCTTGACCAAGGACACCAAGCAATTAAGAGGCCTCAACTGCTCATTATGATCTAGGTACTTGTGTGGCCAACCTATATATACACGGGGATTCGTGACACTGAAGCTAGTGGACAGGATTTCAGATGGAGGCAGGATCCATGCCACACCCCCGACACAGGTCTTCTTATACCCTTTTCAGTACGTGTGATTTTTCCTGTGTGAGCCAAATGACATAATATGTCGGGGATGGGAGGTGTCTGGGGAGGACACACATGTCTTTGTTGTACTAAGGTGAATAGAGCTGTGTAGAGATGACAAGTACAGGTTAATACACATTTAAAAATGGGTGAACTGGTAATGCAATTCCTGGTCACTGGCATTTATAGTGTCAATACAAGATAGAGTCATTTTGTTTTTCTCTACTGTACCATCAAATCACAAAATCATGACTTAAGATAGATTCAGGACCAATACATCATGAGATGAAAGAGGTACATCCTGGATCAAGCTTTACTAAGACCAAGAGACACAAGAAATCTGCATGAGCAGGTAGTTTAGAACTTGAAGTTGTCTACTATTGTTTCCCCAGCACTTGACCATCAACTAATATCTATGACTATATAGGAGTATTCTTTAGATGGTCAATTGACAGTAAAGGGTAAAACAATCCATGTTTGGTTACAAATGGGCTTTCTGGTGTGGATAAAAGATAAAAATGAATAGAGGACACATTATGGCTTGATGTAGAGATAGCTCCTAAAACAAGATAATATAGCATCAGACCAAGGAGTCCACTTTTTAAGATAGGAGGAGAGGTAATGGGTACTTGGCAGCATGAGATCACTGGTCAGAGAACCTACCACACCAACCTAAAGCAACTGGCCCAGTGGAGTAATGGAGTGACCTATTGAAGGCACAGCTGAAGTGCCAGCTTAAAGGCAATAATGTCGATATGAGGCTTTATCTCCCAAAATGTACTGTACACCCTAAATCAATTATTTTTATGGTGCTGTGGTCCAGATGGCTGAATATATTAGCCCAGAAATTGATATATGGAAGCAAAAGTGGCCCTACTTATCATTACCTCAGTGACAATTTTTTTTAAGTTTCCATCTAATTTTTTCTTTATTTTTTAAATATAAATTTATTTATATATATTTTACATCATTGTTCATTTTTGTACAATGTTTGCTTTCTCCTCTTATGTGCAGTCCTCACAGAATTCCCAATTCACCAATAGTCCCCTGTGCTCTTCCCTCCCCTGTTCTGATCCTTCTCCCTAAACCTCCCCTGCAGAATGTCTCTTATTTATAGTTGCCTGTCAATTTTTTGTTATTATTCTTTCCTCTGATTCCTTATTCCATTCCCCTATATTCCTCCTATAAGAGAAACCATTCAATTTTTTTTGTTCTTCTGATTTATTTCACTGAGCATAATCCCTTCTAGCTCATCCATGTTGCTGCAAATGGCATTAGTTTATCTCTTTGATTGCTGAATAGTATTCTAGTGTGTGTGTGTGTGTGTGTGTGTGTGTGTCAATCACATGTTCTTGATCAAGCCATCTATTTTTATGGTATTTGGGTTGTTTCCAAATCTTACCTATTATAAATAGTGCTGTAATAAGCACAGGGGTTCAGGTATCTTTTTGAATTAATGTTTTTGTGTCCTTTGGGTAGATCCCTTGGATTGGAATTGCTGGGTCATACAATAATTCCATTTTTAGTAGACTGAGGAATCTCCACACAGCTTTCCATAGTGGTTGGAAGAGTTTGCATTCCCACCAGCAGTGTAGGAGTGTTCCTTTTTCTCCACATCCTTGCCAACATTTGTTGTTGCTAGTATTTTTAATATATGCCATTCTCTCTGGTGTAAGGTGGTAGCTCACTGAGGTTTTGATTTGCACTTCCCTGATTATAAGGAATGTTGAACATTTTTTCATATATCTGATGGCCATTTGCATTTCCTCTTTGGAGAAGTGTCTTTTTAGCTCTTCTGCCCATTTTTTGACTGGATTGTGTCCTTTGTTTTTGTTGAGTCATGTGAGTTCTTTGTAGATCTTTGTGATGGGTCCCTTATCAGTTGTATGGAGTGAAAAAAATTTTTCCCAATCAGTAGGGTGCCTCTTGGTTTTGGTTAATGTCTCTTTTGCTGTACAGAATTTTTTAGTTTGATGTAATTCCAGCTGTTTATCTTTTCCTTCACTTTCTTTGCTTTGGGAGATGAGTCTTTAAAGATGTTACTGAAATGTATGTCATGTAGTGTTTTACCTATATTTTTTTCTATATATTTTATGGTTTCAGGTCTTATGTTCAATTCTTTCATCCATTTTGAGTTATTTTTGTGTATGGTATGAGGTAATAGTCCAGTTTCATTCTTTTGCATGTGGTGGTCCAGTTTTCCTAGAACCATATATTGAACAAACTGTCTTTGTTCCATTGTATATTCTTTGCTCCTTTGTCAAAGATTAGTTGTACATATATTCGTGGCTTTATTTCTGGGCTTTCCATTGGTCAGTCTGTCTGTTTTCTTCCAGTACCACACTGTTTTAATTATTATGGCTTTGTAGTACAGTTTGATGTCTGGGCATGTGATAGCTCCTTTTTATTCAGAAGAGCTTTGACTATTCAAGTTTTTTTGTGGCTCCACATGAATTTCATCAATATTTGTTCTATTTCTTTGAAGAATGTCAGAGATTTTTATTGGGATTGCATTTAATATGTAAATTGCTTTCACTAGGATGGCCATTTTAATCATGTTCATTCTTCCAATCCATGAGCAGGAGATGTCTTTCCATTTCTTTGTGTTTTCTATTTCTTTTAACAATGTTTTATAATTTTCTTTGTATAGATCACTCACATTCTTGGTTAAGTTTTTTCCTAGGTATTTGATTTTTTTGTTTAATTGTAAAGGGGATGGTTTTCTTAATTTTTTCTTCCTCAGATTGATTGTTTGCATATAGGAAGGCTACTGATTTTTGTGTGTTGATTTTGTATCCTGCTACTTTACTAAACTGGTTTATTATTTTAATTAGTTTTTCCATGGAGTTTTTAGGGTTCTCTATGTATATTATCATATCATCTGCAAACAGTGATAGTTTTACTTCTTCTTTCCCTACTTGGATTCCTTGTATGTCTTTCTTTGGTCTTATTGCTCTGGCTAGGACTTCCAATATTATATTGAAAAGCAATGACAAGAATGGACATCCTTGTCTTGCACCTAATCCTAAAGGAAATGTTTTCAGATTTTCACCATTGATGATAATATTGGCTATGGGTTTGTCATACATGGCTTTTATCATTTTAAGGTATGTTCCTTATATCCCGAGAATTTCAAGGGCCTTCATCATAATTGGATGTTGAACTTTGTCAAATGCTTTCTCACCATCTATTGATATGATCACATGGTTTTTATTTTTCTTTCTGTAGATGTGTTATATTAATTGATTTTTGGATGTTGAAACATCCTTGTGTTCCTGGAATAAATCCCTACTTGGTCATGGTGAATTTTTTTTGATACATTCTTGGATTCTGTTGGCTAGGATTTTATTGAGGATTTTTGCATCAGTATTCATTAGAGAGATTGGCCTGTAGTTTTCTTTTATAGTGTTGTCCTTGTTTGGTTTTGGTATTAGTGTAATGCTGTCTTCACAAAATGTGTTTGGTAGAACCCCCTCCTTTTCAATTTTTTTAAAGAGTTTGTGTAGGATAGGTACTAGTTTGTCTCTGAACGCTTGGTAGAATATGTTTGTAAAGCCATCTGGTCCTGGACTTTTGTTTTGGGTGAGGGTTTTGATTACTGTTTCAATTTCACTGCTTGTAACTGGTCTGTTTAGAAGTTCTATTTCTTCTTTATCTAGCTTTGGATGAATGTACAGTTGTAGAAATTTGTCCATCTCTTCTAGCTCGTTGAACTTGTTTGCATGTAACTTCATAGCAATCTTTGATTATTCTTTTGATTTCTGCTGTTTCAGTTATAATTTCTCCTCTTTCACTTATGACCCTATTTATTAGTGTTTTCTCCCATTTTTTCTTTGTGAGCCTGGCAAGGGGATTGTCTATTTTGTATATTTTTTCAAAGAACAAGCTTTTGGTTGTGTTGATCTTTTGGATTGTTTTCTTAAATTCTATTTCATTTATTTCTGCTTTGAGAATTTATTTCCTTTCTTCTACTGGTTCTGGGGGCTTTTGATGTTCTTCTTCTAGTTCTTTGAGATGGGAGATAATGTTGTTTCCTTGAGTTCTTTCTTGTTTCTTGATGTGAACCTATATTGCTATGTACTTTCCTGTATTACTGCTTTTGCTGTGCCCCATACATTCTGAAAAGTTGTGTCCTCTTTGTTGTTCATCTCAAAGTATTTTTTAATTTCTTTTTTGATCTCCTCTTTAATCCAATGGTCTTCTAGTAGTGTGGGTTTCAATCTACATGAAGTGGAAGGGTTCCTTGCTTTCTTTTTTTTAAGATTTATTTATGCATACAAGAACTGGGGTACAGGCCAGAGGTGCAGGGGTGAGAAGATTCACCAGGGAACAGAACTGGCAGACTGATTGAAATACCCTGCTGAGGGGAGCAGCGGGCAAGACAGGAGAGGTCTGCTGTGCCATATGAGTAACTCCCTGGCTGGCCAGCATTCAAACTCATGCTGCAGAGGCTGCGGATAGCCTCACAGTGCTGTGCTCAACCCCTTGTGCCACAAGGGAAGACCAGTTCCTTGCTCTTTTCATGGTTTATTTCTAGTTTGATGTCTCTATGATCAGAGAAGATAGTTGGTATGATTTTGATCTTAATGTACATGTTGATATTGGTCTTGTGATCCAATATGTGTTCATCCTGGAGAATGATCCATGTGCAGAGAAAAGTGTGTATTCAGATCTTTTTGGGTGTAGTATACTATAGTTGTCTGTTAAGCCCATGAGGTGTAGGTCTTTATTTATGGCTCTAGTTTATTTTTTGTCTATTTGATCTGTCCACTGGTGAAAGTGAGGTGCTAAAGTCTCCTACTATATATGTGTTTTCTGTAATGTCTGTTTGCAGAGTTGATAATAATTGTCTGATATATTTTGGTTCTCCTTTATTTGGTGAGTATATGTCAATGAGTGTTATATCTTCCTGATGTATTGTCCCCTTAATCATAATGTAGTGTCCATCTATGTCTCTTTTTTACCTTTTTTAGTTTGAAGTCTATTTTATCTGATATAATTATAGCTGTTCCTGCCTTCTTTTTTGGTTCATTTGCTGGTAGATTGCTTTCCAAACTTTTACATTCAGTCTATGTTTATCTTTTGTCGTTAAATGTGCTCTCTGGAGACAGCAGAAGGGTGGAATTTGTTTTGATCCAGTCTCTTACACTGTGTCTTTTTATTGATGATTTTAGTCCATTTACATTTGGGGTTAATACTGATATGTTGGCATCTGTATTTGCCATTTTGTTTGTCTTTTAGTGATTTTATTTCCTTACCTTATTCTGTTCTCTTATTCATCCCTTTGCTGGTTTTGGCTTTAGGGCATCTTGCAGTGTTTTTTGGAGTGGGGGTTTCGTAGTAATGTATTTCTGGAGATTCTGTTTGTCTGAAAAGATCCTTTTTTTTCTTTCACAGAGAAAGGAGAGCTCTGCAGGGTGAAGTATTATTGGTTGGCATTTGTTGACTTGGAGTTTGCTGAATATGCCACTCCATTCTCTTCTTGCCTGTATTGTTTCTTCGGAGAAATCTGATGTCAGCCTGATTGGTTGGCCTTTATAGATTATCTGTTTCTTCCCCCTCAGCTTCATTATTTTTTTCCTCATCTTGGATTCTTGGAAGCTTTACAATTATGTGCCCTGCTGTGGTTTTCCTTTCATTGTGGTAATTTGGTGTTTTTCTCGCTTCCTGTATGTCTATTTTCATTTCCTTCTTCATGCTTGGGAAATTCTCTTTGATTACCTCCTTGAATAGCTTCTTGGTTCCTTTGTCTCTCTCCTCACCTTCTGGGATTTTCTCTCCTCATGGTATCAGATAGTTCTCAAAGTGTTTCTTCATTCTTTATCCTTTGTACTTTTCTTTCCTTTTCATTTTTGGTCCTTTTTATATCTGTGTCTTTGAGAGTACTGATTTGTTCTTCCATTTCATCAATTCTGTTTTTATTGCTTTTCCCAGAGTTCTTTGTCTCCTTCATTAATCTTTTAATATTCTGCATTTCCTTCATTTTCTTCTATAAAGACTCATTTTCATCCTTCAGTTCATTAATTATATTTCTCATATCATTCTTTTCCTTTTCATCTTCTTTATACATATATATTTTTATATATCATGGCTATTCTAAATACTCTACCTGGCAGGAAGAGAAGTTCTTCCATGTCATTGTTGTTGAGTTCTAGTGGCTGATTTTCTTTCTGTGGTGTGTCCGTCCCCTGAGGGCTTGCTTGGTTATTTGTATTTTTCCTTCTCCCTGTTGTTTGTTTTCTAATTTGTTCTAGGCATTGGGCCACTGTACCGCTGGTACTGGCAGGCATCTCTTTGAGGTGCTCCCTCTGGGATGTCGGAAACTAGTATACAGACCAAGTCTGGCACTGTTACACCAGACTCCACAAGGAGTCTATGGACAGGTAATGTTATGGACAGGTTGATGGGCACTGTCCCTGAAGACCACCAAGTCTCTGTATACTGCTGGTCTCTTCCCCTACATGCCCATCTTAATCTTTGTGTGCTGAGCCCACCCTCTGTCTTTACTCAGTTCCAAAAGTGGATTTCAGGGTTGCTGGATTCCAACAGCCCTGTGGGCAGGCCCACACTTTCCTGGTACCCACAGTTCACCTTGATGGTAAAGCCCTCCCTCTTTCCTACTACATTCCAAAAGCGGGACATGGGCTTCCAGCAGCTTGCTCAGGCCCCTACTTTCCTGCTCACCTTTGTTTGCAGAGTCCTCCCTCTCTTTCACTCAGTTCCAGAAGAGGATCATGCAGTTGCTGGATTCCAACAGCCCAGGTGGCAGGACCGCACTTTCCTGGGACCCACAGTTCACCTTGATGGCAGAGCCCTCCCTCTCGTTTACTCCCCAGTGACCATTTTGTGTGATCTGTATATCCCATTCCTCCAACTCTGGAAAATGAATGGCTTACAGTTCTGTTATCCAAAGGAGGAACATTTACCAGTAGGAAACAGAAAGATTCTAGATCTATGATAAGCTTTGTCTGGCACCTGGTCTTTTTAAGTTCCTTAAGTCAAGTGACACACTTATAATAGAAGGAGTCACCAGCTTGGCAGTGGTAACAACCCTGATTATTGGGAGAAACTAGGGCTTTTTATATATGATGGATACAGGCAGAAGTATGTTTACCATGTGATTCACTTGCCTAAGTTTGATGGCAAATGGACTAATGCAATTAATGCTTGATGAAGGTATGGTAAGGCATGACTCAGAATTGTCAGGGTCATGACACAAGGAAAACCACCAAAACCAGCAATGCATGAAGGAAGTCTAAAATGGATAATGGGGCACAGAGACAGTATACTCACTTATTACCTTAAAAATAGCTTTACCAGCAAGGGTGCAAGTTTATCTTACCAATCACATTTTTACAAGATTCTTTCAGAAAAAAAAAAAAACCCACTGGAATCCTAGAAGAAATACTGATCCCCAGTATTTATATGAAGAATGGATCCAAGAGCTACATGCTATTCTATTACATGCTGCCAAAACAAGCCTTTAAGAATAAAGATCTTATTCTACTAGCTTCTGGAACTCCTGCCAGCTGCCAACCCTTAGCTGTCAGTCTTTTTTGTGAAATGCCTTGGCTGAAGAGATCATCCTTGCTCAAGGTCATGACTCCTTCTTAGGTGTAGCTAATAAATATTGATCATGAACATAATAAAGGTCTGGTCCCTATGACTCAACTCATGACAATCACCAAGAGCAATAGTCTCAGACTTCCTCCAGAGTCACCTATGATCTTCAGTAGAATACATCACAACTCAATTTGCCCCATGTCAAATTATGTTTTCTTCCTTTGTTTCACAGATACTTCCAAGAGAATTCCCTAATAAGCCTCCTGTCCACTCATTTCCATGTCATTCCAGGGAACACAACCTATGAAATCATTAATGGTGTTTTATCAAATAAACTCATGTTCTAGGACAGAAACTAAGATACTTTGGTCCTAGTCACATATTTGCTTCTACTGACCTTAAGCAAGTACATAAACCACATGACCTGTGTTTGCCTTATAACTTTTACTGAAAAGGGAAAGAAATTGCTGTGGTCCTTAGTCCTAGATTAAGAACCAGAATATTTATATTAAGTTCCTGAATGACTGTTAATTGGCTTTGTGACTTTGGGAATATCACTCCACGCCTCTGGTCCCATCTTTTGAAATGAGAGGTTGATTAAATGGTCTTTAGTGTCCCTTACATTTCTAATAGCCCATGGATCTAAATATATAAATCTCACAATCATCATTTATATAGCATGGCATTTAATATGGCATTTTCAATTTTATCAATAACTTTGCTGCCAAGGAAAAAAATTGCAAGTCCTTATGACATTTTTAAGTCCTTGCCAAAAGGATTTTTAAAAAATCTTATTCATTCTTTTTTCATCTATTTGTTCCTTCCTTATTGACCTTTTTAAATACATTTTTGACATGTACCTTTATCTTCCATCCCCAGGAGACTTTGAGCAAATAATAGGGGAGCAAAATGAGTATTCAGTGTTGGCATACACCTATTATAAAGCTTAATCTCAAACACCTCATTTCTCTTCTCTTTTCCATCTTTCTTAACAGCCTCTGCTGCATTGTATGGGCTGTCTATCTTGGCCATCTTCTGTATTCATAAAGTATTTACCACTAAAACTCCTCAGAAATAATTTCAAGTTTTGAAAATGTACTCCTTTCCATAATACCTTTTCTCTACTACTTTCTCATTCCAATGTAATCAATTTGTATGCATTCTGGTCACTGTTTTAAAGGTTGCATCAAACTGTTCCTTTTCTTGTCTTGGCCCCATACATTCTCACTAAGAAGAAAAGAGTTGTCAACACATTGTGACTGCAACAATTAGAAATGGGCTTGGTGGCTGGCTTATGCCATTCTGGACATCTGAAAAGGAGCCAAAAATAGAAATGAGCTGAGTCTGCTCAGGGCTTAGCACTGCCAGAGGAGTTTCCTCAGTTAGTCTCCAAGGCTATATTTTCTGAGTCATCTTTCACAGCTCACAGGCCAAAATTCATAACTCATATGCTGTGCTCTCTATCAAGATACAGTTAATGTCAGAATGTGGTTACTCTCTAAAGGAAGATCTTTACTCACATCCTGACTGACAGCCCACAGGATTCATGAGATGACGGGCATATTGCTCACCTCTATCAATGTTGCAGTGAAAATTTTCTAAATCATACAACACAATTATATGTTTTCTTCTCATTTTCATCTCTCCAAACTAAGGATATACTTTAACATGAACCATGTTAAAAATAAATGTATACTGATATGGTTCACAGGCTGCAAGTTATGCAAAACTGAGAATTCATGGTAGAGTGGGGAAAAGTGAAAAACAGTGGGGTTCCTAGGTTAATGTCTCCCAGATGCTTCTTGTTGCTTATTACCTTCTAGAAGTTTGTTTATTCTTTAATGGTCAATGAATGTCAAAGACAGTGTTGCTTTTTCTTTCAAATCCAGTGGTTAAATTGTATTGAATCAGTAGGAGAATAAAACCCAACTCCTTTAAAATATCATAATTTTAAGTATTGTTCTTGCCATGAGCTTCTCTAAATGCAACCGTTGTCCTAGTTAGCCTATTCTCAAGACCTTATCTTACATAGCTTTAAAATAAAAGTATTTGCCTCTCATAAGGTCAATGAACTATTACAGAATTATATCTTTCCTCCCTCCCTCCTTCCCTTCACCTTGTAATTGTAAAGCTCTAATAATGGCACCAAAGATTGGCACTGATCTGAGCCTTTGGTTAAGCAAGAGTGAGGTTGAGGAGTTTATCGACACACGGCAATCACAACCTATTCCACCTACTCTGTCAGAGCTCAGAACACTGACATGAAGTTGGAAGACAACTTTAATGGCACAATATGTGCTAACAGAAATAAGAATGCTGGCTTTGAAATTTCTTGAAGAGAAGGAAATGTTTACCTGCCTGCCTCAAAGTCTTTTTGTTTTCCAGTCTGGTAAGCTCACACAGTAAGAAAGAAAAGTTTAGAGATTCTGTGTCTCATTCTCAAGGTCTATTGTACAGCTCAGAATGGGGATAGCAGTGCTACCAACTAATGAAAACCAGTATAAAATGTCTTGCATATGGTGGATGCTAGGTTAATTACCATCAACCTAAAGTTTAAAATATATTGGCTGCGATGTTGATTTAAGTGACAGGAGAGGTGTTGCATTACAACCATCTCTTTGAAATTCATGCTCAACTTCTTCCATATATTTTGGCCACAGTATATAATATTAGGTGCTAGAAAAGTTTACATTTGTTACTTATTGAAAAAATTTGGTCTCTCAGTCATGTTGAAAACATAATGTCTGCAAGAACAAAACTGATGGATGATCTAGAGTATTCCTTAACTACCAGTATAACATGTTCTCAGCTCTACTAATGAAAATGACAGCAATTACTTCAACTACTGAAAAGAAGCTGTGGTCATGGGACCCACTATCATAGGCACAACCAATGATGCTATTATCTCCTTCACTCCACTATCCACCCTAACTGTAAAAAAACACTGTACTACTAACCTGGTGAGAGCTATGTTTACCAACAAATGGACAGCAGCATAAGCTATAGCATTCCCATGCACCATGTTCCCATTAGAAATGACCACAGCGTGCAGTTTCCGATATTATATAGGCTTCATGACTTACCCAACAATAATATAACATTATTTAGTTCAATACCATTCATCATATTTGCATAATGCGTTAGGCTTTTCAAATTGTTTGTAAATATATTCTCACTTGATTAAATTCATTCAGTATTTTTAAAGATCTTCCAATGAAACAAGAACATCACTTTCACAGACAAAAATACATCGACACTAACAATAACTAGGTATTATTATCTCCATTGAGCAAATAAAGAAAAGTAAGACTGGAGTGTAAAGTGATATCCCAAGATCACAAGATTGATAAAATTAGGGAAAATTAAATTGACAAGTTAGGGAAAAGGTCATAAACTATAACAGACAGAAATACTTGTCAGCATAGTAAAGGTTAACTAGTGGAGCACTCTCAGTTATCAACATAATATATAAAGGAAAAATGTAAAGCCTCTAATAGCTTGAATGCCTCCATGCCATTAACTGCTTAAAATTTAATATTTGAAATTAAACTTCTAAAGTTAGGTTCTTTCCATTTTCTTCCCTTTATTTGCAGGAGTGTGAATGAATAAAGAAATTTGATAACCATTGACAGGCATTTGATAACCATTTGACAAATTTGATAACCATTGACAGGCATTCTTTATGTTACTGACCCTTTCACTATCTAGTGAAATCCATGGACCCCTCTCAGACTAAAGTTTTTAAATATATGAAAGAAAATACATGGGATTACAAAAGCTTATTAAATATAATTATAAAAATATCAAAAGAACAAACTTGTGATTTAATTACCTATGTACTTCTATGTTAATGAATCAAATAACAAACTTTAGGTGCAGGTCTAATAACTACTCTAATTTTAAAATAGTGCTAAGCCATAAATGGCATTTATTTCCAGAGATCTGCAGCAACTATAATATGATATGAAAAAACCTGTCATTTCTATTGGTAACAAGGTCAGATACTCTTAATTCCACTGTGGTTTGTGCCTACATATATAATTGAAGGAATTGTTAAATTTCAGTTAGTGATTAATAATTAAAAAATATTTGACAGACAATTTGAATTCCATCCAAGGACCTCTGGAGGATCCCATATTATAAACTCCTGCCATAGGAGGCAGGAAAGAGTAAAAACATTCATAATATACACAAAGTACTCACAATAGCCTGAAATGAGCATTAGGTTTCATCAACCCAAATAAGCACACTGTCATGTGCTGCTCTTACAGTTACCTCACAACTGAAGTGCTTGTTAACTAACTCCAGCATGGTGAGACCTCTTAGGTGAATCCCAGGACAGGGTCTCCTGTCCTGAGTTGATTTCCATTCTCCCTGCTGGAAATAGGTAGTCCCTCTTTAACAAAATAAGCATGTGGCCTTAGTAAGTCAAAGGAATAAGAATGAAACAGTCCCTTATCTCCCCTGGCAGGCAGGAAAATTACAACAGCAAAAATGGGAATAAAACAAATGAAAAACATATCAGAGAAAATGTTTCATTTAATACAGTTTTTCCTTGACGAATTGTTTCTCCTCATAGTGGAACACTTTACTTTATATGACACAAAATGGCAAGAACAAATCAAAAGGGTTATTTCGTTGGGGTAAGGAGGGAAATAAACTTGAATGAATTTAACTGAAAATCAAAATGATACAGATACCTCTGATGAATGACAGTGATTTACTCTCCATGGTTTCATTATGCAAATAATTGTTATTTGTTGTCTAGCTTTACTCAAAACAAATGATGATGCTGAAATAAAAAGCAAATCATATTCTTATCAAGTGTGTCATCATGGTGACTTAAAATATAACAAAATTTACTAAATGCTGGACTTTTTCATATTATCTATAGATCATTTAATTTTAAATGTCTTTGTGACACTGTAATATCATCACCAAAGATTTTTCTTAATAAATATTCTGTGATAGGGAAGTCTCATGGAGAATTAGAGCTTTCAGTAAGAAGAACAAAATGAATGTGATTTTTCTAGTCTTTCTGTCATTTAAATAAGTTATTTCTTATTTTGTACCAGTAAGTTTATATTTCCTTTTATGCCTCCATAGTAACAGTGAAAAGCTAAGTATTTTGAAGCTAATGAAACATCTAAAGGAAGCATATTAAAATAAATTGTTCTCTGGAGTCAGATTTCCTTGCATGGTAACTTGCTTTTTCTAGCTCAGGAGTCCCCATCCATTCCTTTCCTTCTTGGATTGCCTACAAATTCTCCTTGATTTTGATTTACTTCTCTGTTTTTACTTTTCTCAGTTAGGTACTATGATACTTTCCTTATGTTCCCCCATTGTTTCTACTAAATAGGTTGTTGCTGGAGTAATCACACAGAAAGCAGCATGAAATAATGACAAATTTTAAATCATAAGAAATGTGATTTTGTAATAAATTAAGATTCATTTGCTTTAATACTATAATAGACAACTAAGCATCAAAAGAAACAAGTAGCAAGACCTATTATCTTTGGTGGCTTGGGGAAAGACTTGGAATTTAGCAGTAAAATAGTTCAGATTTGAACGATTCAAGAGTCATTTTACTAGAAACATCTTCCCTCCCACAGATCTCCATATCCTGATTCAACAATAAGGTGTCTTCTTGGATCAAAAAAAAAAGTGTTTTCTTAAAAATATGAACAATATTCCTCATCAATGATAAAACTAGACCAAGAGAAGGTTTCAGGACAAACAGCTCTGAGCACAACAGTACAGTCATACAATTTTCCTCTGTTTACTATTCCATTCAAATTAATGACTCCATATTAAGCACTTTCATATAAAATTTTAATGAGGAATATAAAATCATTGACAATGATTAGTACCTAGAGCATGAATTGAAGACAGGGAAAAGAAATGATAGTATTCATCCTATGGATTATGGAAAGATTTTTGAGCTAAAAAAATGGCATGATGACAGTTTCACTTTTTATAAAGAGTACTGAAAAGATAAATTGTAAGAAAAGTTATATTAACAGGAGACAATCTAAGAGAATTCATTTATTTTCCTGTTTGTTTGATATTAATATTGCATTTGCAGTTTTTCAAGTCACTGTAAACAAGGCCACAGCACACATCTAACTACATCTACACTATTTCTATATACTTATAACTATCAATATATCACCCAATATTAGTGTTAGGCTAACTAGTTTAAGCCCTATCTAACAAAGCCATATAACTCAGTGTAGATTTGAGATTATTTCAAGTTTATTAGCTTCATAGCAAATGATATTTCTAATATTTTATGGTGCAAGGAACCAAGCATGTTACCAGTTTCAGAGAAGATATTTATACATTTTTGGAATTTGACTAATTCTGAAAATAATGGCTGAGACAGTGTATTTTGAATATTTTCCAATATTAGACTTAGGAGGCACATCTTAAAAATATATCTTGAAATTCAAAAGACTTTCTAATAAGAGAAAACTAAATTACTCACAATATTGAAATAAAACTTAATGAACCAATATAAATATTATTCCCCACAAAAGGTACTAATATGTAACTTTAGCATCTAACCAAAAAGCTTGTAAAAGCTAAGGAAATATGTCTACTTTCTTAAGCACTAAATTATTTTGAAGATGATATTCAAGAAAATTCACAATACTTTATGTTACGTTAAATCATTAATTATATACTTCTAGTTAACCAGAGCAGTTTGGGTTCCATTTATAGGGAAAATTTATCTCTTTCCTCCCCAAACCCCACTAAAATAAAAGTAAAGGAACAGCTATTAACATGTATACAAAGGAGATGGGCCCAGCAATAATAGCTGGTAAAGATGGTGACATGTGGAAGATAAAGTTTGGATAGATGAGTAGCAATTAAATCAGCAAAGAAAAGAAAGCTGAATTCTTACTAGTGATAGTTGCAAGGGAGAAACAAATCTCTCATGGCTCAGATCACTGGAACCATTTAGAAACTGGAGCCACCAAATAAGTGTATAATTCTCAAGACAGGGATGTGGCTTGAGGACAGGTCGAAAATCAGGATAAGTATAAAAATCAATTACATCTGTGTATCTTCTTACCAAATCCACATCAAACAGCTGCCCCCCGCTGACAAAAGAATTCCCTATGCAGGAGATTCAATCTGAGAAGCAATAGAACCAAAGACAGGTGTGTCCCTGTACACACCAGGGACAGTGTGTGCAGCAAAGGATGGGATACACCTCTACTGGACAAAGGGTAATAAGTGATAATCTACACACTGACTCGATGCAGAATGCTCACAGTCAGGCACCCATATCTCAGACAGCACAAGAAAACAACTTTTGTAGAAACAATCAGTCCAAGAGAAAGGTCCAAAGACTGTCAAATACTTAATCCATGGTAAGATACAATGGTTGAAAAAACAGCCATCCCCCCTCACCTTTACAAATATATATATTACAGCTAGTTTTTTCATACTTCCTTTAGAAATACGATGAGCAGTCAAGCATTATTAAGTATTTGTGGTAAAACTTTAAAATGGAAGACAAATTTTAAAAATAAATAAAAAGCAGGCAGATGCAAATCAGAGAGAAAGAAGAGTATGTAGAAGCCAAAAGAAAACTTAAAAAAAAAATCCAGAATCAATATACTGAAAAAAAAATGCCAAAAAAAAAATCCCATAGCCTTAAAATTAGAAGAGATTGCTACTTCTTTAAAAAATAAGTTTCAGAGACTCAAAGTATTTCCTTAAAATATCTGCTGAAATGAAACATTCTCAATGACGTCTACCATAACTCTCCTTTTTAACTCTGCTCTTAAAAACCACTTATATATGGGCAATTGCAATTCTCTATTTGCCTTTAGTCATTAGAAGATATGATCCACAAGGGCAGAGATTTGTGCTTACCTCTAGCACCTATAATAAAAATGTACAATGAATGATTGAGGGGCAAATATAAGAGCAAATATAAAAATTGTATAAGTAAGTTGAAAGATAAAATTGAAAGGGCCAAGAGTAGCAAGAAAACAAAGGAGAAAAAATTATGTTAGAAATAATATGGAAAATATTTTTCAGAACAAAGGATGCATTTTCAGACTTATATGGCCCACTTGGGACCCATAAAAATAAATGAGAAAGACTCACACTGTAATACATCATTGTGAAACTTCAGCATATCAAGGAGAAAGAGAAGATCCCAAAAGCTTCAGAGGAAAAAGAATCATATAAGAAAATTAGGATCCAAGAACCATTAGTGTTCGCAGTAGCAACACCAGAAATAAAAGGCAATGGAGAAGTATCTTAGAATTTCAGTGATAAAAGGATTTTTTGTTCAAAATTCAGTATCACAAAAAACTCTAATTGTGACAATAGAATACACAGTTTCTGACATTCAAGTTACCTAAATTTATTTCCCTTTATTTTTTTCTGGGGAAGCTATTGGGGTATACACTCCACCAAAATGTGGTGTAATCTAAGAAACATTAATTAAAAAATCATAAATCTAAATCTAGTAACCCTAAAGAGAATCAAGGAGAAAAGCAGAGAGAATTCCCAGAAAGAGTGAAAGGAAGTGTCCAAGACAACTGTGAAGCAGACTTAAACTATATCCAAATAATATTGGAGTAAAAGGATAGAGTTCTAGAAGGAATCCTACATTTAAAAAAAAAAATACACCTGATCATATTGAGAATACTTTCACAGTTTTTCTGCAAAGCATGTGACAGATTTAGTAATAGGTAAAAAAGATATTTGAGTAAACATTAAAATAAGAATATTTTCACTCCAGAAGAACCAAAACATTTGTAGGAAAAAGAAAATGCAATATAGTACATTATAGGCCTCAGCTATATAACTATAGTCATGATAATGAAAATCCTAAACATTAATTTCAGTAGAATGATATAAATGTATTAGGAGGATGCAGGCAGGAGTAGAGGGGGAGTGGGGAGGCAAGGGTGATATAAAACAAAACCCTCAAAATAAGAAATCAACAAACAATACCTAAAATTGAAATCAAGAACTCTCATTTCATTTGGATATATGACAGCAACACTACAATAAACAACTGAAAGTAGTTGTCTCTGAGAAATGAAAAACTGGGTTTGGGAGGGATAAGATTAGAGGATGTTGATTTTCATCAGGAAAGGCAGCCTCATGTGCTTTTGTGAGAAGTCTTTTGACCTCTATTCAAGGATTCATAAGAATGGGCCTCAGGCCAAGAACACTTGCTTACCCTAGAGATAAAGATCCCACTTAATCTGTGTTGTGCTGGATTTATTACCTTAGGTGGTAATATCTTTCCTCTTTTCAGACTCAATGAATATTCTTTTGCCTGGATTTAAAGCATATGGATCCTATGACATCCGGTCAAACTCACTGTTACATTTGTTCTCATCAGGCAAGAGAACAAGGTTAAAAGGGGAAAAAAGAATACCAACAGAGTATGACTGCTTTAAAAGCAGTCAAAGTGAAGAAAGATTCAGGAATAAGTTAACTGAGTTCAATGCTGTTGAGAGATGAAGGATAACTCCATAGAGTCAGAAATAAGGTCTCTAATGATCTTGGTGAGAAAGATTTTGGTGGACTTGTCGGAAAGGATTCCTTTATGGCACTAGGTTAATAAGAGATTAGAGATGAGAAAATGATCACAAGGAATATAGATAATTCTACAAACAAAAGAGGAAGAGAACTTTGGGCAGTTGTTGGAAGAAAAGGCATTAACATTAAACAAACAGAACATTAAACCCTAATTTGCTTGACTAGGTACCTAAATCCTTACTTATACCTTCCCTACCCTGCTTTTCTAAAAAAAACTGGTCCTGTTTTTGGAAATCCCCGATACTGTCCTGTGCTGTAACCCAAATGAAAAGACTACCCCAAACCAGCACTTGTCAGAGATAGAATTTCTAGAAATTATTCCTTTTAGGGGCTCCTGTGGGGATACTTCTTTTCACTTTGCCCCCCTCCTGACACTATCCTACATCAAGTGTAAATTCACCACATTGAGTGTGATCTGTGATTTTTGACAGCACCGTAATTCTATGCACTTCTCAAATAATCCTCCTTCTCCATTCACCACTGCCACTGAGCACCCACCATACTCCAACATCAGTAACACTTATAATAATGATAGTTTCCATTATTTAGTGCTAGTTGCATACCAGGAACCATGCTAAGTGCTTCATAAACATTATCTAATTTTATCCTCACAATTTTATTATTCCTTTTATTTCCACATGAGCAAACCGATGCTTAAGGAAATTTTAAAACTTTCCTAAAGTCACATTTAATAACTGGTGGATCTAGAAATTGAATTAGGTTTATCCGACTCCAAGACCATATCTGTAACATGAATTAGAAACAGACATGGACACAACTATTTCCCAATGAAACCAGGCCTCCTGGTACAAACAGATTATGACCGTTAGTTCTAGATCAACACATAATAGTTCCCTCTGTACAAGCCATTGGGCTGTATCAACATAAACAGCCTCAGCCTCCAAGACTTGTAATCTAACTTAGGATATCAGACAAATAGGTTTGAAAATGCAATGAATCTTATAAAGTAGCATATGACTAAGGGTAAATGCCTAGTATACATCAGAATTGCTATTAGGAGGTAGGAAGAAAAAGAGAATCAAGCCTGGATGATCAGAAAAGGTTTCAGTGGAAAGACTTGAGCTAGACCTTGAAAAATGGCTCTAATTTTAAGTGGAAGAGAAGAGCGTGGAGGATATAAAACCAATCAGCAGATATGAAATTGGGACTGAAATGGTAGTGATAGCAAAGGTAGAAAATGAGCAGGTCACTGCCATCTGATCTGGTCAGAGTCAGTTTTTCTCAGCATGGAAACATCAGGACCAAAGTGGGAAAGTTATCCTTCTCAAGCTCCATTAAAGACTTCTAGCCCAACGATGGTTTTACTTTCTTCAGAATTGATAAAAAGCTTTCACTTTGTGAGATATCGCACTATACTACCATTAACTAAACCCCAATTCAAGTTATTTCAGGATGTTGATTTCTCATATTTCCTGATATGACTCATTCAGTGGCAGCTTGAAGGAAAAGGCTTAAAACCTCTAATTGAGGCTGCAAAGAAATAGTGAATTAAACCTTTTGTATCTGTACTGCTGCCAAAATTTTATGGAAGAATGAAATACATATATTCATGTTTATATATGTTATGAGCCAGATCAGCTCATTAAATTTTCATGGAGCTGAAGCACATTAATTTTTTTTAATTTTAAAATGTATTCATCAAAGCTTCCAATCTGATAAATGAGCAGAAGATTTCAGAAATTTGTCTTATAAATAAAAATCTTTAGATGGAGACATTTTTATACTCCTGGATATCACGATAAATAGGAGTAATTTAGTAAAAATTAGACATAGTAAAATATTTGACTAGCTTCTGAATCCAGGAGAATTCAGAAACAATGCAGGGAATGAACATCTTTGATATTTGCAAGATGCTCTTCTTTTCAATCATCATCTAAGTATCATTCTTGGCATTGATGGTTAACTTAAATGACGGCAAGTAGTGATAGCCAGTACTACCTTTAGTCCTGTATAGATCTTTAAACTTTCAGTTTTCAGAGCAGGTATAATTTTTAACTATCTGGGAATCACAATGCATGATTGGATTTGGGACTCTTCATTTGCATATAATGACACAATCAGCTCAACTCCATTTGCAGTCAAATGCCCACTGTTAATTTCCAGGCATCAAATATTTATGTGTTTAAATACAGTGAACAAATATTTTGGGGACTCTAATAGGCTGGATTTTAGTTAATTTGAAAACAATGTCAAAACAAAAAGGTCCTGTGAAGTTGAAGCTGTTCTAAATACAAAGGATTAAGAAGGTTACATTTTTGCTTTTAATCTATATCCACTTCAATAAGCTCACAGTAACATTCTAGAATCTACATTCTATGAATTCTATGAAATGAATATTGGATTGATTTTGCAAATGGAAACACCCAAATGGTTTACTGTAGTCAATTGAGGTATGGCTGTGCAGCTTGGTTTCCAACTGAAACCAAATTAGTTTGTCAGGGGTTTGTAGGTGACCTTTGCTAGTTACCTGTTTGTATGGATTAATATGGATAGTGGTTTTAGTGTTCTGACTAAAGGATTAATGTTTGATTTTTTTGCTTGCTTGTTTATTGCATGACTGAATGGAAAACATCAAAGAAATGGCAAAGATGACACAGAGCAGAGGAAGGAATTTCTCACTCTTTTCCTGCTGTGACTCCTGTGGAGGGAAGGGTGATGATGACAAGCTGAAGGAGCTGACCTCATGAAAGACTATAAAACATTCTGAGTATGGTCACTGATGAAATTAGGTCACAAAAGATAATGCCATTCACAGAGCCAGACATATAACGTACAGACCTTTAGAAACATGGGTGGACCATACCACCACAGAAACACTGAAATTTTCAGGTTGGGCAGTGCTTGCAGAAGTACGGGTAAGATCTAAATGAGAAGACAGAAGAGATATAAAGAAATAGCCTTGTTCCTGATCACAAGTGAGAAACCTCATCCTAAAAGAATCTAGGATTAATTGAAGGAAATTTTACAAGGAAGCTCAATTTCCACATAAAAGGGAGTGAACGGAAGGAAGTGTTAGAGAAATGAGTCCATGAGTATGCATGTCTTCTTTTCTTGTAGTAATGACTGGCTTATTAATTTATATAAATATGAAAAGTGTTTATGAATTTAATGTTAAAATGTCAACATCTCCACCAGGCAAAAATATTTATTCCAGACTAGTTTGTTTGTAGACTAGTCTAAGCATGAACCTCTAAGCATGAACAACATTGAATACAAGTAATAAATATCTGCTAGAGATACTTTATTTTCCTCCAAGAAATTATTTTTGGAGGGCATTATGCAGCTTCTATGTGCTAAAAAATTGACTACTCCATCATCACTTTGGGAAAAAGTTTATCTAAGAATGTGAAACATACTCATTTTTTTAATTTTTATTTTTTTTAATTGAGGTAATATTACGATACCCCCATGAGCTATTATCACTGTAGTGTACCCACCACCAACTAACTCATTCCACCAATATAAACCATTGCTTTTCCTGTCCTCTTTGTTATTACCCTCCCCCACCTTGGTGCTTCAGTTCTGTAGTCAGTGATCAAGGGTTAGTTTTTAAGCTAGTCTTTATCACTTTAGTTATTTCTATTCCACATTTTAGTGACACCATGTGGTATTTATCTTTTCCTTCTGATTTATTTCACCTAGCATTATCCCTTCCAGCTCCATCCATGTTGCTGCAAATGGCATGAGTTTACCTTTTTTGATCGCTGAGTAATATTCCATTGTGTATATCATACAACATCTTCTTGATCTGTTCATCTGTTCTGGGGCATTTTGGTTGTTTCCATAATTTAGCTATATTAAATAGCATTTCAACAAACAGGGAAATGTAAGTTTCCTTTAGAATTAGTGTTTTTGAATTTTGGGGGTAGATGCCAAGGATTGGAAATACAGGGTAGAATGTCAAATCCATGTTTAATGTTTTTAGACACCTCCATACTGCTTTAGATAAGGGCTGAACCAGTTTGCATTCCCACCAGCAGCGTGGAAGGCTTCCCTTTCTCCACGCCCTCATCAGCATGTTATTTCTGGTCTTTTCAATATGGGCCATTCTCACAGGTGTGAGATGGTATTACATTGTGGTCTTTTGTTTTTTAAGATTTATTTATTTATACATACAATAACTGGGGTACAGGCCAGAGGTGCAGGAGGGTGAGAGGATTCACCAGAGACAGAGTGGGGAGCAGAACAGGCAGACGACCATAATACACTGCTGAGGGGAGCAGCAGGAGAGACAGGAGAGGTCTGCTATACCATGTGGGCATCTCCCTTGCTGGCTGGGATTGAATCAGCACTGCAGAGGCTGCGGACAGCTTCACAGTGCTGCACTCAATGCCCTGCACCACCAGGGAGGCCCTGCATTGTGGTCTTGAGTTGCATTTCTCTAACAATTAGTGACAGTGAACATTTTTTCATGTGCCTGTTGGCCATTTGTCCTCTTTGGAGAAGTGTCTTTTTATTTCTTTTGCCCATTTTTTAATTGGGTTGTTTTGCTTTTGTAGAGCTTTATAAGTTCTTTGTCTAGTTTTGATATCAGTCCTTTGTCTTATACCGTGGTGTGAAAATATTTTCTCCCATTCATTAGGGTATCTTTTCATTTTCATTATAATTTCTTTCACTGTACAGAAGCTTTTTAGTTTCATGTAGTCCCAGCTGTTTATGTTCTCTTTTGTTTTCCTTGCCAATGGGAATGGATCCCTAAAGGCACACTAACGCTTGTGTCATGAAATTTTTTGCCTGTTTTCTTCTATTTTATGGTATTTTATGGTTTCAGGTTTTATATCCAAGTATTTGATGCATTTTGAGTTGATTTTAGTGTATGCAGGGAGATTGTAGTCTAGTTTCATTCTTTCGCATGCAGCTCCCATTTTTCCCAATAATTTATTAAAGAAGCTATCCTTGTTTTTTGCTCCTTTGTCATAGATTAACTGTCCATGTATACATGGGTTTATTTCTGGGCTTTCAATTCTACTCCATTGTTCTCTGTGTCTGTTTTTGTTCCAGTACCAGTCTATTTTAATTATTATGGCTTTATAACTTGAAGTCTGGATGTGTGATACCTCCATTTTCTTTCTCCATTTTCTTTCATGTCCAGATTGCTTTTGCTTTTTCAGTGTCTTTTGTGATTCCATATGAATTTCAGTAGCATTTGTTCCAGTTCATTGAAAAACACCATTGGTGTTTTTATGGTCTTGTATTGAATCTGTATACTGCTTTGGGTAGAATGGCCATTTTGACAATGTTGATTCTTCCATTCCATGAGCAGGGAATATTTTCCATTTTATTGTGTCTTCTATTTCTTTCAACAATGCCTTATAGTTTTTTTTTTTTGTATAGATTTTTTGCATCCTTTATTAGGTTTACTCATAAGTAATTATTTTTGTGTGTGTATAATAATAAATGGGATCACTTTTTTAACATTTTTATTTTTTTTAATTCTTTTTTTTTAAAGATTTATTATTTATTTATACAATCACTGGATACAGTCAGAAGCGCGGGAGGGTGAGAGAATTCACCAGAGTCATAGAGGAGAGCAGAGCAGGCAGAGTGACAAAATACACTACTGAGGGGAGCAGCGGGCATGACAGGAGAGGTCTGCGTACCATGTGGGACCCTCGCCCGGTGGCCGGGGATCGAACCAGCGCTGCAGAGGCTGCGGGCAGCTTCGCAACCCAGCGCTCAACCGCTGCCGCTGCGCCACCAGGGAGGCCCGGATCACTTTCTTAACTCCTTCCTCTTCTATCTTATTGTTTGTATATAGGAAGGCAACTGATCTGTGTGTGTTGACTTTATACCCTGCCACTTTGCTAAACTGATTGTTTTAATTAGTTTATCCATGGAATCTTGAAGGTACTCTACATGTATTTTCATGCCATCTGCAAATAATGATTGTTTTACTACTTCCTTCCCAGTCTGGATTCCTTTTATATCTTTCTCTTGTCTGACTTCTCTAGCTAGAACTTGCAATACTGTGTTGAATAGTAGTGGTGAGAGTGGACATCCTTGTCTTATACCGGATCTTAGAGGAAAAAGTTTTCAGTACTCAGCAATCAAAAAAGATAAACACATGCAGTTTGCGGCAACATGGATGGAGCTAGAAGGGATCATGCTCAGTGAAATAAGTCAGAAAGAAAAAGAAAAATACCAGATGGTCTCACTCATAGCAGGAATTTAGAAAACCTAAATAAGAGACCAGGAAAAAGACTAACCAATGCAAAGTAAAAATCAAAATCAACAAGCAACTATAAACCAGAGACACACTACGGGGGTGGGGAGGGAGAGAGGGGTGAGGAAAGGAAGGACTAGAGTCAAAATAAGGGGGGGGTGCACTTGTATGGGGATTATAACCAAAATGAAAATGCATACATTGAGCAAAGATGAAAAAAGAGTAAGAATTATATAAAATAAAATATTTAAATTTAAAAAAGAATGATATTAGCTATGGATTTGTTGTTAATGTTGTTATGTACACTTTCAAAGCTAGGAAATAGACATTTATTTACAACTTGTTCTAACTACTTTTGTAGCCACTTTTGATGTAGTGGAAGTGAGTATAGGACTTTATGCAATTGACTCAATGCATATTTTTCACGTTGCTGTTTTAGAATTCTAACTCAACAACTATAATTTACTAACATCTTACTTATGAATGACTGAATGTTGTTCATATTGCGACAAGGGAGGGATTTCTTCTTTTAGCACTTCTATTTCACATTGTACTGTAGCTCCCAGGTATTGCAATATGACAGTAAAAGGAAATAAATGAAAGAAGGTGAGCTACATTCACAGACAATATGATCATGAACATGAAAAATTCTAAGGAATTGACTGAAAAATCCACTATGACTGAACTTAGCAAAATGCAAGATGATAAGACCAATGTATAAATATTAATAATTGTACTTCTTTATACTAGAAATAAATACTGTAAATGAAATTTTAAATATGCCACTTAAAATAGCTCAAAAACACATCAAATAATTAATGACAAATGTGTCCAAATATAAGGCTTTGTGCTAAAATTATGAAGTATTACAAAACAAAATTAAAGAAAATCTATATAAATAAATTTTAAAAGTAGATTTAGAGAATTCAAGATTATTAGTATATTATTCATCCCCCCTAAAGTTATCTGCAAATACAACACAATCCTAATAAAGGCAGTAGGAGTGCTTTTTAGTAAAATGTATATATACTTATTCTAAGATTTATCATTTAGATGGAAGATGATATGATATGTCACCCAGACAAAGGTCTAGCTTTTAGCCACTTGCAGTGCCACTTGCAAACAGTCTCTTTTTTTCTCCTTAAAGATGTATTTATTTATGCATATAAGAACCACTGTGTAAGTCAGAGGTGCAGGGGGTGACAGGATTTACCAGAGAGAGTGGGGAACAGAACAGGCAGACTGACTGAAATATACTGCTGAGAGTAGCAGCAGGTAAGGCAGGCGAGGTCTGCTGCACCAAGTGGGTCACCTCCCTGGACGGCCTGGTATAGAACTTGTGCTGCAGTGGCTGTTTGCTGTCTTTAATCACTGCGCCATCAGGGAGGCCCACTTGCAAACAGTTATTCCCATTTGGGAACTGCTTCAACAAAAGAAAGCTGCTTCACCCAAGTTCATGTCCATTTTTCAGTGTGATCTGCATTCAATAACTGATAGACCTGAGGTTTGAAGACCTGGCCCTCTCACTCCAACTCAAGACAGGTTGAAGGTCATTTCATCTTGTAAATTCCTTGCAGTAACAGTTGCACTCCATTGAAACTACACAGCGGACTGACATCTGTCTTCGACAAATTTTGTTTCCTTCTCTTCCTTTACAAGAGTTGATCCAAAAACATGCTATCCTCATGCTAACTCAATCTTTATAATCTCTTTTCGAGGAATCCCACCTTTGCGAGATAGTCAAGATATAGAAGTTACAGGGACCCGCGGTCCAATTCATTACAAGCAATGACTGCCTAACAATTTGAGTGGTCCAAATATAGAACACTCTACTCTGAAATGCATTTCATGGCATACAAAGATCTCAAAATGATTGCCAGATATGTAGAGTATTTCTGATTAGTAAAAGATTCAAATAAAAAATTCAAAGACTTTTAAGTTGAAAAGTCTCTTCCAATTTAAAGAGCTTTTATTACCTGATATCGCAACTATTTTTTGTTTTTGACTTGGGACAAATCACATATTCAGTTGAGACTGTTTTTGTTTAAGGAAATAAGGGTGTTAGATAAACACTGACGTCCTGTGTAGCTCCTGAGATTTTATAATCCATAATATATTTTTATAACAAATTTTTTAAGAATGATAGGGCTAGCATGACCCCAGATTCACTGATAAGAAAAGGCATTAAAGATAGAGCTTCATGGCCACTAGGGTATAAAGAGCATGCAGTCTACTCACTGACAAACTTGATTTTCTTTGAGAAGACCCAAGCTCCTCTAAAAACTGTATTTGCCAACCACCAGCCTATTACAATTGATTTTAGTTTGGTTACTCCCTCATATTCATCAAATTTACCCACAATTTATTCGCTTTAAAATTCCATACTTGTTTGTTGAACAGTTTTCTGGTGCTCAGCTGGGAAGTTCAAGAAAAGTCTTTTATTTTAGTTTCTGATATTAAGACTCATACTTACCAAAGAGAACGCACATACTCCCTCTCATTATTTCTATTATCCAAAGTCTGTAAAGTCAATGATGTTGGTAACATGATAGATGTTACTCATATCATATATTAATATGTAACTAATGATAATATTAGTACTAAATAATATTAATATTTTTGGGGGTTTTTTTTGGTTTTTTTTGTTTGTTTGTTTTTTCTGACCCCAATCCCTCCCCTCCCGGCCCCCACCCCCCAAAAAGTGTCTCTGGTGCATAGTTTTTTGTTGATTTTGATTTTCACTTTCTTATAGTTATTCATTTTCCTGGTCCCTTATTTAAGTTTTCTAGATTCCTGCTATGAGTGAGACCATCCGGTATTTTTCTTTTTCTTTTTGGCTTATTTCGCTGAGCATGATCCCTTCCAGCGCCATCCATGTTGCTGCAAATTGCATGTGTTTATCTTTTTTGAATGCTGAGTAATATTCCATGGTATATATGTACCACATCTTCTTGATCCATTCATCTATTTTTGGGCATTTGGGCTGTTTCCAAAGCTTAGCTATTGTAAATAGTGCTGCTATAAACATAGGGGTGTAGGTGTTCTTTGGAATGGATGTTTCTGTGTCCTTTGGGTAAATACCTAGGAGTGGAATTGCTGGATCATATGGAAGCTCTATGTTTAGTAGGTCCAGAAATCTCCACACAGCTCTCCATAGTGGTTGGACCAGTTTGCACTCCCACCAACAGTGCAGGAGAGTTCCTTTTTCTCCACAACCTCGCCAACATTTGTTGTTGCTAGTTTTTTTAATATGTGCCATTCTCACTGGTGTAAGATGGTATCTCATGGTAGTTTTGATTTGCATTTCCCTGATGACAAGTGATGTTGAACATTTTTTCATATGCCTGTTGGCCATTTGCATTTCTTCTTGAGAGAGGTTTCTTTTTAGCTCTTCTGCCCATTTTTTGACTGGATTATTTTCTTTGTTGTTGTTGAGTCTCATCAGCTCTTTGCAGATTTTTGTGATCAGTCCTTTATCATTAGTGTTGGGTGCAAAAATGTTCTCCCAGTTGGTGGGGTTTCTCTTTGTTTTTGTTATTGTCTCTTTTGCTGTGCAGAAGCTCTTTAATTTGATGTAGTCCCAGCTGTTTATCTTTGCCTTCACTATCACTGCTTTGGGTGATGTGTCTGTAAAGATGTCTTTGATGTGCAAATCACGTAGTGTTTCACCTATATTTCCTTCTATGTATTTTATGGTTTCAGGTCTTATGTCTAGTTCTTTAAACCATTTTGAGTTGATTTTTGTGTATGGTGTGAGGTAGTGGTCAAGCTTCATTCTTTTGCATGTAGCAACCAATATTAATATTTTTGAATAGTGCTTTACACTTTACAAATAAATTTCACATGCATAATTTTTACAAGTGTATTTACAAGTCATAAAGTATTGCACAAAAGTAGTAATTATTATTTTGGTCACTAAGGGAAGAGTAGAACTGAGTTATCCAGCACCAAAAAAAAACTGAGATAAGGCAATAGAAATAATGCCAGTCACATGGAATACTAGCTTTGAAATGAATATTATCTAATATCTTTTCTGAAGGATTTTTAAAGTTGGAAGAGGAAAGATTCAGTCACATGTGACAATGAGCATCTGAGGTGGGTGTGTGTGGAGGCAAACACCCACTTAACAATCTATTAAGGTTCCTAGAATAAAATTGCACACCCACCGACACTTCATAGATTATTTAAATGTTGACATGTCAGGATCAGCTCAGAAAAAGTTTTGTGAATTTTTCTTACTAGGCCATTGACTACAATAAAAATCCCTATTAATTCCAGGGATGATTTTTGTGAAGTCCATACCAGCAAAGTAGCTAACATTGTATTTTTCTTTAAACAGCCTTTCAAATGATCACATACAGCTTTCATATTTGAGCATAAAAAGTTCCTTTGGGGTATTAATGAATATCTCTCAGCAAGTTTGATGCAACTTAAACAATTCAAGATAATAAAATATAAACATATTAGATATTTTACTTTTAAAACATTGCTTGGATATGTCTACTTTCTCTGCAAAAATACTTTTTATTGCTTTTCCTCTTTCATTTGGCTGGTTGACAGAAAAGAAAGCATTTTATTTGGAAAAAAAGAGAGAAAATTGTCCAATACCTATCCTCCATTTCAATATACTCTGAGGCTAAAAATATATAGATAGAGCTCTAGACATATTTTTTAAAATATGAGAACATAGTATTAAAATACAAAATATCTCAACATAACTAAAAACTATAGTCCTGAGTAAATGTTTAATGTAAATTTTGCCTACTACCCTTATGTTTTATGAGTTGTAGTTAAAAAAATATAACCAAAACAGTACATGTAGGATGTTGAACAGATTACAGAATTTGCTATTTTTACAAAAGAAAAGCTGTCTTAAGAAATGAAGGGTGGTCCTAATTCAGGATGGTGAATTGAGTATACCATGCTGCCTCGCCTTCAAGCACAAATCCTTCTACATGACAGTAAGCAGAAAATAAAATGAATTCATCCATCTCAACAGTAGAAAACAAAGAAGGCATTGTTGATAAAGAGAGTGAAGTGGAGGGTGAGTGAAACGTGCACAGATGGAGGTGTGAAGATGTAGTCCCCAAATTATGTAATTATGAAAATACCAGCAAAATTAACAAGTGAGGGGAAAAAAATGCATCCATGAAAGACAGCACTTCATAACTTGATTTAAAAAAAAATTATAAACGGTTTATTATCAACATACTTGAAAGAACATAGGAGAACCTAAAATGACAATATGGGGCCTCCCTGGTGGTACAAGAGGTTAAGACACAACCTATGAAACTGTCCGCAGCCACTGCAAGTACAAGCTCGATTCCTGGCTGGCCAGAGAGCAACCCACATGGTGCAGCAGACCTTTCCTGACTCGCCCGCTGCTCCCCTCAGCAGTGTACTTCGGTCAATCTGCCTGTTCTGCTCCCCACTCTGTCTCTGGTGAATCCTCTCACCCACCCCCACATTTAGGGCCTGTACCCCAGCTCTTGTATGCATAAATAAATAAATCTTTAAAAAAATTAACATGACAATATGGAAAATATACATTAGGCAAACTATAACAAAATTATAAGACAAGGGAAAACCATGTGAAAATATGAAGTAATTCCTTAATAAAAAGATTTCAGCAAGAAGACACAATAGTTATAAATCTATAAGTAAGTAATGAAGTAGCTTTCAAATTTATATAAATAAAAACTGTACAAACAAGAAGATATGAATAATAAAAAACCTTTGAAGAAGATGCTAACAAAGTTCTCTCAAAAACTGACAAAACAAGGAGACAAAACAAAAATAAAGCATAGAACATATAAAATATTATACACAACATTGAAACCTGTATTTTTAATATATATTGACAAAAATATACCATGAATTATTAAGTCTCATAGAAAATTTCAACAAATTCTCAAAAGTGTAAATCATAGCAACCACCAAAGATAGTACAAAATAATTAGAAATTATCACAACAAAATGTTAGCACAAAAATAAATAAATACGTGGAAATTATTAATCATATTTCAAATTACTATTAGACAAAGGGGAAAACAAAATGAAAAATTATAATTTTAGAAATATTGAGAGTGTGAGAATGAGAAAATAAAGATACACTCACAGCATTTCAGCAAAGTAGTATAAAAAAAAATGAGATTGAGAATTGTGGAACTAAGCTTCCTACTAAGCAAACTCTCACAATCTCAGAAAATTTAGGCAGAATGCTTAGAGTTTAAAGAAAGGAATCATGAAATTAGAAAATGAGAAAAACTTATCAATAAAACCAAAAGATGAGTTTTAGAAAGATCAACAATTTTTAAAACTTCAGGCGGTACTGTTTCAAAAAAAAAGAGATAAAATGTAAATTAAAAATGTTCTGAGTGAAAAGTGAAATACAGATAATGATTGTAAAAATGTACAAAAATATAACTACATTACTTATCTAGATAAAATGGGCACTGTTTTAAGAAAATTAAAAGTGTCAAAATTGGCTCAAGAAAAAATAGTATAGATTTAGAAGAAATTAAAATGTCAGTCAAGGAGATATCCTAAAAATTACAAAAAGACCCTGATGGATTCACAGATGAATTCCATAAACCAGGATTGCAATTGTATGGGGAATATAAAAATAAAATTTATTAATTAAAAAAATAATAATAAAAAAATAAAAAAAAGAAACAAAATAATTCTAACTTCCACAGATTATTTCAAGCAATATAAAAAGTGAAAAAAAATGTTAATCTGAAAAGTCTACATACTGTATGATTTCAACCATGTGACATTCCGGAAAGGACAAAAGCATGGAGAATGGGTGCCAAGGTTTGGACTGGGGTGGGAGAGGATACCACAATGATGAGATACATGCCAATATGCATTTGTGCAAACCCACAGGATTTACAACACCAAGAGTAAACCCTAAAGCAAACTATGCCCTTTGGATGACTGTGGTAGTCAATGTAGGTTCACTGATTATAACAAATACACCACTCTAGTGCGGGCTGTCAATAATGGTTGGAGCTAAAAAGGTATATAGGGAGGCAATGCAAGCATGTAGCAAGGAGGAATCTCTGTACTTACTACTGAATTCTGCTGTGAATCTTAAACTACTCTAAAAATGTCCTAGTCCATTCCTCATACTTACATAACACTAACATCAAAACGAGATAAAAACACTACTAGGAGGGCCTCCCCTGGTGGCACAGCGGTTGAGCGCTGGGCTATGAGGCTGCCCTCAGCCTCTCCAGCACCAGTTTGATCCCCGGCGCTGGCAAGGGTCCCACCAAAAAAAAAAAAAAAAAAAAAAAAAAAACACTCTAGGAAAGGACATTATGGATCATTTTCACTGACAGATATACAAACAAATTATCTAACTCAGCTAACTTAATACTGAAATAGGTTGTGAAATAATCACAACTTAGAGGTTTGAGTGACTCCTCAGCACTGGAGTCCAGATAGCCCAGGAAGGAATAATTCATTCTGTTTTCTCTATGAAGAGGATACTAAGACTAGTTCTACGAATGCTGTTGAAACTTCAAACTGGAACCAGCTGTTGCTACTGCAAACTATCATCCCAGGATGAAAACAATTGCTGGGATTCAATGAAAGGAGCAGAAAGTCAACAGAAATATGTGTGTCCCCTCTTCCTCTTTCAACATTTCACTGTTTCTAGTATCCCCTAATTAGCAGAACCTAACAGGCAGCTGGCTGGCAAAGAAGATATGATTTATAAAGTCCCGGACCCAGATCACAGACCAAGTAGCAAGGATAGAACCAAAATTAAAGCCATAGCTTAACACCACTATATTTATCTATGTGCACACACTGAAAGTTACTCTGTTCTCTTCCCATAGCTTGGATTTCCTTTTACATCCAAATCCAGTAGATTTCAAAAACTGTTCTTTATCATCATACATTAAAATATGAGGAAATAAGAACAATAACCTAATGGGGGTTATTTAGTATATAAATATAATTTTCATAAAATTCAGAATATGAATTATATTTTTCTTACACTGAATATCTTTACTTGAATACATTTATTTTAATTTCACCCTTCATCAGTTCAGTTATTCAAATAATTCATGCATGGATTTCTTAAAGTAACCTCATTTTAATAAAGTCTGTGTGTTTAAATAAGGTAAGTGGTTTAGTACAGTGTTTACATTAACATACTCTTGTGGGGAATTTTATGATTGAGCATTGTTTTTATATCTATATAATAAAAAAATATTGAGGTAGCACTGGTTTATAACACTGCATATGATTTGGAGGTATAGGTTTACATCTCTTTGGATATGTTGCCCCACCACACCCACCATCAAAGCACCTGTAACCCTCCACCATATTTCACTGTGACACTTGCTCCTTTTATTCTCCACTCCATCTCCTTCTGGTAATCTCAATTCTACAGTCAGATCTGTAAGGTTTGTTATTAGTTTAGTTTGGTCTACACTTGTGTTTTATTTCTCTATATTCTACACATTCTATATTCTACACGAGTGAAATCATACAGCATTAATCTTTTTCTTTCTGACTTATTTCACTTGGCATAATCCCCTCAAGTTCTGTGCATGTTATCACAAATGGCAAGGGTTCATTTTAGTAGCTGAGTAGTGAGTAGTATATACCACATCTTCTTAATCCATTCATCTGTCATTGGGCACTTAAGTTGGTTTCCTAACTTGACTAATACAGATAGTGCTACAATGAACTAGGAGCAAGTGGGAATTGTTTGTTTGTTTTCTTTTTATACCTTTCCTTGGAATGTGAAACAGTAAGGTCCCCAGATAGAAAGGGTAGCGAAGAGTGACTCAGTCACTGATTCACATGAGAATAATTCTGCTTATCCTGTGGCCTCCATACTTGCCTTCTAATCTACAAGGGCTTATTTCAACACTGTCTCAGCCAGACAATGAAACTATAATTCAATCATACCTATCTATGTTGCAGTAAACTCAATCTGATCCAATGTTCATCCTTCCCTTTACTGTTGCTCACTTTGCCTCCCTCACCCTGTGACCACAGACTTTAATTATCACTGTGTTATAATATAAAAAGACCTTCAATTCTTATTTCTTTGAGTTAATGCTTTTCTCTGCTGCCATTTGCAGCCAAATTTATCTAAAGAATTGTCTACATAATTTTTATTGATTTTTCTTCTTTTTTTTAGTATTATGAAATAGTTTGTATTTGAAATGAATGTATATTTCACCAAGGAAGACATACTAGTGGTCAATAAATCCATGAAAAGATGCTCAATATCCTTACTCACCAGGGGTATGAAACATCTAAAATGAATTAAGATACCACTTCACATCTACTAGGCTGTCCAAAAAACAAAAAGTCAAAAGATAGTAGGTGTCCGAAAGGAAGTAGAGATGTTTTAATCCTGCTGGTGGGAATATAAACTGTGCAGCTACTTTGGAAAATCATCTGGCAGTTCCTCAAATTAAAACTAGAATTACATATGATCCAGCAATTCTATTTCTAGGTATAGATTCAACAGAAATGAAAATCGATGTCCACACAAAAACTTGTGCATCAGTGTACACAGTAGCTAATTATTAGCCCCACAGTGGAAACAACCAAAACTTCCCCCAAAATGGAGATAGAAAGAACATACTTTGACATAATAAAGTCCATATATGACAAACTTAGAGCTAACATCACAAAAGTGATTCAGCATAGTATTATAAGTACTAGCTAGAGCAAATAAGAAAAGACATAAAAGAAATCCAAATAAGGAAAAAAGAAAACTATCACTATTTGCAGATGGCATGGTTAATAAGCAAAGAAAACCCTGAAGACTGACTAAAAAACTATTAGAAACAATAAATCAGTAAAGTGACAGACTACAAAATCAATATACAAAACTCAGTTGCACTCCCATAACAAAACATGAACTAGAAGAAAAGGAAATCAAGAAAGCCGTTCTACTTAAAATAAATAGAAAAAGACACAAAGAAATGGAAAAATATTCCTCATTCATCAATTGGAATTTAACATTGTCAAAATGACCATCTTACCCAAAGCAACATATAGACTCAATGCAATTGTTATCAAAATTTCAATGGCCTTCTTCAAAGATATAGATAAACATTACCGAAACTTATATAGAACCACAATTGACCCCAAATAGACAATGTAATCTTAAAAAAGAAGAATAGAGGTACCACACTCCCAGACTTCAAAGATATACAGTACTACAAATCTATAGTAATCAAATCATCATGGTACTGGAATAAAAACAGACAATAGAATTGAGAGCCCAGACATAAATCCATACATTCCTTAATGTAATTTTTATTTTTTTTCTATTTACCTTTTTTTCCTTTTTTATTGAGGTAACATTGATTTATAACACTGTATGTGATTCATAGGTATAGAAGCTACAGGTTCACACCTCTTCAAATGTATGTGACCACAACACACCTACCAAACCAAGGCAGCCATAGTCCTCCATCATAGACTATTGGACCCCCCTCTTCCCACATTCCCCTCTCCCCTCTGATATTCTCAATTTTACAGTCAGATTTCTAGGGTTTGTTTTTGGTTTGGCTTTGTCTAACCTTTGTTTTGTTTTTTTTGTATTTCACATATGAATGACACTATCCAGTACTTGTCTTCTTTCTCCCTCCAGCTTATTCACTGAACTAATCCCCTCCATCATATCCTTGTAGTGTCAAAAGGCAAGAGTTCATCTTTTTTTTAATAATAAATTTTATTTTTATATCCCCCATACAATTGCAACCCCGTTATTTTGACCCCAATCCCTCCCCTCCCGCCCCCTAACCCCCATAGAGTGTCTCTGGTGCATAGTTTTTTGTTGATTTTGATTTTCACTTTCTTATAGTTATTCATTTTCCTGGTCCCTTATTTAAGTTTTCTAGATTCCTGCTATGAGTGAGACCATCCGGTATTTTTCCTTTTCTTTCTGGCTTATTTCGCTGAGCATGATCCCTTCCAGCGCCATCCATGTTGCTGCAAATTGCATGTGTTTATCTTTTTTGAATGCTGAGTAATATTCCATGGTGTATATGTACCACATCTTCTTGATCCAGTCATCTATTTTTGGGCATGTGGGTTGTTTCCAAAGGTAAGCTATTGTAAATAGTGCTGCTATAAACATAGGGGTGCAGTGCTCTTTGGAATTGATGTTTCTGTGTCCTTTGGGTAAATACCTAGGAGTGGAATTGCTGGATCATATGGAAGCTCTATGTTTAGTAGGTCCAGAAATCTCCACACAGCTCTCCATAGTGGTTGGACCAGTTTGCACTTCCTCCAACAGTGCAGAAGAGTTCCTTTTTCTCCACACCCTCGCCAACATTTGTTGTTGCTAGTTTTTTTTAATATGTGCCATTCTCACTGGTGTAAGATGGTATCTCATGGTAGTTTTGATTTGCATTTCCCTGATTACAAGTGATGTTGAACATTTTTTCATATGTCTGTTGGCCATTTGCATTTCCTCTTCAGAGAAGTTTCTTTTTAGCTCTTCTGCCCATTTTTTGACTGGGTTATTTTCTTTGTTGTTGTTGAGTCTCATCAGCTCTTTGTAGATTTTTGTGATCAGTCCTCTATCATTAGTGTTGTGTGCAAAAATGTTCTCCCAGTTGGTGGGGTTTCTCTTTGTTTTTGTTATTGTCTCTTTTGCTGTGCAGAAGCTCTTTAATTTGATGTAGTCCCAGCTGTTTATCTTTGCCTTCACTATCACTGCTTTGGATGATGTGTCTGTAAAGATGTCTTTGATGTGCAAATCACGTAGTGTTTCACCTATATTTCCTTCTATGTATTTTATGGTTTCAGGTCTTATGTCTAGTTCTTTAATCCATTTTGAGTTGATTTTGTATATGGTGTGAGATAGTGGTCAAGCTTCATTCTTTTGCATGTAGTGACCCAGTTTTCCCAGCACCATTTATTGAACAAACTTTCTTTGCTCCAATGCATAGTCTTTGCTCCTTTGTCAAAGATTAGTTGACCATAAATCTGTGGGTTAATTTCTGGATTTTCTATTCAATTCCATTGTTCTGTATGTCTGTTCTTGTTCAAATACCATGCAGTTTTGATGATTATGGCTTTGTAGTATAGTTTGAAGTCTGGGAGTGTGATGCCTCCATTCCCTTCATTTTTTTTTTCAGGAGAGCTTTGGCTATTCGGGGTTTTTTGTGATTCCATATGAATTTCATCAATAATTCTATTTCTTTAAAGAATGACATTGAAATTTTGATTGGAATAGCATTGAATCTGTATATTGCTTTTGGTCGGATGGCCATTTTAATAATGTTTATTCTTCCAATCCATGAGCAGGGGATGTCTTTCCATTTCTTTGTGTCTTCTATTTCTTTTAACAGTGTTTTATAGTTTTCTTTGTATAGGTCCTTTACCTCTTTTGTTAGATTTATTCCCAAATATTTGATTTTTTTTGTTTCAATAATAAAAGGGATGGTTTTTTTAATTTCTTCTTCTTCAGATTAAGAGTTCATCTTTTTTTTTTTAAGCTGAGTAGTATTCCATTGTGTAAAATACCACATTTTCTTAACACACTTGTCTTGTGGAGTTTTAGGTGGTTTCCATAACTTGGCTATGTAAATACTGCTGCAATGAACATAGGAGTGCATATATGTCTTTTATTTAGTGTTTTTGCATTCTTCAGTTTTAGATATCTAGAAGTGGAACTGTTGGGTTGTATGATAGATCAACTTTTAATATTTTGAGGCATCTCCATGCTGTTTTTCATGGGAGCAGGACCAGTCTACATTGCTACCAGCAATGTACTGGAGTTCCTTTTCCTTCACACCCTGGTCAACAATTATTGTTTCCAGTGTAGTCATCTTTGGGGTCTCATTAGCATGTAGAATTGTTTTCCAATCATTTCCTTTGACCTTAAGTAGAATCTAAAAAGTATACACAAAAAGCAACATCCCCCCTCAATCTCCCACCATCACAACTTCCAGTCCCTATGACATTGAAATAAAATGTTCTTAATACACCTCCCCAACAGTTTACAAACCATGGAAAAGAAACAGAAGTGAGCACATAAAATGGAAACATTTGGCATGCTAATCAAACTGCAAAAATAGCTTTATCAGACTGGAATTAGGTCTTGCCTATACACCTGCCAGACAAAATATCTTAATGTTCTAGGACAGAGAGAGAAGTACTCTGGAATTTTGCTACAATATTACACATTATAATTCAGATTCAGTGTACAGGTCCATCCTGGATGTTATCCAAATTGGGTTTATTGTGGAGGATCCCTGAGGAGTCTTCTTTTAACACACACACCCAAAACCCAGCAAAAAAGAATACCTCCAAGCAGTCAGGCTCCTACAGAACCTACCTCATTTTGGTCACTGCAGAAGCACTAAAATATTCTAAACAGATCAAAAAATGTACTCTCCCAAAACAGACTTTCCACACAGCAATTTTCTTGCTCTACAAGTGGCAGCTGCTAGCCATCAAATTTTCCAGACAATGAGAAATAAACTATTCCCTCTGATTTTTTGTACTATAGGATAAATCATTTGCTGAGAAATAAGTGTTCCCAGACACCAAGTTTTCCAAATAAAATTTAGGGAACCTGTTTTGTAAGACTTTGCTCCAAGAAACAAACAAATAAAGCCAGGCAGGATAAAAGAGGTCAGAGAAAGGCAGCATAATCATGAGGCACATGCAGGAAAGTTGTCAGGCCCCTGGTGACTCTGTAACTTTGAGTGTGATTCCTAAGGAATCTTGCCTGTGTTTTTTATCTTAGTGAAGTGCTGAGAGGAATGATTTCATTTTGTAAAGGGTAGCTTTGAATCAGACCTTACAAAGATTTGGGAAAATAATAAAATTTTATGCTAAAAAAAACAACCACACAAACTCAATATCTTTATTGTCTCCCATTAGCAATCATCTGTATTTGACATAATTTGAAGACACAAGTGTCCAAATTCTGACTAGAATTCTCTAAAATATATAGCAGATAAAGGTCAAGAGTCCAGAGTCTCCAATTCTTGGGAAAATTGCACTTATAAATTTACCCAGGGCCACCAAAAATAATAGCCACTGACTTGACTAGATTCTACTCTAATTCTTTCTCCAGATTTTGCAGAATAGTCTTACACCTGGAATTTAGATCGAACAAAAATCACTGCAATACTACAAGTCATAATTAGGTAATTATAGTTTCTAATGACATGATTGTTCATATTTATACTGATAGTATAATTAGTTTTAATTATATTATGGGTTCAAATAGTCTGAAGGTTTCTGTTAAAAAAAGCAAATGATTAAAAGGGCATTACAGGGCCTCCCCTGTGGCGCAGCGGTTGAGCGCTGGGTTGCGAAGCTGCCCGCAGCCTCTGCAGTGCTGGTTCGATCCCTGGCTGCTCCCCGGCCACCAGAGAAGGGTCCCGCATGGCGCGCAGACCTCTCCTCCCACCCGCTGCTCCCCTCAGCAGTGTACTTCGGTCCTTCTGCCTGCTCTGCTCCCTGCTCTGGCTCTGGTGAATTCTCTCACCCTCCCGCGCTTCTGACAGTACCCAGTGCTTGTATAAATAAATAAATAAATCTTTTTAAAAAATTTATAATTAATAAATAAATAAAAGGTCATTACATCATTATTACCTACAGAGTAAAATATGCTTATATCTTCTCTATATTTCTTAATACATAAGAATAAGATAAAAAACACTCTCCAGTAATATAAAGCTTCCTTCCTCAGTTCTCACCATTACTGCCTAACAGACACACACACACACACACACACACACACACACACATTCAAATAACACTAGGCATATATTTTTACACAACTGTAGGGTAAGGTAAAAAATATCAGGCTTTTCTGCCCTCCCACCATTAGGATACATGACGGAAACCTGCGGTCCTGAATGCATGACTGATGGCGGGCACCTGGAGTAGGGTGTGGGCATAGGTAGATGGGATTCACCTGGGCTAAGACTGGGCTTTTAGGGTGGCGTCGCGGGGACGCCAGCAGAAGCCAAGAAGCATAGAAGCAGAAGCAGGAGAACCACGAGAACGAGACCACCAGAGAATGCCAGAGAGCCCAGATAGAGTGAAGACTTGCTGGGGGCTGGGAGGACTGCCAGCATCCTGGCCCCCCAGCACCCTTGCCTGCCGTGTACCTGGTAAATCTAAATAAAAAACCTGCAAAAGCCACTGAGGGTTCTAGGACTCCTCCTTTACCCAGTCTGCTGGATCAGAAAACCTGCTCAGTGGCCTTCCTGTCACTACAACTCTACTTCTTCCTGTAATACAAAGAAGTGTCATAGTCTTAATCTGTCTTTGTAGATAGGTTCTTTCAGGGTACCTGATAGAACTTTTTTCTTTCCTTCTAGATCAACTCTCTCCCAAGCACCAACCCTAAGCTAAATTCTTCATTGTATCCCTACCTCCAGACCATAAAATCTTATAGGCAAGAAACAGGTCCACCAAGCAAATTAAGGTGAAACTCTTGCTTCAAAGATATTTGAATCTTAACTCCAGCATTTTCCTATCTTGACTACTGTCAATTTTGACTTCTCTGGACACATTAAATTTAACTATGTTCAAACTCTTAAACTTTTTTATAGGCCTACTTTGTTACTCCATTCTGTCTTCTAAGAAATTTATATTCACATGTAAAAGGAATTATCATGTAATTATACTTCAGTCATGTATCATTGTAGGGTAAGGAAAAATGTCAGGCTTTTCTGCCCTACCACCATCAGGATAGATCATGGATCCTTGGGGTCCTGAATGCATGCCTGATGGCGGGCACCTGGAATAGGGTGTGGGCATAGGTAGATGAGATTCACCTGGGCTAAGACTGGGCTTTTAAGGACTGCATTATGAGGACGCCAGTAGAAGCCAAGAACAAACAGAAGCTGAGAGAGAAGCAGAAGTAGAGATCACCGGAGAGCCCAGATAAAGTGAAGACTTGCTGGGGGCTGGGAGGCCTGCCAGACTCCCGGCTCCCCAGCAGCCCTGCCTGCTGTGTACCCGGTAAATCCCAACAAAAGACCTGCAAAAACCACAGGACTCTGACTCCTCCTTTACCCGGTCTGCATGGGATCAGAAAACCTGCACTGTGTCCTTTTCTGACACTACAATCATACTTTCAATAAGACAAATAGAGAAGCAAAATCAGACAGTGGGTGATACATGGAATCTTTAAACAGTCTGCTCTGAATTCAAATCCCAACTCTGTCAAGTACTATCTGTGACCTATGGCCCTTAACTGGTCTGTTTTTTTTGGTTTCCTCATCTATATGATGAGACTAAGTATATTTCTTTCTCATAGGCCTGTTATAAATATTTACTGGGATCATGTGTGTAAAGCAATTAGCAAGGTGCCTGAAATACGGCAAGGCTGAACAAATGTTTGCAATTATCATTATCCTAAATTAAGCCCTCAATGAGTGTACTCATCATTAGTTTCATTCTTATCTAATTTGTCTTATCATCACCATGTTTATCATCATCTCCATGCATATTATTGTTATCATCCTCATCATGAAATCTTATATTTGGAAGCTACTATAGAAGTTGAATATAAGACCCTCACTTCAAAATAAGGAAATAGGGCACAGAGAGATACTTTATTTCTTAAAGAATCATCTCTTACTATTTTTTCTGTAAAGTTTCAACATATTTAAAATCCATGATTTTATTTATTACAAATGCCTATTCTGTGTTCCTCCCACAAATCTGTGTAACAAACAATTAAATTTAAAAACTTGTAAGACTCCCATTATTGGATAAAACTAGGTATGAATACCGTCAATAAGCTATTTCTAGGAATTTTTTATGAAGGTAGTAAGAGCGGGAGGAGACTAAAATAGGGTACACGCATTTAATCCCTATCATGAAACAGAACAGATTCCCCTTGGAAGTCTGGGAGGTAAGGCTAGTAAACTCAAAGTGAATTCACAAGTGTGGAGAATGACATGGGGAACAGACTGTAGGACACTGTGGAGATATCTATGCAGTGTCTTTGGGACTCAGATACTTCTAACAATACTGAAAAATTCTGGGAAGACTTTCTAAAATTGGCAGCTTCAAGACACAGAGCAATTAAAAAACCTGGAATTCTATCTGAGTCTCCCACCCCCAGAAAGGGGGTCAAGATAAATAGAGGAGAGAATAGACTAGAGATATATGGGGTATAAAGAGGAGTCAGAATTTCCTGAATAATGATCCCCACTTCTCATTTCATGAGAGCCTCTGGGGCCTACTACTCACAGATCCTTCTATAAATGATAGACAGGTAACATGTGCAAATATTAGCCAACCTCAATTCCTAATTTCATTTCTAATCTAATCAGCAATTTAAACAAACTGAAAATTATGTATTACAGACAATTATCTCTGATGAAACTCTCTTACAAAATTGAACACCCAGTAGAAAAGGATCAAGGTGTAAATAGGCAATTCACAAAAGAAGAAATGAAAGCTGCCAATGAATATATAAAAACAAAAACACACATTCAACTTCACAAAAAATAAAGTTGTAAATTAATACACTAGTGAAATGTCATGGCATTATACAGATATCTTCAAATATAGATGCTGGGAAAATAATTATTCCTGATTTTGTCAAGAGCAGTTTGGTAACATGTTTCAGAAGTCTCAAAACAGGCAGATTTTGATTTAATGAATCTACATATAGGAATTTCAAAAATGTCACAAAATATGTGTACAAAAAGGCTTGTCATTTTATTATATAAACAATCTGAACGCCCTAGAATTAGGAAATGATTAAGTAAATCCATCCACATGGTGGTAGAATTATTTAATACCTTAAAATATAAAATTGTCTATAAAACTTTAGTAACTGGGAAAATGTTCAACATAATACCAAGTGAGAAAAGTTAAGAAAGAAATGCATTAAAAAAAAAAAGAAAGAAAACTAGACATAAAGAAAACCCAACATAAAGCCAAGACCAGTTGCTGTTGGTTGTGAGATTATAATTGTCACTGCTTTCCACTTTGAGTTTTCAAAAATGAATAAACATTGCTTTTATGGTTAGACAAAAAGTACATTAGATATTGCACTGGTCTCTTTTTTTACACTCTTGGCCAGAGATCTATGAAAGCTCTTTGCATTTTCTCTTTTAAATTTTCTGCTTAAAGTAATACTATGTAAGACTGCATTGATACCTATTAGTCAGATATTCTTCTTCAAATCAAAGTTATACATTTAATTAAGTCATACGTACAATATTCTGAATAATATTGTGGAATAATAAACAGGGAAAAAAATGAAGAAACTTAAGACTATAGATTGCAGTACTCTTCAGGACTTCAGAAATCCCCATGAGCTTGAGCTGGTGTTTTATTTGTACTTATTAATCTCTCCACTGCATCAGGCTTCCATATCAAGTGTAACTCAACATTTCCTGTTCAGAATAATGGTACCAGATAGAATTAGGTTAAACTCAACTTTGCAGACAAATTTGAAATGTAAAAATGAAAAGCGAAAAAAGAAAGACAAGGGTTCCTGGGAAAGAAGGAGGGAGGAAAGAAATAAAGAATGCTGAATCAAAGGGCCTAAGGGGATATCAGACCTGTAGTGCCTTTCATTCCTGCTGTCTGTACGTATAAAAGACTTCACTCTAAACAGATACAATAACCTACTGTGCTTCACAATACCCAAATGCACCCATTGTTAACCTCATTCTATGGAAGAGTAAACTTTCAAATGAATTAACACAATAGCTCACCTAACCTTTACTTGGTCAAAAATCATGGGAGAGAAGCCAAGATTCAGATCTCCTGTCTTGTATCAATTTTAAAGTAGTGCCCCATTGCATATTAAAGACTTCTATTGTGCTAAAGTGCAGGAAATTAATTGGAATCATTCTGGCTTTCGTGACTCATAAACTTAATGCTCTTTTAGCATCATTTTGGCTGAGCAGATTTCCTAACCACAGTTTAATAGCAAAAGGTATTTAAAATAATTTCAACAGTCTTTCCAACCTCTCCAGTTAGAGTAAAATAAATTGGCTTTTAGAACAAGCCTGTGCTTTTACAGGCTGGAATATCTCACTGTATTCTGATATCTTAACTATGAAGGCAAGTGACAGTTACTAACACTCTGTTTTCATCTTGCTTCTAGTTATCAGAATATTTCTACTAGAATTAAAGCCACCTGCTTGGTCATGTGCTTTAACTTGAATCATCTTCTTGCGGTTTGATTGGGCTTTCATTTATTTTCTTAATTAGTTATTTTAGCTTTTATTGGATTTCTAAAGAAGGCTATGAGGTTTGGTTGTTATCACTGGAGCAAAAAAGATTTTCAAGTTATCACAGTCAGTGAGTTAATATTTATTGAATTCTAGGCAGTGCTATAACAAATAACAAGGCTCCCCCATAGCTTTATATTCTAAAGAGCAATAAATAATCAGAATACAGTGTCTTTGTAATCTCTCTGCCCTTATCATTTACTGTGTGGAAGTGGTCCCTAGTTTAAAACCAATTCTTTAACAAACATTTCTAATTGTTGTACCAGCAAGGTTGATTCAGAAGACCCTATCTGATTATGCCTGTATTGTTTACTCCAAGTTTTCCTCAGTCAATTCTTATTTATGATTTAAAAGTACACAAATGAATTTCTTTTCTGAGACTTTAAAGATAAAATATTCAGTTAAAAAGAATAAAAACTAGCAACAAACCTCCAATCTTTTACTTGGACATACTGATTTTACACACACACACACACACACACATACATACATACACACACACACAGAATCTACCATTACTCTCTTCTTGGTAGGATTTCTAACTTCTTTCTAGCTTTATTCCTTAGAAATCACCTATTCCTTAATGTCTCCAGGAGTAGAACCTCTGTGCATTGAATGAATAGGAATACAAGTCATTTGAAAATATGAAACTAAATCGTCTTAGGCTAATATATGAACATTTTTGCTCCCATTGTGACTTCATGTGTTCTTTGGGATTTGACCTAGACTGACTTCCCTGCCTTTCTCCTCATTTCTTCCCCATTTGACAATACACTGGCTTTCTGACTGGTGTTTTTCCTGGGTTTCACTGAGCTCCCATCTGTCTTGGTTTGCACAGTTAAGCACATTCTGCTATTAATTCTTGGCTTAGTTAAGTCTCTCAAGTGTCCACCATTTGGACATAGACTTTTATTTATGATCTGGACTCGTCTATGATTCTTTTCTACCTCCAGCTCTTTCAATACTCCCTTCAGAATAGAATTTACAAGTTTTAGCATATTACTACACTGTAAGATTTTATACAGCTCCCCTTCATTTAAAAGTAAGCAAGCCACAAACACTTCAGTTTGCTTAATTTTGGACTCACACATTTTATTAATATGTTCACAAATCTGGATAGCAAGAGTCATGAAACAAGACTGCCACAGATCTAGTATATTCCCAGCATCATGGTAAAAGGCAATGGGCAGGCAACATAATCTGACATCTAACATCTGTGCTCCTCGTACAGGTTAATTTTATCTTAGTTGTTAATCCAAGACCAGCCAGAGGAAAGCAATACAGGCTAAACAATGGAAATTTTTAATTTTCTTTTTTTTAAAGATTTATTTATTTATACAAGCACTGGGTACATTCAGAAGCACGGGAGGGTGAGAGAATTCACCAGAGCCAGAGCAGGGAACAGAACAGGAAGACCAACGAAATACACTGCTGAGGGGAGCAGCAGGTGGCAGGAGAGGTCTGCGCGCGATGTGGGACCCTCGCCCTAGGGCCGGGAATTGAACTGGTGTTACAGAGGCTGCAGGCAGCTTCGTAACCCAGCGCTCATCCGCTGCACCACCAGGGAGACCCCTTTTAATTTTCTTTTAAGTGAAATAAATAACCTGAAGGAGATTCTTTTCTTTGACGTGAGGGGGTATTTGGGAAAGAGAATATTAAATAGCAAGTTTTACTTGTGCATAGACCATAAACAACAAAAGCTAATAGATTCAGTCCTCACAATTGCCTTCAAGTGGGTACTTTCAAACTCACCACATCCATTTTACAGACAAGAAAATTTTAAAACACAGAGGAGTAGAAGTCAAAGCTGAATTTAGACTCTCTGATCCCAAAATCTGGCTTTTGACCACTCTACATGCCTTTTGGAGGAGGAATAGAGGCTGGTGTCTCACTGGGACTTTCCTAGAATCCTTGAAGTCACATACATTATTTACCTTTACTACCTATGTCAGAGTCAGTCTTGAATTTTACTATATACTTCCTCATATGGCTTAATTTCAGGAGGCATTGCTCCACCTTTAAATGGTCTCAAAAGTTTCTGAGATAGAAAGTCATTCAAGGTTAAGTTGACATTAATGCAGTTAACACTGGAGCCTCTTTGTGCTGGACCTGGGCTTCAGGTTCACGTGCCGAAGTGGTCTGGTACCTGCAATGGAGGACACCTGGCATCAAACCTTGAGGCTCCCAGAGAAGCTGTGAAGAAAGATGTGCAAGTGTTTGCAAAGAGCTGGGCTCTCTCACTCCCCACTCTCCTTTCAGATCTCAAGCATAGCTCTCCTACTGCATCATGACAGAGTCCTTATACATAAATCTCTGTTCATGTCAAAGGACAAATGAGTCTTCTCCAACACTATCATCATCTACTGCACATTTAATTTTCCCACACCTCTGTAGTTCTCTCTACCTTATCCTTCTGCCAATTCCTCCATTGCGCCTAATACACCTAATACACATATATGTGTAAAAAGTATATTGAAAGTATATAAATACAAAGTGGATATTTAGAAAACATCTAAACTTTGCAATTTCCCAAAACAGCATTAATCCCTAAACTTCTCTCTCTTCTTTTATTACTTACATCAGAATTCCATTTTTAAATGTTGTATTTTTTTAAAAAATACATGTAGGATGTTGAACAGACTACAGAATTTTGCTGTTTTTACAAAAGGAAAATTGTCTTAAGAAATGAAGGGTGGTCCCAATTCAGAATGATGAATTGAGTATACCATACTGCCTCGCCTTCAAGCACAAATCCTTCTAAATGTCAGAAAGCAGAATTAAAGTGAATTCATCCATCTCAACAGCAGAAAACAAAGAAGCTAGTATTTATGGAGAGAGTGAAGTGGAGGGTGAGTGAAACGTGCACATCTGGAGGTGTGAAGATGTAGTCCCCAGATTATAGAACTATGAAAATAACTGAAAAATTAATGAGTGAGGAAAAAACGCATCCATGAAAGACAAAAATTCACAACTTGATTCAAAAAAAAACCTATAAACTGTTTATTACCAACATACTTGACAGAACATAGGAGACCTAAAATGACAATATGGAAAAATATATATTAGACAAACTATAATAAAATTATAAGACAAGGGAAAACTTAATGCAAAAATATGAAGTAATTCCTTAATAAAAAGAAGGTTCCAGCAAGAAGACACAACAGTTATAACTCCATAAGTTGCTAATAAAATAGCTTTCAAATTTATATAAATAAAAACTGTACAAATAATAAGACAGGAATAATTAAAAAAAAACCTTTAAAGAAGATGCTAACAAAGTTCTCTCAAGTATATGACAAGATATACTTATCAAGAGTCCTCAAGGTGTCTTGCTTCATTGCTCAAATATACAGTTTTATGCATCTAAATGAGGGAAATTTCTTACTGAATATGAAACATTTTTACTCTAAGCATTAAGAAATGAAGTCTGCTTACTAAAAGCCAGAAGGAAGATTCTAATTAGAACCTTGGTCCCGGGCACACTGAGAATCCATTCACTCCATTAGCTGTATGTGGGAGGGGCAGAATAGGATCCCCTCCATGCTCTTCAGGACCCTGGAGAGCAAGGACCAAGTTGTTGTCTAGATATTCAGGTAAATCTAAGCCTCCACTGAACAAAGCAATACAGGATTCATTAATCATTAAGCAAGCAAGGGAAGAGGGGTGGGGGAATACAAGGCAAGGGGTCCAATGGACTATGTTGAGGATTATTACTGGTGGGTTTGGTGCTATAACACACATCTGAAGAGGTGTGAACCTACTCCCCTAAATCATGTATAGTGTTGTAAACTAATGTTATCTTAACATAAAAAGTCATATAATTTTTAAAAATCACTAAGCCATACTTGTAAACATTATTGTTTGGGTAACTGGATTTTCTAGAATAGAAACTACCCCAGAAACTGCCAACTACACCCAAGCATATGTATGAGTCACCAAATTGAGTCCCATGCCTTCCATTTGCAATTCACTCTCTAATGCCAGCTTTTTTTTTTTTAAGATTTATTTATTTATTTATTTATTTGTTTATTTATTTATTTATTTATTTATTTATTTATACAAGCACTGGGTATAGAGAATATTGAAGCGCAGGAAGGTGAGAGAACTCACCAGAGCCAGAGCCGGGAGCAGAACAGGCAGAAGGACCAAAGTACACTGCTGAGGAGAGCAGCAGGCAGCAGGAGAGGCCTGGGCACCATGTGGGACCCTCGCCAGCGGCCGGAGATCGAACCGGCACTGCAGAGGCTGCAGGCAGCTTCTCAGCCCAGCGCTCAACCACTGTGCCACCAGGGGAGGCCCTCTAATGCCAGCTTTATCCTTTCCCCCAAGTGCAGGTCTCCACACTGACTTATTCAGGGCTCGCCTCAAAAGTCTCCCACTGAGATCTTCCTTTGCCTTCCTCTTTCTGTCCTTATATCTCTTTACCCTCTCCAACAGAAACTTAGTTAGCTTTCTCCATGTGAACCATAACATGGTTTCTGAGTCTTTGCACACATGATCTCATTGTACTAATAAAAACCACACTAAAGTATACCTGCCCCCCTATGTTTATCTCAATACCATTTACAATAGGTAAGATATGGATCCAGATGACTGGATCAAGAAGATGTGGTATACACACAATGGAATACTATTCAACAATCAAAACAATTAGAAAAGATAAACTCATGCCATTCACATCAACATGGATGGAGCTGGAAGGTACTATGCTCAGTGAAATAATCCAGAAGGAACAAGAAAAATATCTGATGGTTTCATCAATAGGAGGAATATAGGGGAACCAAAAAAGGGATCAGGAAAAAAGGAATTAAATAAAAAACAAAATTAACAGGAAACTATAAATCAGAGACATTCTGCAGGGGAGAGAGAGGGATCAAAACAGGGGAGGGAAGAGCACATGGAACTATGGTGATGGTGCACAGGTGAATTGGTGGTGGGAATTTTATGGGCACTACACCTGAGAGGAAAAAGCACACATTGTACAAAAATGAAGAATGATGTAAAATATATATATATATATATATATAAATTTTTAAATAAAAAACCTACACTAGGGCCTCCCTGGTGGTGCAGGTGGTTGAGCCCTGTACTGTGAAGCTATCTGCAGTCTCTGCAGCACAAGTTCTATCCCAGCCGACCGGCGAGAATCCCACATGGCACAGCAGACCTCTCCTGTCTCGCCCACTGCTCTCCTCAGCAGTGTACTTCAGTCCATCTGCCTGTTCTGTTCCCTGCTGTGTCTCTGATGAATCCTCTCACCCTCCTGAGCATCTGGCCTGTACCCCGGTTCTTGGATAAATAAATAATTAAAAAAAAACCCACACTAGATTCATAATGGCCTTTGAATAATTTTAACCATAGCGAGAACATTTGAGTCAATATTCTCTATGGTCTTCAAGCCTGTTGAATGGGCTGAACCAACTAGGAGATGGAAATATCTTTTCCCTCTAAACTATAAGAGCTAAAGTAGAAGCAAATATTCCCCTTTCTTCATACCCACCCATTAGTCTCCTAGGTCTTACCAAATCCACTTCAAGAAAAAGTGAACAAGGACATGGATAAGGCAGTTCTTTAAAAAGAAAGTATGTGAACTATTTTAAATATGCTGAAAAGAATAGAATAATACAATGAATTCCTATGTATCTATTATCCAACTTTACCAAATATTAACATTATTCTATGCTAGCTTCAGAATTACCATTTTTCAGAAAATAAAATATTACAGGTAGAATTAAGCCCCTGTTTACTTCTGCCCATTCTTCTCCTAACTTTCCCCCAAAGAGGAAATCTCGAGCCTCCCTGGTGGCTCAGGCAGTTGAGCGCAGTGCTATGAAGCTGTCCGCAGCCTCTACAGTGTGGGTTCAATTCCTGGCTCGCTAGGAAGATACCCACATTGTGCAGCAGATCTCTCCTGTCTCACCCACTGCTCCCCTCAGCAGTGTATTTCCGTCAGTCTGCCTGTTCTGTTCCTCCCTCTGTCTCTGGTGACTCCTCTCACCCTCCCACACATCTGGCCTGTACCCCAGTTCTTGTATAAAAAATAAATCTTTAAAAAAAAAAAAAGAGGAAATCTCAGTGATGAATGACTGTATATTTTCTCCATGTTTACAACCACAGATAGTATTTTAACATTGCTTTACAATTAAGTCTTTATATGAGTGGAATCTTATTGTACACATCATTCCACACGTGTTTTTATTTAACTTTATTTTTTAAATACACCCATATGCATAAACATACCTTTTGTTTACCCATCTTAAGTGTGGTATAGCATTCATTGAGATGACTGAGACATGACTTATTTATTCTTTCTCTACTGGGTGGACATTTATATTGAATGTTACAATGAACATTCTACACATCTCCCTTGGCACACATGCAAGAGTTTTTGAGGCATCTATATTTAGAAGTGGACTTGCTGGGTCAAAGAGAGTGTTTATCTACATTTTAAATAGATATTACTGATTGGTAAGTGGAATGGTTCTATCAATTCACACACTCACTGACAATTCCAAGTTACCATTGTTCTTTATCCTTTCCACTGATGAGTGTAAAATGGTACCTCGCAGTAGTTCTGAACCATGCTTCTTAGCAGAAAATTATTGCCTTAGCACTGGAAGGGTGTCTTCCAATTACAACTTACATGAATGTCTAATAATGGATTTTAAAGAAACAGAAGTAGAATACCGGAATAGATAGAATGAGTAAGTTGATGTTTTATCAATTCATAGCATGAATCCATCCAAGCAGAAGACCTAAGTAAATATGATACCTGCAAAGTCTTTTATAATTACCTTTCATGGTCTATAGAATCTTTATAGTAATTTCAGATGAAGTCAACTCCCTGGCAGCTGTATTTCAGGCATTAAGTCTAATTCTGAGAAGTGCTTGGTTCCTATTTACTGAAATAAAACTATGACCAATGCAAAGGACAGGTCCTTTCATTTTTCCTTTTTTTATATAACCACATCTTAGTAATTTAAAAGTACTTCACATTTACTGGGCATATAGAAAATGAGCTGCAAGCCATGGCAAGCACTTTATCTGAGTTATTTCCCTTAATCTTTAAAATGACCCTAAACATCATACTATTATCATCCTCATTGTAGAAATAAAGAAGCTGAGAGTCTGAAAGATTTGGTAAAATTACAGAGTTTGTAAATGGCTGAGGAATCTGGCATTAAATTCTTTGTGACTTGGAAGTCCTAGATCTTCATAACTACACTCAGTGACCTCATCCAAAATTCAGCACCTCTATAACTGTTTCAAAAAAGTTCTTCTTAATGTTGTAAATGTAAGCTTTCATTCTACTGCAACTCCAGAGACAAAATAATCCTGTGTTTATTTGTAACATCTCTCATATCTAACCCTCTTTTTCCCAAGTTAGACACTCCTGCATCTTTCACTTGTTTAGTTTTTATGTTCCCCACATTTATATCCTGTTTACTCACCTCTAGGTGAGTTTCAGATGCAGTCCCTTCTTTGAAAGTATGATGCTCAGAACATATTGCAACAGCATATGTCCAAGCAATATTGAGTATAAAGGATTAATCAGTTACCTCATTCTGGACCTTACACTCCACTAAATGTTGCCCTAAATCACACTGGCCTTTTTGACAACCATGTCACACTGTTGACTCATTCTGAGCCCATGCCAAGAATAATTCCCAAGTGTTTTTTGAACTGTATTACTGTTAAACTCTGTCTCTCTGCCTGCATTTTAACAGATTTTATATTATCCAAATGTAGGGATGCAATATTTGTATCCATTAAGTTTTATATAGTGTGGCTGCTGAAAACAGTTTGGTCCTGATTCTTTCAATTTACTGGCATTCACTCCAACTTTATATGATCTGAGTGCTATCTTTGTCGTCATTGAATTTATTCATTAAAATCTACCCAGTGGCCTAGATAACAAGTTTTGTGCTATACTCACAGAAACATTTTTTCAAATTCACAGTGATCTCTTGAAAAACCTATGCAGATTTATAAAGTAAGAGTCTTTATACTCTAAATCCATCAAATATATTATATATTAGCATCAATCTCACATTTCTTCATCTTAACAAGGATCTTATGAAAACTTTGTCAAATATCTTCCTGAATTTCAGCTAGATATTTATTTTTTCTATAATCTTACTTTTAAAAGAAATAGAACTATTAAATGATCATATATTTTCAATAATCCCATATTAAATTTATTTTTACTACACCCCTTTCTAACAACTCTCCATCTGCCTTATAACTAATAAGTTCTAGAATTTTACTTGTTACATAAAATATACTTAATGGTTTCAGAGCATGGAATTCACTTCTCTATTTTATCTTTAACAGAAAACATCAACTTCTAGGAGAGATGCAGTAGGTTATGACAGATCAATGTTCCTGTTGACAACTTGGGAATAAAATACACAACCCAAATGCCCAAAAATAGATGACTGGATCAAGAAGATGTGGTACATATATACCATGGAATATTACTCAGCATTCAAAAAAGATAAACACATGCAATTTGCAGCAACATGGATGGCGCTGGAAGGGATCATGCTCAGCGAAATAAGCCAAAAAGAAAAAGAAAAATACCGGATGGTCTCACTCATAGCAGGAATCTAGAAAACTTAAATAAGGGACCAGGAAAATGAATAACTATAAGAAAGTGAAAATCAAAATCAACAAAAAACTATGAACCAGAGACACTTTTAGGGGGGTGGGGGCAGGAGGGGAGGGATTGGGGTCAGAATGGGGGGGCTGCAATTGTATGGGGAATATAAAAATAAAATTTATTATTTAAAAAAATAATAAAAATAAAATAAAATACATAAATTATAAAAGTTATATGTATAAAGATATTAGAAAGCTGTGGTGTCAATGAGGAATAGAAGAAGCAAGATTTCAGAGGTAAAAGAACCTCTCCTGACTATTACCAGCCATTTTATTTCCTGGGGTTGTCATTTAACAATTCTGAAAAAGGCAAGAGGACTGAGGCTGACCCTGGCAGAGGGACTCCATCAGGGAAAAGAGAACAAAGTTGTGTTTCTGACCTGTGCTAAAACTAGAGAAGCCCTAGATACAAGGTTGGTTTTCATCATGGATTTTAAAACATTAGGTTCTTAATCAGCACAAGAGGCTGGAGAGGGTTAAGTTAGAAAGGCAAAGTAAAATATTTTACAATTTCATGGGTTTTAGGAATAAAAATGCCACAAAAAGGTATTTTAGGGTCTATCTTGCCCTAACATTATTTACCAGGCAGCTATATAACTGTTTTGAAAGAGTTATATCCTGAAAATAGAGTAGGCACATGATGTTGAATAAATCAATGTGTACAAGGAGAACAGGAAAACTTGTTCCCAACTTCCATCTTCAGCCCAGTGGAAATGTCAGTTTCCCAAGCTGTAATATTGAATACGGGAGCCCCCAACTACCACCATCTGTCTGTAAGTAGAGCATTTCTATGAAACCTTTCCAAAACCAAAATCGTATAGAGAAGAAGCAATAACCATTAATTAATATGGAAAAATATTTGAGTAGTCCCAGACCCCAAAACATAATCTACCAAATAACATATATACCAACCAAATAACACATAAACTTAATGTAACGTAACATAGAAAATGCAGGGGTGATATGATGTATACACAGCCTACCTACACAAAGTACAATAGTTCCCAGAGAAGGAGCTTGGCAGTTCTACTGTCACTGTTCTGGGACAAGTGCTACAAAAGAAGCAATTTATGCTTTTTACCTTTTGTCGTAAAAGTGAAAATCCTATTCAGATTTCACTCCTTAAGCCAAAACAGGTACTAATGTCAGTCTCTCATAATTTAAGAGCATGATAGAAACTTTTGAAAAGCGGGGAATACCTGTACTTGAATTCATTAGTCATATGCCTTTGTCAACCTTAAACAATCATCCAGTTATTTTACCAGCAAAATGGATGTATTTGGAAAGAGTAATAAAAAGCAATTTGGAACAAGTGGTCTAATGGCAAACTATATGAGCACTTTCCAAAGGAAAAAAAGTTTTTTTATAAAGTTGAGAAGGGTTGTTTTAAAGTCAATCCATTGCAGATAACTGAAAGTTCAGAAGTCTAGTGACTTCACATTTGCTGGGTTATGGCAATCTCTCTTTGAATGAGCTATTTCTAGGCATCACTCCTTGCCTGAAAGGGAAAGGTGTCTTCCAGCTGTGTACTGTAGTGCCTATAGAGTGTGCTTGCCTGAGAATCCTCTTCTCGCCTCTGGACCTCATTTACATGAGATCTCCACTTATTTTAGATATGTACAATCATAAACTCATTAACTACATGTTAATATATGAAACGTGCCTTTTCCTTTAGTGCAGCCTTGTGAAGACATAAAAATATCTATTAATATAAATGTTTAAACATAAAGTCCGCAGTCACTATCATGATTTCACAGGCAATAAAGTGAATGAGTTCAAAATTAATTTTTACTCACCCAGAATAAATTGTTAATCAGCTGTACAGGTGGAGAGGTACTGGCTATTTCTCAGGCTGAGCTCATCCTCTCCTGTAGCACATGCAGTGACTTACCACTGTGAAAGGAGGTGAGTGTGGAACATTACCATGCACCTGCCAGGGATCATCAGATGAGTTCTCAGTCAGTGACCTGCAGCCAGGCCACCCACAACACCACACTTTACCACATGGGCGAGAGACGAGTACAGCTAGAAAGCATCTGGACTTGGCAGCTGCTGGCTGAGAGAATGAAGTTGAGTGCAGAGAAATTCCTTACCCCAGCCCCAGTCTTGCTCTCTCCAGAAAGCCTTCCCTTAGCCACCTCAACACACTGAATTGCATATATCCTGACATCTGTACTGCTCCTTGGTATATAGGTGTGCTCACATTTCCATTTTCTCGATGAGTATCTATGTTGTTGTTCCTAACCCCTCCCCTCCATCTCATATTCCCCAAAGAGAAATCTTTCAGCAAAGACAAAAATCAATGAAGAGCAACAATGGCCCACCATAAAGATACTCAAAAGATAGCAAAGGTAGAAAGAGATGAGAGAAGTAAGAAAAAGGGCTGAACCCAGGAGATGTCCCACCTCTACCCATTCCACCCCATACATTTCAGACTCAATATTTACATCTTGAGTTAGAAAATAAATTCTATGAATCCTTCTATCAATATAAACTAGGTCTGACTTATTTTTCAAAGGAATCTCACTATACTTATATTAATATATAATATATTATTGTATAATGAGTTATTTCTTCTATAATTGCTTTCTCCCATTTAACTCAAAGCTTTATCAAGGGAGACTTTGTTCTACACTCTTAGCACAGAATTGGAAATGTAGTCATCCTCAATATTTGTTTATTGAATAAATGGATGTGAGAGGATGCTAAATGACAATACGGTGAAATATAAAGAATCCATGCAGCAAAAAGCCTCAGTGGGGTTTTGGTGAGTTCTTTTTTTTTTTAGATTTATTTTATTTATACAAAAACTGGGGTACAGGCCAGATGTGCAGGGGAGTGAGAGAATTCACCCAGACAGCTGGGAACAGAACAGGCAGACTCACGAAAGAATCTGCTGAGGGGAGCAACGGGCAAGACAGGAGAGGTCTGCTCGCCATGTGGGTTGCTCCGAGGCCGGCGGGGATTGAGCTGGCACTGCAGAAGCCGCGGACAGCTTCACAGAGCTGCGCGCAACTGCCTGCGCCACCAAGGAAGCCTGAGTTCTAAGAACTACTTGGATAGAGATGTGTGTGTAGAGACCTTAGAAATAAACTACTTATCTTCTTATCAACAAGTGTGTCCAGGGTAAGGACCATATTTGAAAATCAAAAGTCTACCCACTCAAGGATTTTCCCATACTTGACTTAGAAACAGAGATTTTTCATTTTCCTTCTAGTTTATCACCCCCATTTATAGTTTAGATGGGAGTCAAGCATTCAGACAAGCTCAAGTCAGGAACAAAGATAACGAACTTAGTGGAAATATTCCCCAAATATTTTAGAATCCTTCATTTTGAGTATTCAATATAGGAAACTAGACTGTCCAAAAAAATTAAGTTTCTTGAAGGAAGGAGCTCTGTTTTAAATTATATGGCCTTCCTTAAATCACTTTATTTTTCAAATCGCTTTCTATTCAGTGCTTTTCTCATAAAATATTTATTCATTTCAATATAATTTAAGCATTGCAACTATTCATATCTCAAATTATCTCTACAGGATCAGGTGCCACTTGTGACTAAAGGACTAAACCTATTGGAGGAAGACTTGGCCATCACTCAGACAGGAAGTAGCCCCCCCCCCCAGATTATTAGAAGTGCCTGACAACTCAGGGACCAGCTGCCACTGTTGTTCCCATGGAAACAGACATTGGATTTCAGAAACCAGAGTGTGAGAGCTTAAACTAATCATTGCAGTGAAAAAAGAAAAATAACATCCTATTTTCTTCTCACAGTGTGGAAATGATGATTAGGTTAATGGACCCACGTCCTTTATCCTGAGGGTATGTTTTCATAGAAGTCCATCCTATTAAAACTTTTCTGCACCTGTTCATTCCAAGTTGCATCAATACCATTTCTCCACCAACTCTTCAAAATTTCAAAAGGATCCCAAACCAACAGCTACCTAGAAATTAGAGTATTAAATACAGTCTGAATATGTATCCATTATTTTGCATCACTTTATTATAAGCATTTTCTCAAAAAGAAGTCTGATATCTAATAAATTTCTATCTTTATGTTGTTTTTGTTCAGCAAACCAGAACTTTCTGGAATGTTCTTTTTTCTAAAACATATAATGTCTCAAAATCTGTATATACTTCAAGCAAGCCATTAAGATAAAGATAGGACTTTGATCAGGCTAAAAATTGAGACTTCTCTGAACTTAATGTATATTGAGTTTAACTGTATTCATTAGGTTCTTATGCTCAGGTTCTAAATAAAATAAATACACTGAAGTTTGTGCATAAAATATGGTTAAAAATATTAACTAGAATACATCTGCACTGCATAAAATGAAAAGTTAGGAACTCATTTTCATTAATGCTTCTTGTATTAGAAGTAAAGTAAGTCATGCTGACCACCTGGCTGACCCTAATTTCATTGATGAATATGGGAGAAATTGTACACGTGTGTCACATTTAAGAAAAAGAATTCTATGAGATAAAGATACTGCAAATCTGAGTAAAGTTGCGGCTTTCCTCAATAAATTGTGGTGTTTTGAGTGCAACAAGAGAAGACTGAATGCAAATTTTCTTGAATTTAGATAAGACATCTCCTAGATTTACTGTTTTACTTACATCTCTTGTTCACTCCCACATCCCTAGGGGTTAATCTACCACTAGCCAACTGCTCCCCTTCCCCACTCCAAATAGCAATAGTGATTATAGTCTCCCTCTTTCTCTACTACCAAACTGCATTCAGGTAGCTATTCAATTGACAGTGGAATATTTTAAATGTCTTATTAGTTTATTCATTTTGCTAAATATTATTTGTATTTTTATGTATCCTTAACTTGTTTAATTGCTTGTTTTACATTATAGAACATGCTCTTTGCAATGTAAAAGAAATTTTTAATTTCTATCCAACACTGATATACAGCATTACTTCCTAAAATATACAAATATACCCACTTAGGATTTTTGTAAAATGTTAAGGAAGTAGTTGGTACTTTAAATACCTCAAAATCCAGGTCTATTTCTCTACAGATATTTAAAAATGTTTTAGTAATATTCTGGGAACTGGTCTAGACTCCTGTATGGATTAGAAACATACTACTTTTCCTTTTTAAATAATGATATGACCCCTGGCATTCAAAAATCTACTATCTAACCTATTTCTAAGAAAGGCAACCATTTCCAAATGTTCACATTGATAAACATGTGGATTGTTGGATAGAAATAATTTTTTCCTTTGTGATTTTTCTATTTAAATTCTATATTAAGTATGCATTTCTTCTAGAATTAGAAAAATAATATTTTATAAATATATAGATCAAGAACTTAAATAGTTTTCACTTCTCCGATTGCTGGTGACACATATGGCATTGTTATTCTGGAAAAAAAAAAAAAAGCGTATGTGAGGGAAAGGAGTTGGCAATGTAAGTTTAACACATTTTTATAAAAACTCTAGCCTGAACTTGAATTTGGAGCATCAGAATAAACTTTAATTTGGCTCATGAAAAGGCCTAGAACCAAGAAAAACCAAGGATGTATGAGTATTTCTAGTGCTTCACACTGCAGGCTCTAAAAACTCCAGTAACAGACAACCCACAAACAGAATTTATGAGTTAGAAAAGATATGAACAAGAAGTTTACAGAAGAGGAAATCCTACAGAGCTGATAGACATTAGAAGATCCCCAACCTTAATAATAATTAGGAAAATACAAAATAAATAACATTTTAGACCCAGAAGAGAAGCAAAAATTTAAGTCTTAAGGTGTGAAGTGGTAATAACAGTGTGAAAAACAATTCTCATACATTGCTGGCTGAAGTCACAATTGGTTTAATCATTTTAAAAATCTTAAATTGCTTAATTCACTTTTAAAAATCACTTTAAAAGACTGAGATATAATTCACATATTACGCAGCTCAAATTGAATGGGTTTCAGCATACTCACAGGTAGATGCAATTACCACAGTCACTTTAAGGACTTTTTTATCATGATAAAAAAAGAAAAATCCCATTGCCTTTAACTATAACTCTCCTACTCTTCCATCTCCTTCTTCATGAAGCAACCACTAATCTACTTTCTGTTTCTGTACATTTCCCTTTTTGGACATGTCACATAACTGGAATAAAATAACATGGAATTTTATTACTGGCTTCTTTCACTTCGCATAATGCTATTAAGGTTAATCCTTGGTGTGGTATGTCAATTTTTCATTGTTTTTTATGACCAATTAACATTATGTTTTATGTATATACCATATTTTGCTCACCTATTTACCTATTGATGGACTTTTGGTTTTTTCCTACCTTTTATTTGATGAACTGGCTATTGTGAATAAGGCTGCTATAAATACTATAAATACTCATAACAAGTTTTATATCAACATGTTTTCATTTCTCTTATGTTTATATCTAGGAGTAAAGTTGGTAGAATATATGCATGTTTAATTGTTTGAAGACTTTTTTACACTGTTTTTTACACAGGGTGCACCATCTTGTAGTCCCACCCGTGATGTATAAGGGTTCCAATTTGCCCACATTCATCAATACTTGTTATATGACTTTTTGATCTAGCCATCCCAATACATGTGAAGTGGTATGTCACTGTGGTATTGATTTGCATTTCCCTGATGTTTGATGATGTTGAGCATCTTTGCATGTGTTTCTTTACCATTTGTATATTTTCTTTGGAGATATAGCTATTCAGATTCTTTGCACATTTTTAATTAGGCAATTTATCTTTTTATTATTGAGTTGCATAAGTTCTTTATGCATCAGATATGCAATTTCCTCCCTACAGAGGTTGTATTTTCACTTTCTTGATGGTTTCCTTTTGAAGAACAAAAGTTTTGAGGCCCTATTCCTCTATTTTTTTTTCTTTTGTTGCTAGTGCTTTTGGTTATAGCTACGAATCCTTTGCTGACTCCAAAGTTTTAAGGATTTACCCCTAACTTTTCTAAGAAATTTCTAGTTTTAACACTTATATTTAGGTCTCTAATCCAATTTGAGTTACTTTTTGTATCTGTTGTAATGTAAGGGTCCAACTTCATTGTTTCTCTGTGGCTACCCAGTTGCTCAGTACAATTTTTGAAAAGACTACTTTCTCCATTCAATGGCAGATGCCCATATATGTATGGATTTATTTTTGAACTCTGAGTTAGATTTTGTTTATGTATCTATCCTGCCATCACTACCTGTGGCCTCTTTTCCACCTAGGGTCTCTGCACATGTGTGTGCCTGGCCTCTCTATGCATCTGTGTGTGTGTGAAAGAATGGGATAAGGCACTCCTGCATGACAGCCTTGAGACAATGGCCCACATCACAAGGTGGCCGGGGACACCTAGGTAACCATTGACTGATTGTGTGGTCAGGGTCCAAGATGGTCTGGGAGTAGCTCGGAAATTACACCAAGCACCTGCATAGGAAGTTTTCCCTGTATATGTGGCCAACATGTCTCCTCCAGCTCCACATAAAAATGAATACCTATTGTATCCCCTGGTCCCCGCTCTCCTGCCATTGTCACATAATCAATCATGCTTGTTCATTATTACTAAATAAATAGCAAGAGGGCTGTTCACTGAGCAGCAGAGTCTTTCCTTGCAAACCTGCTCCATGACTCATCCCTCAAACTTGTCTCTGGGAGTGACTGGCATGCTCCTGACCAGATATGCATCTATCCTGTTTCCAATACCAATTGTATTCAGTTGAGCTATATTTCTATCCTTATGTCAGTGTCAAGCTGCCTTCATTACTGTCACTTTGTAGTAAGTTTTGAAAGTGGGAAGTATGAGTTCCTTTTCACAAGTGTCTTGGCTATTCTGCATTCCCTGCAATTCCATATGGAGTTTAGAATCATTTTGTCAATTTCTACAAAGAAGTCAGCTCTGATTTTCATAGGGACTGTGTTGAATCTGTAGATTAGCTTGGAAAGTTTTACCACCTTACAAATTTTAGGTCCTCTGATCCAAGAACATGGACTGTTTTCCCATTTATTTAGATCCTCTTTAATTTAACCAACAGTATGAGTAGTTTTCAGAGGATAAACTTTGTACCTCCTTTGTTAAATGTATTCCCCAGTATTTTATTATTTTTGATGCTAATTTCTACATTCCACATCCATAGACCACTCTTCAGGTTATAATTGAAGTCTCTGAAGTGGTGCTAGTTAATAGCACCCATTTTCTCAAACAGGATTCTGAACAATTTAACTGAAAATAAAAGACTAAGATGGAGATTTTCTTGTCAACCTTTATTGAGATGTTGCTATATATATATATATATATATATATTGCTATATATGTTGCTATGTATATTGCTATATATATTGCTATATCTCACTGAATCTCAGCATTGAGCACACTCTGACCTGGTCAGAGGCTGAGGTGGACAACAGGGCAGGCCTAGCCTCTTGTCAAGAAAAAGCAGAGGGAACATTTGCCCTCCCAAGGCAGCTTCCCCACCAAGAAGAGGAAGTTTTAAATCCATGCAAAATTAATCTAATCACTAATTGCAATTAATCTAACTTGCTAGTATATGTATTACCAGGACAGAATGAGGTATGGTGCAGAGTTAACCTAACTGAACTCTCTTTATAGGAAAAACAAAGAAACAAAACAAAAAACAACTTTAGAATCAAGGAAGAAACATTGCCCTCTACCAGTTACTAACAAGAATAAGAAAAACTCCCTGCTGCATAAATTACTTCCATGAAAATAAATACAGAGACACATGGGCACAACCCCCTTGCATTTTCTCTGCCTTTGAAAACATGATTGAATATATCTAATGATATAGACCAAACATAATGGTAGCAAACATAAATATGTCTCTGCCTCATTAGTTCACTTGTTTTGACCTGCAATTGGGAGAGCAATCTTGCTGCTCTCTGGGGCCTTTTCTCCACACCTGCATAGAACCTCCACTCCAAGGCTTTCCATTTATTCTCATGAGTTCTAAACGCTCAGTAATAAAAAGAAGTCTTTCTTCCGACTGCATTCAGCAAAAATTCCAAAAGCTACACATTTTGGCAATCTCTACACAGCTAAATGCAGTAGTAAAAGGATCACCACACATTTTCAAAAACACTCACAAGGGAATGGCTTATTTGCAGTTGAATTGCGACAAATAAATCCTTTTCTAAATGTCACAAACCTAGACTTAATGGTGTGAAATACATGCAAAAATGGATAGAAAAAAAACAAAAAATGTCTGTTGTCCTCCAAACAATACTTTTCCCTTCAACAACTGAAACAAACGTTTGGAAACTTTGCGTATAAATAAATATTTTGCAAAGATTACTTGGAAAGCTAGGATGCATACAGATAAAAAGTGGTTTGTCATGCAAAGTGATTTTTGGCAAAATTGCTGCTGGGTAAGACAACAGAACCAGAAGTTATTTTATGGATGAATAATCAGCAATTCATTCACCAAAAGACAGACAAAAATTGCCCAGCCATGAAATAGTCAAAATTTAACTCAAAAGTTCATAGCTTTTAAAGAAGATGGACAGAAAGAAATAATTAGTTGTCTTCGTTCTCTTAGCTGAGCTTGAACAATCCCACTATTTTCAGGGAGAGCAAGCTGTTATTGTGTTGTTGCTACTGTACCTAATATTTCATAGAAGATTCAACAAAAGATTCATGAGAATAAGAAGTATGCCTACCCTGTTCATTTTGCATTTCCAATACCAAATGCCAATTATGGTATAAAACAGGTGCTCTATAAATCTTTCTCCATCCATTTATTTTTAATTTAAAGTCCTACATGATGTATCTCCTGCCACGTTCTCCCCCACACCCATTTCCTCCTTCACCCTCTCTTCATCAGCCTCACTTGCCAGCTGCTGCTATTCAGGAATGCCAAGCACAGTCCTATCTTAGGGTTTCTGCACTTAGTGTTTACAAACATCTATATGGCTCATTCTCTCAATTCATTCAGATTTCTGTTACTTAGAGAAGCGTGCCTGACCAGCCAATCTAAAAGAGCAGATCCTCCTCCCACACCAAACTACATCCCCCATTATACATTCATATTCATCAAAAGACCATTGCTCAATTTGATATTATATAGTAAAGAGTTTTACCTTGCCCAAAGAGAAGTCTTGCCTTGGTCACTAGTAGGAAGCAAACACTAAACCTATAGAATGTTCTGCCTGATAAATGTCTTTGTTTGCATGACATCAATAGGATGGCAATAGAGGAGGTTCCTTGCTTCATTCCCAAGAGGAACATCTACAGTTAACCAGAGGGACATTAAAATGAGAGAGACCTATGACATGGGGTGAGACTAAAATACACCTTGGACATCAGAGAACAGCAGTGTGCAACAGGGGAGGCACAAAAGAGATTCATATTTCATTGCACATGAGGTGGGTGGAGAGAAATGCCTGAAGGCTGCAAACTGGGGACACAGAGACCCGTCAGCTCAACAGTGGGCCTGGAAAAGGGAAAGCAAAAATGTCCGGAGACACATATTCTTGAGAGGTTAAAACCAAACAGAGGAGCTGGGTTTATTCCACCAGCTCAGATCCCCATTAGGAAAAGACTAGAAAAGGTGCTCTAGGCTACACCCTTCCAACATGCCCCGAGACTAATATTAACTTGTGAAGCATACTGACAACACACAGACTGCCCCAGTCTCAGATCAGGAACACGATAGAGGAAAAATATCAGAGGTGCTACAAATATGAGCTGGGTACTAGCACATCTACACCAGCAGCCGACCCCCTCCAAAACCCTTCCCTAACCTGATGACTTAGCAACTGCAAAAATAGGTCCTAGTTCCTATGGAAGGCAGCAAAGACCAATAAAATAAAGTAAAATAAAACCATGGCGCCACCTAAAAGCAAAGTAAGAGTTATCTAACTCTCTAAATTATTGACTACAAAAATTTTTAGGGCCTCCCAGTGGCGCAGCGGTTGAGCGCTGAGCTGCAGAGCTGCCCGCAGCCTCTGCAGAGCCGGTTCGATCCCCGGCCACTGGCGAGGGTCCCACATGGCACACAGACCTCTCCTGCCCTGCCCACTGCTCCCCTCAGCAGTATACTTTGTCAGTCTGCCTGCTCTGCTCCCCACTCTGGCTCTGGTGGGTTCTCTCACACTCCGTGCTTCTGACTATACCCAGTGCTTGTATAAATAAATAAATAAATCTTTCCCAAAAAATTTTAATAGACAAATTTAAAACAGCAAAATGAAAAGACAAAGAAACACAACACACAACACTTGAGACATTAAGGAAATATCACTATAAGACAATAATTCTCCAGAATCCAACCACAAGACATGCAAGATTATATCTCCCTATCAGATAGAGAGTTCAAAATTCTTATAATAGGGCCTCCCCTGGTGGTGCAGGCATTGAGTGCAGCACTGTGAAGCTGTCCACAGCCTCTGCAGCACCAGTTACATCCCAGCCAGCCGGCGAGGGTCCCACATGATGCAGCAGACCTCTCCTGTCTCTCCCACTGCTCCCTTCAGCAGTGAATTTCGTCAGTCTGCCTTTTCTGTTCCCTGTTCTGTCTCTGGTGAATCCTCTCACTCTCCCACGCATCTGGCCTATACCCTGGTTTTGTTTAAATAAATAAATAAATCTTTTTAAAAAATTCCTATAATAAAGGAACTCAGAAAGACAAGAAACACAAAAAGGCAAGTAAATGATACAAGAAACACAAGATACCAACTAATACAAGAGAACTCAGAAAAGCTAGCCAAAGAGATACAAGTAAATTCAGAAAACAAATCAATAAGCTCAGAAATAAAATGAATGAATACAGAGAGTAGATTGAAGTTTTAAATAAGAAAATAACATAAATTCAGGATATAATTAATTCAACAAATGAAATTAAGAACACTAAAGAAAGATGGAAGCAGAATAGACCAAATGAGGGATCAAACCAGTGATGCACAGTGACACAAAGATAGTTATATACAAAGGATCCAGGTGGAGGAAGAAAGAGTAATAAGTTATTTAAAAAAAAAAAAAGTAGAAGCACATTGGCAAATGACTCCATTAGGAAAGGCAAATAAGAATAAAGGGTATTCCAGAAAGGGAAGGAAAACTGGTAGACAGAACTTATTGAAACTCTTATTAAAATAGCAGTGAAAAAAAAATAACTCAACATATAAATTTATGGAAACACAAATGACCCAAAATAGCCAAAGCCATCATGAAAACAAAAAGAAGAGTGGCAGCATCATACTCTCAGTCCTGAAACTATTCTACAAAGCTATAGTAAACAAAACATCATAGTACTGGAATAAAAATAGACACAGAGAATGATGGAATAGCATTGTGAGCCTAGAAATAAATCCACAGCTAGGTGGAAAGCTAATCTACAGGATTAGAGCCAAGAGTAAACAATGGAGAAATGAAAGTCTCTTCAACAAATGGTGCTGGGAAAATTGGTCAGTCACATGCAAAAGAGTTAATTAAACTAGACCTCTCTCTCACACCATACACCAAATTAACTCAAAATGGTTTAAAGACTAGAATGTAAGAGCTACCCCAACAAAATTAATAGAAGAAAACATACATAAAACATTCTGTGACTTTGATTTCAGGGATACCATTAGGGAGCAGAGTTCAATAACAAAAGCAAAAATAAACAAATAGGACTAAATCAAACTAAAAAGCTTCTACATGGTAAAAGAAATTGTCCATAAAATAAAAAGACACTATATTGAGTGGGTTAAAATATTTGAACATTGTGCATCTGACAAGCAGTTACTATCAAGATCTATACAGAATACATATGACTTGATGAGAAGAAAACAAAAACCCCAAACAATAAATGGGCAGACCTAAATAGACACTTCTTCAAAAAAGACAAATGGCTCACAGGCACATGAAAAAAATATTCATCATTTATCATCAAAGAAATGCAATCAAAACCACAGTGAGATACTACCTCACACTTGAAAGCATAGTCTACCTCAAAAAGACCAGAAACAACAAGTGATGGTGAGGGTGTGGAGAAAAAGGAATATTCATACACTGTTAGTGGGAATACAGATTGCTCTAGCTCCTATGGAAACAGTAAGTTTTCCCAAAATATTAAAAATTGATCTGCCAAATAACCCAGCAATTCCACCCCTAGCTATCTACCCAAGAATGAAAAAAAAACACTAATTAAATAGGATATATGCACTTCTATGTTCACTGCAACACTATTTACAACAGCCAAGCTATGGAAACAACCTAAATGCCTAAGAACAGATGAGTGCAAAACATGATGTGATATATATGCACCAAGCAATGCTACTCAGCTATAAAAATAGAAGATGAACTTTTGCCATTTGTGACAACATGGATGGAGCTGGAGGGAATTACACTAAGTGGAATAAGCCTGGAAAAAGACAAATACCAGATGATTTCACTCATGTGCATTAAAAAAAGAAAACAAAGGGACAGACAAAACTAAACCAAACAAACTCTAAAAATCTGACTGCAGAATTAAGGCTCCCAGAAGGGGAGAGGGACAATGGAGGCAAAGGGGAAGAAGGACCAAGGACTGTAGTGGATGATTATGGGTGCTCTAGTGGTGGGTGTTATCGGAACATACATCTGTTTACTTCTTAACTTTACCATACATCTGATTACTACTTCACCTTAAAATAAATTACACGAGACACAATCTTATAGTGCAAAAGGATAATGGGACTGGATCATTCTGCTATTCATTTCAATTTTGCCCAGTATGATCTATATATCTTGGCATTATATACCTGGAACTGTGTATTTACTAAGAATGTTTTCAAAAAGTAGAATAAAATATCCCAAGATAATATCCTTTCTAGGATCTTTGGATTTCAAAGATGAGTCTAAAATGACTCAGTAATGTTCTAAGATTCGAGAAGAGCTGAGGTATTATGCTGGTTCAGACAAATGAAAGGCATTGCTGAACTAAACTCACAAACCTGATATGATGTTGAGCCCCTTAGTATTGTCAATGTAGAGAAAGATATGAAACTCGCATGATAAAAGTCTTTGATGTTCCCTTTTATATTTCAAAACAGTGAATGGCCTACAGCAAGGAAGAAGTGCTTTGCATAAATAGGGAGACGAGATATGAGAAATGTAAAGAAAACAATCTAAAAAGATATGGAAGAAAAAGACAAAAATCAATATCCATTTTGTAGTTACCTTCATTTATGTTGGTTTTACTTCACTCTGAAATGTACTTTAGTCAAAGATAAAGATGAAAATATTATATAAGTAATCGACAAATACTGTGGTCACAGTTATGAATTTTTAAAGCTGTTAATTGATTCAAGTTCATTCCTACTATGAAAGAAAAGTCCTTTATATGGCTATATATATAAATATATATATATATGAAAACAGAAGTAATATCAGTAAAACTCTCTTAATTTAAACCACCTTATTATCCTTAATAATAATGTAAATTATATTGTACTCATTAAACTGATTTTCTTTATGTATATGAGGTTATCTATAATTGTGATATCTAGATTTAAGAAAAAGAAACCCAGAATAGGAAACTAATGAGAGCTAAGTAAATTCTCAAAAGTGATTCTAGCACAAAACTCTTTTTACTTTCTAATAGTATATTGAGTCACAATATCTAAGCAATTATGTCATTCATTAAAAGCCCTATCAAGGGCCTCCCCGGTGGCACAGCTGGTTGAGTGCAGCGCTGTGAAGCTGTCCACAGTCTCTGCAGCATGGTTTCGATTCACGGCTGGCCAGGGAGATAACCATATAGCACGGCACCTGTTGCACCCGCTGCTCCCCTCAGCAGTGCTGACAGTCCATATGCCTGTTTTGCTCCCCACTCTGTCTCTGGTGAATCCTCTCACCCTCCTGTGCCTCTGGGCTGTACCCCAGCTATTTTATAAATAAAAAATAAATCTTTTTAAAAAAAATAAATAAAAGCCCTATCAAGTGAAAATCTTAGTGAGATATCAAGGAAAAAAGTCTTAAACCCATGGCAAATTCACAGATTTGTCCTTTAAAATTCAAAGCTCATGTTAAAAGTATAGGATTCTGGTAGATATCATCCAAGGGGGAGGGAAGTTAAGGCAAGATCATTTTAAGAAATGAATTGTTTAATAATATAAAATGTATACTAAAAATTAATCAAAGGAATTTCTACTTTAAATGGCAATGATTCCCAGAGTTTGTACTAAATTACAAGGGAAATACACTCTTAGTGAATGTATAAATATTCTGGAGGGCAACTTTGTAATGCTCAACTTCAATGTTGGTCATTGGTTCCACATTTAGTGCTTCAAGGAATTTTTCTAAAGAAATAACAATGGGGATTTTAAAAAATGATCTATAAAGATGGGCATGGCAATAACATTTTAATGAAAAATTTGCTCAACACATTATAATATCCAAATGATTGAATATGTTGTGGCAATTGATAATACAGTTATGAGGACAAATTAATGCACAAAATTATATCCACAACATGGTAAATGAATAAAAGTGTTCAGTAGAATAGTGTTGTGATCCAAATAGCCTAAGTTCAGCAGACTTACAATGTTGCTTTGGGAACATTTACTTTGCCTAATCTGTAAAAGGGAGATAACAGTAATACCTATTTCATTGGATTTTCTTGATGACCAAATGATTCAATGAATGTACAGTGGTTAGGAAATTACCTGATACACACTTAAGGTTTAGTAAATTTTACCTGCCATTCTTATGGATCTACTCAGAAACTATACCTCCTTTGAAGTAGTAGCCAGGCAATCAGAAAAGGAATGGGGCACCGTAATTGCAAACTGCAAGATGAGCCTATAACCCTACTAAATATTCTGTATCGTTTGGATGCCTTTGTTTGCAAGTGTTCACCAGAACACCATGCACCAGTTACTCCTCCCAGAGATGGACCACAAACACTTGCAACAACTGTGTCTGATATCAGTCACCAAGAAAAACAATGCAATTAAGTATAGGAGGGATTGATGTTTCCCCTACATAGAGAAGAAACAGATTAATATCAGCTTTAATAGTAGGGCTTTCCTGCTGATGATGCAGAATAGTTTACCTACATCCACCCTTCTCAAACCTTAAGGAAAGGTTTGGAAAGAATCTTAAGAAAAGAACCCTACTGCTTCCCCATCCAGTCTGAAATAGGAAGGCTGGCGGGGGGTGAGAGGATGAGGGGGTTAAGGAGTGGAGGCATGCCTGAGGGCCATTGACATGCACAATTAAGCAGAACAAAGGAGCATACATTGACTTTGACACCCAGAAAGAACTTTACATACAAGGGGATTAGCCTGGCACAGGCTAGGTGGGCTCTGTATCTCTTAGTAATGAAGTGTATCAGTCCCAAATTCATTTTAGGTGGATGAACAGAAGCTAAAAAATTGCATACAGGGAACTACCTTTCCCAACAGCAAACATAACTCACATTGCTTCAAAAAACAAAGATGGGAAAATGACTACTGTAATTTCAAAAATCTAAAGGTAGCATACATTTCAGGTTAGTTTGAGTCATCATACAATGGTTTAATGCAATGAAAAGCAGCTTCAGGTATTCTTTTATCTCTACACCTAGAATAATGTCTAATGAACAATAGGTACTAAATAAATACTTTCATGTAAATTAAAGTAGGAACACATTTCCTACTCTTGCTACTACAGTTCTATTGACTAACATGGTGTCAAGTTTTCTACAGCAATATTAGATGTAGCATCTTCAGGCTACACTGTCCAAAAAGAGAGGGAGAGTCATACTCCATAAGTCTCATAGAAGAGCAATGAAATGCTCCCTCTAAATAAAAAAAAAAAAGGAAGATCCCTGATTGCAGGACATATGAGAGCCATGGGGTTTCATATCAGATTTCTTGTGTCAAAGATCTAGACCAGTGTATTAGAATAGTCAATGTAGTCAAGTTCAGCAAGATTAGCTAAAATACAAGAAATCAATGAGAATTTCACTAACAGTGAAACCAACTTGCTGTCTAGCTATATGTATGAGAAGAGATTCCAGTAATTTTTCAAAATGATAAAGAGTGGCATCACAGCCAGTCATTTGCCTGAACTATAAGAAAATTCTGGAAATGGATAATTTCTCCTCATATTAAGATAATTAAGTAGAAAAAAAATTTTAAATACCTCTTAAAAATACCACAATAAGATTTTTGCCTCTAGACATGATGAAGTGCTGGTACCAGACCAGGCTCCCTACCACAGACATCTAGGACTCTAAATAAAATATATATAACAACTACTTTCAGACACTGAATAACAAGAAGCACAGGACTATAATCTCTAGAGGAAATTAAACAAACAAGGCAAATCTTATGATTGTTCTAGCTTTCCACCTGGAAACATTTAATGGACTCTGCAACAGGGAGATGAAAATCAAGCAGATATTACAAGTGCCTCTGAGCTGAATAAACAGAAATCATAGTTGAATGGGATTGGGACAATTTATATTTGTAGTGTAGAGTACAGAAAAAGAAGAAATTCCAGGAAAGAACAACAGAAACCTGCATAGAGGCTTCCCTGAGTTTTTTACTTCATAGTTAGCTATGCACAAGGGGAAGACTCCAGGAGGATGGGCAAAAAACACCTTCCAGCAAAAAAACAGTTTTGGGAAGCTAAAAGATTAACAATTCCCCAAAGTAGTAAATAATGTGCTTGAGTTCTGACAAACTTGAATAGAGAGACATTGCTGAACAACTGGAGCATTTGGACACTCCAGAAAGTTCATACCTTTTGACTAAGGCTAAAATAGGGGCCTCCCTAGTGGCACGAGGGGTTAAGCACCACACTATGAAGCCTCTGCAGCACAAGTTCGATCCCCGGCCAGCCAGGGGGCAGGCCACATGGCAAAGCAGACCTCTCCTATCTCACCAGCTGCTCCCTTCAGTAGTGTGCTTCAGTCAGTCTGCCTGTTCTGTTCCCCACTCTGTCTCTGGTGAATCCTCTCACCCCTGTATCTCTGGCCTGTACCCCAGCTCTTGTATGCATAAATGAATAAATCTTTAAAAATAAATAAATAAAATAAAATAAAATAGTCCCAGAATAAAGATTACTCTGAATGCACTCTAAAGAAACTTAAAAACATATCTCAAAAGTATGAAAGTGATGTAGAAAGTAGGCAAAATTCCTGACATAGAAAAACTCCAAAATCCTTAAAAGGATGGGGGCAGGAAGTGTCCAGACACTGGACAATGTCATATGCAAAAAAAGCAGGCAAGTGTTACCCATATCTAAGAGAAAAATCAGTTAATAGAAATGGACAAATACAGAAATAATTGAGTTAGTAGGCAGGGACATTTGTAACAGCTATTTTAAAATACCTACAAGAGTAAATTTGAACAAAATAAGCTGATACATGAATGTTCATAACAATTTTATTCATAATGCCTGAAAACTGGAAAAAATTCAAGACTCCATCAAATTAAGAATTGTCTTAGTCTGGAGACTGCGAAATCCAAGATCAGAATATCAGCATAGTCCAGTTCCTGGCTTTTAGAGAGCTAACTTATTGCTATGTCTTCATGTAGTGGAAAGAGAAATGGTGAGTGTCTCTTCTTCTTATGATCACACTAATCCCATCATGGGTGCCCCCACTCTCATGACCTCATTCAAATTTAATTATTTCCCAAAAGTCCCACCTCCATATACCATCACATTGGGAAATTAGGACTTCAATACATAGATTTGAGGAGACACACTCAGTCCATAACAAGAGTGAATAAACATGTTGCTTTGGAATATTACTCAGTGATAAAGAAACAAACCACTGGGCCTCCCTCGTGGCCTACAGGTTAAGTCTCAGCACTATCACTGCTATGACCTGAGTTTGCTCCCCGGCCAGGGAGTTAACCCATACATGGCACAGCAGAACTCTCCTGATTCTCCCGCTGCTCCCCTCAGCAGTGTATTTTAGTCAATCTGCCTGTTCTGTTCCCCACTGTCTCTGGTGAATCCTCTCACCCCCCACACCTCTGGCCTATTCCCCAGTTCTTGTATCCATAAATAAAAAAAAGAAAAGAAAGATAGAGAAACAAAAAGAGTACTGCTATGTAGTAACAATATAAATGTATAAACATTAAAATGTTAATAAACTGGGCAAAAGCTAGGAAGAAAAGCATAAAATGAATTATTCAATTTTCATGAAATTGTTTCTAGAACATCCAAATCCATAATTCTAGAAATCATATTAGCAGTAGGATAAGATAGATGTCAGGGTATTGATGACAAAAAGAGTACTAGGAACTTTTTAGGGAAGTGAAAACATTCCATTTCTTGATGGTGATTGTGGACATATAGATAAATACAATGGACAAGCTCATTGAAGTGTTCATTTTTAAATGAGTGTATTTTAATAAATTTAAGTTATACCTCAATAAAGTTTACTTTTGGGAACTCCACCCACAACATAGTGAAGAGGGAGGTTCTGATAAAACTCTCCCCCTAAGTAGAACTAAGGAAAACTAAGTTTTGCTCTAGGAAATTTCACCAGTTCATCACCAGTTATAGGGAATTTAAAGAGATATCTTGCTTTGATAACTCTCTGTAGGGCAAGAACAAGGGAGCAGTCAGGGAGTTGTAGTGAGGGCAGCAGCCATAACACTTAATTGAACACAGTGGAGAATGGGCACAGGTTGAATGAGAACACTGAAAAAATAAAGCTGGAAAAGTATCTTTCCATTCTCTCTTTTTACTTTATTGTATGTAGTGTTTATGACCTGTAATTAACTTTTTAGTTTAGTCATCATTAATATAATATTGAGAAGGATTATGATAACACTAGAGGTCTGATGTGGGGACATGGTGAATGGTCTAAGCAGGACCTTCCCTCATTACAGACGCAGCAAAGGTCAGAAACTTACCCTCTCAAAGATCCTTCAGCTTTATAAAAAGGTGGAGAATCATGCTTAGCCTCTCGTATGCTTCCATTTGGGACAGTAATGTTAGGCAACTGATGCCCAGAAGCAGAAATCACCTGGTAGAGGCAGCTGTGGAGTGCAGTGTCCAGAGGGTGACTGAGCAAATGTCTAGTGTAGACACAGGGGCAGAGACATTCAGAGAGCTGCTGTTCCCGGGGTGCAACCACCTGTAACATTGTTGCCAATGGTATCTCTGTGTACCTGCCCTCCTCCCAACAAAATTTCCCTTTCTAACTAATTTAACCAAAGTCAATACTTATTGTTTGCAAAAAAGAATTTGTTGTAACAAAAAAAAATGATTCATAATAGAATAAATACCTTTTCTGAAAACCAAAAAGCAAAAATTTTAAGGTGGGTGTTTCTCTTTCAGAACATTGTAAAGATGAGAGCAAAGCATAATGCAAAAAGTAGAAGACATAAGTGCAGAGACAAACAAGGGAGCATAAAATCTAAAAATATAAAATAAGATGACAGAGACTAGGCCAAGTTTATAGGTTATGATAAAATTTTAAATTTCAATACCCACTGAAGAAGATTTTTTAAAATCTAGCCATGTGCCTTTTAAGATTAAAGAGACACATTAAGTCAACAAGAAATGTTTTTAAAGGATAAGCAAAGGCTTAGCTCCCAATAAATTAAATTTTAAAAAGAGGAAAATGCGGTTCTTTTTATTTCAAACAAATTTAATATAAAGCAAAAAAGGTTTCCATGGAAAAAATTGTTATTTTATATTCATAAAAGGAAAAATCTACACAAAATTGTAACATCCATGAACCTTTACTCTTCTATAAAAGCATCAAATTATATAAAACAAAAATAGAATTGTGGCATGAGATTGTAAAATATTTCTTTCCACGTTTTATTGATCTATTAGTGAGGAAAGACAAATGGAGAATGAAACTGAGAGTTGGAATAAATTTTATAAAACGAGCACAGATGTGTCCATCTATTCCTCTTCAAATCCGTTAAAATAATAGGAAGATAAATAATTAAAATAAATGTATAATAATGTTGAAAAACTAGTAATAGTGTTAATCAGTGGACCGGAAATTATAACTAATCGGAAACATTAATTCAAAAGGGCACCTGCACCCCTATGTTTATAGCAGCACTATTTACAATAGCTAAGCTATGGAAACAACCCAAATGCCCAAAAGTAGATGACTGGATCAAGAAGATGAGGTATATATACACAATGGAATATTATTCAGCAATCAAAAAAGATAAACTCATGCAATTTGCAGCAAAGTGGATGGAGCTGGAAGGGATCATGCTCAGCGAAATAAGCCAGAAAGAAAAAGAAAACTATCAGATGGTCTCACTCATAGCAGGAATTTAGAAAACCTAAATAAGAGACCAGGAAAAAGACTAATTGCAATAAAGTAAAAATCAAAATCAACAAGCAACTATAGACCAGAGACACACTACAGTGGGTGATGCGGGGAGGAGAAGAGGGATTAGGGTCAGAAAAAGGGGGTGGGAATTGTATGGGGAATATAACCAAAATGAAAATGCATATATTATGCAAAAATGAAAAATGATGTAAAAATTATATAAAGTAAAATAATTTATTTAAAAAAAGAAATTAGAAGTAATCTTGAAAAATGGAACATCATTGATATCAGAGTGATAGCAAAGGGATGGAAAAAAGAAACCAGCTCAAAACAAGAAAAAATAAAAACAACTATAGATATAAAAACAACTCTAAACACTTCGAATGAAATTAAGGTCAAAAGATGGCAAGAAGAAAGGACTATGGGGGGGCCTCCCAGGTGATGCAGCGGTGGTTGAGTGCTGAGCTGTGAAGCTGCCCACAGCCTCTGCAGCGCTGGTTTGATCCCTGGCCACAGGCGAGGGTCCCACATGGCACACAGACCTCTCCTGCCGTGCCCTCTGCTCCCCTCAGCAGTGTACTTCATCGGTCTGCCTGTTCTGCTCCCCGCGCTGGATCTAGTGAATTCTCTCACCCTCCCATGCTTCTGACTGTACCCAGTGCTTGTATAAATAAATAAATAAATCTTTAAAAAGAAAAAGAAAGGACTATGGGAAAAATAACAACGTGATTAATTAAAGAACCATACCAGAAGACGCTGTAGAGGCAGCCTCCTTTCTGTCCATTTCTCATAACCAGCAGCAGATAAAAATGGTTTGTGCCCTAGATAAACCCCAAGAATTTTTTCCACACTTAACGTGAAAGATCTGCCTGAAGACTTTCCTAGCACTGTGGTTAGCAAGCATGGCTATAAATTAGATTCATCTGGGGAACTTAAAAAAAAAAAAAATCCCAATGCTTAGGTTGCTTCCCAGACCAAATAAATCAAGATCTGTGGGTACATGACAAAGTCTTCAGTAGTTCCTATAGCTATCCAGGTGGTTCCAATGTGCAAATAAGGTTGAGAACCATAGGCAGAAAACAGAAGAGCAGAAATCAAAGTAAATTGATAAACTTCTACTTAGACCTCAATGATAGAAAAAAAAAAATGAGGAAGCAGATGATTCTGGTTTTAGTTCCTAAGTAAAGTAGTCAGCACAGCTCTCTGAAGTGGAGATTTAATACACCGGACTCAAGGCTAGCTCAGTCACTGTTAATTCATACCCTAGCCCCACCATAACTCAAACCCCAAGTGACTGGTATCCAGAAGATTCTGGCCTCATGCAACCACCTGGTAACATACCCCATCTACTCCCAGGCTTCTGTATTCTGAACCATCCAAATGCAAAAGGAAAATCTCAAATAAAGTACTAGCAACCAAAGAAGAATCACTAAATATTTAAGGAATATCAATACCCATGAAAGAAAAGAACTCAACTCAACAAATAGTACAAAACGCAAAGGCAAAGAAAGCTTTAAAATAAGGTTAGTTAATATTCTCAAAGAAATAAAAGCTTCTGTGAAAACATAACCCATGAAGATCTTAGAAATTAAAATTGTGACAATATTTTTAATCCAACAAATAGGTTGAATAGTGTAATAGAAAGCTTAAAATCAAATTGAAATAAAGAATTCTCCTACAAAGCATTAAAGAAATAAAAACACCCCCCCAAAAGGGTGGAAAGTGTGAGATAAGTCTTAAGTTGCAAGGAAAGTAGCTCTAAAATGTCACCAATAGTGGGGAGAAAGCAAATAAATGTAATACACAGATACAGATTTTTACATGTATGTGTGCGGTACAGATATCATATTTACAAAGTGATAATTATTTGTGTGCACATGTGTTTTATTATTTTATATATGTGTGTGTATATGTGTGTATGTCTGTACATACATACAAAAAAAAATTTCCAGAACTGAAAAAAAATACCCCTGTCTTCAAGATGAAATCCTTACTAAGTACCAAACAGGAAGAATGAGCAAAATATCTGTTTGCAAAAAAAAAAAAAATGTGCAGTTCAAACCCCACAAATAAAGAGAAGAACCTAAAGACTTTTGGGAAGAAAATTAAGGTTACATCAGCTACTCCAAAAGTGAAAAGACAATGAGGCAATTATCTTCAAGTTTTGAAGAAAAAAATATTCTACTGGAGGATGACATAAAATAAATAAATGAGTAAAGGCTACATTATCTTAGAAGGTGATAAATGTTATAGAAATAAGAAAAAATAAAGCAAAATAAGGAGATTTTTGAAATGCAAGAAGATGAGGAAAGAGGACAGTTTGCAATATCAGAAAAGGAGGTCATAAAAGTACTTACCAAGAAGGAAAGGTTTAAGTAGACATTCACAGAAGTAGGAGATAATTCACCCACTTCTTCACCTATCAAGGAAGATAACTCCAAAGAACACACTTTTAAAAGTGAACACTAAAAGAAAATAATAGCAGAGGAATGTGTTGAGTTTGAGGATTTCAGGGCTGACCTAGGCAAAGATAAGACCACAGAGTTGTACAATACAGCAAGCAAAATGGCACTAAGGATGAAGAAAAGGGTAAGTTTCCCATAGAAGAACTTCCAAAGAGCTAAGAGGAAGAGGGCAAAGGAAATCCCAACCATGAGGGGAATCCATAATGTGATTGAATAATACCTCTCAGCAGCAAGGTAGGCAACAGTCATTTGGGGTCTTTGACAGCTACATGCTTCATCTTTTCTACGGATAGCAGATGTTAGGTGTAGTTTTGCAGGTGTGCAATGTAGGCAGGCTGTAAAACAGACTTATCTGAGCTACATTTAAAGCAGTTGGGAGACCCTCCACAGTAGGCCTCCACAGGCATCTACGCAGACAGACTGCAGTGAGTTCCTTGGATCCATTTCTGTAACAGGGACAAATGTTCCTTTCAAAGTTTCACATTATGAAATTTGAAGCATTTTATATTATTCATAATCTAGAATCAAAAGAAATGTACCACACTCATATATAAAAAAATATTATCACAGAGAACTATATAAGCCTCAAAAATAGTCCTTTTTTTCTTTTATATTCCTAAATAATTATAGATGTACACATACATGTTTAGTCTGTCACTTGCATTTTAACTACTGCATTTGTTTATATATCTATATCTATACCTCCTATTGGACTACATGATTTTGAAGAGTACCAGCCTCTTCTGGCTCAGCTTAGTACTCTATCCAGAACCATTTCTAGCATATATAGGGTGTAACCTGTAAATATTTTTGGATGGTGAATACAGGAACATCCTATTTTTACAACATATCTACAAGGTCACACAAGAACCAAGAATAATTCCTTTACAAAACCATATTTATTTCAGGCTATATAATATTTTTTTAGTTTCACGGTTCTAGAATATCAAGTCATCAATCCTTTCCCATGTCAAATCTTTTAATCAGTAAATAAACTATCAACTCAAAAGAATTTTTAAAATATAATTTAAAGATTATTGAGTTATTCATTAATTCCATCACAGTTATTTTCGTGGATGGCTGAATCCCTAAATGAAAAAATGGAATAATCTAGTTTATCATTTAGAATGCCTTAGACATGTTTTTAAAAGAACCTCACTGAAAACAGCTCAACATAGGAATTTATGATCCGACATAAGTAGAAGTCTAAAGAAGGTTGGTTCCAGAGTCAACCAATTCACCCCTAAAAGAAGTCTGGGATAAAATTTAACTTCAAATGTTTTACTTTTTTTTTTCCAGGTATGAAAAATGGCAGCCACAGTTCAAAGCATCACATCCTTATAGAAAAGTATCCACCAACAGGATGAAAGAATGAAATTTCTCCATGGATCTCTCTTTGTGAAAGAAATATCTCTCCAGAAGCCTCAAATGCCCCCTTATGTCCCATTGGCTACATTAAACTGAAAAGAAATTGTCTTTCTTGTATCAAAAAGAGTGGGGCAAAAAGTGATACTAGTTCCACTGAGATGGAACATACAGGCTACCTTCCCTCTCTCACAAATCATAACAAAAATCTTTGGACAAATACACAAAGCAAATATAAAAGGACTCTGATGAATAAATAACAGCAGTAATATTTGAAAGGGAAATCAAATCCTGAAGAACAAACCAGATGACAGTGTATTTTCTCACTGTTTCCTTTTCCCTAACTCCCAGGCCAGACTAGGACATACACAGCAAGTGTGAATAGAAAAGGTCGCAAAAGAACCCCTTTTTCTATCAAAGACTGGGAAAAGGAAGCCCTGTGAGATAGAGAATTTGTGGGAAAGAGCCTCATTTTCTCCCTTTTTATTCTCACTGCCCTATGCTGAGACAAACTCTAGTCAGAAAACTGCACATTCAGGACAGCCTGGTCACATTCAGAACAGGACTGGTGTCTGAAAGGAAATACTTTCTCTCAGGGAAGAAAAAACAGGACAAGAAGACCCGGTGTTTCCTATGTTTACTTCTAAAATTTTTTTAGATTTACATTTAGATCTCTGATCCAGTTGAATTAATTTTTGTTATGTTGCAAAGTTGAGGTCAAGTTTGTTTATTTGTCTTTCATGTGAATGATAAATTGGTCCACCACCAGTTGTTACAAAGATCATCCACTCTCTGTTAAATTACTTTTACACTTTTATCAAAACTCAAATGACCATATTTGTCTGTTTCTGGACTCTCTATTCTGTCCCATTGGTCTACGTGTCTATCCCTTCACCAATACCACATCACCTTAGGAACGTTTCATAGGAAGTCTCAAAATCTGGTCAAGAGATTCTTCTAACTTTATTCTTTTTCAAGTTGTTTAGGTACTCTAGTTCCATTGCATTTGCATATGAACTTTAGAATCAAATTGTCTGTATCTACAAAAAGTCTTCTAGAACTTTGGCCGGTATTGCAGTAAATCTACAGATAACTTAGGGGAGGAGTGATATCTTTAATATGTTGATATCTTTACTATGTTGAGTCTTCCAAACAAAAATGTCTCCATTTATTTGTCTTCTTTAACATCTTTCATCAGTGCATTCTAGGTTTCAACAGATTTTATATTTGTTTTCTTAGATTTATACCTATATATCTCATTTATTTGCTGCTATAGTAAATGGTATCATTTTAAAATTATGTTTTCTAATTGTTACTAGTGTACAGAAAAACAATTTTTGCATGATAACTTTGAATTCTGCAATTTTCATAAACTTATTAGTTCTAGGAACACATTTGTAAACTTGAAATTTTATAATCATGTTACCTGCAAATAGTGACTGCTTTCTTCCTTCAATCTGTATATCTTATATTTCTTTTTTCTCCATAAAATTGCTTTAGTTATATAAAATTGAAAGATAATGGAGTAACTAGAATTATAAAATCTTGTATTATTACAACCAAGAAGGAAAAATTAAGATGGTATATATCTTATATTTCTTTATATAAGAAGGACTTTCTGACTTACTTCACTTAACATAAGCACCCCAGGTCCATCCATTTTGTCCCAAATGGCATTATTTCTTCTATTTTAATAATTGTGTAGTATCCATTAAGTGTATAATTCACAATTTCTTTATCCATTCATAATTTCTTTATCCATAGGCACTTAGGTTAGTTCTATCACTTAGCAATTTTGGACAGTGCTGCTACAAACGTAGGAGTACATAAGTCTCTTCATATTAGAGTTTTCACATTTGGGGGGTAAATTGTAGTGTATTGCTGGATCAATGGGATTTCCATTTTTATTTTCTTAGGAAATTTTCATGCAATTTTCCAGAGGCTGCACCAAATTTCATTCCCTTCAATAGTGGATAAGTTTTTCCCTCCACATCCCCCCAACAAATTTTTATTTCCATTATTTTTGATTTGGGTCATTTTCATAGCAGTGTGGTGATATCTCATTGTGGTTTTGATTTGTACTTCCATTTTAATAAATGATGCTGAACATTTTCCACATATGATTATCCATATTTCCAAACATCATTTGTTAAAGAGACATTCTTTTAACATTTTAACATTCATTTCTTGTACTGATTTTTGGCTTCATTTCTTCCTTTCTAGTTTCTTTAGCTGTAGTTTTAGATTGTTTGAGAGTCTTCCATTTTTCTTTTTTTTTTCCTCTTTCTTTTTTGTAACGTGGGCCTGTGTTATAATGAACTTCCCTTGTAGTACTGCTGTAGAGCATCCCTTTGGGTCTGGTAGCTTGTCTCTCCATTTTGATTAGGCTTCAGATATTTCTTCTTTAATTTCTTCATTGACCCAGAAGTTGTGCAGAAGCATTTTGTTTAGTCTCCACATGCTTTGTTTTATTCTGGGATTCTTTTTGTGGTTAATTTCTAGTTTTATAGCAGTGTAATCAGAGTATGCTTGATACAATTTCTATTTTCAGATACATGTTTTGTGTCTCAGTGTGTAATCTATTCTTGAGAATGATCCATGTCCAGTTGCAAAGAAAGTGCACTCATTTTGGGGGGTATGGAAAGCTCTGTAAATATCTATTAAGTACATCAGTTCCAACACTTCATTTAAGATCTTTATTTCCTTGTCAGTTTTCTGTCTAGATGATCTATCTTTTCATCTCAGGAGTGTTTTGAGGTTTCCAACAATGATTGTATTTTTGTCAACATGTTTTAGATCTATTAATAGTTGTTTTATATAAAATGGTATCTCTGTATTCAGTGCATAAATATTAATGACAGTTATTTTTTCTTGATGAATATGTAGTGTCAATCTTTGCTCCTGGTTACCTTTTTTGGTTGAAAATCTAGTTTATCCAATATAAAATTAGCAGTTCTTATTTTTCTCTCTGTATTATTGAAATGTAAGATTTTGCTCCAACCTTTCACTCTAAGTGGTTTTTGCTTTTCAGTTTTAAATGTATTACCTGTAAATAAAGTATCAATGGCTGAAATTTTGTCACTCAAAATTAGATTTATACCTATATATCCTGTGCCTTTTCATTGGTGAGTTCAGGCCATTCTTATTTAGAGTGATTATTAATAGGGCCTCCCCGGTGGCGCAGCGGTTGAGCGCTGGGTTGCGAAGCTGCCCGCGGCCTCTGCAGCGCCGGTTCGATCCCTGGCTGCTCCCCGGCCACCAGAGGAGGGTCCCACATGGCGTGCAGAACTCTCCTGCCGCCCGCTGCTCCCCTCAGCAGTGTACTTCGGTCCTTCTGCCTGCTCTGCTCCCCGCTCTGGCTCTGGTGAATTCTCTCACCCTCCCGCGCTTCTGACTGTACCCAGTGCATGTATAAACAAAACAAACAAACAAGCCAGCAAACAAATAAATAAAGCATGCCTCTATTTAAAAAAAAAAAAAAAAGACTTAGAGTGATTATTAATATGTACTGTTTAATTCAGTCATTATGTTTGTTTGCTTTTTAATTTTTATTGTTTTAACTTTCTGTTGCTTTTTTCCAGTTGTTTCTCTCTGCTCTTCCATTTAGATCGCTTTCCTCACTGATTTTATCAGTTTCCTCATTTCTTTTTTTTTTTAAGATTCATTTATTTATGCATATAAGAACTGGGGTATAGGCCAGAGGTGTGGGGGGTGAGAGGATTCACCAGAGACAGAGTGGGGAACAGAACAGGCAGACTGACTGAAACACACTGCTAAAGGGAGCAGCAGGCAAGTCAGGAGAGGTCTGCTGCACCATGTGGGTAGCTCCCTGGCTGGGAATTGAACTCATGCTACAGTGGCTGTGGATTGCTTCATAGGTTGCATCTTTACCCCTTGCACCATCAGGGAGGCCCTCTTCATTTCTTTTTATAAAAAAAAAAAAATCTAGATATTTGGTTAGTGGTTACCATGGGGTTATACCTAATTTACAGTGACCAAAAAAGTTCTATGAGTTGATGTCTGCTCTCCAACATTAAACTATACAGTTTCTGTCCATTTCTCCCTCCCATTTAGTGTTTTTGTTGTTGATTCATAGTATTCGTATTTGTGCTTGTGATTCTCTATTATTTTCTTTTTGCTTCAAAGGCTCGTGTTTCATCTCTTTTCTATTCTTGTAGAAAATTCCTTTTGGGCCTCCCTGGTGGTGCAAGGGGTTAAGACACAACCCATGAAGCTATTCACAACCACTGAAGCATTTGTTCCATCCCCAGCAGGCCGGGGAGCAACCCACATGGCGCAACAGACCTCTCCTGACTTGCCCATTGCTCCCCTCAGCAGTGTATTTCAGTCAGTCTGCCTGTTCTGTTCCCCACTCTGTCTCTGGTGAATCCTCTCACCCACATACACACACCTCTGGCCTGTGCCCCAGCTTTGTATGCATAAATGAATAAATCTTTTAAAAAAAGAAAGAAAGAAAGAAAAACTCCTTTCAACATTTCTTATAGGGCATGTATGGTGGTGATAAAATCCATTAGCTTCTGATAATCTGGGAAAACTTTTACTTCACCTTCATATTTGAATGGAAATTTTGCAGAGTAGTGCTTTTGGCTGACAATTCTTGTCTTGAAAGATTGTGAATACTTCCTTCCAGTCTCTTTTTGCCTGGAGGATAACCGGAGCAAAATCCAAGAAAAGCCTAATTTGGAAGCCACTGTAAATTATCTTCTTTTTCCAAATTTCTTGTAAAAAAAAATCTTTTTACCTTTGATTTTTGGTAATTTAACAATGATGTGTCTTAGCATAGGTTACTTTGCATTTAGAAATTTGAATGTTCTCTGTCTCTTGAATAGTTTCATTCCTTTTTGTTTGGGAAATTTTCAGTTATTATTTCTTTGGATAATGTCTCCACACCTTTCTCTTGTCTCTTCATCTTCTGTAGTATCCATTTTCCTGTGTTTCCCATTCTAATTGGGTCTGATAATTCTCATAAAGTTTCAGTTTTCCCATGTCTCATTTTTCTTTTCCTAATTGGATAATTTGCACATTTTACTTACTATTTTGGAAATTCTTTCTTCTACAAATCTGATTCTATTTAGTGCTTTCTATATTTGTCTTCATTTCATTCCGAGTCTCTTTTTGTGTTCTTTTAACATTTTCAATCTCTTTTGTAAAGCACAGTCTTTGTTTCTAGATCTCCTTTCTAAGATCTTGAGCCCATCCCTGCCCCACCCCAGGAAGGGTGGAGCTGAGCAGCAAGGAGAAGCTGGAAAGGAGAGTGGGGAAAGGAAGGGAGCAGGAAAGATGGAGAGCAATGTGGAAATCTGGAGGAGGCACATGGAACAGAGAAACATTGGAAGAAGCTGTGTTTGCTTCTTGTCCTTGGACTTGTACCGGGAACTTGGGGGTCATTCCAAACATGCAGGGCCCCTTTTGCCCCTTTTCTGTGGGTTCCCACCAAAAAGTGCCTTAGACTTGTGGCAAGTATTAGGGCCTCATTGGCCCTGCTCTGGACCAACCTTGTTTGGTTGGGCATTTACCCAAGAGGGGATGGGTAACTGGGTATTTCAAGTGGAAACTATTTTATTTTTGTCTCCCTTCTCCTGTCTTTATTACACACAAATTATATTAAAATTCCTTTCCATTAAAGGTCTTATGCACTACAATATGTTTAGTCTTTACACAGCAAATGGCAGAACCTATTTAGAGCAGGCAGGTTTGGGGGTTCTGGGATACCCCTTGCCCTGCCCTGTAAAAGATTATCTGCCTTTGACTGACCTTCCAGTAAAGTCTGCACCTCATAGGTCCTCTATTTCTTTATGCTTTATATATCACCCAAAACTTCAGTTCTCATTTTGCTTCTCCTTCTTATATTCAGATATTCCTTTTTTCCTAAGCATATGTGTTGTCTTATTTGCTTTTTGTGGTTGGGCACTACAGGTTTAGTTTTGTTTGTTTCTCGGTTTACGTTGGAGTAAGGTGGAGGCAAGAGGAGAGCCTGGGCTTAAATACTTGATCTCAATTTTGTTGGGGAGTGAGCTTTCTCACCCCTGCCACCTCTCCTCTCTTACTCCACAGAAAGCTCCGGTGCTTCAGTTGTCCCAAACTTCCACCTCACTTCCCCGCTGGAGTGTGAGACTCCTGGCGAGAGGAGCTAAGTCTGGTCCATAAGGCTCATGCTTGACTCAGTTGGGACTAGCAGGCTGGAGAGCCTCAGCAGAGTATTTTCCCTGTTGCCTAACTATTGCCTTAGGCAATAGCTGCCACAGCAGCCTCCACTGTTGTTGCCCTACCTATAAGGGATCCAGACTTCAAGGTCTGCACACCGATTGATATTTTCCAAGTGGTGAGTTCCCTCTCACCAGTCTTTCTCTTGTCTATTGAGATGGAGCTTGGCCTGGCTTTGCCTGGTGTCTCTAATTCCTTACTTCTGGGAAGGGAAAGTAGAGAGAGCTTTCCTTATCCAAGCCAGTCATCAAGATCCCATTGTCCCAGGGCATGCCTATGGCCACACTTGAAAACACTGCCTTTCTGAAAAATTCCTCTAGGAAAATTCATCATGCCCTATAGCAATCTAGAAGAGCCATGGATGGCCAACCCCCACCTGCAATGTCTGTTTTCCTAGTCATGTTCCCTTCACTTCTGTTCTCTCCTTCCCTACAGTAAGCCAACAACCTTAGTGCAAGTTCCATGGAAAAGTCTTAGGACTCTATCAGAGAAATTCTGAATCTTCCTTTGAGCAAATACATAACTTTTATAGTTGATTTTAGGGGAGAAGTTGATCCCTACCTCTTTATTCCACCATGATGTCGTTTTTTTTTTTATATATAATGTCTTTGGTTAATGATTGCATTAATATCTGCCATCTTGTTAGCTGTTTATATTTGTCCCAGTCCTTTAGTTTGTTTCATTCTTATTTCAGCCTTTTCCTTTAATTGAGCATATTTTAGTATGCCACTTCTATCTTCATTATTTTTTAGTGGTTGTTCTAGGTTTTAAAATATACATCTTTCATTAACATCAGTCTACCAAAATTAATCTCTGCATAACATAAGAAAACCCCAATACTATCATCTAATCCCTCCCTCCATTATTTGTGGTTTTGTTATCATACTCCTTATTGTTACATGTTATAAACAGACAATGCATTGTTACTATTTTTCCTTTAGACAGTTATTTTCCAGAACAAGATTTCTCAGCCTCACAATAGTAACATTTTGGACTTGATATTCTTTGTTTTTTGAGGCTTTCCTGTCCATGGAGGATATTTTGCAGTACCTCTGATCTCTATTCACTACATATCAGTTGTACCACTCCATTCTGACAACCCAAAATGTCTCCAGACTTTGCCAGGAGAAATGAGAGGCAAAGAAAACCAGTCCTTAGAGCTATTAAATTTTTTAAGTAATAAATTTAAATTTATTTCCATTACTTCAGTTTTCAAAGTTCTTCATTTTGCTGAGTATGTTCAAATTTCAGTCAGCTACCATATTCTTTCTGTGAAAAGAGTATCTTTTAATATTTCTTATAAAATATATCTGCTAGAAATAAATTCCCTTTGTTTTTGCCATCTGAGAAAATCTTCATTTTTTTCTTCATTTTATTAAAATCATTTCCACAAGATATGGTATTTTTGGTTAACAGATACTTTTCTTTCAACACTTGAAGATGTTTTTCCATCATATCTGGCTTACATAGTACTGACAAGAAGTTTACTGTAATTCTTTGTCCTTCAGAGTCTTTGTTCCTCTGAATATATATTTCTATTAAAAAAAAACTCTTTTGTTTTCAGCTTTTGTATTGATATTCCTAGATATGTATATGTGGAAAAAGGAGTGCGTGTGTGTGTGTGTGTGTATGTGTGTTTCTCTCTGAGACTTTGGATCTGTAGTTTGGTTTCTTTCATTCATTTTGGAAAATTCTCAGTCATTACCTCCTCAGATATTTTCTGAATTCTCACTTTTATCCCTGTGGACTCCAATTACACATATGCACTTAAAAGTTATGACATTCAGGATATAATTTCTGCATGCATACATGTAAAGCACACAAACACACACACCTATTTCTCCAAGAAAATTCTGTCACACGAATAAACATTCATTATGTAGAGATAAATGATAAGAGAAGCACAATAAAATAATGTAAGGGACTAAGAGCATAATCTTTGAGGTAAATCTCCTTTCTTTATGTTCTTGAAATAGAGTCACAAAATATTAAAAGGAAAGATTTGGAGTAAGGTGCTATAAACAAGGATGTGATGGGTTAATTGATAACCAAGTCTTAATTATTTAGAAAAGAGAGCCCAAAGAGAGAATTGAAAGACTGACCCTTTAGTAGGGAAGTGAAAAACAAGACAGAGAAAGGAGAAAATGTAACATACTGGCCAGGTAGTCACCATTATCACCTAGTACATAGGACTTCTGATGAAGATAGGTAGAAAAAAAAATCTCATCATGGAGAAGTCAATGAAAGAAAAAAAGCAGGGAAGAGGAAGATTCATATCTCCTATTTCCCTTTGGTCAATGTGTACATGCAGGGAACTGCCAGGCCTATACACACACACACACACACACACACACACACACACTTACTTCTAGTGGGTATCATACAATTTCCTAGGGCCAAATAAAATATTTGGTCCTATATTCCAGAATGTAGCATTTCACCCACATTAAGAGGTAGACAGGTTACTCAACAAACATGTGAAAACAACACATAAAGAGAAAGGAGGATAGAAAATAATCTAGAAGATGGACAAGGTTTGCAGCCAACATAGTTTACTTGCTTTGACACTTGCCTTGGCACCAAGCAAGATGGCCCATGGCTTGCCTAAACTGTTTGGTTACTATTGCATTCTTCTAACCTATCACCAGTTCGAGCTGGTCGTTTCAAATAACATTCCTACCCTAGCCTTATTATGATGTTGTCATGTACAGCCTCCAGGTATAAACAACATATTATTGCACTTTTTTTCCAGGCACTGAAAGTTTTTCCTCTGGGAGTAGAAGAGCAATGCACCTGTGTTTAGTACCCAAGTTCTTTTTCTGAATATTCAAGTAGTATATTTCATTTGACGAACATTTATTGAACATTTACTGTATGCCAGAAACTACTTGGAATTATAAGGAATGCAATTGAAACAGATTCCTTTTTATCTCATAAACTCCTTCCTCATTTCTGCTGCTTACATTTGATCTGCTTCACTGCTCCTTAAAAGGTCCAAAAGAAGGAAAAATGGAAGACAATTCATTCTAAAGCAATAGTCAGTTTTTAAGATAGTTCTGAAAAGTGATTTCAACTTTTGATTAAAACAAATACTGTTGATATTTCATTGACCCTATCTCTTTTCGCCAATAAATAATTGAAAGTATACTGCTACAATTTGATGAGAAATTACTTGTACTTGAAGATTAATAGACTTCATCTTCACTTTAGTGTAGAAATAATTTCAGATCTAGAATTGGACCAAAGAACTATGTTTAGAGAAAGTAGGGCTTAAAATGCAGCTGTTTACGATTTGTTTGTTGACATTGCCTATCCTGATAGAGTAGTTATCAAGCTATCTATATGAATGAGTTGCACAGTTATTATCCAGAATCCATAGTTATAGAAATGTAACCTGATGTTGAAAAGGGCTGTTTCATTTGATTTTCTTGGCTGTTTTAAGCCTGGTTATCTAAATGCCTTCAGTCAAAGATCTACTTAGCAACAGTGATATTGACTTGAAAAAATGCTTCAAAGTTAAAGAGTTTGAAAGCAGTGAGACAAGACGTCAAATTAAGATGGCAGGTAGCTCACAGTTCCTGACTTTTCTGCCCACAAGTTGCCTAACAAGATTTTTTAAGTCACATAGCATTGTAAACCAAGACTAGTGAACAATAATTTCCCATACGCTGAGAAAGAATCATGTGCAGACTTCTAAATAAGCAAAGAGACCATCAAAACAAGTTGTTACCTAGGTAACAATTTATGCACCATATAAATAGTTACAATAAAGAGAACACAAATCTTGGATGAATGACTTGATTACTTTACTACAGGCAAACCAAAATTCCATGCAGACTAACTAGGGCCAAGGAAGTCATATTTGACATTCTAAAACTATAAATTCAAAAGGGAATTTTTTAATCAGCTCTACGATTAGTAAAAATAATTAAGAAGCCTAATCTTTGGTTTGCCTATCCTCTGCTACTAGAAAACAAGTTGCAGGGCCCAGGGGCAATCTCTTAGCAGGGACTGGTCTTATGGAACTAACTGGGCTTGTTATCAAGGTCAGAGGTTGGTTAGCCATGTTTTTTACCTGCAAATGTCTGACACTGGTGGGTAGCCAACATTCTGGCTCCTCTCTTCTATAACCTTTCTCAGGTGGAGCTAAGAGAATGGCATGTTACTCCAAGGTAACCAAGGTCAGACCCATCTGTAAATTAGAAGGGTAAGGTTCTGCTCCATCAGAGCATCAGTGTAGTGACTTTACCCAGGGTCTAGGGACTTCGAGTGGAAGGAAGGCAAAATTCTGGAGATCATGGCAATAGATATATAACCTCTTACTGGGCACCAAGGACATGATATTCAAAGACACAAAGAGAAAAACCAGAGATAAAAGTCCTCACAAGTTTGCTGATCTGGTGACATATAGAAATAAGAAGAAATTTGGAGTTGCAAGGTTATGATAAATGTGGGGAACTCTGCTGCTCACAAGGTAATTAAATCTGTGTTTCTGGAATGAGCCCACAATTGATTGAAGATTGGGAATATGAGAATACAGGGATTACTGTTATTTTAGATCGGAAAAAATAAACTGAGAAGCTGTGAATATATAAGGTAGTCAACAAAAGAAGAAAAAGTTCCTAAGGAAAGCCCTTTGCTATAGTAGCACATTATGAACTTCAGAAGCAGTTTTCATGGTGGATAAATGAACGCTTTTCAAAAATATGAGCATTTTAATGTCACAAATGACCTACTAATAGGAAAGTTTTCCCTGTAAAGTGGTAGAACCAGAACAGCTGGCATGGATTGACTGGTATGCCAGCAAAGCCGAAACCATAATTTTTTTTTTTCTTTTTGGTTTTCTGTTTTCTCTGCCCTTTTTTCAGACAATAAGAAGTGGTAATTTCCAAAAGACTCCAGATCAGTAGTTCTCAACTTTGTTGTTATTTGGCACAGTTTTTTGAAAACTATAATTTTTTGACACTCAAAAAAAATTTAAAAAGCCAAAACAACAATAACACAAACGCTACTAGAGAATAACGTCTCCTGGTTTTTGAAAACATCTAGTTTTTGCATTGTTTCACATGGTAACTCTTCGATATTATGCCACTTTAAAATATTAGCCTCTTTTCATATCAGAACTACATACAAGTTCCATTAAGTTCCTAATTCTTCTTTAGCACAAAACTGAGAAGGTTCTATAATTCATGGCCTCAATTTTCATATGGAACCCTACAACATGTTAGCTCACCAATTCACCCAATAGACAGCATCTTTTCAAGATGTACCAACAGCTATAGCAAAAATAAGTCAAAGGCTCATAATGTAACAATGTAATGCAGCACCTGGTTTGAGAATGTTCTAAATTCATGTCTCTTACTCAAACAGAAACAAATGCAGGGTTCATCAGAGAAGAAAGAGGCTAAATATTATACAATTCCATTTACATGACACACAAAAAGAAATAAAACCAGTATAAGGAAGTATAAGTCAGAGGACTATTACCTTTTTCAAGGTGGAGACAGAGGCAGAGGGAGCACCAAGAGGCCCTCTACGTTGTTGCTAAATGTATAGTTTATCTAGATCTGGTTACCTGGATGCATTCAGTCCTTGCAAATTAATCAAGCTGTTCACTTATGTACATTTACAGCATGTGTATTATGCTGCATAAGCAAAGTAAATTAAAGCAAAAAAGGAGGCCAGAGGTGGTTGCAGAAATCAAGAACTCTAGGCATTAGAGAACTCTAGGCATCTTTTTTTGATGTGCTTCCTACAGTATTCACCTTTCTATGGTGTTGGCATAGAATCAAAACCAAGGAGAGTAACTCCAGACATGCCATAGATGGGATAATATAGGGCCTGAGCTCCATGTGAGCTAGCCAAGGGCCAAGATTCTCTCAAATTATTGGAATATAAAGCTTCAGAGAAACAATGGGAAGAGTTTCTTTGAGAAACTGCAAGAACATTGAGGGTTGATTGAGGATGTTGGGATCCAGGATCCAATCCAATCTTTTGTATTTCTACCTTGTGAAAACAATTACTATAATGTAGAATAATTACCAAATTAAATGTTTTGTCACTAAATGCATGGTTTACATGCTTGATAATTTCCTATAACCATATATCCATTTGGAACAAGCTGAATGAGGTCCCACAGGCTAGACAAATAGCTGATGAGTAGGGATTGGGGACAGGGATGCAAAGGAAAGGCAAACTACTGCCCCCAGGAACCTGGAAAGGAGTGGCCATTACAAATCACCCAAAAGTGGATGTCTGGCAGATATGTTTCCCAGATAACTAAGTTTCCTCCCCCCATTTTGCTCGTGAGGGTGTGTTTGAAAGGTGCTTAGAGCTAGCTGCCTCTAAGTCCTTAATCAGAAAAGTGACATGGGGAGGCGGGCAAATTCCCATTCTGACTCCTTGAGGCACCCGACTGAGTGAACCCATTCCAGGTTTGGAAGAGTCTGATCACCACCAAAGATCACGAGTTCAGTTCAGCTCCCACCTGCACTGACCTAGCATATTTGGGGATCGGTCATACTTTCAGGCAGCAGGCCTGTTCCTGGAGGGTCTCCAAGGATATCTGAGAAGAGCCACTTCTACCACCGCCCAGTATGGGATCGTAGTTCAGGCCACAGACTTACCTTGATTTATAAGTGAAAATTTAGACATATGGGAAGTGATACATCACATATAGTCTTTCCAGGGTCTAGAAATCATTTAATGTACATCTTATAGTAACAAATCTATGTCTTTATAATTGCATTATAAAGGCTCTGCAGTTTGGTGATACGACCTTGCTTGAACTTTATAGGGCTACAAGCTCCATCTTAAATCATACCCCTGGGAAACTGCCTGCTCATACCAATCACAAGACCCAAGGGTCAGGTGACTCACTTTGGTGAATGATCTGGAAAATACACTTACAAGACCCTTGCCACTGCAAGAGAAATTTGAGAAAATTTCCTTCCCCAAATTTTTTATCCGGTCTATGATAAAGTATTTCCTATCTATCAATATATCTTCATAATTATGTCATGGGTACATAGTTCCCTTTGGCAAAGAAGCCTTTAAAAGTCTCATAAAAAATAACTTGCTAGAGCTGCATGGTTATTTCCTTGGTGGGGAAATTTACAAGGACTCAAAATTGCCACCAAAAAAAATGGTATTCCTGTTTGAATAGTCTGAAAAGTGGCTCTATATGCATTATCTGTGCTTCTAAATCAGGGTTGGGATAAGGAACCTTGCCCTGGGAGGCAGGCAGCCACTGTCCTACTAATAATATATTCTCTGTCTATGTAACAAAGCAAACATAGACGTTAAATAATGTACTAACAGTGAGATTATATTTAAAACTGTTATAAAGTGCCTGATAATAAAAAAAACTATTCAAATATATTACCATTACTATATAGTTATACTTGGCTTAGCAATGTTTTGGTGAATGATAGATGGCATATACAACAGTGGGCCCAATAGACTATACCATATATCCTCATATGTAGTAGGCTATACCATTTAGGTCTGTGGAAGTACACTCTATGACTTTTGCACAAGGACAAAATCACCTAATGACACATTTTTGAGAATGTCATTAAGCAATTCAATGAATCCATCATTAAGCAACACAACAGTGTACACCAATACAGAAGATACTAGCTACATGTGGCTAAAAGCATTTAAGATATGGCTAGTACAATTGAGGAACTGAATTTTTAATTTTCCTTCATCTAAAATTAAATAGCCTCGCACAGGTAGTGACTACATAGTTATTCACATATTGGATAGGGCAGAAAAATTATAATGGACATCTGCTGTTTGGGCCTCTCTGGCATCTGTTTCATATTGTCACTGTCTAGTGACAGTACTGTGATTGTTAATTTTATTTTATCCAATACCCAGATAGCTATTAAAAATACTATTTTTAGGTGTATCTATGAGCGTGTTTCTGAAAAAAAGTTAGCATTTGAACTGGTGGACTGAGTAAAGCGATTGCCCTCAATAATGTGGGTGGACATCATCCATACATTCAGGGACCAAATAAGACAAAAGTACAGAAAAAGGGTGAATTTGCTCTTTCTTGAGCTGTCACATCCATCTTTTCCTGCTTTCAGACAATATTAACTACTGGTTCTCGGGCTTCTGGACTCAGACCAGGACATAAACCATCAGCTGATTCTCAGGCCGTCAGATATGGATCAAATTAATCATTAGTTTTCCTAGTTCTTCAATTTGCAGATGGCAGATCACAGGATTTCTCAGTGTGTATTATACACATATATATATACTACAGTTATATATATATATATACAGTGTATATATAGTGTATAAACATATAAATATTTATAAATATATATGGCACATATATACGCCACATAAATATATATGCCACATAAATATATATGGCAGTTGCACTACATACCTGTATCTATAACTATACCCTATTAGTTGTATTTCTCTGACTAATACAAGTATCCACGCTTCCTTTTATTCATTGTATGCATTCCTCATGGAGCTGTCGATCATCTTGTATTGTGGAGTCCACTGCTCCTGACCCAGATGAAGTCAAAAACTATCTTCCAGGAAATTTCATCACAGGAGAGAAGACTTGGTTACTACCACATGCAGACACACATTGTTACAAACTATACTTCCCCTGTGCTCTTCTAAGAACCACTTCATCTTTCCTGAAAAGCATTTACTCTCCTCTAAGGGACCTACATCCCTTCTCCCTGTTCCTTATTAAATGGTATTTAGCCTGAATTCTTAAGTCACTTCTTCGGGTTACTCATTTTTCCTGGATCCTGTTTGTTTTTCTCTAGCTAATCTATATTTTATTACAAGTGTCTCAATCAAATATCGCAAAGATAGAGGGAAAATCATTTTACCTCCCCACCCAGGCATGCTTCCACCTTAGGACCTTGTACCTGCTGTTCCTCAGCTTGGAATATTCCCCTGACCCAGATACTATCAGACTCCCTCTCCTGCTTCTGTCACTTCCTTGATGAGGCTTTCCTGGCCCAGCCTATTTAGAATCGGTGCACTTCCCCAGCTGCAGACCACCTAGTCCCCTTTTCTGCTATATTTCTCTCCGAGCTGATCATGAAGCACACTGTATTCTAAGTTATTTATGTTACAAATGGGTCCCCCACTAGAATATAAACTTCATAAAGGCATAGAAATTTTTACCTCATTCACTGTTTTACTCTCTGCAACTCAGAGCAATGCCTGGAAGATTATAAGTGCTCAATAAATACATTGTTAATGAACAAATCTTTTCAATCTATAGAAATTCACTTTCCATTCCTATTTTCCTCTTTCTTTTTTTCTTGGTTTCTTTGCTTTAACGACCTCTGACTACCTTAGACTAATTGCCTAGTTTTAAACTCCTTTAGTCTAGATTATAATAAATATTTTAAATTGTTGAGTCTAATTAATATTTCTTCAATCTCTAGATTCATTCCTTTATTAAGGGGATAGTACTAGGTCCTATCTAGGTCCAAGCTGTAGCAGCCACAGCTTATGCCTCAGCCCATAGATTGTGATACAACTGAGTTCACCCACAAGACAGGTAAACAATTACTGGCCTGCTGACAGCTTCCTACTTCTGTTTAGCCGGGTTTCCCTCCTCTCAGCCATAGGGCTTTCTCGGACACCACGGGGACTAGCCCTGCTGCACTGAGTTATAACCACAGGTGTATGGCTGACATCACTGAAGTCTTTATCCAATGGAGGCAAAAGTTAGTAGCTCAATGTTCCCATGTCCAATTCATAGGATACACAATTTCTTTAATTTTTTATTGATGTAACATTGACTTACAACACTGTTTATGATTCAAAGGTTTAAACCTCTTCAGATGTGTGTTCAGCCACCAAGGCACCCACAGCCTTCCACCAATAAAGGGCCCCCTCCCCTCTTTACTGCCAACCCCATGCAGCTTCACTGGTGCCTCAATTAATTCTACAGTCTAATTTCTAGGGTTTGCTTTGGTTTACTTTTGCCTGCTCCTTTCTTTTGTTTCTCTATATAAATCCTGTATTTCTCTTTCTCCTTCTGACTTGTTTCATTTAGCTCCGTCTATACTGGAACTAAGTTCCCCTCCAGTCCCATCTATGTTGTTTCAAATTGTAAGATTTCATCCATTTTTCCTTAATGGTCCCAGGGGGGTTTGTAGTAACCCTCTTGTTGAATTTTCTGTACATTTATTGTCATTCCCTTGCTTGTACCTCCCAGAATCATCATCTCCCAACTACCTGCACTAACGTACCTGGTCTCAGGTTTTTAAGAGAAGAGAAGAGGGCCTCCCTGGTGGTGCAAAGGGTTAAGACATGACCTATGAAGCTCTCCGCAGCCACTGCAGCACGAGTTTAATCTCCGGCCAGGGAGCAACCCACATGGCGCAGTAGACCTCTCCTGTCTTGCCCACTGCTCACCTCAGCAGTGTATTTCAGCGAATCTGCCTGTTCTGTTCCCCACTCTGTCTCAGTGGATCCTCTCCTGTCACTGAGACAAGAACTTACTTTTCCTGCTCTGGAAAGCATCATGTCTTGAGAAGCAGCTGTACTAGGGAGGTTTCCTATTTAATCTGCAGTAAATTTGCCAAATACTTGATACAACTAACCTCTGAACTGAATGGGAAATTCTTGTCTAGAAAATATCTCAATTTCATATTTGTAGCCATCATCCTTGAACTCTATGACACCAGAGAAATATGATATCCCTGAAGAAGGCTATCCCTCTAAAGATTTCTAGTCCTCTCCTCCTCCACATCATCACCTTGTTTAGTCCATTCTCCTGCCTCCTTTCTTCCTCCTTTCACTTGGACATTTTCTGTAGAAAAGTGAAGTCAGGGGAGATGAAGAGACTGAGAAAATCTCTTTAATGTTCCAAGGCTGCAGAGGATGCTCATCCCTAAATGGGTCAGTTACATGATCATGATTTGTGCCTGATTTCAATACACGTCAGCTTAGAAAAGAGGACAACTGAATCATTCAAAGCACATCTGAATGGAGTTTGCCAGAATGACATAATCACTGGATGAGGTCAATCCCAGCTCCCAAATCTGTAGCTGCCACCATCTACAAAACGCAGTTAAAATGGATTGATCATCACATCATAGGTCATAAGTCCAATTAACACAAAAAGTTGAAGAAGCTATCTTACTTGTAACCTCCACAGAAAGCTGCTTTTACTTAGTGTTTATTCTTTTTCTTTTTTGATCCACTACCACTCTGAATAGAGAACACAAACTTGAACTTGTTTTGTTTTTTTGTTTTCACTGAAATTTGCTTTTTTCTCTTTAATTTTTAGTTTAACCCAATGCCACTAGGAAAAAGGGAAGAATTAAAAGGTTCAACATTAATTTGAAAAACAGGGCCTCCCCGGTGGTGCAAACGGTTAAGCACAGCACTATGAAGCTATCTGCAGCCTCTAAAGCAAGAGTTAGGTCCCCAGTCAGGGAGCTGCCCACATGGCACAGCAGACCTCTCCTGTCTCTCCCACTGCTCCCCTCAGCAGTGTATTTCAATCAAATCTGCCTGTTCTGTTCCCCACTCTGTCTCTGTGACTCTTCTCACCACCCCCATACCGCGCCTCTGGCCTGTACCCGTCTTGTATGCAATAAATAAATCTTTTTAAAAATAAATAAATAAATTTGAAAAACAATTATAATATAATATAACCTTTAAATAGTCATTGAGTGTTATTCATTTAAGGAAGAATTCTCCTCCATTTGCTATACTAGGGAATCTATGCTTTTCACATGGATTCTGGTTTGCAAAGAAGAGCGGGCATTTTGAGGGAGTTTCTATTTTTTGCTGGTTAGTTAGCTTCGCTGTAAAGGCATCTCTTCCTCCCATTTTAGGAAATCCTCCCACTCCACTGTATACAAAATTGGTAGGACACAGTATTCTTCTGCCCTCTATAAAGATCAAAAAAGGATTCCTCTTTTCCCCACCTCTGGGGACCACATGACAACTTGGGCTCATCCAATGAGGAGCAGAGATAGTTTAAGTTACAATCAAGAACCCAGACTGATACACTTTGTATACAGAAATTAACACACCCATATCCAGTTTCTCCTATTATAAAAATTTGATTTAGGGCCTCCCCTGGTGGCACAGCGGTTGAGTGCTAGGTTGCGAGGCTGCCCACAGCCTCTGCAGCACCAGTTCGATCCCGGCCACCAGCGAGGGTCCCACAAAAAAAATTTTTTTTATTTAGATAGCACTCTTCCATAGCTTTTATAATGCATAACAATTTATATAGCATAACAATTTAAAATAGCATAACAATTTATAATGCATAACAATTTATATAGTAATTAATAGCTATATGTTTTATGCTTGTTAAATTTGAGTAAATTGGGACTCCCTGGTGGTGCAAGGGGTGAAGCACAGCACTGTGAAGCTATCCGCAGCCTCTGCAATGCAAGTTCTATCCCCAGGCAGCCAGGAAGCTACCCACATGGTGCAGCAGATCTTCCCTGTCTCCCCCACTGCACCCCTCAGCAGCGTGTTTCAGTGCATCTACCTGTTCTACTCCCCACTCTGTCTCTGGTAAATCCTCTCACCCCCCACACCTCTAACCTGCACCCCAGCTCTTGAATGCATAAATAAATCTTTAAAAAAAATAAAATTAAATTAAAAAATTTGAGTAAATTAACAATACTAAACCTATAATCAATAAGCGTGATTCTGAATATAAGAGATAAGATTTTTCTTATGGAGAAATTACTCTAATGTAGAATTTAAAGGAAAAATATTAAGATGAGATGGGAGTTAACATCTGCTTAACTTTTTCAGTGCAACACCTTTCATTTGCAATTTAGAATTTGTGTAAATCTCCTAAAGCTCAAAAAGTTCCTTTCTTAACTGCAAGTGTCTTACAATACACCTATATGGATAAAATAACAATGAATAACAAGTACTTCTGTCTAGAGCAAACTTGGTCTGGTGTCTCCAGGGTTTAGCTTATGAGAAAAAAATTACCAGCAGAGATATGAATGGCCATATTAGTCAGGATAGATTTTGCTACACTAATATAACAAACAAAATCCAATGACCTAATACAACAAAGTTTTTTTTTCCTCTCATGAAGTTCTCATGTAGGACAGGTGACTCTCCAGGGTGGCTGTTCTTGCCTTTATGTCGACCCTTCACACTGCTCATTACACTTGTCCTGATGGACAAATGGCACTGTGTGACACCAGAATCCTTATAAACTCTTCTCAGACTTTTTAATTCTTTAAATAAAAGTCTGAGCAACATGAATACCACCTGCTACAATGCTTTACGTTACTTATGACTGCTGTTATTATCATCAGAATTTATAGCAATCGTTAGCCAACAGTCACTGCCAGCATTCTGTCACTCTTCTCCTTGGTTGAAGGGAGGAGAAAGGACGCAAGCAGTTACAGGGCACCCAAAACTCTAAGTAGTCTTATGGTAAGAATGATGCAATCCTCCTCCCGGAAAACTGGTGACATCTTTGCAGAAAGAGAGAGCAAGCAAGGAACGAAGAGCAAGAATGAATGGTGAGCCAACACCCTGTCAGAATTCTAGCAGCCAAAACATCAGAGAATAGAGGGAAATGGTCACAGCACATCCAGGGCCCAACTATTTGAAAGGTTAGTTGCCCCCAAGCGGCCATAAAGGGTGCCTACATTCACAGTAAACAGCAAAAATAGATATGTCAAAAAGATTTCCTTTTCCCAAGGCCAGAAGCAACTTCAGGTCCTTGATCCTAATTTAGCATTCACAGTACAACACCCATGCTTGCTCTGTGACTCATAAACCAATAAAAGGAAGACCTCATCTGGTCAAGAACATAACTGCATAAAGCCAAAAATCATTTGTGTCAGACACCATAATTAACTTCACATGTTAATTTTAATGATTGTCAATTTATGGGAAACATTCTTTGGGAATACAAATGTTCTGGTCTTACCTGAATCACTTACAATCTTCCTCTTAACCCAAATGCCAGTGAATAAAATACAGTAAGTTCATTGCCATTCTGGGCTTGTGATGACTCTGATGTCAACATGAGCACAATCCCTTATGTTTGAAAAGTGATTTATTTTATCTTTCAAAATGATTACAATCCAGTATCTCATTTGATTTTTATGAGCACTCTCTACAATGGGAAATTACGTTTCATTTTCGGGGCCATGAGCTAACTCTCTGAGGAGAAATATAATGGCTTATCTAGGCCACAAATCTCTAGCACTACTATAGCGGCTGGCACAAAGTAATCACTCAAAAAATTTCTAGAAAATTAATTAATTAATTAATTAATAAGTGAATAAGTGAAAGTTATTCTTATTTGAATGAGGGAAAATTGAAGTCCAAAGACAGTGTTCTTTGCTTAGGATTTTGATTTGATTTGTTGGCAGGACCCAGGAATAGCGTCTGCTAGCTTTGCATTCTTTTTGCTTATGGAAATGTCACTGTAGAAATAATGCTTTTCATACAAAACTTCAATCAAGAAAGCCTGACACAAAGTCATCTCTAATGTAAGACATTATTCTCTCTCTTTTTCTAGTCCTGTGTCTCAACGGCTGTTATGGAATAAGGGCTAAAAACAAGTCCACTCAACTTTCCATAGTTGAAGCTAGTGTTTGTCACTATCCCCATAGGAAAGTGACAAACAGCCATGATCAGACTCAGAGAAGTTTCCTGAGCCTCCTGAAGAAATGCCTGTGAGTTAAAGAGGATACAGAGCAGTCAGGCTAAAAAAGAGAGAGAAAGGAGAAATGGGGGTAGGATGATACTAGTAACCCAACACAATTAATCATATTATCATGGTGGTGATTAAGTATAAACCGAAGCAAGGGTCTTGAGAGCCCAATGTCTGCTGTACTTTATTGCTATTGGTTGTTGCAGTAGTGGCAACTATATATCTATTACATGGGATTGACTATAACTCCTGAATGGTTACAGTGATCATATAAATCACTTGACCAACTAGAGAAGTTAGGCAAGGAAAAGATATAAAAGGAATCCAGATTGGAAAACAAGTAACACTATTACTACTTGCAGATGACATAATATGCATAGAAACCCCTAAGGACTCTACTTTAAAAAGCTATTCGAGGGCCTCACTGGTGGCGCAGGCAGTTGCGCGCAGACAGTTGTGCGCAGGCAGTTGTGCGCAGCGCTGTGAAGCCATCCACAGCTTCTGCAGTACCGATTCAATCCCCGCCAGCCTCGGAGCAACCCAGGTGCAGCACCTCTCCTGTCTCCCCCGCTGCTCACCTCAGCAGTGTATTTCATCAGTCTGCCTGTTCTGTTCCCCGCTCTGTCTCTGGTGAATAGTCTCACCCTCCTGCGCATCTGACCTGTATCCGGGCTCTTATATAAATAAAATAAATCTTAAAAAAAAGCTATTTGAAACAATAAATCAATATAGTAAAGGAGTAGGCTACAAAATCAATTCACAAAAGTCTGTTGCATCTATATAAAAATAAAAAACTATTAGAGAAACAAATAAAAAAAACAAACCCATTAACATTAGCATAAGAGGAGTAAACACCTAGTAGTAGTAAACATAAATAACAAAGGCAGTAGAAGATGTAGTCAGCAAAGACTATATAAGATATTATCAAAAGGAACAGAAAAGACACAAGGACATGGAAATATATTGGAACTAGAAAAATTAGCATTATTGAAATTGCCCATCTCAATCACCAAAAACCCCGAATAGCCAAAGCTCTCCTGAAAAAAATAAGAAGGGAATGGAGGCATCACACACCCAGACTTCAAACTATACTACAAAGCCATAATCATCAAAATTGCATGGTATTGGAACAAGAACAGACACACAGACCAATGGAGTCAAATAGAAAATCCAGAAATAAACCCACAGATTTATGGTCAACTAATCTTTGACAAAGGAGCAAAGACTATGCATTGGAGCAAAGAAAGTTTGTTCAATAAATGGTGCTGGGAAAACTGGGTCACTACATGCAAAAGAATGAAGCTTGACCACTACCTCACACCATATACAAAAATCAACTCAAAATGGATCAAAGAACTAGACATAAGACCTGAAACCATAAAATATATAGAAGGAACTATAGGCGAAACACTACGTGATTTGCACATCAAAGACATCTTTACAGATACATCACCCAAAGCAGTGATAGTGAAGGTAAAGATCAACAGCTGGGACTACATCAAATTAAAGAGCTTCTGCACAGCAAAAGAGACAATAACAAAAACAAAGAGAAACCCCACCGACTGGGAGAACATTTTTGCACACAACACTAATGATAAAGGACTGATCACAAAAATCTGCAAAGAGCTGATGAGACTCAACAACAACAAAGAAAATAATCCAGTCAAAAAATGGGCAGAAGAGCTAAAAAGAAACTTCTCTGAAGAGGAAATGCAAATGGCCAACAGGCATATGAAAAAATGTTCAACATCACTTGTAATCAGGGAAATGCAAATCAAAACTACCATGAAATACCATATTACACCAGTGAGAATGGCACATATTAAAAAAAACTAGCAACAACAAATGTTGGGGAGGGTGTGGAGAAAAAGGAACTCTCCTGCACTGTTGGTGGGAGTGCAAACTGGTCCAACCACTATGGAGAGCTGTGTGGAGATTTCTGGACCTACTAAACATAGAGCTTCCATATGATCCAGCAATTCCACTCCTAGGTATTTACCCAAAGGACACAGAAACATCAATTCCAAAGAGCACCTGCACACCTATATTTATAGCAGCACTGTTTACAATAGCTAAGCTTTGGAAACAACCCAAATGCCCAAAAACAGATGACTGGATCAAGAAAATGTGGTACATATACACCATGGAATATTACTCAGCATTCAAAAAAGATGAACAAATGCAATTTGCAGCAACATGGATGGCACTGGAAGGGATCATGCTCAGTGAAATAAGCCAAAAAGAAAAAGAAAAATACCGGATGGTCTCACTCATAGCAGGAATCTAGAAAACTTAAATAAGGGACCAGGAAAATGAATAACTATAAGAAAGTGAAAATCAAAATCAATAAAAAACTATGAACCAGAGACACTTTTTGGGGGGTGGGGGGCGGCAGGGGAGGGATTGGGGTCAGAATGGGGGGGTTGCAATTGTATGGGGAATATAAAAATAAAATTTATTATAAAAAAGAACTAGACATAAGACCTAAAATCATAAAATACATAGAAGGAAATATAGACGAAACACTACGTGATATGCACATCAAAGACATCTTTACAGACACATCACCCAAAGCAGTGATAGTGAAGGTAAAGATCAACAGCTGGGACTACATCAAATTAAAGAGCTTCTGCACAGCAAAAGAGACAATAACAAAAACAAAGAGAAACCCCACTGACTGGGAGAACATTTTTGCACACAACACTAATGATAAAGGACTGATCACAAAAATCTGCAAAGAGCTGATGAGACTCAACAACAACAAAGAAAATAATCCAGTCAAAAAATGGGCAGAAGAGCTAAAAAGAAACTTCTCTGAAGAGGAAATGCAAATGGCCAACAGGCATATGAAAAAATGTTCAACATCACTTGTCATCAGGGAAATGCAAATCAAAACTACCATGAGATACCATCCTACACCAGGGAGAATGGCACATATTAAAAAAACTAGCAACAACAAATGTTGGCGGGGATGTGGAGATAAAGGAACTCTCCTGCATTGTTGGTGGGAGTGCAAACTGGTTCAACCACTATGGAGAGCTGTGTGGAGATTTCTGGACCTACTAAACATAGAGCTTCCATATGATCCAGCAATTCCACTCCTAGGTATTTACCCAAAGGACACAGAAACATCAATTCCAAAGAACACCTGCACCCCTATGTTTATAGCAGCACTATTTACAATAGCTAAGCTTTGGAAACAACCCAAATGGCCAAAAATAGATAACTGGATCAAGAAAATGTGGTACATATACACCATGGAATATTACTCAGTATTCAAAAAAGATGAACACATGCAATTTGCAGCAACATGGATGGCGCTGGAAGGGATCATGCTCGGCGAAATAAGCCAGAAAGAAAAAGAAAAATACCGGATGGTCTCACTCATAGCAGGAATCTAGAAAACTTAAATAAGGGACCAGGAAAATGAATAACTATAAGAAAGTGAAAATCAAAATCAACAAAAACTATGAACCAGAGACACTCTATGGGGGGTGTGGGGTGGGGAGGGGAGGGATTGGGGTCAAAATAAGGGGGTTGCAATTGTATGGGGAATATAAAAATAAAATTTATTTTAAAAAATAAAATAAATAAATAAATAAAAATAAATAAAATTGCCCATCAATATATAAATACATAGCAAATCAATATATAAATACATAGCAATCTCTTCAAAGTCAATTAAATCCTTCAAAGAAATAGAGCAAACATTACTGAAATTTGTACATAAGAACAAATGACCCCAAATAACAAAAGCAAGCCTGATAAAACAAAAAGGAAGAATGGAAGTATCACACTGCTAGACTTGAAATTACATTACAAGGATGTAGTATTCAAAACAGAGTGGTATTGGAGTAAAAATTGGCAAACATCAATGGAATAAATTGAGAGCTCATAAATAAACCAAAACTTATATGGACAGTTAATTAATGACAAAGAAACCAAAATATACTTGGGAGAAAGAAAATTCTCTTCAACAAAACATGTTGGAAACACTGGACAACCACAAGCAAAAAAAAAAAAAAAGAAAAGAAAAGAAACTAGACCATTCTCTCCTACCACACAAAAAATTGATACAAAATGGATTAAAGACTTGGATGTAAGACCTGAAACCATGAATAAGCAAACATAAATATTGGCAATATACACCACGACATTGGTTTTAGTTATGTCTATGTGGAGTCAATTCCAATGGCAAGAGAAAACAAAAGCAAAATAAGCAATAGGTATAATCAAACTAAAGTCTCCTGTCCAGTGAAAGAAATGATCATTAAAGTGAAAAAACATCATATCTAATAGGAAAAATACTTGCTCATCATACATCCAACAAAGGGCTAATATCCAAGATCTGTAAAACCCTCATGCAACTCAACAAAAAGAAAATAAATTACCCAATTGAAAAATGGGCAGAGGAACTAAATAGACATTGATCTAAAGGAAACATAAAAATTGCCAAAAGGCACATGAAAAAATGTTCATTATCATTTATCTTCAGGGGAATGCAAATCAAAACCACAATAGGATACAATCTCACCCCTGTGAGAATGGCCCATCTCAAAAAAGACCAGAAACAAGTATTGCTGAGGATGTGGAGAAAAATGCACAGGTTGGGAACATAAACTGGTTCGACTCCTATGGAAAACAGTATGGCGGTTTCTAAAAATATTTTAAAAATAGATCTACCATATGATGCTGCAATTTCACCCCTAGGTATCTACATAAAGAATGCAAAAATACTAATTGGAAGGGATATATTCATGCCTATGTTCATTGCAGTCGTACAGACAAAACCAAGTTATGGAATCAATCTAACTGCCCAAGAACAAATGAGTGTATTAGGAAGATGTGGTATGTGTGTGTGTGTGTGTGTGTGTGTATATATATATATATATATATATATATATATACACACTATATATATATATATATACACACAATGGACTATCACTCAGCTATAAAATAAACTTTTGCCCCTGGGCCTCCCAGGTGGCGCAGTGGTTGAGCGCTGGGCTGCGAAGCTGCCTGCAGCCTCTGCAGCGCCAGTTCTATCCCCAGCCGCCGGTGAGGGTCCCACACGGCCCTCAGACCTCTCCTGCCGTGACCACTGCTCCCCTTAGCAGTGTCCTCCATCTGTCTGCCTGCTCTGCTCCCCGCTCTGACTCTCGTGAATTCTCTCACCCTCCCATGCTTCTGACTGTACCCAGTGCTTGCATAAAATAAATAAATAAACCTTTTAAAAATAAATAAATAAATAAACTTTTGCCCCTTGCAACAACATAGATGGAACTGGAGAGGATGATGCTAAATGAATTAATTCACAGAGAAAAGACAAACCCAGATGATTTCACTTTATTGTGAAATATACAAAATAAAAAAAAAAAAACAAATGAATAACAAACCCTAGAAATCTGACTGTAGAACTGAGGCTACCAAAAGGTAAGTGTGAGGGTGGAGAGCAGGGTGTGGAGGAGGCCCAATGGACTACGGTGAGGACTTTGGGTGACTTGCTGGTAGATGTGGTATGGTAAGCTCCATTTATAAAGGTGTGATCATATACCTCTGAATCATATACAGTTTTGTAATCCAATGTTACCTCATTAAAAATGAATAAAATAACAAAATTTTCTCATTATACAATGGGTTACAACAATGACTATTTTGCAGTGTAAGCATTCAAACTATGGTAGCTCTTCAAAATAAATATTTACTATATTGTTAGAAGGAAATATAGGCAAAACACTACGTGATTTGCACATCAAAGACATCTTTACAGACACATCACCCAAAGCAGTGATAGTGAAGGCAAAGATAAACAGCTGGGACTACATCAAATTAAAGAGCTTTTGCACAGCAAAAGAGACAATAACAAAAACAAAGAGAAACCCCACCAACTGGGAGAACATTTTTGCACCCAACACTAATGATAAAGGACTGATCACAAAAATCTGCAAAGAGCTGATGAGACTCAACAACAACAAAGAAAATAATCCAGTCAAAAAATGGGCAGAAGAGCTAAAAAGAAACTTCTCTGAAGAGGAAATGCAAATGGCCAACAGGCATATGAAAAAATGTTCAACATCACTTGTCATCAGGGAAATGCAAATCAAAACTACCATGAGATACCATATTACACCAGTGAGAATGGCACATATTAAAAAAACTAGCAACAACAAATGTTGGCGAGGGTGTGGAGAAAAAGGAACTCTTCTGCATTGTTGGTGGGAGTGCAAACTGGTCCAACAATGTGGAAAGCTGTGTGGAGATTTCTGGACCTACTAAACATAGAGCTTCCATATGATCCAGCAATTCCACTCCTAGGTATTTACCCAAAGGACACAGAAACATCAATTCCAAAGAACACCTGCACCCCTATGTTTATAGCAGCACTATTTACAATAGCTAAGCTTTGGAAACAACCCAAATGCCCAAAAATAGATGACTGGATCAAGAAGATGTGGTACATATATACCATGGAATATTACTCAGCATTCAAAAAAGATAAACACATGCAATTTGCAGCAACATGGATGGCGCTGGAAGGGATCATGCTCAGCGAAATAAGCCAAAAAGAAAAAGAAAAATACCGGATGGTCTCACTCATAGCAGGAATCTAGAAAACTTAAATAAGGGACCAGGAAAATGAATAACTATAAGAAAGTGAAAATCAAAATCAACAAAAACCTATGAACCAGAGACACTTTTAGGGGGGCGGGGGCGGGAGGGGAGGGATTGGGGTCAGAATGGGGGGGCTGCAAATGTATGGGGAATATAACAATAAAATTTATAAATAAATAAATAAATAAATAAATATTTACTATATTGAAGTTCATGGACAAATACAAATGTTTTGCATGTCTCCCACTTCAGTGTTTTGGGATCACTGACTACTTTGCTATTCAGATAAAATGACTCAAGACTTTTTGATGTTATTCTTGAAAGCCCAAACTTAAATCAAATACTTTTGATAATTCTATAGTGGCAAGGGCTCTATAAATTCTGTTGCTGCCTGGAGTCAATCCTTTTGAGTACTCATCCCAAGCTTCCCCTTGGCCACGTTCCTCATCCTTACTTCCTATAGTTAATGCCCTTTCCCTATAGCCTGCATACTTTAATTTAAGCATGGAAAAGACCCTTCTCTTCACTGCCACCAAGTGCTGCTAATATTACTAGTTGTTAATAAGATTACATTCAAGTTTCAAATTTCAAGAATTAAGTTGTTATATTTATTAATATATTCTCATGTGCAAACACTATTAATTGCTAATCTTATTTCATTGTCTGAAAAATACTTCTGATTGTTACTGACCTTGATTTAGCATTTTTGCTGAAAGACTCAATTACAACAAATTGACTAATTTTCACCCCATGCCTGCTCTGTGATGATAGATCTGTACTATTTTCCTCTTCCCTTTTATAAACAAAGCCAGAGAAATTGTAAGACATAAGTCCAATCCATGAGTAGGCTATTAGTTCATCAGATGGAATTTAGTTAGACTTTGTCAGCTGGATCAGATAGATTTTAGTTCAAATACACCTTTCATTCATTCAGTATTTACTGTTGAGTGTCTACTAATTGCTGGGTACAGTGCTAAGTTTTGGGAATAATGACAAATAAAATAATCATGATTTTTGCCCTCATAGCGTAAGGAGTCCAGTGAATATAGTCACAATAAAAATAAACCTATAAAGGATCTTAGACATCATATGTTAACAGCCCCTCATTTTACCAGTGAAGCTCAAAGAAGTGAAGTGAAATTACTAAATCCATTTTTATGCTAGAGGGCAAACAACTAGGTAGCTAAACTCAGATTTCATTCTGATATCATTAATCTCATCTTTGGGGTTGTATAATTGTATTTACATGACATGTAAATTACACAAAGAAATCCCTCTAGAATTCTTCCATCCACTTTTTGGTGACATGAACCTAGAAAGCCTACAGTAGCAGGAGCTGCCACAGCAGCAGGAGCAGTAGATGGCATAGTGGTTGTTATGTTGGTAGTAGTAGCAGCAGCAATAATAGACACTGACATGTACTGAGAGCTTGCTAGTTCCTATGCCTTTTTAGTGCATTCTCTCATTCAAATCATCACTACTCTTCAAATAGATGTTATCCCCACTTGGAGACAAGGAAACTGAGGTTCAAAAAGGTAAAGGATCTTGCCAATTTGCCTGAAAAAAAATTCTCACAAATTATACTAAAACCTATTCAGGTCTTATTTAAGACAAAATCAATATTCTAATCTCTACAGAGGTATTAAACAGAATGTAAGTTAATGGAAAAATTTCTCTGGACTTCTGATAAGGATATAGAAAATATGTAGGGTACTTGAAAATAAGAGATACCACAGGTAACCACAACACCTCTGTAGGCATTTAAATATCTCTGAAATTTCATAAGTGAATTTTTGCATTCACAGGTTTTTTTTACTTAATATGTTGTTAGATCAGCTTAAAGTAGGTATCAGTGTTTTTTCCAATTCCTCAAAATAAGCACAAAGGTCCATTCTCTATTAAGTGATGATTCATTCTACTAATTTCTACTGAGTGCATTCTATGTATTAAGCAGTGCTTGTCATGCTTAGAATGTAGTGGTGAACAAAATCAACATATCCCCTGTTTACGCAATAACATGTGAGTAGGGAGTAATGATTTTAGTCTCCCCTTGTAGTGAGCACTGTGTCAATAAATATACTCTGGTCTTGCCAACCTGAAATGGCTATCTTTACCATCTTCCTGCCCTACCCTTTACCACCCACAAAAATTGTTTCCCTTGAAGCAATTCCACTCCTAGGTATTTACCCAAAGGACACAGAAACATCAATTCCAAAGAGCACCTGCACACCTATGTTTATAGCAGCACTATTTACAATAGCTAAGCTTTGGAAATAGCCCAAATGCCCAAAAATAGATGACTGGATCAAGAAGATGTGGTACATATACACCATGAAATATTACTCAGCATTCAAAAAAGATAAACACATGCAATTTGCAGCAACATGGATGGCACTGGAAGGGATCATGCTCAGCGAAATAAGCCGGAAAGAAAAAGAAAAATACCGGATGGTCTCACTCATAGCAGGAATCTAGATAACTTAAATAAGGGACCAGGAAAATGAATAACTATAAGAAAGTGAAAATCAAAATCAACAAAAAACTATGAACCAGAGACACTTTTTTGGGGGGTGGGGGAGCGGGAGGGGAGGGATTGGGGTCAGAATGGGGGGGTTGAAATTGTATGGGGAATATAAAAATAAAATTTATTATTTAAAAAAAATTGTTTCCCTTGAGATCTCCCTTTTCTCAAATTCCAACTTCTTCCAACTTTTGCATCCATACACTCTGCTGAAGCTGTTTTCTCAATGACCCTTTGGTTAACAGACTAAACCATTCAAAGGATAATATGGTAGGCTGAATAATGACCCCCAATGATAACCAGGTCCTAAACCATAGCTCATATGACTACTACCTCAAAGAGTAACAAGGACTTTGCAGATGTGATTATGTGAAAAAAATTTTGATATAGAGAAATTATTCTCCATTTTCCAGCTCAGCCTTAAATATAATTACAAGTATACTTCAAATGGGGAGGTTGAGAGAAATTTGAAGACAGGAGAAAGCAATGTGAAAAATGAAACAAAGAGAGGTTTGAAGACAACAAGCCACTGATGTTGAAGATAGATGAAGGGATCATATGCCATTGAACATAGCTCTAGCAGTTGGAAAAGGCAATGAAAAAGACTCTCTCCTAGAGTCTCTGGAGAGCATGTGGCCCTGCCAACACCTTGGGTTCATCTTGGTAAAACCCTTCAGATGCCTGACCTCCAGAACTGTATAAGAATAAATATGTGCTGCTTTAAGCTACATTTATGGCAATTTTTTCAGTACCATAGGAATCTAATACAAAGGGGTGGGTCTAAAATTCTTCATCCAAATCTATGCTTTCCTGGTCTTCCTGGTCACACAACTTAATATTTCTCAGCTCCCCAAATGGTTTCTCTTTTTCCACTTTATTTTAACTCTCTACAGACTTTAATGATGCCACATGTCTTGAAATTCTCTCATATGGATTCCTTGATTCTTCATCACTCTGGTTCTCCTCTAGCTCCAAACTATCGTTTCCCCCTCTGACAATATTCTCATCCTTCCCCTTCTACATGGTTTCTGCTCTTCCCTTTGAATGTCTTCTCCTTCACAATCTCATTCTGAGAGCTTTACCCATTCAATGATACAGATAATACCAATTCCACAGACTCAGTCCTAGCCTTTTCTTTTCCAGAATTGTAACCTATATCCCTCTGACTGACCCTCAATAAATTTAAATTTTAATCTGATATATAAACTTTCTTTTTCCTGATGTTTATACCCAGTACATCATAATCAAAACTTAAAGTCATCTTTGTGGAAGGATGAGGTTTTATATTAATTTTTACATGACTTTGTTATAGTCAATCAATATTTGCTGAGCATATCCCATAATCCAGGTACTCTACTAGGCTACAGATACACGGATGTTGCAAATGAAGTATCTGCCCTTATGGAAGTTACATTGTAGTAGAAAAAGTGCACAATAAAAAAATCAAAAGTAGATATGAATACTGGATGGTGTCAAGTACTGCAAAGAGAGGGAAGCACATATGCTAGAAACTGCTAGTTGTTTATCTGTTGATATTCCAGAATAATATTTCCCAATCTCCCCTGCAATTGGATTTAGCCATGTAACTAAATTCTAGTAAACAGAATTTGAATAGAAATGGAATATGTCATTTTTAGGTCAAAGCTCTTAATAACAGTTACATCATGTTTACTGTATTTCTTATACATAGATACACTGAAAGGGATCTAGAATATACCATTCTGGCATAAAGATTATTTTAAACTGAAGACATTTGAGAAGCAACAGATGCTTATGTGTATGTGAGCTCCCACTAGAGGCCTAAAAGCAGAAAGCCCCCACCCCCAACAGTCAACTATCTTAAATCACTTTCTCAGGAGTTTCACAAGCATGTAAGATAAAATATCATCAGAGATGACAAGTCAGCCATGAGATAAGAAATTGCCTGAACGGGCAATTGTGATAAAACTATCATATCTCCCATCTATCTTCCTAAGAATCCGTTTATCTTTCCTAAAAGTCATTTGTTTTCCCATAAGCACCATTTTCCCTCTCCTATTAAGATTCTATATAAATTCCAAATTTTTACCATCAATTTGAGCTCATCTTCTATGAGCTTTCATTTATGCATGTGAATAAATTTTGTCTTATCTTTCACTAATCTGTCTTCTGCCAGTTTAATTCACAGCTCTCAATTAGTTAACCTAAAAGGATAGAGGTAAAGTTTTTCCCCCTCAACACTCTCTGTCAAAATCTTGTTCTAGTTTGATAAATGAATTTATCATACATGTGTACTGGATATTATCAGGTAAATTTTCTGCACATGTTAAGATTATTATATATAAATCATTACATTAACTTAATCTATTACTGGAATAGATGTTTCTATTTAGGTCATTAATTTAATAGGTCTTTATCTTTGCATTCTTAAAATCCTAGTTGGCCATTGCCATAAAAGTTTTTAATTGTTGACCAAATTTATTCTCCTCTATATCCACCATAATAGACAGTGGAGCACATCTAAATGTTTACTAAGGGTCTTTGGGTTGGGGTAGAGGCCAGATTTGAGGCAATTGCCAATTTTGTGCCTTATTTATACTCTGGCCAATTTCAAGCTACCATTTAAAAAAAAAAAGATTTATTCATTTATGCACTCAAGTACTGTGGCACAGGCCAGAGATGCGGGAGGTGAGAGGACTCACCAGGGACAGAGTGGGGAAGAGAACAGGCAGATAGACTGAAATACACTGCTGAGGGGACCAGCGGGTGAGTCAGGAAAGGTCTGCTGCGCCATGTGGGTATCTCCCTGGCTGAGGATAGAAATTGTGCTGTAGTAGCTGTGGACAGCTTCACAGGTTGCTTCTTAACCTCTGTGCCACCAGGGAGGCCCTCAAGCTACCATTCTGCTATCACTAAATACAGAATTGGAAGAGATTTTTCCCAGCATGCCACTATCTATAGATACATTGTCCACACTGACCTGAATTAGATGTGATTGGGTGACTATGTTGTTGCCAGTAAGAAGAAAAGGAAATTGGTGTATATAGCTTATGTAAGTCTTATGATAGTAGTCATATTCCATACTCTCTTTTTCCCTTTTCTGTCACCTGAAACACAGTGACTCATTTTCTCACCATGCAAATGTTAAGGATAATCTAGTAAAAGTATGGTTCCAGATCTATACCATGATCATCACCTGGAAATGTTTCAAAAAGACAAATTCTCAGTCCCCATTCAAAAACCTACTAAATCAGAAATTCTGAGAGTGGGACCCAGCAATATGGATTTTTAAATCTCTCCAGGGGATTCTGATCTGCACTAAAACTCCAAAATCACTGTCCTAAGAGATAACGAAGCAATACAACTGAAGGAACCTTGAGCATGGAACAACTAGCTAACCTAGAATATCACTCTGCAGCAACAAGATGAAAAATAAATATCTATTTTCTTTAAGCCGCTGAAATCTTTTTACTCCAGCAGCTTAGCTTTACTTTAATTAATATAGCTTTGGTTCCCCCCCCCCACCTCCCATTGGTGCTAAATTTGACTTATTAATCACTTATTTAGGATTTAATTTACCAAGATTTCATTTAGTGTTTTTGCATTTATATTTATAATTAAAACTGATGTTTTTTTTTTCCTTTTTACCTGCCTTAGCCCAGTCTTCATATTGTTATGTATTTTCTTTCTCACTCTCTAGACATTCCACTTCCTGTACAGAGTCTCTTGTGATTGTCTTCATCCCCAAGTCTTATAGTGGTGGTGTGGGATCACTATTCTACAATAGTATGGGAATTGCACAGATCCCCTCACCTGCCAATGGTTCACTTCTCCTGGAGAAGTGGCCACATCTTTGGCATTCCCTCCTGGAGCCCCTCTTGCCCTGAGCTGGTAGTAACCAGCAGCACATTTCTTATTGGAAACATTTTAATAACTTTGAGGTAAACAATCGTAATTCCCTGTAGCAACTATGAATTAGAAATTTAAGTGGTTGACTGGATATATTCACAAATCTTATTCTTCTTAAACATCATTAAACTTAGATAAAAACTTCAATGCTAAGGCAGCAAAATATTCTTAGTTTAATCTCAAAATCTATTTGCCCTATCCAGGTCCTTATTTATAGTATACCTGTGTACAATAGATGTAAAAAGTTTTTTTTTTTAATTTCATTCCTTATTTTAATGGAGAAAGGTAATGACTAGTTCAGGATTTTGATTTTCACAAAATTATTATAAAATACAGTGCATTCTTACATTTTCATAACTATGGATAAACCAAGAAATTAAGGCTTATAAATTCCTCCTTCTGTGCAGTGGAGCTATCCTACATCTCCTGTATTTAAGCATTTCCCTGTTGGTATTAAATTTCTTTCATAATGCATCTGTCCCTCTTCTGACTTCCCACTGCCAAAGCTATTGTGATGATCTGCAAACTAGCCTTTCTCCATTTTATTCTCTCCCCAAATGATGTTACATTCTGCTACCATAGTTCTAATCCTCTACCTTGATGATAACATCTGAAAGTCCCCACACTAACTAATGCCTAAATATCACAACCTTAGTATGAAATACAGGGTCCTTAAATGCCTGGCTTATCTTCTAAATCTACACACCAACACAAGCGGACACTGCAACTTGGTACCTTTAATCCCAACTCCTACTCACATACATTATTCTTGCCCACCACTTTCTATATTTTGATCTCCTAATAGTTGTTTGAAGCCCAGGTCAAATGCTCTGCCTGATAAGAGTCTTCCATAAATGTTCTAATTGGCAATTATTTCAACTTCTTCTGAAATCCTATAACATTTTTATAATTTCTGTCTTTTAAAATTTTACTTTATGTTTTAGCTCTGTATGTGTGATGTCTGCTTTTGTATAGTCAATTTTGGGTCTCACTATAGTTGACACAACCCTACATTATAGGAAGTGCTCAATAACTGGGAAATTAATTCATGCATTTTTTGGTTAAGCAGGAAAATTGCACCAGCTTCACCATCCCTCACCACCACTATGTCTTGGTCTAATCTGACATGGCAGGCTGCCTAAGAATTTGGTCCAGGACTCATTTTTATAAAATTCAAATTTCATAGCCTCTGGCAGTTCTTTTTACCACTGAGATACCTTGGGATTAATAATATTAGTGTTTTCAGATATTCAAATAATGACCATAATTAAAAGTATTTTCACCTGAGGCTGACTTTTAATAGATCTTTGTTATTCAAAACATTTATGTCTTATTTTTTCCTGTTTTGAGGTCTAGCAGAGTAAAATTCCTCCAGCCCTCTAAAGTCTTGGATTTCTGGACTTTGTCCAGAAAAATTTCTCCCCCTCAATATCGCCTTCCAAATCAGCCAATTCATTCCTGAGTTTTCTTTCTTACAGTACCTTGCTAATGACAGCTAATAACAACAAACATTCCTAACCTGAAACCCTGGAGTTAGAGGTTCAATAGGCACAATATTTGACTTCAAGTTTTCTAAGGGTGTGATGGTTTCACCAAAAACTTTATCACAGCTTGAGATGGAATTTCAGTTGTGGCTGTTTGTGAGTCTGTTTGTTTGTTTGTTCTCCTGTGTTTTCAGTTTTCTTACCACCCTACTATTAAGCCAATGCCATGGCGCAGCGGTTGAGCGCTGGCCTGCGAAGCCGGCTTGATCCCGGCCCCCCCCGGTGAGGGCCACATGGCGCACAGACCTCTCCTGCCGTGCTCGCTGCTCCCCTCAGCAATGTACTTCATCAGTCTGCCTGTTCTGTTCCCCACTCTGTCTCTGGTGAATCCTCTCACCCTCCCGCGCTTCTGACTATACACAGTGCTTGTATAAAAAAATAAATAAATCTTTTAAAAAAAATAGAAATTACTACCTCAATACCAGCACTAGCTGATCTAATCTATAACTGTCAAAATCTCACTATAAAAGCTTATTTTTCACTTACATAAAATCCATTGTTGTCAGGAGAGAACTCTATTCCAACCAGTTATTGGGGTCCAGACAAACAGAGGCTCTGCCATCTTCTACATATGGCTTGCACAGCTTCCAAAATTGCCCTGGATGTTAGCATCCCCTGGAATATCAGGGGAAGAAAATATGCAGAACCAGACAGAACATTTTATGAAGTGGGCCTAGAAATTTTATATATATATATATATATATATATATATGTGTGTGTGCATATATCTATACACACATATATACACACACACACTCAATTACTTTTGTTTTATATATTTATATATACATATATACAAATATATGTTTGTATGTATACACATATTTATATTTATGTATCTTTCTCTGTATCATCAGAAAGAAGAACTCTATTACCTGGCCATAACTTACCACTTGGCATGCTTAGAAATGTATTCTGGAGATGGCCCAGCAAGAAAACCAGTCAGATTTGCTGAATTCATCACCCTTGTCACTGACATGACAACTCATGGACTTATCGGGAAATCTATAATTTAATATTACAGATTAAAACAGTTAACTTTGACCTGGGGGGAAATCATATATACTCTACTGAGTCTCATATGAATGCAAATTGCATCACAGTTCTTGCTGATAGGGATAGAAATTAATACATTTGTTAGGTAAATGGCTACCTATGGCATACCAGAGGCTGTGCCAATCTGCTCCATAAAAATACTACATTCAGCAGAGCAGCTGCAATTGAGGTTACTCTTTGGTTGCAGTAGTTGACTGTCATTCAGTGTAAACCACCTAGTTACTGTACAGATCAGACTGGTAAATTAAATAGGGATTTAACAGGGACCACCCCTGCATTCTTTAAGTATCTAAAAGTATGGTATTAATCTTCCCCATAGGGTATGGTATTTATTTTGATTTTACTCTGAGCCATGGGTAAAGAGTTTAGGAAAGGGACCAGATTCTGAGACTTCCAAAGGGACTTCCCTTCTATGAGATCTATTACCCCACAGATCCAGGAGGAAATGTGATTGTTCTGCTGCTTGCCAAGTCTCTCTCTTCCAATTATAAATTGGGGGATCAAGGAAATAATATCCACGTAAGCCCATGGACTAGGTGTACTCACAGTGAGTCAAGGCTCCATTTATTACCTATGGGAGGTCAGTGTGGCAGTTGGGGGTCCCCCATAAAAATGCATCTGTGTCAAACTACCCTCAAAAATCACAGTATTTCCCTGTCCCCAGTACAGGTTTTCCTAGTAAATGTCTACAGGCCATTTTAGGAAAGATGTAAAGAATTACTACTGATAAAATGTAGCATGACATAAGGTCTTTCATCACAGAATTCCAACCTGTCCTTCAACAAATGGATCTTGAGTCTGAGAACTGGTCAAGTCCAAAAACCAAGCAAAGGACCACTACTTTTTTTTGAGGCATTTGCCCTTTGCTATCTGATCATCTATCCTTTGTTTGACTATATAAATTAATTAATACCTTTTTTGTTGTTATTTCTTTTCCTTTTTTGTTGTTATTTCTTTTTCTTTCCCCACCACCATTCCTATGTCCCCTACTTTCCCTCTCTCCTCCCTCTTAGCCAAAAAGTCCTCAGGATATTTGCTGCTGTCCAGTAGTGTTTGAAAGTGTTTTATATTGTCAAAATGTCTGTTATATATTTGTATTTGTTTTTATTTTTCTGACTAGTTTTGCTGCATATATTTTTTTTTAATTTCCTCCATTGTGTTGAAAATGATTGAATCTCACCCTTCTTGTGGCTGTTTAATATTGGATGGTATGTATATAGCACATCTTTTTGATCCGTTCATCCACTGAAGATTTATGCTGCTTTCATAGCTTAGCCTTTTGGATCACAACTTCTGGTTCATTTCCCAAAGTAAGATTATTTTCAGTGATTGTTTCTTTAAATAGATTTTTTTATACCTTTCTCTTTTTTCTTTTTCTTCTGGGGTCCTCATGAGATAGAAGTTATTTCTCTTTTATATTGTCCTAAAGAGTTCGTATACTCTTCTTTTTTTTTTCTTTTTTCCTATCATGTTTTATTCTTGTTTTCTCCAGTATTATGTTTTTCAAGTTTGCTAATTCTCTCCATTGCTTCTGTTTCTATGTTGGTAAGGTCCTCAATTGTGGTTTTTAAATTAGCTATATTGTCTTTTAACTCCATTATTTCTGCATGTAGCTGCCTCATATTTTCATTATCTTTATTCTGTTGTTACTTTATGTCCTCTGTTGTTTTATTAAGTTCCATTAGTATTGCCAAGTCTGTTGCACTGAAATCCCCTTCTGTCATGTTCTGCAATTCCACTGAGTCAGGGTTTGTTTCAGGATTTTTTTTCCCAGCATCTATACTGTGTTCTTCTGCCTCATTTTCAAGTTTGTACATGTTTTAGTAAGAATAAATTTTCAACATTTTTTTACAGTTGTTGGAGTAGGCAAGGGACTAGTACCAGGCAGGGGAGTAGGTTTAAAAGAGGACTGGAGCAATAGGCATCAAAGGATCACCAGTAGACTCAGAAATTTGAAATTTCTGTTGGAAAGCATTGATTGGGGGGAGGTGGGCAGAGGTTTTGGATGTCTCATCCTGGGCTTCAGTAGCAATGTCTTCTATAAGGAAGGCCAGGTACTCTGACTGGATTCAGGCTATAGCTATCCTGAGTTATGAACCTCATATTAAAACCAGTAGTCCTCATTCTGTGCCTCACCTCTGTTGCTCTCTGGCAATGCACCCTCCGTCCTGGATGCCTGTTCATGCACCCCTTATCCAGTGTAGTTCTGGATCTTAGAAGCTCCGATGTTGACATGTGCCAAAGTCAGTAGCTGTGGGGGGTTCTGCACCACAGCCACTGCTCCCTCTTGTGGGCTGTACTGATCCCTTGTTACTTTACACAAAGTTTACTTGAGTTTTTCCTACCCCTTTCAGTCAGGCTGATGTGCCTAATGTGCACACTGATAATCAGTTTATCCCTCAGGGGATTTTGGCTTTGTTTCACATCAGTTTTGCTGTGCATGTCTGGAGGGGGTGAATCTTCACTCTGCTGCCATCTTACTGGATTCCAACAACTGTCCATCTGTCTTGCCTCTAGGAAAACTATGTTTCATTCAGCATCTCCAGAATACTCTACAGATTGAGACCTCTGATTGCCACTCTGATTTTGTAACTTACTATGATCACTGTTTACTATGATCACTGTTTGTATCTTTATTCTGGTTGTTAAGCTGCCATCTGGACTCTACTATTTCAGATTTTTATCATTCCATTGCTATCGGGAACCCAGATTCATAACAACTTCATCTACGGTCAGCCTGATCTACAGAGCATATAAGTTCCTGAGAGATTCTGATGCCAGTTCCACCACTACATTCATTATTGCTTGAGAGAATGGTGTTTTCTTTTTTTTTTTTTTTAGACAGGATTTTTTTTTTAAATAGAGGCATGTTTTTTTATTTATTTTTCTTTGTTTGTTTGTTTTTTTTGTTTATACATGCACTGGGTACAGTCAGAAACGCGGGAGGGTGAGAGAATTCACCAGAGCCAGAGTAGGGAGCAGAGCAGGCAGAAGGACCGAAGCACACTGCTGAGGGGAGCAGCGGGCGGCAGGAGAGGTCTGCGCGCCATGTGGGACCCTCCTCCTGTGGCCGGGAAGCAGCCAGGGATCGAACCGGTGCCGCAGAGGCGGGCAGCTTCGCAACCCAGCGCTCAACCGCTGCGCCACCGGGGAGGCCCAAGAATGGTGTTTTCAAGACTCTAACATAGAACACTGACATAAGTGATAGAACCACTACCACATTGCTCTTCTCTGGACCTTCCTCCAACAGTGGCCTATAAATGTTAATTTTTATTTTGTTAAGCAATTCATCATTAGTCTTCTGCCTAGTCCTAATTTCCAATAGAAATTCAGAGGGAAGCACAAAAAAATAAAGTACTTTGGAAGGTAAGCTAATAAAATGGTTAGATGCAATTAAAACAAATTTCCTAAGAGAATTTAGTTTCTATTTCAAATTATATTTATTTTTGCCCCTGTATCTATAATTTGAGAAAGATGTCTACCCACCTTGCAATCATGTAAATTCCATTTGATATAAAAAATTTTTGATGAAGAATATTCATGTCCTCAGAGAGCAAGAATGCAACTGTCTTAGAAAATTTATCAAATTGGTCCTTTTTATTGACAACTTATGTCATTACATATTGATGTCATAATAACTCAATAAAACTTCACTACCATATAAGAATAACTAACCTGCCAATAATCAAAGATGTTATAGATATGCCACTAATATTAAAATTTGCTATAGAAACTGGAAAAAGGGCCACCCCTGGTGGCGCAGGTGGTTGAGCACAGTGCTGTGAAGCTGATCACAGCCTCAGCAGCGCCAGTTCGATCCCAGCCAGCTGGCGAGGGTCCCACATGGCGCGGGTCCCACATGGCGCGGCAGACCTCTCCTGCCTCACCCACTGCTCCCCTCAGCAGTGTATTTCGGTCAGTCTGCCTGTTCTGCTCCCTACTCTGTCTCTGGCGAATCCTCTCACACTCCCACGCAGCTGGCCTGTACCGTGGTTCTTGTATTCATGAATAAATAAATCTTTAAAAAAAAATTAAAAGAAATGAAAAAATTGTGGAATATCATCCTCTGCTTTGGAAAAATCAATATCACCCTCTGCTTTGGAAAAATCCTGCTTTTTATCCTGGAATAAAAGAGGAATAATAAATTTCCTTATCTCTATTGGGCCTGCTGTGGAAACAGGACCTGATTTCACCCTCATGGTTGGTGTGCTACTTCATTGTTGTATTTGGTCAGACATTGCTTAGTGAATTTAATTTTTAATCTTCATGGGTTAGCATTCTACAGTAGATATCGAGTAAGTCTATGGTAGACCTAACACCCTAACCAATAATCACTGTAAATGTTTATTCTCTTTGAATTAAGTATAAAACGGACACTCATTGAAATGTGCTAATTAAGTCTATAAGTCAGATTTTAAAATTCAGAGATTATTAATTTTTTCTGAAAGAAAAAGTAGGTAATAGAAGCTAGGTCATGAGAAACTTTGAACTAAAACCACTGCATTCTCCACTGCACTCATTAGATTTAAAAATTTTAAGTACTTATATCCACTTTTTAGAAAAAATGTCATGGAAGAGTAGTCCATTTACTGATAATACCTCCTTCGTGTAAGCAAATAAACTATATTTCTAGATTAAAGTACTTTCACCTCTCTCCCTTCAAAATGCAGGATAATCTGTTAGTTTCAATATAGTTTTCGGGTTAAGGGGGAAAAAAAGCTGACAAAATGTAAGTTCTATCTCTTTTGCTGTTTTGGCTGCTTTGCTAACCAACCATCAAATCCAGAAACCAGCTGCCTGATGTGACCTGAAAGTCACTCTTGTTTAATCTCCTAAAATGGTTTCTAGAGTCATTTTGGGCTGATTTTGGCAAGAAGTATTATGAAAACAAGGACCAGATTCAGGAAAAGCACTGATCATTTCCTCTCAGGTTCCTGATGGGAATTAAGATAAGGAACTGGTAAGAGATTGGGGGAACCCTTTAGAAAAACAGAATGAAATAAATGACTTTTTTTTTTTTAATTACCACAATGTTAGACAAGGAAGAAATGTGAACCTCAGGAAGGCAAAAGAGACCCTTTCAAAGGATTGTCTGTCTCCCAAATTACTTTTCTCTCCCTTTAAGCTTCAAGAAAATGACATTCCTATTTCTGGCAAGGTTCAAGTGATTCTATTTGGGGTTAGTTTGCAACACTCAAATTGCTTCAGGGTTTGCTATGATTGGAATTTTGTTTCCTCAGTAGCACTGCAATAAAATACCTTTCCCCTTAAAGTAGTAATTGTCAAAGAAACGGGACTTTACCATCTTGCCAGTACTATGGGGGATTACAGATATGTCTTGGTCTTCTTATACCATCTTAGTTAACTCAAGATAATTTAGGATCTTTCGACTTATAGGGAAAAAATGATATTGTTGAGTAGTCTCCTATCTCTTGTGCTGAAGCATCCAAATGGGTATTTGGGGAGGACTTCATTAGTAACTTGGTCCTCAGTTCCATATGCATCCTGATGACATTCAGATTTATCTTCTCCCTCCCTTAAGATATTAGTGACGAAGATGAAAAATGAACAGCTATAGCCAAATGCATAGTCCTTAGAGTTCTCAGGAAATAAATGTGGTGTTTCCAAAATAAAAACTACCTCTGATAAAAGAAGAAAAACTGTTACTTCCATCCACTTACTCTCATTTCCAATCTGTGCAGTCTTTCTTTGCTGTTTCAATCATTTTCTTTTGGTATTTATATAGAGCACCTGTAAATGAGAGACATGAAATGACTGATTTGACATCATCAAAGGGCAGTAAACTACATGACAAAAAAGAGGTTACTTCTCAGGGCTAGCACAATTGATTGAGTAATCTAAAGTAAGGAAAGACAATAATCCACTGTGTATATTGGGATGATTATAGCTGCAAGTAACAGAGTTTAGCTGCAACTGAAAACAAGCAATTGTGATTTGTTTTCATATTAGCTGTTGCTGGTATAGAATCTGCAGTTTATTAAAATACTGTTAGGGCTAGGTTTTCTGAGATTTCAAGGATCTTTTGCTCAGTTTCAAGGTGACTATTGCAACTTCAGGTATCATGACCACATTGAAAACGAGGTGAAGAGAAGTGATTACCAATAGATTTGTAAACTTTCCCAGAAAGTTCTTGTTGAGCAAAACCATGACTTTTAGTTGATATTTCTTGCAAGGAGGCTGCAAAAGTGAGTAGTTCACTTTCCTGATGTTTGTTGTAAGAGACAATAAAAGAGAGTGACTTTATTGATGAATGGATTAGACGCAATCAATAGGCCACAATACCTATATTTTCTTCAACTGTTCAGTAGTCAGAAAAATGCCACCATATAATATCTTTCAGGATACTTTTGAAAATAAAAGCATAGGCTGCTAGTAATTATGCAAAGACCTCAGGACCTAACTGGGACTGTCCTGGGAAAACTAAGATATATGGTCATCCTGATCACAGACAAAATAATTTGAGAAATTAGTCCTCTACCTTCAACAGTTTGACCAAGAAACACTGTATCTGTGAACCCAAATTTCCCCAGTATCCCTTTCTTTTTATGATTTCATCTACTGTCAGTTTTGAAGAAGGCTGGATCACTTTTCTATGAAAGCCTTTATTAAGGTTGTTTGGCAAATAATTCTCAGAGGTCCTTTGTTCTCTTGCTTCTGTGCAGATGAAGGCTTTTAAAGAATCTTTGCCTTGTCTCTCTCCTACTTGCCATTCTGCCTATGAATAAAAATGTTATTGCGGGCCTCCCTGGTGGCGCAGCAGTTGAGCACTGGGTTGCGAAGCGGCCCGCAGCCTCTGCAGCGCCAGTTTAATCCCCAGCTGCTCTGCGGCCACCAAAGGAGGGTCCCACATGGCGCGCAGACCTCTCCTGCCGCCTGCTGCTCCCCTCAGCAGTGTACTTCTGTCCTTCTGCCTGCTCTGCTCCCCGCTCTGGCTCTGGTGAATTCTCTCACCTTCCCGCGTTTCTGACTGTACCCAGTGCTTGTATAAATAAATAAATAAATCTTTTTTTAAAAAATAATAAATAAAAATAAAAATGTTATTGCTACACAAGACAAAGAGATTCTCAAAAATTAGATTTCTATTTATATAGGGTAGGGATGGTATTCCCCCCACAAACTTACTGATTTCATAGTGAGTTTACCAATCAAGATAAACAAGAAGTTTATCAATAACAGAAAATGAAAGCTCTCAGAGCATTTGACTTTTTATTCCCGACTTTACATCTTCATTCATTCATAAGGACAACAAAATAATCTGGGAGTAAAATTTGTGCTTAGCATCATGATTACAAAGTCGTACAAGGTGATTTCTAATCTTACAGTTAGAAATAGTTTTTGATGCCAAAGTGTATCGCTGGAATACTAAAAAATGTATGACTTTTCTTCCTTGAATTCTATTTATTTTTATGTCATGTCTCTCCAAATTGATTAAGCTTTTAATTTTCTTCTGTGTCACTTTCAGTTTTCCAAATTTCTACTGTAGCAAAATGCAATGTTATTTTTATTTTTTGTGCCTTTTCCTGATTTTTGAAGGAATACATACTTGTTGGGAAAAAAAATCAAATATCACAGAAACAAAAGAGTAAAAAATGAAAGTTCTCTATAATCATAAACTCCCACCAACTCCTTTGCCAGCTCTCAGAGAAAACCACTGTTAACATTGTATGTGTTCACATACACAAATTCACATACACACACACATATTCATACATATTCAATACATTACTAACCTATGCATGTATATATTAGAGAGCATACACACAACTTAACTTTTTCATTTAAGAGTCTATGAGTATATCTACATCATTCTCTTTGATGACTGAATTGTGTTCTACTGTTACTCCTAAGGGTGTGAGAAATACCTAAGATATGGCAGTCATTGTAAATTGTGGCAGTTTTTCTGGATGGAAAAATTAGGGAAATTTTACATAGTTATACTGGAAAAAAATATTACACCATTACACTTTACTACGGAGAAAAGTATACAAATAGGCTGCAGTATTCTCACATAAAATATTATTATGAAGATTTCTCCAAAAATATCTTCTATTTTCAGAGTACACAGATAACTATGTGTGAATGTCAGACTCCATGAGTTAGGGAAGTTCTAAAAATAGATTTGATATTTTTAATAGGGTGGATGTCACTTCAAGAATCTTTTGTTTTGAAAAAAAAATGACCAATTCTGTAGTCCAGACTAAATTACATACATTTTAATAAGTCATTCTTTTTAATAGAATGCCAACATTCTTCACATATTTGACATTTTTCTCCATTAAATATATTATTGTACTGACTTTTCTCACAATGTGTTACTTTAAAGCTGTCTCTTTTTTTTGCCAACATTGTGAATTTAACTAACATGCTAATTAATGAGGATAAGTTAATCATCATCTCTCTTGAAATCTGAACTATACATCAGATTTATATAGCTCATCATTAGGCCTTAAGACCTCTTAGAATTTAGAGAATGTTCCCTTGTCTGCACTGTGATTACTTATCTACCTAGATTAATCATTTACTTCTTCTAGTGATACTTCTTCCTCACAAAAATCATATTTTCTATAATCCCTCGGTTCTCTTCTCCTAATTTCCTAAAGCATACAAAATATATGCATTTAATTTATCTGAGGCTAATTCTATTTCTCTCATTAGGAGACAATCTTCCCCCAAAGTTTATGATGCCATATTCCCTAGTCATGGAACACTTGACATGATATTGACTTAAGATCACAAAGTAGAATTTAGGGAAGATCTACATATAAAATACTCAAGGACAGATATGTAGCCTCTTAGTAACATTAGTAAATCTGCTTTCAGGGGAAATAACTATAAACAGCGCTTACTTTTTAATCTCTTCACTTTAGTCATCTAATCTCCAGTAACCGAAATTGTAGTGTCAACAGAAAAGCTTACACACTAGTGTATACTAAAACCTATACTGGGCCTCCCCGGTGGCGCAGCCGTTGAGCGTTGGGTTGTGGAGCTGCCCGCGGCCTCTGCGGCACCGGTTCAATCCCCGGCTGCTTCCCGGCCACCGGAGGAGGGTCCCACATGGCGCGCAGACCTCTCCTGACTCACCCGCTGCTCCCCTCAGCACTACATTTCAGTCATTCCTCCTGTTCTGTTCCCCACTCTGTCTCTGGTGAATCTTTTCCCCCACCCACCCATCCCCGCACCTCTGGCCTGTACCCCAGTTCTTGTATACATAAATAAATAAATTTTTAAAAAATAGCTTTCATAATAAAACTAAGGCACTATTGCACCTTACAATAAAGGCTGTGAGTGGCACCACCAAATGTACTGAAGTCATTGTATTCTTCACCAACATAGATTTGTAGGGGGAGGAGGGATACCAATTTCATTTATGAATGTCCTTGATGAAGCACTATTCTTTAATTTTATTAAAGTGCAATCCTTGAATACACTCTTTAACATCCTATATGTCAGAATGGGATATACTCACAAAGTTCTCCAGCTGCATATCTAAGAACAGTAGTCATCTGGAGGAAAAGCACTTGTGCAATTTGTGCTATAATCTGAACTAGCTACTTCTTCCTGGAATACCATTTTTACTAGAAAGATAGCTGACAAACAGTAGTTACTTAGATTATTTTTCAAAACTTTTTCCCAAAAATAAATAGCATCTACTTCTTTGCAGAAAAAAAAGAATACATTTATTGCTAATGATAAAATATCCACATCACCTTAAAATTATGGATACCTTGTGTCCACTGTAATGACAAGTTTATACAAATCTCAATAGAAAGGGCCTCCCCAGTGGCACAGCGGTTGAGCGCTGGGTTGCAAAAATGCCTTCAGCCTCTGCAGTGCTGGTTCGATCCCTGGCCGCAGGCGAGGGTCCTACGTGGCACGCAGACCTCTCCTGCTGCCCACTGCTCTCCTGCTGCTCACTGCTCTCCTGCTGCCCACTGCTCCCCGACAAAGCAGTGTACTTTGTCGGTTTGCCTGTTCTGTTCCCCGCTCTGGCTCTGATGAATTCTCTCACCTTCCCGTGCTTCTGACTGTACCCAGTGCTTGTATAAATAAATAAATCTTTGGGGAAAAAAAATCTCAATAGAAAGTTTTTTCTGGTGAAATCAGTGACTTTTTCATATGTTAGAATGAAAAATATCAACATTTTCAAAATCTAAATAACTCAATAACCAATTATTTTCCAAATGACCAAGACATAATGTTTAAAAAAAATCATGTATGAGTAAAGTGCCTGCTCACAATAATATAGAACAGTGGATTTCAACATAACAGAGTATAAACAGTTCACTGGCATGGCCTGTAGAATCTACTTTGCAACTAATCTTTAAGAAACCGCCACTTGTCAAATTGTGGTATAGTACTAAAAAACAGTATCCACAGATATCTGAAAAGATCATATAAATTCTCCCTTTTTCCAACTTCATGTCATGTCAGGCTGGATTTTCTTTATATGTTTCAATCAAAAGAGCACATGGGGCCTCCCCAATGGCGCAGCGGGTTGAGCACAGTGCTGTGAAGCTGTCCACAGCCTCTGCAGCGCAGCTTCGATTCACAGCCGGCCAGAGAGATTTTCACATAGCGCGGCAGACCTCTCCTGTTTCACCCGCTGCTCCCCTCAGCAGTGCATTTCGGTCCTTCTGCCTGTTCTGCTCCCTGCTCTGTCTCTGGTGGATTCTCTCACCCTCCCGCGCCTCTGGCCTGTATCCCAGTGCTTGTATAAATAAATAAATCTTTAAAAAAAAAAAAAAAGAGCATGTGGCAACAGATTGAATACGTATGTGAGAATCAGTTGTCTCCTATTAAGTCCAACATTAGACAAAGATTCACAAAAATGATAATGCTCTTCTCACTGCTTTTTTGTTATGGAAAATATAGGTATTATTGCATGAAGAAAATGCTATTTATATTAACATATAAAGGATTTACTTTTTAAATAAATTAATAAAAAGTATGTTAAATGATCAGTTTTAATACTGACATGATAAATATTGACATGATATAGTTGATGTAAGCAAAAGCTCTGCAGATCCTCAATAATGCTTCAGAGTATAAAGAAATCCTACAATTTAAAATGTTGAGAAATTCTCCTCTAGAAAAAAAATGAGCAATTTCATTGACCAATGAGTAAGAAGCCAAAGGATAAGAAACAAATAATTTGTTTATCATATCTTTATATTGCTTACTCTATATTATTTTGGTTTCAAACAACCAACTCAAGGAAAAACCATATCAGCTATAACTACCAGAAGTTTCAGTTCCAGCAACCATCATTAACTAACAACGTTCTTGCAGATTTACTCATTCTGATTCCTGAGAGATCCAGCCGATTAGCCTCAATCACTAAGCAACTTTAGGAAGATTCCTCCATCTGAAAACCTAACATGAGTCACTGCTGTAACTCATGGATTCCCTGAGTACTCAGTTCAACACTCTAAAGGAAAGAAACTCCTAACACTGTTTTTGGAGAGTAGAAGCCTTTATGTGAAGCCAGTTAAAGCCAGAAAAATGTAATGACATGTCCAAAAATTCTATTTCATCGCCCAAAGCACCAGACACATGACAAGTTACTGTGACTTAGACCAGGTTCACAGAATTAATGCTAGGACAGAAAGGAGAATCTAAGTCTCAATTTGCATTCCAGAACATGTTCAATTAGTCCATATTTTTACATCCTTTCTCCTCTGTGATGCACGAGGATTCATCTACCTCCAACTGCCCATCCACCAGTCCTGCTCTAAACACGCTGACCCAAAACCACCTCTTTAATCTATTTCAGACTGTTTTTTATCTTTATGTAGAAACAATCCAGCCCTTTACATCCTCTCTCCATCGTAACTTAGACCAGAAGAATAAAGAAATGCAGGGAATTTCAACTCACCAAAGTTAGAAATGTTGAGATTGTACAGAATAAAGCCCAGTACTTCATTGCAGCTTCTTTTTTTCAGATAGCAATTTTCACTCTACTCCCTCCTCTCTTATCTTCTTTTTTTTTTTTGCGTGTTCCTTTTATTTATTTATTTATTTTTAATTTTATTTTTATATTCCCCATACAATTGCAACCTCCTTATTTTGACCCCAATTCCTCCTTTCCCTGTCCCCCATAGTGTGTCTCTGCTTCATAGTTGTTTGTTGATTTTGATCTTTTCTTTCTTACAGTTATTCTTTTTCCTGGTCCCTTATTTAGGTCTTCTAAATTCCTGATATGAGTGAGTCCATTCGATATTTTTCTTTTTCTTTCTGGCTTACTTTGCTGAGCATGATCCCTTTCCGCTCCATCCATGTTGCTGCAAATTGCATGTGTTTATCTTTTTTGATTGCTGAGTAATATTCCATTATGTTTATGATCACAAAAATCTACAGAGAGCTGATGAGACACAACAAAAACAAAGAAAATAATCCAGTCAAAAATGGGCAGAAGAGCTAAAAAGAAACTTCTCCAAAGTGGAAATACAAATGGCCAACGGGCATATGAAAAAATGTTCAACATCACTTGTAATCAGGGAAATGCAAATCAAAACTACAATGAGATACCATCTCACACCAGTGAGAATGGCACATATTAAAAAAACTAGCAACAACAAATGTTGGCAAGGATGTGGAGAAAAAGGAACTCTCCTGCACTGCTGGTGGGAGTGCAAACTGGTCCAACCACTATGGAGAGCTGTGTGGAGATTTCTTGAACTACTAAACATAGAGCTTCCATATGATCCAGCAATTCCACTCCTAGGTATTTACCCAAAGGACACAGAAACAGTAATTCCAAAGGGCACCTGCACCCCTATGTTTATAGCAGCACTATTTACAATAGCTAAGCTATGGAAGCAACCCAAATGCCCAAAAATAGATGACTGGATCAAGCAGATGTTGTACATATACACAATGGAATATTACTCAGCAATCAAAAAACTGCATGTGTTTACATGCAGTTTGCAGCAACATGGATGGAGCTAGAAGGGCTCATGCTCAGCAAAATAAGCCAGAAAGAAAAAGAAAAATACCGGATGGTCTCACTCATAGCAGGAATTTAGAAAACCTAAATAAGAGACCAGTAAAAAGACTAATCAATACAAAGTAAAAATCAAAATCATCGTACTATATTCAAATTGTTCTCCAAGAGTTTTAAGAGGCACTATTGGCTGGCAGCACAGAAAAAGCTATAGGCAAAAACTTCAAACATTCAGTAATTGACAGCCCTTGCCATAGTGGTTAGGAAGGGGAGATTGAAGCATTTAACCGTCCAGAGTCTCCCCTTTTTTCATTTACTCCTTTCTTGAAACATAAAATAGCTTTTATTTGAGGTTAAAGTTACCATGACAAAAGCAGAAAAAATAAAGTTCTTTTGAGGAAATATAGACATCAAATCTTCTAATTGCATTTCAGAGTCACACATTCTTCCTGTTGCAATGATGAGCCCTTCTCCTGATTCTCTCATAATTTCTTTTCTCTGCAGCACAAGCTACTATTAGCAAAAATAATCCGGTCCTCAGTTTTTGTGTATTGTCCAGATGAAGAGTATCTCTTTCCTTGAACAGCATCAAATCCAGTGCCTGGCATGCATAGATATGAAACATAAGTGCAGAATGAAAGAATTCAATATAGCAGTCATTCTGATTTACCCTATAGCTTCCTTTCATAAAAGAAACATTGCAGCTGCGAATAATTTAAAAAGAAGAAAGACAGAAAAGTGGAAAGGTGAAGAGTTGTTTAGGTTTGTTTAAGTTGTGATTAGTTCTCAAATTATGCAGAACTACCAGTTTTTATTTTTTAAATAAATTTATTTAATCTGCTAGAGCACAGCATTGCTCCTCAGGCAAGTTACCTACATTTTTGTGCATATATTTCCTTGGCTAGAACATCAGCTACTCTAAGGCAAGAACTGTTTCAATTCACATAAAAAGTACATGCTCCAGATTTTCTAGTCCAAGCTTCACATAATTGCATTCTTTTTCACGAAGTCTATATATGTAGTAGATGACCAAGTGTTATTTAATTTTCTTAAAACTTGACTCCTTATTTTAACTAAAAAAAGAATTTTTAAGTATCCTTCAGGCTGTGTGACTATCACTTTATCCCTGTTTTCACTTCCAGAGCAACTGGCAAAGGGACTTGCATAAAACAGAGGCCTGCAATGTTTACTGATTACCTAATCATTAGCCAATTATTGGATGAATTTGTTATTAAGTGACTCCCTAAAAACTCATTCCCGACATGAAAAACATATGAAATTCAAATTTTCTTTCTTTTAGTATATCAAGAACATAATACTGTAAGATGACTAAGAAGAGCCCTAAACTGAAAATTTGAAAGAATTCCTCCTATTTTTAATATTGGGGTTACAATTTTCCTCCTCCATATTCTACTCACACTATCAAATTACCTGTACAATACCACATCTGAATCCCTACTCCATCCCTATCTCCTTCTTCCCTATTCCCTTTGGTAATCATAAAATTTCACTAAGTCCAAGATTAATGCCTGCCATTTTTTGCCTGCATGTTTGTTTGTTTTCTGTTTATTAATATTTCATATATGTCTGATATCTATCATTCACTTTCTGACTTATTTCACTTAATATAATCACCTCAAGTTCCATCTATTTTGTCCTAAAATGTACAATTTCCTCTTCCTTAACAGCTATATAATTTTCCATTGAGGATGTATTCCATAGTTTATCATTCATCTGTTGGAGGACACTTAGGTGGGCTGCATGACTTGGCAATTGTGCACAGTTCTCTTAAGAACATTTGCATAAATAAAACTTTTTGTATTTGATTTTTCATATTTTTTAATAATAAATACCTAATAGAGGTATTGCTGGATCATATGGAATTTCCATTTTTGTTTTCTTAAGAAATCTCCATACCTATCTCCATAGAGGTTGCACAAATGTGCATTTCCACCAACAGTGAATGAAAGCTCCTTTTTATTACATCCTCACCAATATTTTTTTTTCCATTCTTTTGATATGGGTAATTCTCACAGGGGTGAAGTGAGTCTTCAAATACATCTTTGTGGTAGATATCCTGTGCTGTGTCCCCTGTTTTCTTTCAAGTATTTTATAGTTTAAATTTTTATATCTATAATCATTAATCCATTTTAATTTTTGTGTGTGGAGTTAACTATGAGTCCAGTTTTATTTTTTCACATGAAACTAGCCATGTTTCCCAAGATCATTTGTTACAGAGGTTGTATTTTCTGCATTGCATGGGTGTGGATCCTTTGTCAAAGATTAACCATGCATTACAGACCAATGGAATCGAATAGAAAATCCAGAAATAAACCCACAGATTTATGGTCAACTAATCTTTGACAAAGGAGCAAAGACTATGCATTGGAGCAAAGAAAGTTTGTTCAATAAATGGTGCTGGGAAAACTGGGTCGCTACATGCAAAAGAATGAAACTTGACCACCACCTCACACCATACACAAAAATCAACTCAAAATGGATTAAAGAACTAGACATAAGACCTGAAACCATAAAATATATAGAAGGAAATATAGGCGAAACACTACGTGATTTGCACATCAAAGACATCTTTACAGACACATCACCCAAAGCAGTGATAGTGAAGGCAAAGATAAACATCTGGGACTACATCAAATTAAAGAGCTTTTGCACAGCAAAAGAGACAATAACAAAAACAAAGAGAAACCCCACCAACTGGGAGAACATTTTTGCACCCAACACTAATGATAAAGGACTGATCACAAAAATCTGCAAAGAGCTGATGAGACTCAACAACAACAAAGAAAATAATCCAGTCAAAAAATGGGCAGAAGAGCTTAAAAGAAACTTCTCTGAAGAGGAAATGCAAATGGCCAACAGGCATATGAAAAAATGTTCAACATCACTTGTCATCAGGGAAATGCAAATCAAAACTACCATGAGATACCATCTTACACCAGTGAGAATGGCACATATTAAAAAAACTAGCAACAACAAATGTTGGCGAGGGTGTGGAGAAAAAGGAACTCTTCTGCACTGTTGGTGGGAGTGCAAACTGGTCCAACTACTGTGGAAAGCTGTGTGGAGATTTCTGGACCTACTAAACATAGAGCTTCCATATGACCCAGCAATTCCACTCCTAGGTATTTACCCAAAGGACACAGAAACATCAATTCCAAAGAACACCTGCACCCCTATGTTTATAGCAGCACTGTTTACAATAGCTAAGCTTTGGAAACAACCCAAATGCCCAAAAATAGATGACTGGATCAAGAAGATGTGGTACCTATATACCATGGAATATTACTCAGCATTCAAAAAAGATAAACACATGCAATTTGCTGCAACATGGATGGCGCTGGAAGGGATCATGCTCAGCGAAATAAGCCAAAAAGAAAAAGAAAAATACCGGATGGTCTCACTCATAGCAGGAATCTAGAAAACTTAAATAAGGGACCAGGAAAATGAATAACTATAAGAAAGTGAAAATCAAAATCAACAAAAAACTATGAACCAGAGACACTTTTAGGGGGGCGGGGGCGGGAGGGGAGGGATTGGGGTCAGAATGGGGGGCTGCAATTGTATGGGGAATATAACAATAAAATTTATAAAAAAAAAATAAATAAAAATAAAAATAAAAATAAAATAGAAAACTGGAAAAAAAAAAAAAAAAGATTAACCATGCATATTTGTGTGGGTTATTCTCTAGCCTTTCAAATCTGTTCCATATTTTGGGTTTTTTTCCTGTTCCTGTTCAATACCATACTGTTTTGATTACTGTTGCTATGTAGTATAGTCTGAAATCAATAAGTGTGATACCTCCATTTTTCTTCTTTTCTCTCAGGATTGCTTTAGCTATTTAGGGGCTTTTGTCATTCCATATAAATTTTATCATTGTGAATTTCCTTCAAAATGTGGTTGTGATTTATGAAAGGTATTACACTGAATTTGTAAATTGCTTGAATATGGCTATCTTAATGATGTTTATTCCTTCAATCCACACTCTCAGGATATTCTTCTATTTTTTGTGTCTTCTTTCATAATTCCCTTAATAAAACCTTACAGTTTTCAATATATAGGTTCTCCATCTTCTTCATTAAACTTACTCCCAGATATTTCATTCTTTTTGGTGTGATTGTAAATGGATTGTTTTCTTTCTTCTTACATATTGTTTGCATGATTTTTGTGTACTAATTTTGTATCCTATAGTGTACTGCATTCATTTATTATTTCTACCAGTTTTTTGGTACAGCTCTTTGGGTTCACTATGTGCATTATCATGTCATCTGCAAATAGTGAGAGTTTCACTTCTTTTTCAATTTGTATTCCCTTTATGACTTTTTCTTGCCTCTTAGCTTCAGCCATGACTTCCAATACAACGTTGAACAATAATGGTGCCAATAGACATCCTTGTCTTGTTCCTGCTCTCACCAACATGTGCTATACAAAAAAAAAAAAAAAAAAAAGCAAATAAAATAAATAAATAAAATAAAAGTGAACATTTAGACTGTAAGACCAAATCAGGGAAGGGAAGCAGGTAATTGGGTAAAGGAGTCAATTGTATAGTGAAGAATAGAATTGGACCTTTAGTGGTAAACTTAATATATCATATACAGATGTTGATTAATAATGATGCACACCTGAAACTTATATATTATAATATAATACTACTTTAATAAAAATTTATAAATATAAGTAGCTATCCAGGAAATGAGAAATTTCTCACCATTCAATGTAAGTTATAAACAAACAGAAAATGAAGAAATGGGATACATACAGAAAATGTATAAATTTTTTAAGTATTAATAATGACCATCTTCTTGATCTAGTCATCTATTTTTCAGCCTTTGGGTTGTTTCTATAGCTTAACTATTGTAAATAGTGCTATAAACATAGGGGTGCAGGTACCCTTTGGAATTAATGATTCTGTGTCCTTTGGGTAAATACCTAGGAGTGGAGTTGCTGGATCATATGGAAGCTCCATCTTTAGCAGGCTGATGAATCTCCACACAGCTTTCCATAGTTGTTGGACCAGAGACACATTACAGGGGGGGATGAGGGAGTAGGATTAAAACAAGGGGGTGGGAATTCGATGGGGATTATAACCTAGATGAAAATGTATACATTGCACAAAAATGAAAAATTATGTAAAAATGTATAAAAATAAAAAAAAATTTAAAATAATGTCCATCTGTAGAAATGAGTTTTATTATTGATTTAATTTTAAACATTGCTCATATTTCTTCAAGGTGCCTACATTGCTTTTCAAATCAGAAAAAAAAGTAAGTACATTTTATCTGATGTAAAACTAAAATTATGGATTCAGCATCCAAATGGCTGCATCCTGTGACTGAGTCCATGTGAAATTCATTACCCCAATATGACAGCTAATTTTTCATGAAGCCCACTTGTGAATAAGCCTTCATGACTTCCTCTGTTGTGTTCCACACAATTTAGCACTTGATTATCTGCTGTTTCATTGCTGTTGCGATTCTTACTATTAATACATATGTTAGTATTACTGAATTCAGTAAACATTAATGAAGCTCCAGTTCTGTTCCAGGTTCTGTGTTATTCTATGTTAGTTTGTCTTCTATTTAATTATCACAACTTTAAAATAGTCTTGGTGTTAGTCAATTTTGAAATATATTAAAAGGTTTGTGACTTAAACTCAGAACGGCAGAACTGAAATGTAATCAGAGTTTTCCTATTTCCAGTACTGCATAGTTGTCCCACTAAATAGCTTTTGCACTCTGAGAGGATGGATGTTACATCTTTTTTTTTTTTTCCTCACCTAAAGTTACCAGAAGACTTAACACATATTCTGTAAGTTAATCTTCTGATGCAGGCTACCACATGGAATGCTGTACTTTCTGATGTATGTATAACATTGAGCATGTGCATTTGTGCTGGTATTCTCATACACCCACTCAGAGGTTTATCCTGAACATTTGTTTACATGTTGAATGTATGGAAAATGCAAACGGAAGTGACAGAATAGAGGAAAGCAAACATCACATTACACAGGCATGAAATTGACTTTATTAGGGAACTTATAAGTATGCTGTCCTCCCAGATGTAAACATCCCATGAAGAGGTGTCTGGAGGTTAGGACATGTCATGCGTTGTGCATCAGGAAGGGTTTCATGACACACTGAAAGTCCACCATTGCATATAAGACAAACAAGAAAGCATCCTTACATGGAGAGCTAATCTAAGTTCACATGCTAACCACTCTTGGCAGTTTCAAGGTTGTGGTCAGATTATCTGAAGGCTTTGAGAGGAGAGGAGACTATGTGCAGCCCTCTGCAGGTGGAAGGAGGAGGGGGGCTGCTGGTCTAATTTAGAACTTTGCCTAATCAAGAATCTACCATTACCTAGAAGATAAAGTCCTTGCTAAAGAAAACATAAGCCTTGATGTTTAGGTGACATGAAATACTTAATTTTTGTGCTTTCCCACTATAAAATAAGAAGGTTAAACTAGTGATGGTCCTCTGTTACTCCCCCAGCCTACATTAATTTGATGCCCCTCCAATGTGCCTCTATACCCTCTCTGACACTCCTATCACAGCTTCTGAGTATCTATTGATTTGACTCCTCTCTCAAGAACACAATTCTTCCTTCAACTTGCTCTTATTTTTGCACTAATGTATCCCTAGCACACTGGCAGATAATAGAGAATCAATAATATTTATTTTTAAGAATGAGCATGTAAATGAATGGATCCCTTCCAACACTTACATTCTTACTTCCATTGAATACTTCAGTGAAACAAAAATTATTATGGTTGTTGGTAGCCTCTAAACCAATTTAATAAACAGCACTTGAGCAACTGTGTCACTAATCCTCTTTACTTTCCTGATCCTCTAAGTTCTCCCCAATTGAAGTTTCATCCAAGACCACCGTCCAGACAAACTGTATTTGAACAGAGTAGTCTAATAATATTCTGTTAGGCTGTAGCACAAGTGTACCTACTTTCCACCCAAAGTCCTCATAGTTCTGATCATATCTGCTCAGCAGCCACACAGTGAAGATCACTAGACTTCCAAGTGGTGTCTTGAGTTTCACTTTGCCCCTAATGCCCATTCTATGACCAATCTTCTGTTGAGGCAATATCTCTTCTTGCATGTCCTGATTTTATCCAGTTCAAACCCTGCTCTGTTACCATAAAAACAAACCTCTTATTGAATACTTTTCACCTGGCTCAATCATACTTCTCCCCAGGAACCATGTCCTCTCACCTTAGCTTCATCTATACCTACCTGACGGAATGCAGTTACTGTCTCCTTGAAATTTCAAAACCAGATATCTCCCCAATCATCAGTGAGCTTGAGATATGCCTTTAAGACAGTGACAGGACTGACATGGCACATACCGAAAAAAACAAGCAACAACAAATGTTGGCGAGGATGCGGCGATAAAGGAACTCTCCTACATTGCTGGTGGTAATGCAAACTGGTCCAGCCATTGTGGAAAGCTGTCTGGAGGTTCCTCAGTCTACTAAAAATGGAGCGACTATACGACCTGGCAATTCCACTCCTAGGGATCTACCCAAAGGACACAAAAACATTGATTCAAAAGAGCACCTGTACACCGATGTTTATTCCAGCACTATTTACAATAGGTAAAACCTGGAAACAACCCAAATGCCCAAAAATAGATGACTGGAACAAGAAGATGTGGCATATATACATAATGGAATATTATTCAGCAATCAAAAAAGATAAACTCATGCCATTCGCAGCAACATGGATGGAGCTAGAAGGAATTATGCTCAGTGAAATAAGCCAGAAGGAAAAAGAAAAGTTTAAGATGGTTTCAGTTATAACAGGAATATAGGGGAACCAAATAAGACATCAGTGTAAAAAATAATAATAATAATAATAACAGTACAAAACACAACAAAGCAAAAACAGACAATTATAAACCAGAGACATACTGCAGGGGAAGAGGAGGGAGAGGGGTTAGAGGGAGGGAGGGAGGAGCACAGGGGACTGTGGTGATGGTGCGTGGGTGCCTTGGGGAAGGAAATTCTATGGGGACTCAATCTGAGGGGGTGGGGGGGAAGCAAATATTGTCTACAAAAATGTTAAAAATGATATATGTTAAAATAAAAAAAGGAAAAGGATTCTTGAAAGAAAAAAAAGACACTGACAGGACTGAGATGCTGGTCTCTGTTTTCTGCCTCTCAGACCATTCAGAACAGGTTGACCCATCCCAGGCTACCTGACCAAACCTTTGTTAAGAGCTGTCATGCCCACACCCTCGATAAGCTGACCAGGCTTCCTTTGCCCAAAATCAAGCATTGTTCCAGTAATCTAATGATAGTTTTCATTTGTAACCTCATTTAATTGTACTTAAAACACCACTGTAATATAAACTGAATGTATATTGCTATGTTTATCATAACAAAAATATCCATTTATATGCCTATATGTGAGACTTACTTCAGATTCAGTTTAAAAGCCCCTTTGCATTAAAATATTCTCTGAAATGACCCAAACTGCTCAAAACTTTAAATTTGAATAACTTTCTGGACTGAAAACTATGGTCAAAGTTTTCACACATGAGGCATCCACTTTACTTTCAATAAATCAGCTTCTGACTAGCATGTAATTCTGCAGTGACTCCAAGTTCTTTTCAACAAACTTTTGGCTAATTTTGATTTTTACTTTATTATAATTAAGTTTTTTCCTGGTCCCTTATTTAGGTTTTCTAAATTCCTGCTATGAGTGAGACCATCCGGTATTTTTCTTTTTCTTTCTGACTTATTTCACTGAACATGATCCCTTCCAGCTCCATCCATGTTGCTGCAAATTGCATGAGTTTATCTTTTTTGATTGCTGAGTAATATTCCATTGTGTCTATGTACCACATCTTCTTGATCCAGTCATCTATTTTTGGGCATTTTGGTTGATTCTATAGCTTAGCTATTGTAAATCAAAATCAATAAGCAACTATAAACCAGAGACACACTACGGGGTGGGGAAGAGGGAGTAGGATCAAAACAAGGGGGATGGAAATTGTGTGGGGACTATAACCAAGATGAAAATGCATACATTGTGCAAAAATGAAAAACAATGTAAAAAATGTATAAAATTAAAAAAAATATTGGCTAGATGTAATAGAAATAAACTTTCTGCCATTATTTATATAGTAAAGAAAAATATTTTGTAGAGCTGAATGCCCCCATGTACTTTCTTTCCAAATAATTGATCTCTCCTTCCACTAAAGCTATTTGACCACTAAAGTTTTGCCATGAAGTTAATTTAACACAGGTGGGGTGACCAATCACCCTGGTTTGCCCAGGACTGAGGAGTTTGCCAGAACACCGGCTTGCAATTATAAAACCAAGACTCCCAGGGAAACTATGATGGCTGATTAAAATAAATCTATACAGAGGGCCTCAGATGGTAGATACATCAAAAAAAACAATAGGCTGCTGTGAAGCACAGAGGGAAATACCGGGCAGCCCCCACAAGACAAGTAGCAGCAAAAACATCATTGTTAGAAAGAGGAAGAGAGATTGCAGAGTGGCTATGAGGATTAGAACCATGCCTGATTCCTCAAGGACATAACATTCCCAGCCTCAGGGACTTTGTTCCAAGTCCTGAACTAAGGAGACCTTTAAAAACACAGATGTTCCAAAGAAGTCAGGGGAGCGAAATAAAAGAACTTGTGCCCTACTTCTCATTCACTTTCCTGGGAAGATACAACCTTTTAGTGTAACTGTGGGCCGGAATAAGGCAGTTGCCTCAGAACAGAAATGGCAACTTGATATGTATAACAAAGGCCTGGAGAAGACACTGCCACTCTAACCCCCATGTTAACCCTTAACTGTCTCCATGTTGAGACAGTGAATCAAGGACCTAAGTAAAGATCTTTGGTTAGGACTCAGAGGTTTTATCTAACAAGAACTTAGATGGGCTTGTATCAGCAGAGAAGAGGCAGAAAAGGCTGCCTCTAACCATAGGTAGAGTTCAGATCTTAAGTAACAATAGCCACAATCACTTCAGTAGGGGATGAAAGAAGGACAGATGTCAGAGACCAGAAGTAAACCAGGTATCAGCAGAAATCAGCAGAGAATGGCACTTGCAGCAAAGAGCCCTTTCCCTGCAGGCTATGAGGTTTCTCTGTGCACTCTCTGCCAAACTGGAGCAGAAGATGAGGGGAGACATTTTGCCGAAGAGAAACGAACATCCTTGATGATAAATCTGACTATTAAAGTGACCTAAAAGTGACTGAAGACATCTAGTGACAGGTTTATGTACTGTTTTTCTACCAGCAGCAAAAGTAAGAGTTTTGGTGGCCTTTCCCTAATTGTAGACAAGTAAAGAACATTGTATTTTGTGCACATCTGAGTTATGTGTTAAAAATTGAATCCTGGGGCCTCCCTAGTGGCACAAGGGGTTAAGCACCGCACTATGAAGCAATCCACAGCTTCTGCAGCACAAGTTCGATCCCCGGCCGGCCAGGGAGCAACACACATGGTGCATCAGACCTTTCCTGGATAGCCCGCTGCTCCCCTCAGTAGTATAGTTCATTCAGTCTGTCTGTTCTGTTCCCCACTTTGTCTCTGGTGAATCCCCCCACTACCCCCACACCTCTGGCCTGTATCCCAGCTCTTGTATGCATACATAAATAAATCTTTTTAAAAAATCGAATCCTGCATATTCTCATGCTATTTTCTTTACTTCCTTTATTATTTATTGTTTTCTACATTGGTTTCAAATATACACTTCACTTCAAATCAGGAGTAATTTCTATTTCACACTGTGAATTGCTGACATCGGAAAGATGATGCTATAAAAATAGTAACAAAGACCTCGAATTTGACTCATCATGAAACTGGAAATTCCCCTTTCAAAATAAAGACTTAGCATCTTTCTTGTAACTGACATTCCTAATTCTAGCCATATTATCATTCTCATTTTTTCTGCTAAAACTGGAAATTTTTTCCTAAAGCATCTTTACTTTCTGTTTTACCCTGTGCCTCTTTTTTGTACAAATGAGACAAAGTGCTTTAAAAGCTGATTATAATTTTGAAAATCTCAAGAGTTTTAGTAAATTTTAGAGATGAACTTTTTCAATAGAAGGGCCCCCATTACTCAAATCTTATAATATAGGAACTTATTGACTTGGCTTATACTTAGGCCAAAACGTACAATGGTCTTGGAAGGAAACTAGAATTTCCTTTTACTAGGAATGGATTAAAGTTTCCTTTCTAGAAAATACATTCATAATGGCATTCTGTTCAGAGTCATGCCTGTGCAGGTGTGACTTGGCAGGATTTGGGAGGCATAATAATAGAAGATATTGTTATAATTGGATTCATTTCATTCAGATTGTGCAGGATGAGTTTCTAATCTACTCAGGCAATAAGGATTAAATAAACTGCATAAAATACAATTCTCAAGAGGTACTAGTTCCTATGAAAAATGTCGTATTTTTGAAACTTGTAAGTTATCCCACTGTTAATTGTCTTTATCCTGCTGTCTTGGTTTAGTCATACCTAAGGGCTTGCATTCCTTCTCAACTAGACCTAATTTTATGCTCTGACAATTCCACAATTCTCTCAGAAATTTGCTTTCAATGTAGCCAGGATTGTACACATGCATTTCAAGTTGTGGTGCCTAAATACTTCCCTTGACGAAGCATCAGCTGTTACTCTAACACAGGCTTCTTCCTTTTGCAGAGTTTACTCTTGGGAAAGTGAGTTGTCATACAATCTCAGTGAAAACATGATAGACTCTACAGTGTGTGAAGCATTTACACAAAGATAAGAGTGTCTGGAGAAAACACGAAAGCAATAGGAGTGAGCTGGCAACTGTGAGTGGGATCAGTCTTGGTTAATAATCTACAGAACAGGATTCAGCAAACTACATTCGGGGTGCTAAAAATGGGGCTGCTGCCCATTTTTGTAAATAGTTTTACTGGAACACAGTCACCCTCAATGGTTTCATTTTCATATTGTCTTTGGCTGCCCTCAAACTACAATGACAGTACTGAGTTGTTGCAACAATGATCATATGCTCCCCGAATTCTAAAATATTTACCATCTGGATTTTTTATAGAAAAACTTTGCCAACATCTAGTCTAGAATCTGGGTGGTGGGCACAGTATACTCAGTCATTACATTTTCTCCTGACATCACTAATAAATTCAGGCCATTCTTACCAATGAACTTAGTAAGATCTCAGAATCCTTCCCAGTATAGGCAGACATCAATATTCACTCCAAGTTGCCATCAGTTTAGAGTTTCAAAAATTTGTGGGGTCATACAGAGCAACAGAAAGGAAATGCCATTTCTCCCAAATATAACCTGATGATTAAATCCAGGCTGTTCTCTAATTATCCACTTTTCTAGATTTATGTGAAGTTAGATATACTCTCTACATATGTCCTGTTTTCTAAACTAGATCACTGGACTGGTAGGAGCCACAAAGGATCACTTACTTCTCCTCTTTCATCTTTGCAATTCCCTACAACTTGGTAACTACACCATCAACCAAACTGAACCATTTCCAAGAATTGTTACGAAATTTTTTTTCTGTAGGGAAGGAAAAAGTCACCTTCCATAGCAGCTTTAGACTGTCTAATGAATCGATTTATTTTTCTTTCTATTTTCTTTTTTTTTTTTAGCTTCAAACCAATTTCATCCTTCTTTGTCATTTTAGAAAGGTCATCATTCTCAGTACTTTCCCTCTTAACAAATTGCCTTGTCACAAAGCTTTTTTGTTTTTTAAGAATCAGGCTTACAATAGAGTTTTCACGCTATGCTCCCTAGCCAAAGAGAGAATATAACTGCATTTGTCCTTAACCAACAACCCCTCACCACCACCCTTTCCCTAAGTATATGCCAAGAAAAACTACAGAGGAACAATAATTTATACTCAAGTCTTAAAATGAGTTACTTTATTCTTTTCTAACTAAATGAGAATGCACTTAACAAAAGCACTTAAAAGTGCAATGGAATTCCCATGATACAAAAACAGTTATTTATCCTCTGCTTAAGTGCCACATAATGAGATATTATTAATAAATGAAATTTGATCTTCCTTGGAAACTACAAAGTTTGAATCTCTTTCCCACCAGTGATGAGGTCTCTTTCTCAATGCCAGCCCACAAAGGAAAAGCAATTTCACTTCAGAAAGTCCAAAGATGTAAATCAAAGGTTTTATAACTTCACTGTTGGGTTTTCTGGTGATGCACTTCACAGGTATCAAATTATAAGCATCTGAATCAGTAAGTGTTGAAGATTATTAAAGGTTCTCATATTCCCAGAAAATCTTAATAGCAAAATGATCACTGAAGAACCAATGTCACTTCCTTAAATATTTCACAAAAATAATGTTAACATAGTTATTAACACAAGTTACTCTTTTTTTGTACTTTTCATATCTTTATTATTTAATAACCATTCTAAACTTCAAAATTAAGAATGCAAGATGCACATCTATTATGTAGTAAATGGCTGATACTCTGAAATTTTGAAAATCTGAGACTCTGAGATGTTTAAAATGAAAACAGTATGGATACCAAGATTTGTTTTTTGAAAGCTCTAAAACACCTCTTTCCAAGGCATTTCATATACAGTCACTAATCATGGTTGTTCCATGCTTGAAATCTCAACTTGAAGATATTTTTCAATTCTTTAAGAGCAGAGGAACAGAGAAGGAAGGATATTCTCACATCTATGCAAAAATACTGTTAAAATATCTATGATGCTTTTCATATTTTATCAAATGACCCAAACACTAGACATCCTATACCTAAAATCCTGCTCTACTACAAAACAATGGTGTTCTAAAGAGGACAAAGAGTCAAGCATTATTAATATGGGAAATCAAACAGGGACAAAAGGGCATGGGTAACTCAAATATAAATATTAGCATGATGGATTATTCAACATAAAGGTTAGGTGATTTGTCCAAGGTCACAGAAGAGTTTATATAAAGCAGGGACTGTGTTAGAATATTTTAGGCATTTGCACACTCCGGCATTTTCTATAGGGTATCAATTCTGTCTCTAAGACCTATGACAGCAGTAATCTATTACCACAGACATCATTATTGGCAGGTGAGTTCTACAGTACAGCAAATTACTGTTCTACATTTAATCAGAGGTAAACTCTCCCAGGACCTTCCAAACCTCTCTAGAACAACAGGTGGGAAGACAGTCACATTATGCCCAGGATTTCTTTATAGAATTATAATGAAAACTATAAACTCTTTAAATCTTTAAAAAATTGGGCTTGTGTATTTAGTCAAAGTCTGACTGGTGAAGTTCCAAAATTCTGTCTGCCAGATACACCAAGGAACAAGAGCATTTTAAAGAGAAATAACCTGAGGAAATAAGAGACTAAAATTTATGGTAGAAAAGGTAACTGAAACAGGCATTGAAAACTCTCTCCTGCAGCATCAATTTTTCCTCTCTAACGGAGTTACTCACTTTCCTTTGCTTTTCCTTCTTCTCTCTTCTCAATAACAATCAACAAAAACAGACTCCCCTCCCTGACCAAAAAAAAACAACCTTCCCCTGCCAGCTAAAACCGTATTTCTGTGCAAAAATGTTCAAAGGGAGTTGCCTATACATATTATTTCCCTGCCCCAATTCCTTTCTTCTCATCTGTTTTCAGCCTACTTCCTTCAGGTTTTCATCACCCATCACACCAACAAACTGCTCTTATTTACAAAGGTCACCAGAATTCCCTGCAATGCTATTTCCAAAAGCTACTTCTTGGTCTTCTTGTACCTGACTTTTGAGCAGCTTCTAATGCTATTGAGTTCTCCCTCCACAGGGTACACTTCCTTCACTTGGCTTCAAGATTCCCACATTCTCTTCGGTTCTGCCTTTTATCTTGTCCTTAGTCTGAATCTTTTGCTATGTGTCCTTTATCACCCTGATCTCCTAACTCAAGTGCTCCTACTTTGCACCAAAGCAGCAACCTAACAGGTACCTCTTCTTGCTCACTTGCTCCCTAGTTGTCTCTTCTCACCTCAGGTGCTTATTTTAAATTAGAGCAAAAGCAAGTGGTAGGTCCATGGCCTGCAAAGTTCTAATAGCTTGCCCTTCCCCAACCCTGGATCCTCCCTCTAATCCCACCATTCATTTTCAGACTTCATCTATAACTTTCCCTGTGCTCACTCCATTCTGGCCTCTTTGCTGTCTCTCATGCATCAAACATGTTCCTCCCCTCAGCCTTTGCACTGACTATTTCCCCTGTCTACAACTCTTTGCAGATAGCACTCTGATAATACTCCCTTGTCTCCTTTAATTTCTGTTCAGATATCCCTTCTCTATGAAGACCTATCTTGAAAACCCTTTACAAGATTACAACAAACTGTGTCCCTTCTCCTGCTCTATTTCTTTTCTCTATAATACATATCAATACCTAACATTCCATTAAATTCATTATGTCTAATATTTATTGCCATCTTCCTCCATTAGGATACAAGGTCCTTGAAGACAAGGATTTTTATTAGTTTTGTTCACTTATGTGAATGTATACCCAGAGGAGACTTAGCATTCAATTAGTGCTCAATAAATGCATGAGAAAGCAAATGAATGATAAACCAGAATTTGTGGAGTACAGAAATAACATGATAAAAAATTTTGAAAACTAGACAATATCTGATTTTGATTGTAAATTATGCATTACAGCTTTTCCCTAACTTTTCCATGGCCTCATTGCACTTTCCCCTTGAAAGTAACTAAACATTGGCAGCATTCCTGTTGATCATGTAGATAACAACATATGCCTTTACTCGCTGGAGTTAATGAGTCTCTCTATGAGACAGAGGATTCTTGTATTCCAGTGTCAAAAGTGAAATAATTATTCACATACAGAAAATAACTAATGACACCATTGATCTAGAAACTAGAAAACTAGTTTCCTAAAATAATCATATAATTGGGTATATTAAAGTCCATAGGCATGAGTCAGTAGACTAAGCCAAATAATGTTCTTTAAGTGTCTCTAGTGTTAAAAATCAGATAACTCAAGATGTGCAATTGTAAATTAGACAAATTTTAAACCAAGGGAACTCATCGATTTCTTCTTTACTCTCCACTGAAGTGAAAAACTTATGGAAAAAAAACTGAATTTTTACATGTTTGCTTTCTCCTGAGTTCTACCTATTGGTGTAAGTATTTCATGAGATTAATTCTTTTTATGTCTGTGTTTATTTTCTGTGAAGTGCCTAAATAGCTTTCCCATCCATTTTTCCATCAGACTATTTATCTTCACTTCCTGATGTAGATAATATTTACATATTACTGATATTAATAGTTAAGTGTACAAATATCTTCTTACAACTTATTACATGTAATTTATTCTTCAGGCATCTTTTGACAGAGATTTTTCATTTCAATATTACAAATTTTATATAAGTTAGCCTTAATGTTTAGCACTTTAGCTGTTGTGTTAACCTCTGCCAATACCACACTATTTTAATCAGTATAGCTTTATATTAATTCTTACTCTGCCAGGCCAATCCCCTAACACCATAACACTATTCAGCTTCTCTTAAAAAAAAAAGATTTATTTGTTCATGCATACAAGAGCTGGGGTACAGGCCAGAGACGCAGGGGGTGAGAGGATTCACCAGAGACAGAGTGGGGAACAGAACAGGCAGACTGACGGAAATACACTGCTGAGGGGAGCAGCGGGGAGACAGGAGAGGTCTGATGCACCATGTGTGTTGCTCCCTAGTTAAATATCAAGAAATTAAGGTAACATTGGTTACAACAGTATATGACTCAGGGGCAGGTGCAATATTTTTAACCAATAATATAAACTGGAGTGTGAAAAATCCCTAAGCAATCTATAAGATGATTAGAGAGAATTTGGTAACTTGTTACTAGTTTATTAAGACTTCCATCTTAGTTATACTGTAATCTATCTCTAAGGGCTAACACATTATAGTAATTTCAATACCTGTAAACAAAAAGCCCAGGAGTTTCAAGATTCATGTGTGAAAGACACAGAAATATAATTTATATTCTGTAAGCAAATAATAAATGCACGATTATGTTAAACAATTATTTGATTAAATTATCCAGTAAAACAAGGTGCAAAAAATTTTTAATTCTACTTTTAGTCTGCTTACTCAGTTAAAGGTGTCATATATGAAAATCACAGATTTCTGATATTTGATTATTTGTTCCCTCATACACTCTCCCCATGGCCTCCTAATAAAATAGTGACAATCCTGGAGAATCAAATATACTGAATGTGACATTCTGAATTTTTTTTCCATCTAGGTAAGGTAACAATAGCCAATTCTATTTGGTCAGAATTGGCTAGTTTATGTTATTGTAACAAATAACTCCAAAACCACATGTCCCAAAATGACGGGTTTATTTTGACACAATCTCTCATCCTCATGAAGGGATGCAAACTGATGGAGCCTTCATCACTGGAACATCATCAGTCAGTAAAGCACAGTTAAAAGAACTTAGAAAACCCTACCTTAAAGCTAACAGACCTAAAAAGACCCTCATTACGTCTCCTTTCTTTCTATTGGCCAAGTCAAATTATATATCTATGTCTAACTGAAGTTTCTCAGATATAACTGGAAGGTCGTAAAATTTTAGTGAACATTCTTAATGATGAGGGTACAACAGTTATATTCTGGGTAAAATGAGCTTCTACATAAAATTATGTTCACTGTCTCTGATACTGCTTCCTGTTCACTTTCAAATATCTACATCCTTCAGAATCTTAAGATGCTCTTCTCTAACCCATAAAGGATTTATTTCCTAAACTGCTAACCTCTAGACTGCTTCCGTGCCTATTTAAACACCATAATTTATATATACAGCATAATGTCATGCATAAATGCGTATTTGCTGTTGAAATAAAATAAAGTAAAATTTGAACAGTGCTGCCATTTGGTCATAAAGCTCCTATTATGTTTAAGGAAAACATTCATTGACAGTTTGACAGATTATCATATTTTACTTCCTAATAATATCCGCTAAAAATCCAGAGGACATATAGAGCAAGGGCACAGCCTGGTAGGAAACCAGAATTCAAACTGAGCCAAAATGGACTTCCTGATATCACAGGATGAATCTGTAACACAGCCTCCCAATCATTAAGCATTAAGATGATTTTCAAATTCTCTCTTCTAAAGACAGTCAAGCATTATCCTCAGATGAAAATTACATTCCACCTTGTAAAGGTTAGTTTTCCAAATTATCAGAAATAATTAACTTGGAGATAATAATAGCATAACAGGACTTATGTTGGAAAATGATCAAGAATGTCATATGAAATGTTCAAGGAGCCTGAACTCTATTCTGGATTCTACTTTCCTAGTGATACACTCCTCTGTTTTCATTTCTCATTGATTTCATTGATTTTATTATTAATGCTAGTTTGTGAGGGATCCATTCAGGGGTATACTACTATAACTGGTATGAAAAACTCAAACTATAAATGAGGTCAATATATAACAGAGGAGGAGCGCTATATCCTATCAAGAGTCAATAGAATTGGAGTGCAACACTTAAAACTGACACGATATTTATTGCTTTGCATCTAATCATTTTGTTTGTTGTTTTTTCAGGGGACAGGGAAGTTGTACTTTCTTGGATATTTAAATGAGTCTCACTGAAACATCTGGGAATTGAAAGCAGATGAAACAAGTATGCACTTTAGAGCAGGATAAGAAGAATAGAGACATTTGCTATAAAGGCTGGGGTTAGAGGTGGGAAAGAATGTTCCAGACAAATAGCACATGCAAAGCAGCAGAGATAAAAGGATGAGTGAGCATTATATGTGCAAGGATCTGAAAGAGTTCAAGAAAGCCAGACTGTAGCGAGGACAGTGGAAGTGGCATGTGTTGAGATTATACTTTGCATAACTTTATGAGCTGTAGGCAAGAGTTTAGACTTAATCCAAATGGCAAAGAAAACCACTAAAGGATGTTAAATATAGACACTGCATTATGTGGTTGCTTAATATAAACACAACATAAATTTAATATAGTCATACCCTATTATATCCATTTTCATCAGGAGAAACCAACTATTCTGGAGTTCCACGTGAATCCTCCCCAAGTTAAGATACTTAACTACTGGGAATTTGAGTACAGGTCATTTCATCAGGAAAGAAGAACGCTGTTGCAGTTAACTTTACAATTACACAACCTGAATGATATTTTCAGTGCTCTTTTTGGACTATTTGTATTTAGCCACCTTAAGCAACATGTGTATATTTTATAACAGTGATAATCACTTATAGCTTGGTAAATGTGTTATTATTTACATAGTTTTTATTTCATTGGTATTTACTCTTTTGTTAGGAGTTTTTATTAAGTTTAAATTACTAAACACTGGACATTATATGTGAGTTCTAAGGTAAGTATATTTTTAAATATAAAGAATACAATAGTTATAAGAGGAATTACAAGAGGAGGTATACTGCCATGTTACAGAGTAATTTCTGCAGAGAATATTGCCTAAGAGTGCATGTTAAGATAACCAACATTTCCCTAATGTTAGCTAGTGAAGTAACTGTTAATTGCTGGAATAACTGGATTTTCTTAATAAGAATCTTGTGAAGCAATTGTTAATTGCTGTAATAACTGGATTTTCTAAATAAGATTTCATCTATCGGTATAAAATGAATGTCCATTTCATATTTCAATGATGCATAGAAATGTCTCTCATTTTAAAATAATGATAATTATATATGTTTACTTTTGAGATTACACAGACTGCTTTAGAGAAATTTTATTGGGGAAAAGGCAGATAAGAATAGATGTCCCTTTGCCAAGGTTCCTGACAGCAGCTCTATTGACAATTTGAACCAGATAATTCTTTGTATGGACTGCCCTGTGCACTGTGGGATGTTTACCAACATCCCACACCTCTACCCACTAGAGTCCTGTCCCCACTGTGACAATCAAATATGTCTTCAGACATTGCTGAATGTCCCATGATTTCTGAGAACATTGCCAGAACCGTCAGGTGAATAATGCAGTAGTTGTACTAGGTGGTATGGACTGAAGGGGGAACAGCAAGAATGAAGAGGAGTAAAATAGGCTGAAGACAAACATTTGGGAGGGAAAAGCATCTGAAATGATGACAGACTGGAAATGGGAGATACCAGAGAAAAAGGAAATAAGGGTGACTACCAATTTTGTACCATGATGGACTGCATGGCGCCATCTATTGAGTTAAAGAATAAAAGAACTAATAACATTGGGGGGTATTGAAAAAATCATTAACATAATATTTTCATGTTGTTTTGAATTTGGGATTACTAGTACACATCAAAATCAACGATTTTGTTAAGAATAAAAAGTACTAGATTTCTTTAATGTCAAATTATTCCATGATTCCTAAAATACTTGCTCTTACTATCAGCCCTATAACTTTGAATATTACTAAAAGTTATTTTCAGGGCCTCCCCGGTGGCGCAGCGGTTGAGCGCTGGGTTGCAAAGCTGCCCACAGCCTCTGCAGCACTGGTTCGATCCCTGGTTGCTCCCTAGCCACTGGAGGACGGTCCTGCATGGCGCACAGTCCTCTCCTGCCGCCCGCTGCTCCCCTCAGCAGTGCACTTCGGTCCTTCTGCCTGCTCTGCTCCCTGCTCTGGCTCTGGTGAATTCTCTCACCCTCCCGCACTTCTGACAGTACCCAGTGCTTGTATAAATAATAAATAAATAAATAAATAAATCTTTTTAAAAAATGTTTTTTTCAGCATTTTATATACTGTCATTCAGCCTTAGATTTCAGGTATCATTTATGGTGTATAACATCATACATATTTATCCTCTGCAATCTTCATTAATTCTCTCAGGTAATTTTCTAGAAAAAATACACACACACACACTGCTTTCTCAACATACCTGGAAATACATGCAGTGTAAACAAGAATTTTTCATAAAATAGTAATAATATCATACATTATGTGAATAGACATTCAATCTGCAAAAACCAATTACTAAATTATAACAGTTCCTTCTTTCTTTCTCACAACAAAGAACAAGGAACCCTTGGGTAGCCCCTTACTTTCAGGTTCAACTTCTAAGGGTTTTCTTGGGCACCAGCACATGCATTTAACAATCTCACAAATGGCCAGAGACTCCTTTTTACTAACTCTACCTTAGTCAAACTGGAATCTCTTCTAGGTCCACGCTGGGTCCATCTACCTACCTGCCATGACTTCCCCTTTCACGGTCTTTCAGTAAGCCACAGAACAGGCAGTACTGTTCCACTAGAGTTATGCTGTAATACAGCACTCGTATTGACAGTATCTAAAGTCTATCTTGTAGTTAAAAAACATGAATCATCTTTGCTCACATCTGTTGATTCTTTTTTTTAAAGATTTATTTATTTATGCATACAAGAGCTGGGGTACAGGCCAGAGATGCAGGGGGTGAGAGGATTCACCAGAGACAGAGTAGGGAACAGAACAGGCAGACTGACGGAAATACACTACTGAAGGGAGCAGCGGGGAGACAGAAGAGGTCTGCTGCGCCATGTGGGTCACCTCTCTGGCCGAGCGGGGATCGAACTCATGCTGCAGAAGCTGCGGATTGCTTCATAGTGCAGTGCTTAACCCCTTGTGCCACCAGGGAGGGCCCCCACATCTTTTGATTCTTAAGTGTTTCTAAACACCTTTTGATTCTACCTCTAAAATGTCTCTTGAGTCCATGCCTTCTCTCCCCCTAGCTGGTCCAAAACACTTAAAGAGGTCTCCCAATGGGTCAATCTCTATCTGCTGTTACTGATTTTCTACACTCCCCACAAAATTGCCTTTCATAATATATAAATCTTGAAATATTTCTTTTCTTCATTACAAGGTTTCATTTACACACAGGAAATAATTTAAAATTCTTAACAGTATTAAAAGTATTCCCCATCTGGTCCTCTACTATTCTTTTTAGCTGCATTTCTACTTAGTTTTAAGATTTATTTCGATGGACTGACATAAACTTTGTGTTTCTTTAGACTGAACCTCCTATCATCCCTTGAAAACATCACACACTTTAAAATATTTCTGTAAGACTATTTCAGGCTATTTCTACGAACTGGAATTCCCTTTCTTTCCCCTTTCACTCAGTGAAATCCATTTATCTTCTTCAAATCCAATTCAAACGTCATGTCTTCTGTGGAATTCCCTTATCCTATCTGTCAGAAATTAATAATTCCCTCCACTGTGTTCCCATAGCCCTAAGGTAGTCACTTCTGTTATAGCAGTCAATACTGTTTGACACAAAGTAAAGCAACATTGTGTGTGTGTGTGTGTGTGTGTGTGTGATCCCAGCAAAGTAAGACCATCTTAAAGAAGAGAAACTGACTTGTTCATATTTGTTAGTGTTACATGAAGTCTATTAAATTTTCTGAGTAGAGAGACTTCCAATAAAGGTTGGAGGAGTTAAAATCACTATCTGAAGAGATAAGCCTTTGGCATCATCTCAACTGCAGGCTTAGCAGGCACATCATTTCCTAGAGAAGAACACTAGTACCTTTCCTATCATGGTTTGACTCCTCTGTTATTCAATCCTCGTGCCCTACTCTGACATCCTATCCCCTCTCCAACCTCTCTGCACCCTCATTATAGTATCTTGGTATTCTAACTATATGGATTCTCCTTTATAGAAGGTGCCTCAAATCCTTTCTCAAAGTATGTTTGGCAATAGATATAGATTTCATTTGACATCTCTGGCTAACAGGATGTATGTTTCACTTTAGCAACAAGCAGAAATGGTAAAATTCAAAGTTGAAATTAGCTACTTATGAAGTCAGATTGGATTTTTTTAAAGGATGAACTCTACAACAGCCAGATATCATGTGAAGTGATGTAATCAGAAGCACACAGAATCACCTAAGCAGTATTCTTACCCAAAAAGTTGACACTGACTCTAATCAATCCTCTAGACTAATACCTATTGTAGAAAATACATGAGACAACAGATCAAGTTAAATAACATCACAAAGAGAACAGGAAAAACAAAATAAGGGGCAAAATCTGCAGGAATAATTTAATTAAGAAAAGAAATATATATCTTTTAACTGACCTAGTTTTTGCAACTAGTCACTGGCAAAATATGAAAAAAAAAGTATAAGGTAAGAAGTTAGCAGTATCAAAGAAAAAGAAAAAAATTAGAGCCTGTAGAAGGACCCACCTATTTTGAAATGTGTCTGAGGAGTTATGAAAAAGAAAGAACAGTTCTGTAACTCCTAGACACAGAGACCCTGAACTATGGATGCCATGAAAGGAAAAATGTGATTACCAAGTTTTTCCTGGCCTACCATTCATCTTTGGTAATTCTGCCAGACTTTCTCTACTTGTTTTAATTTTCTACAAAATTGAGACTACAGCACTGAAATAATGGGATGGCAGGCTTTTGAGTGTCACCAATTGATTGAATGACTTTCCTCAACATTGGTGACAACTCTAGTGTCTGGCTCTGTTAGAATAAATAAACAAAGGCCTAATTCAATTGTTAAGAAGCAAAGAACAGATTCCTGACTTGCTTCACTGAGTTACAGTGTGCACTTGACATATTTAAAAAAGAAACAAAAGTAGTAATTGCAAAGACTCCAGGAAAAAAAAAAGTTCCCCATTAACTGATGATCCTATTAAAAAATGTAAGGGCTTCCTTATCATTGTCAGTTTCCCAGGTCATATTGAAGTCACATTCTACCTGTTCCTTACTTAATTTTCTCATGTTATACCCAGATGTCAATGTATTTAACTTCAGAGGGAAATCAATTTGTCTTTAAAAAAAAAAAAGTGAGGATGTGAGGAGGTATTGCTTTTTATTACCCAGTGCCTTCATCCTTTTACCCTCAAATACTGAAGAAAGGGAAAGCTAAAGGATCTGCTTTGTCCTTTCAAGTGGGAAGAAAACACAGGAAAAAAATCTTTAGCTAAAGTCACTGAATGGCATGAGACTATTAAAAACTGTTATTTATTTTTAGGTATTGCTGTGATGCATCTAAACATATACACATGGAAGGCGTATCAGTTGGGATGTGACAGAAAGAAAAGTCATCTCAGTTTTGCCACTAGAGGGACCTCAGGAGAGTAACTTCTTATGATAACAACAAAAACAGAAATCATACAGCCTATCTCACATACAAATAGGGTAATGAATGTGATGACACTGTAGAATCGTAAGCACTTTGTGACTATGGGAGCAAATAAGTTCCCCCAAATTAAGATGGTAATTTTTGAATCCAAATAATGAAGCAAGCACATCCATTAATTACATTTACAGTTGTTTAAGAGCAATTAACAGGGGTCCTGAACAGAACTTTCAGCTAAGGACAGAGCCACCCTGCCCACTCTGACAGGGGTCTTCTTATACCTTGCTGAAACTTAATATCTAACGAAAGAGTTGGAGTTTGTGTGAAAACAACCAATACCAGAGGTTCAGGGACGCATCTTGTACATCTATGTACTATTATGATTAATGGGTTTGGGTATGGTTCACAGGAACAGGTTAAGACAGATGAAGGAAACAATGGGGAATCTGGCTCTCTTCCCAGAGTAGAGCAACTATCTGTCACAGACCTAAGATGGTGTTGACACAAGATGGCGTCACTTTGGTTTTCCTACAATCACTATCTAAATGTTAAAAGTAACTACTGCAAGGTTTGTTGCCTTTCTGGATATTAAGTGGCAACCAAAAAATTGCATTACCAAAAAGAGTCTATATTACATGGGCCAGGTAAAAGTCAGAAGTCTTTTTGTAATCTAGTAATCAAAAGATTGCTATTTCTCTAACAGATGAAAGGCACATTCTCATTTCCTTAACCAAATGAAAAAAAAAATTAAACCCTATAAGTACGTCAGCTCTTGCAATCTTACAAATTAATTAGAAGCCTAGTTTGTTTTATTCTAGTAGCATTGTTAATAAGTTTTATCAAAGATCAAACTGAAAAGAAAGTTATGTCACCCAATTTCTTATTCTACTAAGAAAACCATTTTCTTATTCTAATATTTAATCTCCTTTGAGAGCATAGTGATATCTGGTGTAAGAATCTTGCTAAATGTTTGTGCTATTTTCCCCCATCTATTTTTGAAAAGATTATCTTAATTTAGTGATTTGATTATAATACTGGAATTTAGGAAACCAAGTAGCCCTCTTTTTCTTACCTGGAGCATGTGCCCTATGGTTGACCCACAAATTGGACTGGGAATCTTATGTTCTCCTACTTTCCGTGTACCACTGGAAGCCACTTCAAGGATACAGGCTTTAGAGAGTAATGTGTTACTGAGACCGTCTGACCCGTGTACGCAAATGAATTACATTAAGACCTCTTAAGATTATAAATTCTACAGATTCTGGTGGGGGCATAAAGAGATCTATTTAATCTTTCTCTGTCAAAGACAAGCCTCATATGTAAGTTCCCTTACATATATGGCTTAGTAAAACTGCACCTGCCAATCTGGAATTGTCTGCCTCTTTCTTTAGTGTCTCCCTGTCCTCCATGTATAGAAGCCTGTTTCAAATTTCACCTAGGGAACTCCCAAATTTGCAAACCAACACGCCTACAATATTGAAGAGTTAATTCTAAATGCTCTGAACATTGAAAAATATAACTGGCAAAGTAAGTATAATTTGTGTGTGTGCATTTAAAGTAAATTCTAAATAACATCATTTTATTGTTAAGGACCCATGTGATAAATAATGTCTAAGATAAAAATTAATTTGCTACTTAATGGTTCAGTAGGTGGAGTAGGAGCAAGGTACTTATTTATATACTTTATACTATTTACTTAACTGATTTAATATATAAGTTTTCCTCAAATTCTAAAGCCCCTGCTCTCTTATAACCACATGACACACATTCCAGGATTAGTCTGTGTTGTCAAATGTAACAGCAAGGACATTTTGCAGGTGAGAGAAACCACAGTCTTGATGATACAGGTTTCCCTCATCTGAAATTACAACATTCCCCTTTGGTGTGACTTTATAGGTTATTTGAAGGTCTGGAAATGCTAGTATCTTTAATTTACGCGAGAAAATTTTGTGCATTCCAAGACCCAAGAAACAACCAAATCATACCAAAGGGAAAAGCTCTACTTTCGGATAGTGGGGGAAACCTGTATTTACAATCCTGAGTCTATCTTTATATCTAATGACTGATGCCCACATGACTGATGCCCCATTGGTCAACCATAGACTACCTAGCTCTATGGCACTAGCTATTCCCTCAGTAATGGCTTTCTATTTCAATCCTTTAGTTTTAGGATTCCAGAATTAGAAAAAATCATACACATAATGTCATAGACCAACTGATCATTTTAGAGATGAAAAACTGAGATCAGGGGATATAATCTGCCAAAGGTCACACGCCATTTTATAAATTTGACTTAACACTAAGATTGATGGATTAACATGAGAACAAAGCTTAGTTCAAAAGGATCAGTGCATCCTTTTGGAGAAGCTCAAATTTGAGAAATTCTATATTTATAAAAGGGTGGACACTTCATTTCTGCTTCCATCAATCTGTCATTTTGGGCTTATTCACTTAAATTCCTGGATCTCAGTTTTCTACTCTATAAGATAATCAATCAATTACTCTTGAGATCTCCAAAAACCTTTATTTTAGCAAATGAGAAAAGAAAAAATGTTTATTTGTGACAGTTGAAAACAGAAGAAATTCTAGTGTAAACACTAGATTGGGGGTATAAAATAGAATATAGTAATAGCTAACATTTACTATGTCCCAATACTGAGTTAAATGTCCTCCATTAGTTTATTTTACTTAATCCTCACAACTCAAAATACATTTGGCTATTATGTTGATGTTGCAGGAAAGAAACTGAAATTTAAAGAGGTTAAGTAGCTCAGTCAACGTTTTTCACATAGTAAGCAGAGCAACAAAGTTTTAAACGCACATTTTCTAACTCTATAGCGATGCTTTTAAATACTGTACTGTCCTTTTGATGACTTGTTTTGCTGTCATATTTCTTAACTAGTCACTTTCTGGACTTTTTTTTTCTGAGAACAAACATGCTGCTCCATGACTCCTGATAAAATCCAATTCCTAGCTCTGTGGGCAGCCATTCACTCCATTTCCGATCCTGCTGGCATCTGTAAATTAGCCTCTGGTAATTATCTGTGTAGGAAGCAGCAGGCAATGTACAGAATAATGTAACTGTTTGGTCAGATTCCAATGTGGGAATTTAGCATTCTTGAGTCATAAATCAAACGACCATGGCCCAACTTGAGGATGTGTTAGTTCAAACTTTAAAAATAGGCTTAACTGCTGTAGCTGTGGGCAAATATACCTTCATACTCCTGAAACAGTAAATTCCTCAATCTGCAAGAAAGAACAGGTGCTCACACCTTGCCCTCAAAGACAACTGATTCCTACTCTGTTTGACCAGATGGTGAGTACAATTTGGGGGCATCTGTTCTCCTTTGAGATTGTCTTGTCTTCAGTACCAGAAGTCATACACAGGCACTAGAAATGTAGCCTTAGAAATTACTTTAATTCAAAATTAGGATTCAGGCTCAGTAACAGGAGAAAAACTACTCAAGAGGCCTAAAAATTCATTCTGATTTGTGCTTCATTATAATCCTACACCATGGAACATTCATTATATTTTATTTTATAGTGTTTCTCTTTGGGGGAACAGAATGGAGCACCCGGGAGAGATGAAATTAGAACAACCCAAGAGACTAGGTCATTTTGTGCTTAAGGTAGAGGTTGACAAACTACAGCCTGTTGGCGAATTCACCTAACACCTGTTTTTATAAATAAAATGTTATTAGAAGTCAATCACACCTATTTGTTGATGTATTGTCCAATTGTGGTATTCTTACTACCACAGGAGAGTTAAGTAGCTGCAGCAGAAACCACATGACACATAAAGCCTCAAATATTTATTATCTGATACTTTATAGAAAAACTTTGCTGGCCATTGACTTAGGCATGGTTAAAACTCTGAATGTATGTACTTCTTTGGAAGTTTCTTATGACTATATCTATAAGGAAAAAAGCTCAGATCAGGCAATGCATTTTATCACACTTGAAAAACAGCAGTTTAACAATGTACTATCAGCTCCTCTAAACAGCATCAGTTCCATTAGTAACTGATATGATACTCTTCCCACAACTACACACACAAGTGTGCTGCATCCTATATGCAACTACAGACTAGAAGATAAAGAATCAAGAAAATAATCCTATTTACAATCACACCAAAGAATTAAAAATCTAATAAAGGAGGTGAAAGATATGTACTATGAAACTATAAGACATTATTGTAAGGAATAGGATAAAACACAAATAGTTGCTCATGAAATGAAAGAACTAACATTGTTAAAATGGCCATCTCGCCTAAAGCAGCATACAGATTTAATAAAATGAAACTTCAAAAGCATTCTTCAAAGAAATAGGCCAAATATTACTGAAATTTGAATGGAACCACAAAAGATCTCAAATAGCCAAAGCAATCCAGATAGAAAAAGAATGGAGGTATTACATGCTCAGACTTACTACACTACAAGGCTATAGTAATGTAAACACTATGGTGTTGGAATAAAAATAGATACACAGATCAATGGAATAGAAGGGAGAGCCCAGAAATAAATGCACACTTACATGGACAGCTAATTGACATCAAACAAACCATTATAAAAAGCAGAAAGGAAAGTCCCTTTAACATATGGTTTTGAGAAAACTGGACAGTCACATGCCAAAGAATGAAACTAAATGAAACTAAAGAATGGATAAAGACTTATATGTAAAACCTGAAACCTAAAATATATAGAAGAAAAGACAAGCAAAACACTCCACATTGTTGACTTCAGGAATGACTTTGGGGGCCCAACTCCAACAGCAAAAGAAACAAAAGCAAAAATAAAACAGGACTACAGCAAACTAAAAATCTACACAGCATAAGAAACTATCATTAATAAGAAACTATAATTAAAAGACATTAGAAAACAGTATGGAGGTTTTTCAAAAATAGATCTGACATAGATGAAGCAATTCCACTCCTATGTATCTATTCAAATACAAAAACATGAGTTCAGTTATTTATTCTCCTATGTTCATTGCAACATTATTTACAACAGCCAAAGTATTGAAACAAACTAAATACCCAAGGACAAATGAGTAGATAAAGAAGCTGTGGTATACCTACGCAGTAGAATAATTCTCAGTTATTAAAAAAATTTAATTCTATGCCATTTGCAATAGGATTATGCTACTAAGCAAAATAAGTCAGAAAGAAAATGATAAATACTGGATAATTTCATTCATTTGTGGTATATAAACAAAAGAATGAACAAAATACACCAAAACAAATCTTAGAAATCTGACTGCAGAACTGAAACTACCAGGGAAAGAGGGTAGGGATGGGGAACCAAAGCAGCATGTATCCCTACAGACTATGATAGAGTATTATATTACAGATAGAGTATTATATGGGTGCTTTGGTAATGGGCATAGTGTGATTACATATATATGAAGAGGTGCAAATCTATACCTTTAAAGTGGTTTACAATGTTATAACCAATGTTATCTCAATAAAAATAACACTTTTAAAACTTCTTTGAAAAAAATAAATGGCACTTAATATAAGTGAACCAAAGAATATCTTTTTTTATGCCAAAGTATTTGTTTTCTTTTTATTGAGATAGTGTTAGCTTAAAACCCTACATAGGTTTCAGATGTACAGTTTCTTATCCCACACCCACCTCTAAATGTCCACTCACCACAGACCAACAACAAATCAGCTCACTCTTCCTATCCACTCTCCTGTCTTTTCCCTGTGGTAACCACCAAATATAGCTCCTACATAAGTTAACCAGATCCTGAAAGAAATGATGTTTATAATATTCTGCCAAAGATCTCTGGTCTTCCTTTAGATTTCTATAATACAAAAAATGTCTGTTATCCTGAATGATCTTGGGATTCTACTGACAAAATACTAATGCCAAATAGCAAAAGAAATTCTGAGAAAAAAGGACAGAAATTGAAGCATCAGGTGATAGACCATTGAGGAAATAACCTAATTAATATTCTCACTTCAAAACACTAGAATTGAAATTCTCAAATTTAAAAGTTCACTGAAGCACAGTAGTATTCCATACTTTGGAAAGTTGGTGAACTGAAATGAGTCATTTAAGTAATGAGTGAGCACAGCTGACAGCCAGCTCCCACATCTCAAAATAGCTTTATAGTTCTCTGTTCACCTTCTAGATGAAGCAACATCCATAAAGTGATTATAAAAATGGTGTCCCAAGGAGAACCACCTGCTAGTGCTCATGACAAAAGAGAAAAAAAAGGGAAGAAGACTACAAAAATCATAGTCCTAATGCCACAAAATAGAAGGCTACATACACACTGTATAGCAATAGTCATATATGGGAACTTTGCAGAGTTACATTCCATGGTAGTGTCATGAAAGGAGGGGTAAACTGAGTACAAAAACAAAATATCTAACTGTGGTGCTACACATTCTATGACTTGCAGTGAGATCTTGTGTACAATCACTATAATATCAAAAAAAAACTAAGCTGGGCCTCCTGTGGTGCAGCAGTTGAGCACTGGGCTGTGAAGCTGCCCGCAGCCTCTGCAGTGCCTGTTCAATCCCCGGCCGCCCTCGAGGGTCCCACATGGTGCACAGACCTCTCCTGCCCCGCCCGCTGCTCCCCTCAGCAGTGTATTTCGTCAGTCTGCCTGTTCTGTTCCCCGCTGTGGCTCTGGTTAAATCTCTCACCCTCCTGCGCTTCTGACTATACCCAGTGCTTGTATAAATAAATAAATAAATCTTAAAAAAAAAAAAACAAAAAACTGAGCTGTGGGTTTTGAATGTTTCTGTGGTAACAAGGAATATATACAAGAATATCAATTAGGCTCTAGAGAATAATTTAATCATAAATTAAGAGTGAAGGCAAGGGCTTTCTCTACACATTATACATTGACTTACAGTGAATTTGAAAGGATTCAGGACATTTGACAACCAATGAAAAGAAAAAAATGGAAGAAGGAAGAGAGGGAGGATGGGAGAATGCAGACTAAGGGGGGAAATGAAGCAAGACAGTGAAAGAAATTGTCCCGATGCAGGATCAAAGGAAGAGCAAATATCTGAAGTTATTCACTACAGGATCCAGCAGGAAAGTTCAGATAACTATTTGGCATTCTCAAAACTATATATTTTTTTAGATTATCATCATAAAACAAAAGAATACTATATGGAGAGAATTGATCTGAATAATTTTTTAAAATGATTAAAATGGAATTGAATAAAATGGAAGCTATGAATAAGTAGGAGTTTAGATTCCACTCTGAGAATTCAATAAGGACATGTTATCTGCTCACCATTTTTCACTGTTTTTATTTATTATCATTTATTTTTATTGCTATAACTTTCATGACTTTTGATAAAAACATGTATGCAATTTGAGGCACATATACTATTTGGTCACAGGGCATGTGCATATTCAACATTAGTAGATATTGTCAAATAATTTCCTAAGTGGTCATACCAATTTTCACTCCCATCAGCACCATATGAGAATTTCAACTGCCCCACATCCTTGATAATACTTGACATTTACAATTTTAAAAATCTACAATTTTAAATGTATTTCTTCTGATACATTTGTGTATCACATTTGTGATTTGGATTTCCCTGAAGGGAGTGAATTTGACCACCATTTCATATGTTCCTTACCAATTGGATATGCTTTTTTGTTCATATGCTTTTTTGTTCATATGTTTTATCCATTTTCTGTTGTTCATTCTGTATTTTTCTTAATAACTTGTAGAAGTTCCCAAATATGGATGTAAGTCCTATTTGAGGCTTGCCCTTTCCTTCACTTTCTTAATCACTATTTTCATAAATACATTCTTAATTTTAGTACAGTCCAATTCATCAATTTCCCTCTATGTTTAGTCCTTTCTGTGTATTATTTTGGGTACTATTAAGAAAGCTTCTTATTAAAGAGGTTTTCCTTTCTCCATTGCATGGCCATGGTTTCTTTGTCCATGTTTGTGGGTTTTCTATTCTATTTCATTGATCTGTGTCTCTGTTTTTGTTCCAATACCATACTATTTTGATTAATGTTGCTTTATAGTATAGTTTGAAGTCAGGGAATACCCCAAAAAAGGCAGTGTTCTTGTCTAAACTCCCTCTTCTTAGATTATAAAAACAGTCTCTAAGAACTTTATTGCTTTACCTTCCATAGCAAGATCTATGATTCATCTTCATCTGGAACCTGTTTCTGTGCATCATGTTAGGTAAAGATCAAATCCAATTTTTTTTCATACGATGCCCTATGAAACCGACACTAATTATTAACATTGCAATGCAGAATCTTTGACCATCAATGTGGTCACTAGTTAGGTGACCATATTTTTTTAAAAAAAAAAAAGTAGTGTAGGTTTTTTTTTTAAGATTTATTTATTTATTTATACAAGAACCGGGGTCAGGCCAGATTCCTGGGAGGGTGATAGGATTCACCGGAGACAGAGCAGGGAGCAGAACAGGCAGACTGAAGAAATATACTGCTGAGGGGAGCAGCAGGAGAGGCAAGAGAGGTCTGCTTCGCCATGTGGGATCTGCTTCGCCAGCCAGCCGGGATCAAACCCTCGCTATAGAGGCTGCGGACAGCTTCATAGTGTGGTGCTCAACCGCCTGCGCCACCAGGGGAGGCCCAGGTGATTTTTTTTGTAGGATATAACTGACATATTTATAATGTTAAGTCTTCCTAACCACTGGTTATGACCTAAGGCTAATCCTTGATCACACAGAACACACTTAGTGCAATCGTCAGATCACAGTGAGAATTTATAGATGCTGTGTGATAAATGGAGTTATTACTTAAGTCTCCACATGCTCAATCCACTGGCATGTTAAATGTACTTGGGGGGTTTTGTTTTTTTTTTGTTTTTGTTTTTGTTTTTTTGGTTTCTGTATATATGGCTGGAATAGATATACTCAGTAACTAATAGAAAATGCACATCAGCTTCCTGACCCATAGAGTGAAAAACAATATGCTAAAAAGAGCAAGGTAGAAGTACCTGCACCTCCCTCTCCCTACCAAAATAGTATACCCAAATTAATACTATTTTCTTATTGAAAATTCCTAGTGTAATGTTTCCATTGGTGATCTTTTCATATACAAATTTGACACTGCAATTTGGTCAATGCCAGGAGACAACTGGGTCATAGAAGATAGCACTGAATCATTGCTAACTCAATCAGGTAAAGACTTTAATTGGAGCTGCTATCCCAATGTTGTTTATTAACTGTGATAAATCAATAAATACTCTTTTACCTGGTAGCAGATATTGTTCTGGGAAATGCTTTTAATCTATCCCCCAAGTAAAAAATACCAGAAGCATTTGCTTTCATTTGGCAGGATCAGAAGGACAATTTTTCAAAATTTTGACACAGTCCTATTTCACGTCTCCAAATCTGATTGTTTTACCATCCTACATAACATTGCACTAGTCTTCTACATTGATGATATCACGCTAATTGGACTTGGTAAGCAGGAAGTGGCAGGTACCCAAATGCATGCATCCTAGTAAGTAAGAAATAAATCCAATTAACAACTATTTCAATAAAGTTTCTGGTGGCCCAGTAGCCTGAATCATAAAAAGATAACTCTTCCAATAGGAAAGACAGGTTGCTGCACATTAATCTCACCAACAGAGCACTGATCAATTTTTTGTGGCCTATTTGAATTCTGTGGAAAACATTTACCATATAAGTGTGGACTAAATTGGCTACTTTTTGAGTCACCCAAATGCTGTCAAACATTAATGGGTTCAGAACAAGAAAAAGATTCTCCAGTTGCAAGGCACCTCTATCCAGTTGCAAGGCAATAAGCAATGCCATTTGAATCTTATGATCCACTAAATTCAATAGTTCTCAAATGTGTATATCAGCCAAGATAGTTTTTTTTTTTAAATAATAAATTTTATTTTTATATTCCCCCATACAACCGCACATGCCCCATTCTGACCCCAATCCCTCCCCTCCTGGCCCCCACCCCCCAAAAAGTATCTCTGGTTCATAGTTTTTTGTTGATTTTGATTTTCACTTTCTTATAGTTATTCATTTTCCTGATCCCTTATTTAAGTTTTCTAGATTCCTGCTATGAGTGAGACCATCCAGTATTTTTCTTTTTCTTTTTGGCTTATTTCGCTGAGCATGATCCCTTCCAGCGCCATCCATGTTGCTGCAAATTGCATGTGTTTATCTTTTTTTTGAATGCTGAGTAATATTCCATGGTATATATGTACCACATCTTCTTGATCCAGTCATCTATTTTTGGGCATTTGGGCTGTTTCCAAAGCTTAGCTATTGTAAACAGTGCTGCTATAAACATAGGGGTGCAGGTGTTCTTTGGAATTGATGTTTCTGTGTCCTTTGGGTAAATACCTAGGAGTGGAATTGCTGGATCATATGGAAGCTCCATGTTTAGTAGGTCCAGAAATCTCCACACAGCTCTCCATAGAAGTTGGACTAGTTTGCACTCCCACCAACAGTGCAGAAGAGTTCCTTTTTCTCCACACCCTCGCCAACATTTGTTGTTGCTAGTTTTTTTAATATGTGCCATTCTCACTGGTGTAAGATGTTATCTCATGGTAGTTTTGATTTGCATTTCCCTGATTACAAGTGATGTTGAACATTTTTTCATATGCCTGTTGGCCATTTGCATTTCCTCTTCAGAGAAGTTTCTTTTTAGCTCTTCTGCCCATTTTTTGACTGGGTTATTTTCTTTGTTGTTGTTGAGTCTCATCAGCTCTTTGCAGATTTTTGTGATCAGTCCTTTATCATTAGTGTTGTGTGCAAAAATGTTCTCCCAGTTGGTGGGGTTTCTCTTTGTTTTTGTTATTGTCTCTTTTGCTGTGCAGAAGCTCTTTAATTTGATGTAGTCCCAGCTGTTTATCTTTGCCTTCACTATCACTGCTTTGGGTGATGTGTCTGTAAAGATGTCTTTGATATGCAGATCATGTAGTGTTTCACCTATATTTCCTTCTATGTATTTTATGGTTTCAGGTCTTATGTCTAGTTCTTTAATCCATTTTGAGTTGATTTTTGTGTATGGTGTGAGGTAGTGGTCAAGCTTCATTCTTTTGCATGTAGCAACCCAGTTTTCCCAGCACCATTTATTGAACAAACTTTCTTTGCTCCAATGCATAGTCTTTGCTCCTTTGTCAAAGATTAGTTGACCATAAATCTGTGGGTTTATTTCTGGATTTTCTATTCGATTCCATTGGTCTGTATGTCTGTTCTTTTTCCAATACCATGCAGTTTTGATGATTATGGCTTTGTAGTATAGTTTGAAATCTGGGAGTGTGATGCCTCCATTTCCTTTCTTTTTTTTTCAGTAGAGCTTTGTCAGCCAAGATAGTTTTATGAAAATTATAGTAAACCCAAGTAGAGTGTCACACCCTATAGTATTTTAGCAAGTAACTTCATTTGATTAAAATTTGGGGGTAGCTACTATTCCTTGGCAGAGAGTCAGTACTTGGCCATGGGACATCATATAAACATGCAAATGAAGTGACCCATCATGGATAGGGTATTAGTTGATCCCCTCAGCCATAAAGACTAGAATGCCTGGCAGGACTCTATAATCAAGTGGAAGTGGTATAAATGGTATTGAATTCAAATGAACATTAAGGCACAAATGCCATGAGTTTATGTTCCACTATACTTATTCATACTGCTTTGTCATGTTGCCATCAACACATCTTTATGACTTCATATTAAGGTGATGGAAAAGGAAAATATTTTTCGTGGTTTACAAACAGCTCTGGATTATCCAAGTAAATCAAAACTTGCAAAAATGCTGCCTAATTTGCCAAGATTGGAAGATGGTCTGAAGTATGAATTTACCAATTTATGGGAAGTAATAGTTTGATCAGAAGATAAAAACTTGTAACAACTAGATGGGAAAATTGAGATAAAAGAGGTTTGAAGAGAAGTTTGTGGGCACAGGGGATATAGATTATTTACATCTCATGAAAATGCTAGTCAGAAGACCCCCTTCTGTGAAAGAGTGTCTCAAGGACTAACATTAAAAAGAGTTTCTATTAAAAGCTTTGTAAGGAAAACAAAGTATAAAAAGGATAAAAGCAAAGAAAACTGAACATAAATTTTGGAAAAACATTTGGGGAAAACATGATTAATATATGTAAGACAAAGAAGCTATATGTATAAATATATATTATGTGTACACATAATTTTTGAATACATATGTATACATAAAAATATATGTATAAATATACATACATAATATGAATATACATACATACATAAAATATTCACAACTGTAAGGTGATGGATGGTAACCTTCTGGTAGTCATTTACATATATTATAATTATACATATAACCTATGTCCCTTAAACAAGATCCTCTCCATTTTAAGTTCTCAGGTGTGGGAAAGGTTGCAGACAGACTACATAACGTTGAAACTTTCAGATACCCCAGTCCTGTTTCTAGCCCCATGACTCAACTTTATCCTCTATAGTAACTGTTCCTGTCAAATGCTGAACAAGTGTAAATTCTCAGGAGTATCTGATTTCCATCTTCCTGTTCTGCTTTCTGTTCCCCTTTCCACAATGAAGGGCTGCTCAGTATCGTACTCCTTGAGTAAATGGCCAAGATCTCTTTAAAAGAGGACTGGATGATTCCTTCAGGCTAACACTTGCCATAGTGTATCAGCACTCTTCCTCAGGAAATATGCCTTCTTCAGACAATGGGTTCTGTGTCTGGGACATGACTCAGTTCAAAAACTGGGCAAGGTTGGGCCTCCCCGGTGGCGCAGCGGTTGAGCGCTGGGTTACGAAGCTTCCCGCAGCCTCTGCAGCGCCGGTTCGATCCCCGGTTGCTCCCCGCCCACTGGAGGAGGGTCCCACATGGCGCGCAGACCTCTCCTGCTGCCCGCTGCTCCCCTCAGCAGTGTACTTCGGTCCTTCTGCCTGCTCTACTCCCCGCTCTGGCTCTGGTGAATTCTCTCACCCTCCTGTGCTTCTGACTGTACCCACTGCTTGTATAAATAAATAGATGAATAAATGAATAAATAAAAATAAGTCTTTAAAAAAAAAACTGGGCAAGGATAGTAACATTTTATTGGCTAATTGCTGTCAGCCTCCTAATTACCCATCCTTTGTCTCCTATGATTCTATAAATGATGCAATACTCCATTAACTGTCATCTATCTTGACCCTAGTAACAATGTGTACTATTAACCATTTCCAAGCTCTCTGAAGTTCAGGCCCAGATCATTACCATTTCAACCCTGTGGCTCATTGCACCTGTGTTTTTTTTGATGGTTAAGCAATATCACCTGGCCTCTGAATGTTCCATAGAGTTAATAAAAATGAACTCAGGAGAGTAGGCAATATCAAAGTCATCCCTGAATAGCTCCCAAGGCTGGATATTCTCTCTCTCTCTCTTTTTCTCTCTCCCTCTCTCTCTCCTTATAGAGATATATATGGAGATACACATACACACACACATATTCTTCACATACATACACACATTCTTCAGCTTTATGAAGAACTATGGTATTTGGATTACACACTGGTGGCCTAAAAGTCCAAAACCTGCCCACAGAGTATCTTTTGGTTGACACACAGTGTCTTCTAAAAATTGAATTGCAAAGTTAAAATCAATAAATCTCATAATAAAATAAGATTATTGACTCCTCTTGAAAAATGGTAGATCAAAGAACACCAATCTAATAAAGAATGCATTCTCAGGAGTAGACTGCCCTCTCCCCATTGTTATAGTCAATGGCTGGGACCCAAGTACACTTGCCAGTCTTTTCTGGCGACAGCAGTTTCTATTGCATGTGGCATAACACATGTGAGTTGGCGGAGATCCAGGCTGAAATTAGTTTGCACCACTGAGCAACCAGGAGCCCATGGTATATTTTTCACATTTTGGAGTTTCAGAGCATCATAAAAAGAATCTGAAAACTTGTTGATCCATCTAACTTTTTAAGACCCCTAATCTCTAAAGGCACACAAAGTGAACACACAGAGTCTGGGATAGCTATGCCAATAGTTAAAAAGAACTGAAAATTTCTTAGCCAGCAGCTGAATACCTACTTTTAAATTTAGCAATAAACAGAAATGAACTATACTAAACTCCATAATGCTAGCTTTTGGATTAGATATTTTTTTTAATTTCCTCCAAATTATCTACCATTCCATATTAAAAACTATTTCATAAGGAATTTTCCACTCTAAGTGGGTACAATTTGGGCCTCCCCGGTGGCGCAGCGGTTGAGCACTGGGTTGCGAAGCTGCCCGCGGCCTCTGCAGCGCCGGTTCGATCCCCGGCTGCTCCCCGGCCACCGGAGGAGGGTCCCACATGGCGCGCAGACCTCTCCTGCCGCCCGCTGCTCCCCTCAGCAGTGTACTTCGGTCCTTCTGCCTGCTCTGCTCCCTGCTCTGGCTCTGGTGAATACTCTCACCCTCCCGCGCTTCTGACTGTACCCTGTGCATGTATAAACAAAACAAACAAACCAGCAAACAAATAAATAAAGCATGCCTCAAAAAATAAATAAATAAATAAATAAATAAATAAATAAAGTGGGTACAATTTTACATAAAGAATAGCCAATAATAGAATAATCCTCCTGCTCACTTGATCCAAGGCATATTCATATCCATGAGAATCATAACTCTCTTGCATAATATGTAGAAATAACTTTATGGTCATGTACCCAAAACAGGGAGAAAGCACCTTGACAAAAGGAAATATAAATGTCAAGAATAATCATACCTGCAAACCTGTGGAAAATAAGAAAAGGAAAGCAGAGATGCTTATTATTCATACCAGGGACTAGAAGGCTCCATAATGCTGACATGGGAAATGGTTGTATTTTATTTCTAACAAAGCATGCAGGGTCTTTTCCACCAATATGTAAGAGAGAGATGAAGTCCAAAACTTTGAACCATCAGGATCTCTCTACAAAACCTCCAAATGTTAAATAGAAGAGTCTTAATCATTAGGGGACATGTAGATATTTTCTAAAAAACATTCTTCATTGCTAGTAATGGATGTGTCTACAGCAAGAAGAACAAAGGGAAAGATGAGATGACGGCAGCCTGGGAAAAATAGGCAAAGTGCTGAGGTAAAAATATAAGGTTTATTGCAATAACAGAAAATAAAGCCAATATTCACCCTTTGAAAATATATATATATATAAGGTAGCTAATATTGGACACTTTCAGTGATGATAAGATAAACCCATCTCACTGGAGTCTTATGGGAATGAGGTAATCAAAATAATGCTATGGCTTATTATGCATAGAATGATGAACAGATGTTTTCAATCTCCTTAGAGGAACCAACAAGTAGCAAAGGGCACACACTGCAGCATAAAGTATGTAATAATGTTTCTGCACCTTTAATGTGCATCAGTATCACCTACTGAATTGGAATCTCTGGGAGAGGAGGCAAGAATATGCATTTTTTAGCAAGCACCATTGGTGATTCAAGAGGAGATGGTCTATGGATGGTATTAACATAAATTCCACATATGTGAACCTACGGGAAGGACTTTCTAGAAGTTGGAGGTTAAATCTGTGGGGTGAGATAATGGTGGGAATTACTGAGTTTTTGGAGCCTTTACAAGTAGAAGAGGGAACTTACTTTCCTAGTGACCTGTGCATAGTTCTAGAAAGCAGAAGGGGTTTTTGAGACAATAGAATTTTTCAGAACAAAACTTCATTGGCTACATCAGAAGGAAATCAAAAAGTAAAAACTAGTGTGGAAAGAGGTCTCAACTGAGCATAATCTTGTTGGAACACTTGTCTCCTCCCAACTCTAACTGGCAGAGTAAACTTCAAATCACTTGCCTCTCTGTACTTCTTTGGACATCAGTTTCTTCACAGATAAAATGAGATTAACCCAAAATTTCTAGGTTCCCCTATCTTAGTTTTCCTTTATCTATAGCAAATTACAATTTAGAGTCTTGAAAGTTTATTATCTCACAGTTTCTGGAGGCCCAAAGTCTAGAACTGGTAAGGTTAGATTCTCTGCTTAAAGTCTTACTGGACTGAAATCAAAGTGCTAACCTGAATTGCAATTATAATCTAGAGTTTGAGACGCTTCTCTGTTAAAGAATGAATATTGCCTCCACAAAATTCATATGCTGAAGCCCTAGCCTTAAATGTGACTGCATTTAGAGCTAGGCACTTTAAAATGGTAACTAAAGTTCTAAGTGAGGTCAAAAGGGTGGACCCTAATCTGGGAGGAATGGTGCCCGTTTAAGGAGAACAGAAATTTCTCTTTCCCCATTCACACACACACACACACACACACACACAAATGCACAAACCCAGGCATGTGTTCATCTCAGCCCTTACTCCTTGCTGCCCCAAGTGTACATAGAGGCAAGCCATATAAGAACACAGAGATAAGGCAGCTGTCTGGAAGCCAGAAAGATAATCCTGACAAGAAATTAACCTAGCAACACCTTGATTTCCAAAGCTATGCAAAAATTAATTCCTATTAAACTACAAGTCAGTGATATCCTGTTATGACAGCCCTGGCAAATAAACACAGTGCTCAGTTCCATGGTTGTAGAAGAATTCAGTTACTTGTGGACATAAGATTGAAGCACTGTTTTCTCTCTGGCTGCCAGTGAGGGGCTGTCCTCACCTCCTGGAGGCCACCTGCATTCCTTGCCCTTGGTCCCTTGCATCATCAAGGCAGCAATGGAGAAAGTGAATCTCCATCATGTCTTAAATCTGACTTCCCCTGCCTCTGACATAAAGACCCAGATTTGAAGAGCTTGTGTGATTGGGTCAGGTCCACCTAGATAATTGCTCCATCTTAAGGTCACGAGATTTAGGACCTTAATTATATCTGGAAAACCTCTAAGTGGTATCAACATTAGTGTTTAATTGAACAACATGGAGAAGGTGTTTATATACCAAAGTCCAGGAATCTTGAGAATGTATTAGAATTCTGCCTACCACACCCCTTCAAAAAAAATCAACTAAGCTCTAATGTTTTATGATTTTATGAGGAAAAGAATTATTCAATCATTTTTTTCCTTTCATTTATAATGTCATATTCCTGGCAAACCTGAACATAGCCTATTCTGCCATCACAAAATTTCTATTTTTATGATTTTCCCATAAAAAATAAAATTTGTAGTCATTGTTTTTTTATCAAAAAAATTAAATAGGGTGGTGGTTGGGGTTTTTGCAAAAACTCAAAAATCAGCAGAAAAATACATTTTGGACAATCAATTTACATTTATGGGAAAACAAAAATAAAGATGTTTAAAATTTAGTCCACTCAGTTTTAAATCTTTCTTGAACTAAGAAATCCTTTATATATAAGTAAAATCTCACACAGAACCTCGAAAGACAACTAGACTATCCTACTGAAGTGAAGTGGGCTCTCATTTGACTCACAATAAATATAGAGGTACAACTACATGTATCATGGGCCTCCCCGGTGGCGCAGCGGTTGAGCGCTGGGTTGCGAAGCTGCCCGCGGCCTCTGCGGCGCCAGTTCGATCCCCGGCTGCTCACTGGCCACCAGAGGAGGGTCCCACATGGCGCGCAGACCTCTCCTGCCGCCCGCTGCTCCCCTCAGCAGTGTACTTCGGTCCTTCTGCCTGCTCTGCTCCCTGCTCTGGCTCTGGTGAATTCTCTCACCCTCCCGCGCTTCTGACTGTACCCAGTGCATGTATAAAAGAAAAAGCAAACAAACAAATAAATAAATAAAACATGCCTCTATAAAAAAAAAAAACAACTACATGTATCATGATCCTAATCCCTCCCTTTACTGAATCCTAATTTAAAGACAGAATATGCCTTCTCCATGGCTATACATGAAAATGAATGGTAAAGTGAAGCCTAGAGCTCAGATTTCCCAAGTTTTGGTTTGATGTTTTTGGTAGTTAGCATATGTAGTAGACTATATATAGTTTGATTCCTGAATCTTTTCCACCTACTCACCATTATGTATCATGCAGTAGTTGAGCAAATATATTAAGTCTACTTTCAGGGACATGATTGTTTTAATCTAAACAGAGTAGTTCCCTAATCTTTGGCAGAGTTACTTGGTTAAGGTAAGTCAGGTCACTGTACAAATGGCATTCCCTAGGTCATAGTGAATGATTTATAAGTGAGCATATGACCTAACAAACAATTTTATCTTTTTTTTAACTTTTTTTCAATTTTTTTAAACATTTTTTAAAGATTTATTTATTTTTATAAGAACTAGGGTACAGACCAGAGGTGTGGGAGGGTGAGAGAATTCACCAGAGACAGAGTGGTCAGCAGAACAGGCAGATGGACAGAAGACACTGCTGAGAAGAGCAGTGGGAGAGGCAGGAGAGATCTGTCCCGCCATGTGGGTTTCTCCCTGGCCAGCTGGGAATCGAACCCAAGCTGCAGAGGCTGCGGACAGCTTTACAGCAAAGCGCTCAACCAGCTGTGCCACCTGGGAGGCCCAAACTATTTTACCTTGAGGGAAATTTTACTATGAATGAAGATCCCCCACTCTACTAAGAATCAGCAAAAGTCAGTCATCACAATGATTGATGCTAAGCTTTGACACATTTCAGTATATGATTGAATTGAGAATTAAGTACTTAGGAATTAACAAAAAGGTAAAGGGCCTATACAATATAAACTATAAGACATTGTTAAAAGAAAAAAAGACACACAAAAATGAAAAAATATCCTCTGTTCATGGATTAGAAGAATTAACAATGTTAAAACAGTCATCTTATGCAAAGCAAGATACCAATTTAATACAATCTCTATCAAAATTCCAAAGGCATTCTTTAAGGAAATTGAGCAAACATTACTGAAATTTACACAAACCCACAAAGGAAAGAATGGAAGTATTATGCTCCCAGTCATCAAACTATATTACAAAACTATATGAATGAAAACAGTATGGCATTGTCATACAAATAGAGACCCCAGAGATAAACCCATACTTCCATGGAATATGAATTTACAGCTTAGGAACCAAGAACATGAAATGAAGAAAGGAATATCTATTCCTGGTGCTAATGAAGCTGAGAAAATTGAACTGTCAGATGCAAAAGAATGAAACTAGACCACTACATCACATGCAAAAATTATTTCAAAATGAATCAAATACTTGAATGTAAGAACTGAAATCTAAAATATATAGAAGAAAACACAAGTAAAACCCTCTATTATAGTGGTTTCAGGAATGTCACTGGGGACTTGATTACAATGGTAAGAGAAATAAAAGAAAAAATAAACAAATGGGGATATATTAAACTAAAAAAACTTCTGCATAGCAAAAGAAACTCTAATTAAAATGAAATGACACTCTTGTGGGTGGGAGAAAATATTTGCTTATCATACTTATTACAAGGGGCTAATATCCAAGATCCCAAAACCCTCATATTCAACAAAAAGAAAACAAATAACCCAATCACAAAATGGACAGAAGAGCTAAATAGATGTTTCTCCAAAGAAGACAAGCAGATGGTCAACAGGCAAATGAAAAAAAAAAAAGTTCATTATCACTTATCACAGGGAAATGCAAATCAAAACCACAATGAGATACTACCTCGCACATGGTCCATATCAAAGACAAGAATCAAGTGTTGGTCAAGGTGTGAAGAAAAAGGAACCCTCAAACTCTGTTGGTGAGAATTTACTATTCACATCATGGCACTCTGGTTTTACTTGCAAATGTGCCCTGACCACCTGTCTGCTAGGTAATAAAATGAGTATTCCTCAGTCTTTGTCTTAATTTACTTTTGTGAAGCAGTTAACTTCCTCCTCCTTAAAACACTGCACAGTCCTCTCTTCATATTTCCTTTCATTTTCTGGCTGTTTCTTCATTGCAGAGGCAGTTCACAACATGGTAATCTGCTTCTTCAAAGCCAGCAAAAGATTATCTGCTCCTGCTTGTCACTTTGAAAAGCTACTAATTAGGTCAGGCCCACCCAGGATAATCTCCCTTTGGTTAACTCAAAAATCAATTAATTAAAGGGCCTCCCCAGTGGCGCAGCAGGTGAGTGCTGGGTTGCAAAGCTGCCCGCAGCCTCTGCAGCACTGGTTCGATCCCCGGCCAGGTGAGGGTCCCACATGGTGCGACAGACCCTTCCTGCCGCCCACTGCTCCCCCCAGCAGTGTACTTAGTCAGTCTGCCTGCTCTGCTCTCCCCTCTGGCTCTGGTGAATTCTCTCACCCTCTTGCGCTTCTGACTGTACCCAGTGCTTGTATAAATAAATAAATAAATCTTTTTAAAAAATCAATTAAGGACTTTAATTAGATATGCATAATACCTTTACCTTTACACATAATATAGCTTGATCTACAGGTATACCCACACTCAAGGGAAAGAAATATAAGAGCATGCGTCAATGGGAGTCATCTTGGAATTATGCTTGCCACCAGGGCCATGATTAAGAAAGGGCTCCTAGAATAAACATTATTAAAATGGCCATCCTACCAAAAGCAATCTACAGATTCAACACTATTCCAATCAAAATTTCAATGTCATTCTTCAAAGAAATAGAACAATTATTGATGAAATTCATATGGAATCACAAAAAAACCCCGAATAGCCAAAGCTCTCCTGAAAAAAAAAGAAGGGAATGGAGGCATCACACTCCCAGACTTCAAACTCTACTACAAAGCCATAATCATCAAAACTGCATGGTATTGGAACAAGAACAGACATACAGACCAATGGAATCGAATAGAAAATCCAGAAATAAACCCACAGATTTATGGTCAACTAATATTTGACAAAGGAGCAAAGACTATACATTGGAGCAAAGAAAGTTTGTTCAATAAATGGTGCTGGGAAAACTGGGTCACTACATGCAGAAGAATGAAGCTTGACCACTACCTCACACCATACACAAAAATCAACTCAAAATGGATTAAAGAACTAGACATAAGACCTGAAACCATAAAATACATAGAAGGAAATATAGGCGAAACACTACGTGATTTGCACATCAAAGACATCTTTACAGACACATCACCCAAAGCAGTGATAGTGAAGGCAAAGATAAACAGCTGGGACTACATCAAATTAAAGAGCTTCTGCATAGCAAAAGAGACAATAACAAAAACAAAGAGAAACCCCACCAACTGGGAGAACATTTTTGCACACAACACTAATGATAAAGGACTGATCACAAAAATCTGCAAAGAGCTGATGAGACTCAACAACAACAAAGAAAATAACCCAGTCAAAAAATGGGCAGAAGAGCTAAAAAGAAACTTCTCTGAAGAGGAAATGCAAATGGCCAACAGGCATATGAAAAAATGTTCAACATCACTTGTAATCAGGGAAATGCAAATCAAAACTACCATGAGATAACATCTTACACCAGTGAGAATGGCACATATTAAAAAAACTAGCAACAACAAATGTTGGCGAGGGTGTGGAGAAAAAGGAACTCTTCTGCACTGTTGGTGGGAGTGCAAACTAGTCCAACTTCTATGGAGAGCTGTGTGGAGATTTCTGGACCTACTAAACATGGAGCTTCCATATGATCCAGCAATTCCACTCCTAGGTATTTACCCAAAGGACACAGAAACATCAATTCCAAAGAACACCTGCACCCCTATGTTTATAGCAGCACTATTTACAATAGCTAAGCTTTGGAAACAGCCCAAATGCCCAAAAATAGATGACTGGATCAAGAAGATGTGGTACATATACACCATGGAATATTACTCAGCATTCAAAAAAGATAAACACATGCAATTTGCAGCAACATGGATGGCGCTGGAAGGGATCATGCTCAGCGAAATAAGCCAGAAAGAAAAAGAAAAATACCGGATGGTCTCACTTATAGCAGACTAGAAAACTTAAATAAGGGACCAGGAAAATGAATAACTATAAGAAAGTGAAAATCAAAATCAACAAAAAACTATGAACCAGAGACACTTTTTGGGGGGTGGGGGGGTGGGAGGGAGGGATTGGGGTCAGAATGGGGGGGTTGCAATTGTATGGGGAATATAAAAATAAAATTTATTATTTAAAAAATAATAATTAAAAAAAAATTCAGATGCAACCTTGCAAATACAAAAATGAGCAAATTAAAAGAAAAAAGAAAGAAAGAAAGAAAGAAAGAAAGAAAGAAAGAAAGAAAGAAAGAAAGAAAGAAAGAAAGAAAGAAAGAAAGAAAGAAAGAAAGAAAGAAAGAAAGAAAGAAAGAAAGAAAGGGCTCCTAAACAGTGGATACTTAAGGGAAACTTGTAGGATTAATATGAAACTTTATCAGGAAATTAGAAGGGGGATGGATTGATCTGGCAGTTTGCTGAGGGAATCATTTTCTTGCCATCCCTACTGCAACTGGAGGCTCCAAACAACCTTGACCTGGTATGGGAGGTTCTGCCTTAAGCAATGGCAAGCCTCCAGATGGAAGATTTTCTCCTGAATCTCCAGGTTGGGGCTGGGGATTAGGCTGGGAGTCATAGACAGAGGAACAAGGAATCTCGATCTGGAAGGAAGATAAGGGGTTATTTTTATATTTATCAAAAGAAGTCATGGGTTTTGAAAAACCAAGAAAAGTTGGGTTTGATACTGATGCATAAACACATGAATAAATGATCAGATCTAAGTTAGAGGAGGACAGTGTAAAAGCAAATGCAGAGTCCTGAGCAGAAGGCCTACGGCTTCCATCCACTGTTTCTTCCCTCAATGCCTAGTACAGTGTCTGAGCACAACAGGTGATAGCACCAACTGCTAGCCAGTGAGTTCCAACCAAGCATCCCTTACTCTACACAGAACCAGGTGTGTGCAGTCTTCTCAAAGATAGGAAATAAATATCATGATTTTCAGCTTGCATATGAGGAAACTAATAAAACAACTCACTAAGTGGCCAAGCAGGATTCAGGCCAAATTGTCTGACCCCAAAGGTTGTACTGTGATGATAAGCTCCATCAAACAGTCCTAAGCACAAAGTCTTGTGCCATACCAGACTAGAGGCTTTGTAAGCATCATCTTATTTACATCCCCAGACAGCTCCATGAGTAGGCATTAGCTCCATTTTACAGATCAAGTAAAAGGACAGAAAGTACCTTGACCAAAGGCATAAGTGTCAGAACCAAAACTCAAATTCGGATCTACGGTAGAAGTCTAGATATTTCCATGTTTAAGAATAACCCTTTTGTAAGTGACTAAAAAACAATAAAATCTGAAGGCTATTGAACTTTGCTAATTCTGACAGAGATAGTTTGTCTTCTTATCCTCTCCTTTTATACCTTTCCTAACCTTTATTCTTTATTACCACCATCCCACTCTTCTCCCTTGAAGCCTCTGCATGTAAGACTACATTTTTCATACTATAATAATTTAAGACAACACTTTAACTTTCTAGGAATGTATACTTTTCCAAATTCCAGAGTAAATAAATGCCCTCCATTCAAGGAATTTTAGCAAACACTGGGGGAAATTGGCACTAAAGACTCCAAAAGACTTGCAATAAATTGTCACCTTTTCCCTAGCCCTGCAACTAAATATCTGATCATTTCCTAAATAAAAACTATCTACGTATATATATATATTTATCTCAGAATTTTTTGTATATTTATTTGTATATCAGAAGTTATGGGGGGCGGCTCTTTGAGAATGAGAAAAACATTCCACTGTTCTTAGGGCTTCTTCAACTATCTAGCATTTATTTATTTATTTATTTATTTATTTATTTATTTATTTATTTATTTATGAAGATTTATTTATTTATTTATTTATTTATACAAGCACTGGGTACAGTCAGAAGTGCAGGAGGGTGAGAGAATTCACCAGAGCCAGAGCAGGGAGCAGAGCAGGCAGAAGGACCGAAGTGCACTGCTGAGGGGAGCAGCGGGCGGCAGGAGAGGACTGTGCGCCATGCAGGACCGTCCTCCAGTGGCCAGGGAGCAACCAGGGATCGAACCAGTGCTGCAGAGGCTGTGGGCAGCTTTGCAACCCAGCGCTCAACCACTGCGCTACCGGGGAGGCCCTCAGCTCTCTAGTATTTATCATTGAAATAATCATGAAATATTAAGTCCGATTCTTTTAATACCACCAATCATAAAGGCTTTAAGTACCCTTCCTAATGATCTTATTCAATCTTAATTATCTCTCAAAAGCTCTATCTCCAAATAGTCACATTGAAGAGGGAATACAATTCAATCCATTGCAAGGACTAAGGGGGTATATTAGATACAAGGGGTCTCAGAATAAAAAGCAACTTGTCTAGTTAACAGAATCTGATCACTATGTGAACTAATCTTTATTGATTGCTTTCTCAAATTAAATGTCCTGGAGGAACAGGAAATAACAAACAATAAGCTTTTGTAAGGTACACATCAAGTAGTAAATGCCCAGATTCATTATTTGATAAAAGGTAGGTTTTTTAGGTCTGATTTTTTTTCAAATTTTTTTGTTTATTTTTTACATTTCTGTGCTCTCATTTCTATGGAACAGTCAATCGTGGCTTCTATAGCAGTATCTTCCTCTGGTTAACAACAGTTAAAAAAGAAATTTCTGATGCACTGATTTGTGTTTCTGTGAACTGAGCCCGCCATCCAGTGGCTAACATAAAAATTGCAGAGACATACACAGTATTGTATACAGTACTTGGACTATTAAAATTAAGATTACTTTTCAAGGAACAATTACAACTTCTGCCCCCGAGACAAGAAACCAATCCTAGAAAACATTACACTAACCCAAAAGTAGGTTTGTTAGTTGAAAGAAGGATAGAAAACAAACGAGTCTTGGAATCTGTGAGTAGAATCACAGGTGAGGAGAAGGTCACTGCTCAGCATCAGTTTCCTTCCCTGCCAGCACTTCCCCCTCTCCTGATGTCCCCCCAACAAAGGTCTCAGCAGACACCCATCCATCTAAATGCTTCCATCTATGCCTACCTCAATCCACCATCAACATTACTGAATCTTTCCGATCTTTATTTCCCTGTACCCATTCCCCATTCCTTTTAAGCAGACAGAAAATCTCTTGAACTCATTATCTTTCCACCAAAACATGCGCTTTCATTGGTGTTGCTAACTCAGTGAATGGTACCACCACCTGGTCAGCCCTGAGGCCCAGTCATTTGAATCCTCCACTGTCCCACGTGTACATATCCAAAGGTCAGTCACTGAGTCCAGCCCAGATTAACACTTGACTGTGTTTCCAACCTCTCCTGTTGCTACTAAAACTACAGCCCTGATTATTCTATCCCCATTTTTGTCCCATCGCATCCCTCCAATCCATTCTTCATATTGCTCCCCAATAAACTCTTTATAAATTTGTACTTCTTGCACCTTTTTTTGATAAGTTATAACAGACAGCGCATAATTTGAGGAGGGAAGTAAAATACTTCTTTCAATGAATATAAGATAGCCCAAAGATGAAAATGCAGATGGCAGATGTGACTATGTGTGGTAGATATAGATCTTCTACCACCCAACTGAGGAGAAACAGAGAGGTTTGTCCACCATCAAGCCCCAAGGATGAGAATTGCTTCCCTCTATCACCCCCATAGACACACACACACACATACACATACACACTCACGTGCGTCTTTGCTCTTACCTTAGCACTGGGACAACCAGGTCCAAAATGAACCAGAAATGTGACGGGAAGAAAATCTTTCTTTCAGGGAAGAAAATCTGGAACATATCAGGGCAGTCTAGCTTCCATTGTCATGAGTTCTCTCTGTCCTTAGGTACAAGGAACAAGATTTTTGTACATAAAGGCTCTGAAATGACCAAATCTGAATATTTACTAAATTAACTTGAAGGCCAAACTGCACCCTGCACCAAAATACACTCCCTGCCTATTTCCCATCTCAAATTATGCCAAGCTGCATTGTCTAATGCAGCTACTCAGAAAGTGTGAAGATGCACAAAGAACAAATTTAAAAGCCCAAATCCTTCAACAGCAGTCTGAATATGCACCAAATGTAAACAATACGAATTCCCTCACATAGTATCTAGAGAGAAATTGAACTCTAGAAATAAAATCCTCTTGTATATTATGCCTAAATAAAGCTAATCCCAAAAGCTTTTCCCTTTCAAAGTCATGTTCTGTTTCATTTTAGAGTCTCACCTCTATGCTTGGATAGAGTCAGGCCTCTGCTTCAGTTGCCACAGACTAATTTTTACAGAACTGACTCCTTTATCACTTCCCAAGTGAATTAACCAAACTCAAATCTCTGCCTTAAAACACTTATCAAGATAGTGAGTGTAAATAGGAAAAATTAGACCCCACGCATTAGCACCCAGATACAAAATTTAGAAAACACAAATGGCCAGTCCCTACCAAAGTCACTACAAACAAAAAATTTCTCTAGTCTCAGTATAGGTATCCCCCACTCTTCGAAATTTCAAATCAAACAATTTTGCCTTTACAAAGACCTGTTTTGCTAACTGAAAGAAATCTGAGGAGGATTTCTGCTTTTACAACAAAAGGCAGAAAAATGAAAATAGCGTTTTTAGGGTCCGTTTGGCAGCAGCCATTCTGGGGACACAGCACCCTAAACATTGATAGTGGACCCACAAAGCTCCTTCCCAGGAAATTACTTTACATAGTAGATTGTGTGTTTATCATATCATTCCTGCTTTCACTACATATTAGGTTTTATTTGTTATTGGTGTTATTTAGTAGGTTGTTTATTGGGTCTGAGAACACTCAAAAATGTTTTCATATAAATTTATAGTAATCGCTTCTTCACATTAGGCCATTTCAGCTTAGGAAAGATTTTAAAGAAAAAACACTCTACTTTCAAATAGCAGGAGAAAACTGTATTTAAAACAATCCTGAATCACCTTTGGAGAAATGTACTATCAAAAAGGTAATTGTGATATTATGCATTTCCTCTCAAAGAAAATTAAATATACCTATGTATACTGTACCCTCTCCCAAATGGCATTCAAGATGCTTCTGGCTTCTAGCAAAATATAGAAATTAATAAGTTGGTTACTCCAAGACTTCAGATTCTACCCAAGATACCCTCCCCTGCACTCCACCAATACAGTGTCCAGTCCACATTTTTAAGTCTTTTAATGTCCAGTTTTCCTCTCAGTCTTGTGTTCCTGATCTCTTCATAATTAACCAATTCAGAATTCAAACAGGGAAGAGTATCATAAATTAGATGTTCTTCAAACTATTCATCAACGTATTAATAATCATAAGATCCGGCCTCCCCTGGTGGCGCAGGCGGGTGAGTGCAGTGCAGGGAAGCTGTCCACAGCCTCTGCAGCACGAGTTGGATCCCGGCCGGCCAGCGAGGGTCTCACATGACGCGACAGACCTCTCCTGCCCAGCCCGCAGCTCCCCTCAGCAGTGTATTTCAGTCAGTCTGCCTGTTCTGTTCCCTGCTCTGTCTCTGGTAAATCCTCTCACCCCCTGCACCTCTGGCCTGTACCCCAGTTCTTGTATGCATGAATAAATAAATCTTTTTAAAAAAAAGTTATACTTGTGAAAAGAATATAAACAATTACGTAATTAACATATTAGACAAATTAACTTACTGATTATCCCAGCAATTAGCCAGCTTCAAAATATATGTGTCCTTAGGAAACTCTGGCACATGAGTCTTGTCAGGATAAGGCTGCACATAAACAGCCGTAAAGTTTTGCTGCAAAGCTAATCTGACGTAAGAGGCAATTTTGCCGTAAAAGATAAACAAAGCTTCCCCTGATGGTGCAGGCGGTTGAGCGCTGGGCTGCGAAGCTGCTCGCAGCCTCTGCAGAGCAGGTTCGATTCTGGCCGGCCAGCAAGGGTTCACATGGCGCGACAGACCTCTCCAACCGCCTGCTGCTCCCCTCAGCAGTGTATTTCGTCCGTCTGCCTGTTCTGCTCCCCGCTCTAGCTTTGGTGAATTCTCTCACCCTTCCTTGCATCTGGCCTGTACCCCGGTTCTTGTATAAAATAAATAAATAAATCTTTTTTTAAAAAAGAAAGATAAACAAAGCCGTTTGACAGTTTGGTTTGATATATTGATCTGACGGTGATTTCAACTGACCCGTTATTCTCTTTTTTACATTATAAAAATGTAGCCCTCATAATAACCTTCACAGTGATGAGTAGATGTGGCAATCTTAAGGCAGTGGATAATTTCTACATATATAGGATTGAAGTGAATGAAGCAGTAAGAGTTACTGGGAAAATGAAAACATAAAATTCTGCAAATCTTTCTATGAACACAATTATGCCTCCCACTCATCAAAGCCAAAAATTTAGTAAGTCGTGGCAAATATAAAAGAGATTGCTGGTGGGCCTCCCCGGTGGCGCAGCGGTTGAGCGCTGGGTTGCGAAGCTGCCCGCAGCCTCTGCGGCGCCGGTTCGATCCCCGGCTGCTCCGCGGCCACGGGAGGAGGGCCCCACATGGCGCGCAGACCTCTCCTGCCGCCCGCTGCTCCCCTCAGCAGTGTACTTCAGTCCTTCTGCCTGCTCTGCTCCCTGCTCTGGCTCTGGTGAGTTCTCTCGCCCTCCCGCGCTTCTGACTGTACCCAGTGCATGTATAAACAAAAAACAAAACAAACAAACAAACAAATAAATAAACATGCCTCTATTAAAAATAAATAAATAAATAAATAAAAGAGATTGCTGGTAATACACTGTGGCTTTTGAGGGCATTAGTTATTCTTTGACTAATTTAAATACAAAGCTTGTTCTCTAATGCCGTCTTTATCAAATCTATTGTGCAGTATTAGGAGCTGGAGACAAAAGAAAAGTTAAGCTCCTATCCCCACAAAAAGGAAAGATTACATGATTCCTGATGAGGGTAAATTTCTTAAAATGGTGAAATATTTTTTGCTATTTGATAGTGTTGTACATGACAGGACAGAATTCTGGTGTTTGGCACGCATCTGACTTTGATGACCTGGTGAAATGTAAGGACTCGCATGAGATGGGACATTTAAATGTCGTCAAGATATGTAATACCAGCCACATGCATTACAGTAATGACAAGAAATAACAATATTCCCTCTATGTTCATTTTACTTCCAGTGAACTTAAGTGTGACTCACAGATTTTCTTACAACATAAAGAACTTAATGTAATTTTAATTTGATTATTAATTTTTCATGTTTTATTATACCCTTTTAAATTTGATGTCCCGGGCCTCCCCGGTGGTACAGTGGTTGAGCGCTGGGTTGCGAAGCTGCCCGCAGCCTCTGAAGCACCGGTTCGATCCCCGGCCACCGGGCGAGGGTCCCACATGGAGCGCAGACCTCTCCTGCCGCCTGCTGCTCCCCTCAGCAGTGTGCTTCGTCAGTCCACCTGTTCTGCTCTCTGTTCTGGCTCTGGTGAATTCTCTCACCCTCCCATGCTTCTGACTGTACCCAGTGCTTGTATCAATAAATAAATAAATCTTTAAAATAAATAAATTTTTTAAAAAATTAATTTGATGTCCCTCTTTTATTTTCCATGATACTATCTTTTTTACTACAAAGTGGCCTTACAGTCAGGAAAAAGACAAAACTTGGAGGTAAACCACAGATCGAAGGCATACAGCAAGGGAAGAGAAGGGAGAGGGGTCAAGAGGGGAGGGAAGAGCACAAGGGACTATGGTGACAGTTCACAGGTGCTGTGGTGATGGGAGAATTATGGGGAATACACCTGAGGGGAGAAATCAAATAGTGTACGAAAATGAGCGATGATGTAAGAAAATAAAATTAAAAAAAAAAGAAAATATCTTACAGTCAATTAGTTATGTGGCAAAAATGTTTGTGGTAAATAACTTAGAGGGAAACTACCTCAATGAAGTCCTGAGCATCCAGCAGGGAGGCTGAGGCCCTCTGTGCTTCAGAAACACTCCAAAGAGGCAGGAGGCTCTCAAAGGAAGGTGGCAGAGGACCTGACCTGCTTTCATCCCCATTACATTTGCCAATGGACAGTCTCCACCTTGCAGAAAGCAGGGAGCCAAACTGTTTGACCTCTACCATGACCCGTGAAGCCACCATTTGCAGATACTTTTCTTTCTTTTTTTTTTTTTGAAACGGCTTTTCTCTCTGACCCCAGTCTTTTGTCCCATCACTATCCCTACAATTGTGCTCACAGTGGGTGTATTCACATGACTGGATTCTCTCTACATGTACCATAAATGGACTCATTAATTCTGCAGGGCTCCTCAGACTGTACTCTGCTTCCTTGGACTTTAGAATATGCTCATCTTCAATAATTTTTTTTAAGATTTATTTATTTATGCATACAAGAGCTGGAGTACAGGCCAGAGATGCAGGGGGTGAGAGGACTCACCAGAGACGGAGTGGGAAGCAGAACAGGCGGACTGACTGAAATACACTGCTGAGGGGAGCAGAGGGCGAGACAGGAGAGGTCTGCTGCGCCATGTGGGTTTCTCCCTGGCCGGTGGGGATCAAACTTGTGCTGCAGACGCTGTGGATTGCTTCATAGTGTGGTGCTTAACCCCTTGCGCCACCAGGGAGGCCCTCATCTTCAATAATGACCAGGTGTTACTGCAAGTAACACAGTGCATGATGTCCATTCAGGACATCAAAGGGACTATTAGGGAGAAAAGCTGTTAGGGACTACTGATGAGTCTAATTCTATAAATCAGCCAGGTGATGGCACATTTATCCAACAGCTAAGATCAGGAATTAAACCTTAATTCTCTATAAGAATAGCAAGTAGAAGTTGGATATGCTTAAAGAAAGTTATGTATTACCACTGAGAAGTGAAAAATAGATCAATTCTTAAATCACATCAGCAGAATTTCCCAGGGAGAAAATCCAGTGATATGGGTTTAAACTCTACCCACCCTATTCATGCACAATCACACCTAGACATGTATGCAAACATATACACATTCACATATATGTACAGGTACAAAATATTTAAATTCTACCAACAATTTCATCTATGTATTGATAATTACACTATACCAACATTTCACTTTGATAAAAGCAGGCTGTTTTAAAATGTCTTTATTATATTTCTCATACGGTGCTGAATAGACTGATTTTTTTTAACCCCACTGAATACTCAATTCACAGTTCTCCCTTCTTCGTCAATACATCAGATGATATATTTCCATGTAACCAATGATTCTCCCACTCTGTCCTCAATTACTTCTTATAATCAAAAACTTCTAACAGAGCTTTCCCTTAGTTTTAGAAAACTACTTTCAGAGTTTTTCTATGACTCTAATGTGAACTCCAAGACAGATAATAAAAGTCTCCTACCATGTGGCAGAGGTCAGTCCTAAAGGACACCTGTTAGGTGAGATTCTTCCCTAGGAGGCACACCCTGAGAAACTAGAAAAATGTGGAACATACTCTGAATAGCCTCTCAGAGCAACAAACTCTCTGTACATCAGAGTCACACCAACTTTTACCAACCCACAGCTCCAACTACAAAGTCAACACCTTCCTTATTTAACATTTAATCTCAAAGAAATGACCTTATATGCAGTGGGAGAAGAGTCAGTGAAGTAATCATGATCCTATTAGGGTTCAGATGATGGGGTTCAGTGTGTGAGGTTCTTGGGTCTCTCTGAGAAAGAATTCAGCCAGTGTTCCCATTCATTAGCACATGGCAAGTTTATTGAAGAAAGGAAAAAGAAAGGAAAGACATCTGCAGAGACACAGGTGGGTAGTCTTAAAAGATACGAACTGCATTTTGCCAGAGCAAGGGGTGTTCTTATATACTATTCTTGGGTGGAATTATTGTGGAAATCATAGCCTTGGGGTCAAGTTGGGTAGGTCTTTTAAGATCAACAATCCTCTCTGTCCCAGTCTCTGTCTGATAATCTTTTTTTTTTTTAAAGATTTATTTTATTCATACAAGAACTGGGATATAGGCCAGGCATGCGGGAGGGTAAGAGGATTCACCAGAGACAGAGCAGGGAACAGAACAGACAGAAGGACTGAAGTACACTGCTGAGGGGAGCAGCAGGCAAGACAGGAGTGGTCTGCTCACCACGTGGTTTGCTCCAAGGCCGGCGGGGATCTAAGTGGCACTGCAGAGGCTGTGAACAGCTTCACACGCTGCACTCAACCACCTGCGCCACCAGGGAGGCCCTGACTGATAATCTTTTCTGACCCTGCCTTATATTCCTGGAAACTCCCATAGCTGGTTTAGTTAAGACTGATTAACTTGGGGTCCACTTGTGTTGGTCTTCTATGATCAATCATTCTCCTTACCCCTATGTCTGGTGTTTGTCCTTGTGAGATCTACTATCCTTAATTTTTCTACTCTAAGATTCCATCATCTTTGTCCTGCCAGGTGCAATTATATCAGTGGGTTCTTTCCACATATCCCAAGAATGGACACAGATATATATTCATGGGATTCTGCCCGCCACTCAGAAGCAACTCCCTCTCCCATTGCAGAACAGTACAAATGAGTCATGGGCAAGTGGATAGCTTCTAGGGTCAGAATAAAATAGGAAAAGCCTGGGGAGGAATAAGGAAAGCCTCCAGAGATAAGGGTAACAAATTCCAAGGGGAACTAATCAAACACTCCAGGACTACGGGCAACAGGACATTCCGGGACAAGGACAATGACAATAAAGAAAAAGGACTCTAAGATAAGGGCTGAGACACAGAGACTTAGTTCTGGGCACAGAGATATTAAGGCAGAGTGAGAGACACCACCAAGAAACAATCACAAAGAAACAGATGGCTTGAGAATAATCAGGGAAAGAAGGTGCATATTCCCTGAGACATGACTCCACTTCGGCTTCCTTGACCCTCCATGGCCTGGTTCCATGGCCTGAGAGTCCCACTTTATTTCTGTTCCTTTTCTCCTTCATAAACTTTTTCTATCTCTAAACAAATTTGCCCTTTTTCTCTTGCTTACCTGAGCATAGCGAAGTTCCTGCTGCATCTTCGTGAGACACCATCCCATGGTGGGATGTGACTGTCCCATGTGCCAGTGACTGTGGCTCTGTGCTGTCCCTGCAGCCTGGGATCCGTTCCTGGCTGGGACTAGGCCTGAAAACCTGAAATTACAATATAAAAAATACACTCAGTTCTTTGCTTCACCTGCATTTAATAAGTCATTTACATACTTGAAGTGGGATCTTTAAGCCTGTTTATGGAAAAAACACCATAGCTTGAACTATTATTATTGGAGCAAACTAGAAAAAAGTAATTTCCTTTACAATGTGTTATCTAGTTAATATAAAATTTATGTTTTAGACATCAACGTTTTAGGCATAAAATAATGACTTTAAAGGATAGATGCCCTGACAATCAACAAATAAACAACATTTTCTTCAGCATAAAAGTACACACTTTATCTTTTTATATGATAAGTATCAAATATGAAATAACTTTTGCTATGTTAGATATATTTGAAGCATGTAATTCAAATTTAAAATAAATAATTTTTATGGGGGGTCTCATGAAGAAACCTTTTTTTTTTTTCCGGTAAAATAAAGACCTATAATTTGTGATAAATTTCCATTTTCATTTATTAAGATATTGCTTTAAAGCCATCTGCTCATTACCTATTAAATGAATAATCATGAACCAGAGTTTCTACCAACAAAGAAAATCCATTCATCCTCAAGTTTTGCAGTTACCTTAGAAAATGTTGATGGATTTTGGTTGGAGGGAAATATAGGAAATTCATTGATTACAACTAAAGATACAACAGAAGTTTCCTGTAGAAAGCCCCATGATAGTTACACTCCATTAGCAGAAATGCCAGTGATTCTAAGCCACAAACAGTGAAGGGCCTGAAGAATAGACAGATCACTCGCTGCCTTGTTGCTAAAACAGGTTAAAAAAGGGTTCTGGATTTCTCACTCCCTCATTTATTTATGTGGCCTCAAAAAGAAGCCTCTTAGGAAGCCTATCCAGTGTAAGTCTTTTTAATTGTAAGCATTATTTTAAAATATTTTAGATCACCTTCCTAAGGAACAAAGTTACTGTTTTCACCACTGCTGCTCTGAAGCCTGAAGGTGACATCAAGCAGTGTATTGTTAGGGATCACATGAAAGCATGAAGCACGTTAAAACCTAAAAGCAGATGGCCTGAGCACATCACATCTGGGAAGGCTTTTCTCATAAATCAACTTAGAGACCAAAGTGTACCTACAAGGAAAGATAATTCCTGAAGCCCTCGGGAGGTGAACCTTCTGGTGACCCTGATGGGTGCTGAAGTAGAGCTGGTTCTGCAGACAGATTCTTTTGTCATTCCCTTCTTCGTGGCCATTAGCCTGTGTGTGTTTTGACATTGGATTGATACAAACAGCCTATCAAACATCAATAAGTTTGAAAGGGATGGTTTTAGCCACTTACCAGGATGTTGGAAAACATCAGACTAAGAGAAGAGCCCTAGCCAAAAGGAAAAATCCACACAGGACGCCAGAGAAACAGCACTAAACAGGCAGAGGACTGCTTCTCCCCAGAAAATGGAAACTAGTTTGAAAGGAGTGAATAATTCAGAAATAAAGATGAATTTCATATTGAGCCCAGAGGGGATCCCCTGGGGTCAGTTTAAGAAAGCTGGAATTCTTTAAGAGCAGCCTGGGAAACAAGAATGAGTCACTCATTTCTCTCACCGATTAAGCACAAACCTCCTGGAAGGAAGGCACAGGCAGGCACCATTTAACATGACAAAAGGCAGAAAAGCCTCAGCTAATTACAGCCCTGGAGGGAAGCAGGTGGTCAGCATTTCCTCGTCTCCACAGCAGACTGTCAGAGAGTGAGTCACACTCTGAGCCTGGCTGGAGGCAGCACAGTGTCCTCTGAAACTACATTTCTCCAGAAATCACCATCTGGATGAGTCCAAGACAAAACTCTGTGTGCCCCTGGTATCCTCTCAAAGTACACTTTTCCTCCCCCCATTTTAGTTCCAGAGCAGAAATGCTCTGAGATATTTAATTTTTCTGGTTTGTCTTATTGCTGAAACATTATTGAATGTAATTACCACCTTTATCCACAACACATGCTCCTCGCCCCCATACCCAAATCTCCACCTCCAGGTTGTGTAACAGGGTGATCCCCAGGGAAAAGGGAAGTTACAGGTTCCCTTCCCCACCCAAGAAAGGGTGGAATTGAGCAGCAGGGAAAAGAAGCTGCAGAGGAGACTGGGAGTCGGAAGGAAGAGAGATGGAAAATGAGGAGGGGGCCTGGAAGAGGCACCTGGAGCAGAGAGACACATGAAGGAGCTGCACTTTCTTTTTGGCCTTGGACTAGTACCAGGGATTTGGGAAACATAGGAGACACTTGAAAGAGACACGGGGAGGTTAACATTGGCAGCCTTTATCTAGATTTTGATTTTGCTCTTTTCCTTCTGGACTTGTCTGGCCCCTTCTGCCCTTTTCCTATGGGTACCAGCCAGAAGGTACCTTAAACTTGTGGCAAGCTTTTGGACCCCAGCAGTCCTGTTTTGCACCAGCCTTATTTGGCTGAGAATTTACCCAGGAGGGGACGGGTAACTTTAGGGTGTTTAATGTAAAAATTATTTTATCTGTTCTTTCCCTTCTCCCCAATGCACACCAGTTAAGTTGCATTCCATAAAAGAAAGGTCTTAGGCACTGCAGTAGAGTATGTTTTGTCTTGATGTGGCGGAAGGCAGAACCTATTTAGAGCAGGCTCTAGGTTTGGGGTTTCTGGGGTGCCCCTCACCCTGCCGGGTAACAGTTGGAACACCTCCCTGCATTTGGGAAGTTAGTCTCCTCTACATGGGTACTTGCATGTCTCTAGACTCTACAGTCTAGAGGTGACTCTAGACTCAGCCTAAACACAACTTAATATTTTCTCAACCCAACGGTATAACTGTTATTACTTGCCTTGGTTTAAACATCACCATCCTACCACTAAAGTGAGGTACCATTCACATTCCTCCCCTCAGTCCAGTGCCCAAAGCCTTAATAATCATAGCATGTTAATATCATAGCAATTTAATTAATAGCAATTTAATACAATTTGTCTCTTCTCTCTACTCCATCATCTTGTTAGGGGAAATGGTGGCATAAAGTGAAAGGGGGGAATTGTTAGGGGAAAAAAAATGTCCTAAAGCTAATTCCATACAGGCTTTGTGGACTCCACCCCCACCCCAGGCCAAAGCCAAAGACACTGGGAACTCCAAATCCCATCACCACCAAAGGGAAGGAGGCTGGGACCTGAGGGTGGGGTTAAGCAGCCAGGTTGATATAAGGCAGAAACGTGGGCTTTGGGGGGGGGGTCCCCCATTTTGACTCTCTGCCAGCTCGCAGCATCCAGCCAGCTCGGAGAGTGCTTTTTGGGTTTCCATGTCGGCGGATCGGGTAGGATGCATTAAAGACTTTATTTCCCTATTTTCTCCCTGAGTTGTACATTTTCCTTATTTCCTTTTCCCTTGTAAATAAACCTTTTATTAACCTTTTGTGTGTGCCTGTAGTGGAGTATTAAGAAGTCCCTTGTAAGCGCGTGGGTGAGGACCCACAGCCAGGCAACCCGTTCAATATCAGGGCTGCCCTATAACAGCCTCATTACTGAGATGCTCCCAGGTTACAAATCTGAGAAAATTCCCTTTAGTTGTGATTTGTTTGTTTGTTTGTTTGTTTGTTTTCACCCTTTGGAGGATTAAAAGGTTATTCTTATTGGAAGTTAATTATTTTTATTGAAATAATCAAAAGTAAAATAAATGAAGCTCTATCCAGAAATATCAAGGAATGGGACCACTACTTTCCTACAGGTGTTTCTTCAAGGAATATATATTAACATAAACAGAAAATTTCCCCCCTAAAAGTTTATATTTTTTCACTAAAACAGATTAGCATATATACACATATTTAATATATACATGTATATATATAATACTTTCATATGTGTGCTCTCATATATATTTCTCTCATAAATTTAATAGAAATGATACTGATTTCTGCCAGGCTGGCCAATATTTTAGAATGTGTTGCAGTCAACTCACATGCTAGGTATCTTCTATTTGCCTTCTTCTATTTACTCTCAACCTTTTTCCACCCCAATATGAACCCCACAAGGTTCACTGAGAGTCCGTCCACTGAGTTCTTTGCCTTCTGGCTTCTAGTAGGATTTGGCCAACGGAAGGCATCACCAAAAGATTTGAGGAAAAGAATGAAATCAAGGGTTTTATTCTCTCCATTTGCCTCTATTCCCTCCCTTCCAGGAGGTTGTTTCCTCTCTCCAAAGGCCATAGCTTCTACCTGGCAACCTTCTCCACAAGCTTCCCTCTTCAGGCTCTGGCAACTACTTCCTCCCCTTGCCACTTCAGGTCAGGATCATATCAGCCCTCCATAATTACTGGCCCACACCCTACATTAACCTCTGCTGGTTTCCTTAAAACTTACCTACACCCTTATAAATAGTACCCTGTTAAACCAAATAGTATCCTGTTAAACCATCCTCAAAATAACTAGTTTGAATGTACCATTTGTTTTCTGACAGTATCAGTTTCCCAGATAGAGGATGCCTGGAGTCGTCTTGCTAAAATACTTTAAAATGGAATTTGGAGATTTGAGAAGTTCACAAATAATCTTGTTAAGAGAAAAAAAGAATTCTCCTGTGGTGAGTTGTGTGGCTTTAATGCCACAGACCAATAACAGCAATAATACACATCTAGTCCTATTATCTAATTGCTATCTCAAGGTATTACTCAAGATCAACTACTCAGAATAAAATGTGAGGTGTCAGTAATGCTATCTAATACTTATCAACACCAAAACCCCAAGTTGTGAGTTCATTTGATATTGAAGATTATGTTAAAAGACCACTTTAAAGTATTCACCAAAAACTAGATATTAAGTTCATATACCTTTTTTTTTTCTGTTTATGTTGAAAAACCTAAAATTATAGAAACTTGAAATTCATTCTTCCACTTGTTTTTGTGTTGGAAAATTTTCTGCATATTTTGTTTTATTATAAAAATAGTATTCTATAAATAAGGTAAAATAAAACAAACTCTGTGCTTCACACATGGAAAAAAGTTGGCAGTTTTCTAAACATAATATTTGGTTGCCCCAACTCAACTATCTATTAGTAATAAGAAATTTATGTCTGCCCCAAATCAGAAATTTAGAACATCATCTATTCCAGATTTGTGAAAGAATATAATCTCAAAATTCTGCCTACTAATGCTGATGAAAGTTTCAGTTTCAAAATATGATTTTGTGGGTAACTGCCTAATGATAAAAAGATCATTCTTTCCTGACAATAAGAGAAACAGACACAAAAACCACATCATTTTCAGTCTTCAAAAAAATGATTTCGATTAATTGTTCTGTGACATTGTGCTACCAGCTTGATTTGAAAAATATAATGAGCAGCTCTGCAAAATCCTTTAACATGTGAAATTGTTATAAGCTACCTCATAACAGTTAATTTTATGTGTCAACTTGACTGGTCTAAGGGTTGCCCAGAGAGCTGGTAAAACATTATTTCAGGATGTAACTATAAGGATGTTTCAAAGAAATGAGATTCAGCAAACTAAGCAAAAAGATTCAGGTTTAGGAATGTGTGGGGGCATCATCCAATCCACTGTGGACCTGAACAGAAGAAAAAGTAGAGGCACGTGTATTCTCTCGTCTCTTCTTGAGCTCCTCTCTTCTATTCCTTCCACCCTCTGACATGGAAGCCCATGGTTCTCCAAACTTCAGAATCAAAGTGGTCAACAGGAAACCTGAGAAACTAACAGAACTGGAACCTATAAAGATGGTTGTTAAGAAAACCTTCCTAAAAGCCATCTGGAGGGAAGGAAAGGATACCTATCCAGCTTAGTGTCTGGTACAGAAACTTCTCCAGACAGAGTAGGTAGATTTCTCCACTTTGAACTTATAAAAATTCAAATGACCATTGCAAATAAAAGTAGCTTATTCTAATAAAGAAGAGCAAGTATTTGTGTATGAGACCAGAGCAAATGCCAATGAATGTTTCTTTGAATTTAAGAGCAACTTCTCTACAAGCTCTAGGTTTAGAGCTTATGATCTCTGAGCCAGAAGCCTCTCCCTCTCACTCTGACAGACTCTGGAAAGAGGATGGGAAAGTTCTTTGAGAAAGTGGGGAGGGGCAACAAAATAGAACAAGGACAGGGAGAGGGTGGAGAGTAGGGAGGAAAAAAAGGGAAGCAGGGAGAAAAAAGGGAAATATAAGACCAAAAGAGGGGAGGCTCCTGACACAGTGTCCTATCTGAATACAATAGACAGATCAGAAGTCGTTTTAAGATTCTTTCATTTTCAAGAGTCTAACATTAAGTTGGTTTTGCAAGTAATTTCCAGGTAGAGATCATGTACCTCTCTCCCCTACCTGTCAAGGCTGGTTTTATGTTTGGAGAACAAACGTGTTGACTACCAGTGTTGGCCTACAGGAGAAGACACTAAAGCTTCCTGTCATTTCCAGCAAATAATCTTCAGAAAGATACAAATCATGCACTGAAACTTAAATTTTCCCACTTATCATTAAGAAAATGGATAGGGGACAAAGCCAGGAAAACTGAAACCCCATGATAACTGAATAGTGAAAGCTGAAAGCAATCTCATCAACTTACACTAAAAGTAATACTTGAAAAAGAATCATCTAGGGCCTCCCTGGTGGCGCAAGAGGTTAAGCACTGCACTGCGAAGCAATCCGCAGCCTCTGCAGCACAAGTTTGATCCCAGGCCAGCCAGGGAACAACACACATGGCACAGCAGACCTCTCCTGACTTGCCCGCACTGCTCCCCTCAGCAGTGTATTTCAGTCGATCTGCCTGTTCTTTTCCCCACTCTGTCTCTGGTGAATCCTCTCACCCCCTTCCCCACATCTCTGGCCTGTACCCCAGCTCTTGTATGCATAAATAAATCTTAAAAAAAAAAGAAAAAGAATCATCTATTTTTCAAATGATTTGCTTTTTATTAAAAAGTGATCAATGCAAACAAAAAAAGAAGTTCGGAAAATTGCTTTGTAAGTTCATAAAATGTTGTACCTACAAAAAAATTTATACCATTTTGGGAGAAAACACATTATTTTCGAATGCTGAAGTTTCCAAAAATACATCTCTTTAATTTTCTAAATATCCTAAAAGGATACCCTTCTCTTTATTGCCCTGAAAGATCCCTTCAGAATATTAAGCATACATTTATTCTAAAAATGTGCTGTCTTTAGATTTTGATTTTTCCACTTTTTCACAGGTCCATTAGTAAAACATTGAGTCTCTTGGGCTACTGCTGACTCAGACAGCTGAAAGCATTGATAAAGGCAGGTTTTAGAAACTTGCTCCTCTGATTTACAATATATTTAATCCCTTTCTTAATTTTTGAAGTCATTCTTATACAGTTTTAGCTGAAAATCAGGTCATTTGATTCACACTCACATGATGATGTGAATAAAGTATAATATGTTATAAAGTATAATCCTTGTGCCCAGGATTATTTCTTCCTCTTGGTTTTATTGTTTGGAGGTTTACCTACAAAAACATAGACCGTATGAAGGATCCATGCAATCATTAAAAGTAACAAAGGGCAGTCTCAGCCACCTTCACTAGGTAGTGGAACTTGCGGACTCTCAAGTTTCAGGATGGGTCATGATAAGAGTTCAATATCAAGGAAACCTGTTGAAGGTAACCCCATTAATAGTAACTTTGATGATAGCTGAAGTCTCACTCTTAAAAAATGGACAGATTCTGCTGGAAGCTCTGTTCCTCACTGTGGATCCTTACATGAGGGTGGCAGCCAAGAGACCAAAGAGAGTGACATGACAATGTGGCAACAAGTGGCCAGAATTGTGGAAAATTAAAAACTCGGCCTCGCCAACATGAACCATGGTAGTACAACGTACTCCATTTCTGATGGAAGGGACTGGAAATGCTGCCTGAAGAGTGGCCAGACAGGGGCCTCAAGGGGTTAAGATGGCACAAGGGGTTAAGATGTGGCACAAGGGGTTAAGGTGCAGCACTATGAAGCTATCTGCAGACACGGCACATGAGTTCGATCCTGGGCCAGGGAGGTAACCCACATGACACAGACCTCGCCTGTCTTGCCTGCTGCTCCCCTCAGCAGGGTATTTCAGTCAGTCTGCCTGTTCTGCTCCCCACTCTGTCTCTGGTGAATCCTCTCACCCACCCCCCTGCACCTCTGACTTGTACCCCAGTTCTTGTATGCATAATAAATAAATCTTTAAAAAAAAAAAAAAAGTGGCCGGGTCTGGGAACAGTTGGCATGACAGGCTACCAGCCTACTTTGGCCTCCTTGACATCTGTGGTACAAAGGGTAGAAAAACAGTGATGGATAAAGCAGCAGCAGGAGCAGCAGGCTCTGTTGTGGAGCAGATAGCTAAGCTCAAAGGCTGCAAAGTTGTTGGCACAGCAGAGTCGAAAAGTCTACCCCTCTTAAAACACTTGGATTTGATGTTGCCTTTAACCACAAGAGAGTAGGATCTTTGGAAGAATTTTGATGGCTATGATTGTTATTTTGATAGTGTAAGTGGGGAGTTTTCAAATATTGTTATCCTCCAGATGAGAAAAAATTGGATGAATTGCTGTATACCCATCTCTACATGTAACAGTACTCGGCCACTCCCCCAGGCTCACCCTGGAGATTATTACCTACCAGGAAATCCACATGGAAGGGTTTATCATCACCCACTGGCGAGCAGAAGTCCCTGAAAGACATGCAGATGTGGGTCTCAGAGGGTAACGTCCAAGGCCCTGAATATATCATTGAAAGATTTGCAAACATGCCAGCTGCATTTATAGGAATGCTGAAAGAAGATAATTTGGGGAAAACCATCATGAAAGCATGAAAAATGAGAAGTGGAATCTATACATAATATTTGAGTGATTCATTTCTTTTTAACCATTTATTAAAAATGCATACTGGGGCCTCCCCGGTGGCGCAGCGGTTGAGCGCTGGGTTGAGAAGCTGACCGCAGCCTCTGCGGCACCTGTTCGATCCCTGGCTGCTCCCCGGCCACCGGAGGAGGGTCCCACATGGCACGCAGACCTCTCCTGCCACCCGCTGCTTCCCTCAGCAGTGTGCTTCAGTCCTTCTGCCTGCTCTGCTCCCCGCTCTGGCTCTGGTGAATTCTCTCACCCTCCTGTGCTTCTGACTGTACCCAGTGCTTGTATAAATAAATAAATAAATCTTTAAAAAAAAAAAATGCATACTGGGCCTCGCTGGTGACACAAGAGGTTAAGCACAGCACTGCAAAGCGGTCAGCAGCCTCTGCATAGAACAGAGGACAGGGAGAGGGTGGAGAGTAGGGAGGAGACCTACTCCTGGGGTAGCAGACTTCTCCTGTCTTGCCTGCTTCTCCCCTCAGCAATGTATTTCAGTCAGTCTGTCTGTTCCCCACTCTGTCTCTGGTGAATCCTTTCACCCCACAAACCTCTGGCCTGTACCCCAGCTCTTGTATGCATAATTTAAAAAAAAAAATGCATACTGGACCTCACCAGTGGCACAGTTGGTTGAGCACTGCGCTGTGAAGCTGTCCACAGCCTCTGCAGCGCCAGTTCAATTCCCGGCTGGCAGGTGAGGGTCCCACATGGCCCGGCACACCGTCTCCTGTCTCACCCGCTGCTCCCCTCAGCAGTGTATTTCTGTCAGTTTGCCTGTTCTGTTTCCCACTCTGTCTCTGGTGAATTCTCTCACCCTCCCATGCCTCTGGCCTGTACCCCAGCTATTGTATAAAAATAAATAAATCTTTAAAATAAATAAATAAAAATGCATACTGACTTTATTATCTAAAAAATAAAAGTAGCAAAGACATGTACTAGTTATTTGGCAGTTGATTAAATATTGTTTATTAAATATTATTTATTATTGAAAATTATTTTAAAATACTATTAAATAAAAACACATTCATTGACCATTGACCCGATGAACATCATATTGTTCATTGTGGTTACTTCTGTAGATTTTTTTTTCAATATGTTTTTCTTTATTTTGTTGTTAGATGTTTCTTCAGTTATAAAGGGAACTCTCATTTTTTAAATTAAGTCACTGACCTTTTTTACATATGCAAATGAGAAATTTTATTGAAGACACTTGAAAGGTTGAGCCATTTAGCCAAGAACATGCTTACATTTTTGCTGGGGTTGTGATGGGAGGATTTCATAATTCCCTGCCCTTTTTACCATACTATTTTCTTCTTTTCCTTTTTTTTTTTTAGATGGGTTATTTACTATGTTTAAGACATTGGGTGATATAAAGAAATTCTTGGCAGGTTAAGACCAGAAAGCAGAGTTCGGTAAAAATAACGAAATGAAACAATTTTTCTAAATGTTTGATATGAAAGAAGTGAACCTGGTTCCGTAGGGAATGCTTTGGTTTTCTGTTTTGTTTTGGAACTGGTTCATTTTTGCCTGATTAAGTAAAAGTCAATTAAAAGGACCTAAGAGATATATGTTTAATCTACTCTAATATTCAGAAATTATAGCTTCTTTCAGCTATTATAACACTAGTATTTACCATCATTTGATTCTGAATCATTGGCACTTTTCCTTCTTTACAATATAGTCTTTTTTAATAGTTTTAAAAATAGGTTTGCTTTTCTTTAGTTCATCTGTTTGCTTGTTTTCTAATATATGTCACACATGAATGATACATGATTTGCTTTTTCTGTCTCTCCTATTGCACTAAACATAATTCCCTCTAGGTCCATCCTTGTTGCTGCAAATGATGAATTAAATCCTTTTTTACTATTGAATGGTATTCCATTTTGCATATATACCACTTTTTTTTATTCATTCATAAATCAGTGGGCACTTGGGCTTTTTCCACTTTTCGGATAGTATATATATATATATATATATATATATATATATCTTAAAATTAATGTTGTTTTCATAATTTTCAAATACACAGAAGTGGAATTACTGGATTATAAGGAATTCCTATTTTTTTTATAGAGTCATGTTTTTATTTATTTATTTGTTTGTTTGGTTTTTTTGGTTTGTTTATACATGCACTGGGTACAGTCAGAAGCGCGGGAGGGTGAGAGAATTCACCAGAGCCAGAGCGGGGAGCAGAGCAGGCAGAAGGACCGAAGCACACTGCTGAGGGGAGCAGTGGGCAGCAGGAGAGGTCTGCGCGCCATGTGGGACCCTCCTCCGGTGGCCGGGGAGCAGCCGGGGATTGAACCGGCGCTTGCAGAGGCTGCGGGCAGCTTCGCAACCCAGCGCTCAACCGCTGCGCCACCAGGGAGGCCCGGAATTCCTATTTTTAATTTTTTGAGATCTTGCCAAACTGCTTTCTATAATGGCCCTAACAGTTTACATGCTCAACAACATGGCACAAGTATTTCCTTTTCTCCACATCTTCTCCAATACTATTGTTTCTTGTTTGGGGAATAATAGCCACTCTCACCGGTGTTAAGCATTGTTTGCTCATCACTGCTTTGATTTGCATCTAATAATGAGATGATGAGCATCTTTTCATGTGCCTGTTCGTCATCTGCCACGTCTTCTTTGGAGAAGTATCTTCAGCTCCTCTGCACGTTTTTTAATTGGGTTGTTTTTTTTTTTTTCCATTGTTGAGTCACACTATTTCTAATACTATCACTGAATCTGCCTCCACTAGGGACTAAGGATGAAACCATCATTTCTTAATGTGGCACCTTTTACTTCTCTTTACTTGTTAGGTGATAGTATTGCTGTTATTCCCATAGACATTTTAAAAAATAGACTCACTTACTCATTCCCCAGTCACCATAAAATATTATACAAAAGCAAAACGCCAGCTCCATTCTGGGACTCTGGGATTTCATAGTCACGGTATTTCAGTTTAGCAACTTCTCCACTTCAACAAGTTCCTGAAATTTTTTATGACCTATTTCTTTAATTTGTTCTACTTTTTACAGTAATATATATCCCCTGGCAGACATCACTTGGCAGGAAAAGGTTTCTCAGAACAGAATGAAGTACCATATCACAAGGAAGGCAAAACTCCACAGAAACTACAGTAATAAATAAATACATGCAGTCTACCACACACAAGAGAGGTAAAGAAAAAACTACCACCTTAGCTGTATTCCTGTTTACTAAATACCAGTCTTATAGAAAGTGGGCCCTTATTGGGATGATGAGGTGATGGCTCACGATTTCAGAGGCCCCAAGGGTAAGGATTTATGTTTCCTTTAAGTTTTGAAGTGATATTGCTCTACTTTCTCCATGAGCAGAGACTAACATAGATGCAAAGCGAAGAACTGGCTTGTTCAATATTAGCAAATTACCCCAATTCTGCTTAGTATAGACTTTGGTGAAAACCATGGCAGTGCCTATATTGTGGTAAACCAAATAACGAAACTAAGGTGCTCACACAGTATAGTGGACTCAACAAAACTTTCCACTTTATTAAAACCATGAAAGTGTCACGAAGGTGACTTGAAACTGAGCCAAGAAGAAAAAACAGGATTTCCCTCAGTGGAGAGTATTCTAAGAAAACAGTGGCATGAAAGTGCTGGGAACCCTTGGCAAGCACGTTACTGGGTGCAGGTGAACGTGACTTGTTGAACTCCTAGAAGATAAGAAAATATCCTTCAGTCATCTTTGTCATTAAAAACAACCTCAATTGAAAAATGAAAATATTTAGTCCCATATAAAAGTCAAAGTTCCAACACTTAACTTACTGTATTATGGTCTCCAATCTTTCAATTCTTGCTGATCCTGGTCAGATGCAGGGGAGGGGCGTGTGTGGTTCTGCTTTCTACTCTCTCCTATCTCATTTCTACCCCCATTGGGAAGCTACAGTTTCAGATTCCTCCTAGATTGAAGAATGTGGTAAAAGTTGAAGAAGTAAAGGGTACTTGACTATTATTCCCTGACAGTTCTGGCTGTTAATTAACCATGGATTTATGTTTTCCATGGCTCTTCCAAAGGTCTCTGAAGTCCTCTTTATCCCAGAGAGCACCCTTGGCAGCTCCTCCTTCAATCCTTGGGCATCCAGGGGTACACTACCAACCTTCTTATGCTCAGTATTTATTTTTTTTTAAAGATTTATTTATTTATGTGCACAAGAACTGGGGTACAGTCCAGAGGTGTCGGGGGTGAGAGGATTCACCAGAGACAGAGTGGGGAACAGAACAGGCAGGCTGACTGAAATACACTGCTGAGGGGAGCAGCCAGCAAGACAAGAGAGCTCTGCTGCGCCATGTGGGTAGCTCCCTGGCCAGGGATCAAACTTGCATTGCAGTGGCTGGGGATAGCTTCACAGGTTATGTCTTAACCCCTTGCGCCACTAGGTAGGCTGCTGCTCAGTATTCTTCACTCTGCCAGCAACGCTATGCAACAAGCCCCAGGAGGTTTCCATACCAGGTTTTACTTCCAGTTGGTCCACATATATCCACAGGAAGGAATCATATGTCCTGTGTCCTGACAAACTCTAGGAAAGCAGGAAACTCCCACCACTGCAAGCACTCTCCTGGTCCTGCTTCAAGAGCAGCTATTAGGCCTTCTCACTCATTCTAGAATTTCTATGCAATTGTGAAACTCCGGTACTCTCTGTCTCCCAACTATGGGGAACACATTTTAAAGATGTCCAGTTAGCCCCATAGAAGCCCTCACAAGATGGAGTTAGAAAAGAAGACTGTCACTCCTCCTCCAAAAAGGGCATTTTGGGGGCCTCCCTGGTGGCACAAGGGGTAAAGTGTCAGCACTTTGAAGCAATCCGTAGCTACTGCAACACAAGTTCAATCCCCAGCCAGGGAGGTGACCAACATGGCGCAGCAGACATCTCCTTACTCCCCCACTGTTGCCCTGAGCAGTGTTTTTCAGTCAATCTGCCTGTTCTGCTCCCCAACCTGTCTCTGGTGAATCCTTTCACCTCCTCGCCATCCCACCCCTGCCTTTGGCATACACCCCAGCTATTGTATGCATAAATAAATTTTCAAAAAAGGCATTTTTCTGTGCTTATCTATGAATGGCGAGGTGGTAGATGCATAAATAAATGACATTTACTTAGTTGGGATGCCATTTTTAATCAAAACATGAAATTTCATTTGAGTTTAACTAAGGAAAACTATGAATATCAAACCAGTGTTATTTCTTCACAAGTGATATTTCTTAAAATATCCTTTTTCTAAGGTTAAGACTGAAGAAAATTTTCAGTCACTTGGTTTTTTTTTACATTTCAGTTTTAGACGTAACTAATTCCCTGCTATGAAAGCACATACCCTCCAATTTCTCTTCTTCCAACTCCTGATTTTTCTCAGTTATATTATTTTACATTCTTCAGATTTGTTTACTTGTACTCTATAAACATGATTCTTATGAGTTTTAGTATTAGATCTATATTTAAATGTATCCAATGTACCTGTCAGTTTATTACAGCATTTCTATTCTTTTGTTTTTTATTTTGATTGAATTCTTTTTTCCAGATCCATTAGCAAAGAAATGTTCATGGAAGTTACATTTCATGTATGCTTTCATATGAGGTAATGTGTCCCCAAACTCTTTAGTTGACCAATGTCTTCATTGACTATAATATTCTTTGGTCAAAATTTCTTTCCCTCAAAGTTTTGTGGACACCATTCCACTGTATTCTGGCATTAAATATTTTTTTTTTTTTAGATTTATTTATTTATGCATTCAAGAGCTGGGGTACAGGCCAGAGGTGTGTGGGGGGTGGTGAGAGGATTCACCAGAACAGGCAGATTGACCGAAGTACACTGCTGAGGGGAGCAGCAGGCAAGTCAGGAGAGGTCTGCTGTGCCATGTGGGTTGCTCACTGGCCAGCCGGGGGATCGAACTCTTGCTGCGGAAGCTGCAGACAGCTTCATAGATTGCATCTTAACCCCTTGCACCACCAGGGAGGCGTCTTCTGGCATTAAATATTAGAGAAGGGAGAAAAAGAGGCTGAGTCCAGTCATTTTCCCCTTTGTAGGTGATTTTCTTTTTCTGTTAGGATTTCTGAAGGTGCAGACTGGAGATTAAGAAGTGGATTATCACAGGAACTGGTAAAAACTGTTCACACAACAGCATGACGAAGGAATAGCTCTAGAATCTAGGCTGGAACAAGCAGTCTCTGCCTCCGTTTTAATCACTCTCCCTAGGGAGAAGCAAAGGTCTGCAGGACTATCTTTCCCCTAGAGAAAGGTTATACTTCTAAGATCCTTGTGGCTGATGGGATCAGCCCAGATAGAAGTGTGTATCCTTCCAAAAGTTCTAACATAAACAGTATTTTAAATGGAATTTTAGGGTTTCCCTAGTGGTGCAAGGGGTTAAGCACAGCCTGTTCTGCTTCCCACTCTGTCTCTGGTGAATCCTCTCGCCCTCCCGCACCTCTGGCCTGTACCCCAGTTCTTGTATGCATAAATAAATAAATCTTAAAAAAAAAAATAATTGGGGCCTCTCCTGGTGGCGCAGGCGGTTGACGCCGCGCTGTGAAGCTGTCTGCAACCTCTGCAGCAAGGGTTCTATCTGGGCCGGCAGGCGAGGGTCCCACATGGCGCAGCGGACCTCTCCTGTCTCGCCTGCTGCTCTCCTCAGCAGTGTATTTAAGTCAGTCTGCCTGTTCTGTTCCCCACTGTGTCTCTGGTGAATTCTCTCACCCTTCCCTACAGCTGGCCTGTACCCCAGTTCTTGTATAAAATAAATAAATCTTTGATAAATAAATGGAATTTAAAAATGAATAAAGTTTCAATCACAGCCTATAAAATATCTCTCAGCCAAATATCCAATTAGAATACAGTCTAAATGTTTAGACAAGCATCGTAAAACTGAAGCAAAAGTTTGTTTGATTCAGTTTAAATTTGAATAACATCACAGATATACTGTTAGTATACCCACTGAAGGGCAACCCAGGACTCCCAAATCTGCTTGCTCTACAAGGGTTTTGCCATTTGCCACATAAAAACAAAGCACACTCTTAATTGTGAAAGAACTTTAATAGGATTGATGTGCACAGAAAGGGAAGATAAGAAAGGATAATTAGCTCCCCAGTAAAGCACTCAAAGTTACCTGTCCCATGGTGGGTAAATGTCCAGCCAAACAGGGTTGGCCCCAATTGATACCAAACACTGGTCTCAGTTTCCCTGAGCCAACAAAAGGAAAGAGAGTTTGAGGAGAAGGAAAGTAGTTTAATTTTTTGACAAACTGAGGAGGGCAGCAGACTCATGTCTGAAAGACCAGCGGCCTGCTCTTTGGCAGAGGGCAGGATTATTTATACAAAGGAGTAAAACAAAAGAGAGATGGATAAGGGTGGGCATGTCCTTTTGATGCAAGCATTCGGAGAATTCGGGTGGGCACCAGCTTGCTTTGTTAACACCTGATGTTTAACTTCCTTATTATCCTCTTAGGGATTCCCTTCCTTTTGTTTAAACTGCAAGAAGACAAATTTGTTAAATGCAACAGATAGAAATGCTTATCTAATGGGGCAGGAAGAGACACCAGTCTTGTTTTACTGCATCACAAGCAGGGCTGCTGAGGCCTGAAAACTTGCCACACATCTAAAGCACCTTCTGTCAGGGAACCATAGAAAAGGGGCAGCAGGGGCCAGGCAAATTTAGGATAAAGGTACAAAATTAAAGTACAAATCAGTGTCCCCAAGTGTTTCTCACCCATGTATTTCTTCCAAGTGTCTCCACGTCTCAAATCCATGTGTCTTCTTTCCTGTCCCCCAAGTTCCTAGAGTAAGTTCCCCAAGTCCAAAGCTGAGAAGCAAGCCGGACTTCTTCACGTGAATGTCTCTCCGCTCCATGTACCTCCACCAAGTCCTCTCTCCAAGACTGTTTCAAGTCTTCTCCTCCCCCTCTCCCAGTTCCATCCTTTATTAAGTGGGGCTGGGAAAATAGAACCTCCCCTTTCTATGGAGATCCCTCTCTCACAACACCAACATGAGCCTGAAGTTTATCAAGTACATTTTATATAAAGGGGAAAAAAATGAGACTGAAAGGTTGATGCAGGGAGCAGCAATGAGGAAGCCCACATAGAAAAAAATCAGACAATAAACCTTTCCCCACCCTGCAAACTGCGCCCCCTGCCCTACAAACCCAATTTCCCCCTGACCTCTCCTCACCCTATAAAAGCCTGCCCCCACCTGGCAACGGGCATGACTTCTCCAACACCACCAACCCCCCCTATCCCCCCAATCGCGTGACTTCTCCAAGCCCCCCCCCCCCACCTCAGCAAGCCTCGCCCGGGGGTGCAATAAAGTTCCTGCCTGTCAGAAACTTGGCCTGGCTCTCCTTCTCTTTACCACACCAAACTTTTCAGAGACCAAGGACTACTTATCTTTAACAAGATTTATAAATTTAAGTATTATAACAAATTTCTAATACAGCACAGGGGAAAAATTAAGGCTAAATAAAAAATTAATTCAATATCTACAGTTGCAAATTATCTTAAAGTCTGAATTACTACAATATAAACATGAAAAAAGCTTTTTTCTTTCAATTGTTTTAACCCTTCATATTGATGCATCTATGAAGTTCTATCATTCCCAGTACTTATTTGGAATAATTTGCAGAGGACTTGCTATTCACCAACTCATTCACAGAATTGTTCTTCTCTTCAAGGCTTTTTATATTATATGTATATTATGGTCATATCAACAATAAATTTTATAAATAAAATTTTTTTAGACTAGACTTCTGATTGCTGCATGATAGGAGTAACCCCATTCCTCCCAAGTCTTCCCTTTATAACTGAAACGCCTTGGGCATAACACAAAAAACACTGAAAGGGCCTCCCTGGTGGTGCAGCAGGTTGAGCGCAGCGCTGTGAAGCTGCCCGCAGCCTCTGCAGTGTGGGTTCGATTCCTGGCCACCAGGAAGAAACCAACATGGCGTGGCAGACCTCTCCTGCCTCGCCCACTGCTCTCCTCAGTAGTGTCTTCTGTTGAATTCGCTCATCCTCCCGTGCCTCTGACCTGTACCCCAGTTCTTGTATAAATAAATAAATCTTTAAAAAAAAAAAGCAGTGGAAGACCTTGAAATGGGGAAAGAAGACAGCGGGTACCTAGGGACTTCAGGACTTGAGAAACAACACAGTGGTGAGTTCTCAGAGAGTATTGAATAGGGTTCTCCAGAGAAATAGAATAAATAGTATATATGTAGACATATAGAAAGAGATTTATTATGAAAGATTTACTCATGAAATTTTGGAGGCTGAGCAGTCCCATGACGTAGTTCCAGTCCAAACTACAAATGCCTGAGAACCAGGGGAGCCTATGATGTTAAGTTTCAGCTGAGTCTGAAGGCCTGAGAACTATGAGAGCCTATGTGCAGAGGCAGAAGGTGGATGTTTCCAGCTCTAACAGAGAGCAAATTAGCCCTTTCTCTTGCTTTTGTTCTATTTTGCATTCAATGGGCTGAATGAGGACCACCCACCCATTCAAGTCCTGTTTTCTTTTGGAAACCCCTCACAGACATACCCAGAAATAATGTTTTACAGCTATCTGCACATCCTTTATACTTCAGTCAGTTGAACATGTTGTTCAATGCAGTTGACACACAGAATTAAACATCACATTGGGATTCCTGGTTGGCTTCTTATACTCTGGATATGCTGCTGTAAAATCCTCCAATGTGGAATCACCAACAAGCACACATGAAAAAACTCTAAGAAAAATCAGGTCTTCTTAGCCAGAGCAATGGGGAAAGTGTGACCTAACAACAGAAAACTTTTTTTTGGTAATACACGCCCTGCTCTACACAAATGCCAAAAGGAAAAACCAGTCTCTTCTCCCTCCCTGTGATCTCAAAGGGGTGAACAGAGAGTCCATCTTCCATTCCACCACTCCATTCCTCAGAAGCAGATGCGCAGTGTTGTTGGAAGTCAGTGGGGCCAAGCAGGGAGCTAATCTTCCATCATCCCCTGGAAGAAGCAAGTGGTGTTCTGATTCCCCTATAAGGAAAGATTCAAGACACAGGAGAATTGCGCCCTCAGCCCCATCTGGCAGGAATAAGAATGAATGAGGCCATGTAAAGTAGGGCTAGCTGACACTCCTGCCCTTTCACCCCAAGTCTTCAAGACACGGTAAATACCTCTACCCAGCAGAAACTAGGTACAATGAAATGATGCTAGGAGGGTTAGACAACTATTCCACTGGCGGCTTCCTCTCCCTGGAGGCAGCAGGGCCCAGAGGGGAGCTGATCTTATACACTCACGTGGGTATAAATGACAGAATGAGGTGGTACCAGTTATTGTCTCCTTTCATCCAGGAAGGTGTCAGTGGGGCCAATGGGGGAAGGTCAATTTCCACCTGTCCTCTCTGCAAGAAGGCATGTGAATCAGTACATCATTTTTTTCCAGAGTGGTTATCAGCAGGGCCCAGCAGAAAGCTTAACATACACACCTATCTGGCCCTCCAGCTATACTCAACATGGGCACTGCCTGCTAAAAAGAGAAATTAAATAGCATTCAGACCCTCATAATAATATATTCAAAATGCCCAAGACACAATTTAAAATATCACTTGTCATATCGGAAAAACAAACTACAGCATGAATTTTAAAAAGCAATTAAGGCCAAGATGGATTCATTGGTGAATTCTACCGAATACTTAAGAAAGAAATTATACTAGTTCATTACAGTCTCTTACAGGAGATAGAAGCAGGGAGAATATTTCCTAACTCATTCTGGGCCAGCTTTACCCTGATACCTGGACCAGACAACACATTACAAGAAAAAAAAATTACATGTCACTATCTCTCCTGAATATAAATTCAAAAATCCTCAACTAAATATTAGCAAATCAAATCCAACAATATATGAAAAGAATATGCTACATTGCAACTGTGATTCCTCCCATAATCTAAAACTGGTTTGACATCTGAAAATCAATTAATGTAATCCATCATCTCCACAGGCTAAAAAAGAAAAATCACAAAATTATATCATAGATAGAGAAGAAAAATCACACAATTATATCATAGATAAACAGCATTTAACAAAAATTCCAAACCCATTCATGATAAAAACTCAAACCAAAGTAGGTATAGAGAACTTCAACTTCATAAAGAGTATCTACAAATAGCCCTCAGCTATATCACCTAAAACCTATTAGAATGATTATTAAAAAGGTAAAAAATAAAAAATGTTGATGAGGATGCTGTGAAAAGGGATCATTCTGCATTGTTGCTGGAAATGTAAATGGTGCAGCCATTCTAGAAAACAGTGTGGAGGATACTAAAAAAACTAATAGTAGAACCACCATAGGATCCAGAAATTCTACTTCTGAGTATTTATCCAAAGAAAATGAAAATGAAGACACCAAATCAAAAGATATATGCACCCCCATGTTCACTGAAGCATTATTTACAGTAGCTAAGATATGGAAAGTCCATCAAATAATTAATGGATAAATTATACACACACACACACAAACTCACACAATGGAATTCTTTCACCCATTAAAAAAAGTGAAATATTGCCATTTGCAACAATATGGATGGACTTTGACTGGATTTTGCTAAGTGAAATTAGACAAAGATATATACCATATACCACATGATCTCAGTTATATATGGAATCTTTAAAAAAAAAAAAAACCTCATAGAGAACAGATTGGTGGTTGCCAGAGGCAGTGAATGTGGGGTGGGTAAAAAGCACAAAGGCAAAAGGTAGAAACTTACAATTTAAAGTAAGTCATGGGGCTATACTGTACAGCATGGTGACTATAGTAACACTGTGTTGCATATTTGAAAGTCACTGAGAGATTTTAAATGTTCTCATCACAAGGGAAAAAAATGTCTTGCCACCATGTATGGTGACAGATGTTTACTAGACTTTTGGTAATCATTCTGCAATACACGCAAATATTGACTCATGTTGCATACCTGAAACTGTTATATTTCAATTATACCTTAATCTTTTATTTATTTATTTTTTAAAAAAGATTTATTTATTTATACAAACACTGGGTACAGTCAGAAGCGCAGAAGGGTGAGAGAATTCACCAGAGCCAGAGTGGGCAACAGAATGGGCAGACTGATGAAATACACTACTGAGGGGAGCAGCACAAGATACAGGAGAGGTCTGCACGCCATGTGGGACCCTCACCGGTGGCCAGGGATCAAGCTGGTTCTGCAGAGGCTGCAGGCAGCTTCGCAGCCCAGCGCTCAACCACTGAGCCACCAGGGGAGGCCCTTAATCTTTTTTTTAAATTTATTTATGCATACAAGAACTGGGGTAAACGTCAGAGGTGCGAGGATTCAACAGAGACAATGTGTTCAAATTTCTTTTTTAAAGATTTATTTATTTATTTATGCAAACAAGAGCTGGGGTACAGGTAAGATGTGCAGGGGGTGAGAGGATTCACCAGAGACAGAACGGTGAACAGAACAGGCAGACTAACTGAAATACACTGCTGAGGGGAGCAGCGGGCGAGAGTCGGGAGAGGTCTGTGCGCCACGTGGGTGGCTCCCTGGCCGGCAAGGGATCAAACTCTTGCTGCAGAGGCTGCGGATAGCTTCCTAGTGCTGTGCTTAACCCCTTGCGCCATCAGGGAGGCCCAATACCTTAATGTTTTTTAAAGATAACTTCAAAAAAAAGGAAAGACAACAGCTAGGATCAACATGTCGTTTTCTTGCTAAAAAAAATTTCTGAATAGTATAAACTCTATGACTTACACTCCAAATTCATTGTTTAATAATCATACCATAATTCTAAGCAAATAAAGAACACATGCAACATTGTACTCAGATCTTTTATCTAAAAATCAGTTTGGCTTGGGCTTAAGAAATTGTTATTAATGGGTGATTCAGTTTGTTAACCAGGAAATTAACTTAGCTGGTTCAAGTTTGGTGTTCATGTTTGGTTCACTTTGCCTCAAGATTTTGATTTATAGGAATTTGTATAGTCATGTAAATGGATACACCCACCCCTCCAAGTAAGCACTGGATCACAGCAAAAATGATAAAGACGGCCCATCTTCTATTTCTCATCCCAAATAATTTATCTGGTTACGAAAATGCCCATGAAACTAGTGCCTTCTAAATATATCTAGGGCACTTTATCACCAAAGGACCATGGCTAGAGTCATCTAAATTAAATGAGTTTTTCTCCATTAGAGGAAATGAACTTTTGGAAACAGGCTAATTGTGAGGTTCTGAAATCCCATCTCCAAATCCAAGGCAATTTTCTTCATTATGTTATATTGAATTAGCACACTCTTGTGAAATTAGTTACCCTCTTAATATCATCAAAACAAGGCAGCACATTATTTTATTTATAAATCAATATCTTGGCTCTCTTAACAGAACTCTGAGCAGACTTATTGATTGATCAGCAGGCTAGGATCCTGGTATATGAATTATGGAGGAGACTTGCCAAGGTACTAGCAGGATTAATTAGTAAGGCTAAGACAATCCGATCATATCCATTTTTGAAGGGCAGAGTTCATCGGACTAATTAGAAAATTACAGTGAAAACCAAGAGCATTTCTGGGAATTGACAGTCATCTGGGAAAACTAAGAACTTCAGATCTTGTTTTTCCCCATTATGCCCAGCCATTAGCCCCAGCTGCTCATTAATCCCTCTGGAACTCCATTTTGCTGGTCTTTATTGTTGGCATCACTTCTTCAGCCTTTCTCCAGTCCTTCTACACCACTGCCACCTTACCAATTGAAATTAACCTGGAGTCCTTGAAAGAGAATAATTGGGTGATACACTCTCTCTTGCTATTGGGACAAGAGGAAATGGCAGTGTTTTGGGGCTATGATAAATCTATAAGGGATTAATTTCCCTGACTCCAAGTGACCAGATATAATTATGATTATAGTTTCCCTTTTTACCTGGAGAATAACCTGCACCTTAAAGTATAAAATTCATGTTATTGCTATCCACATCCTTTTTCTAAGAAGTGTTCAGAAACTATTACAAATAAATACAAAGTCAATTTACCAAGCACGAGGAAACATCTAAAGATGCTTCTTGCCCTGGTAAGTTTAAAATGTAGGAGCAGAAACAAAATCAAAACATGTATTGGTAAGTGACAGTAGGAAGCCTACAAAGTTGACAATAGGAAGCCTATCAGAAAAAGGTAAAGGCATTCAAAATGGTCTGAATGACTGGATGATTTTTATGGAAAAATAGTATTGAATTGTATTGACTTAAAAGAAAGTAGAATAGAGACGCTAAAGAAAAAACAGCAATCCAACCAATGGAAAGTAATGTAGCAAGTGCTTCTAGCAACTGAGCGAACTCGCCTGGGTAGAAAAGAGTTTGTGGGGGAAAATGGTTGGGGATTAAGCCAAAGTGAACTCGCTGCCGCTTAAAATAGTATAACATGAGCACAGGAACTGATAGGTGAATCAATGTAACATAACATAAAGTCCAAAAGAGATGCAATTTCATCAGAATTTAGTAGGTACTATCACAAGTTATTCAGTAATTGGCCTTAGGGGAATTTACCAATCATTGGAAAACTAGAGTGATACTTCTCTCTCCTTACCACAAAATAAATTCTAAATGGAAATAATTCTAAACAGACCATAATACATTTTTCTAACACATAATTTTTATTTAGTTTGTGAAAAAAAAATCATGAATACAATTTAAAGGTAATTAACTGGGAAAAAATTAGAAAAAAATATAACAAAGTTAAATCCTTAAGCCATAAAATAGTTTCATAAGTTTTTTTAAAGGACACCCAATTTTTAATGAGGAAAAATTAAAATTACCAATAAACCCATGACATGTTTCATTTCCATTAATGGTAAAAACATGAAAATTTTAGATTAGCTAGAGAACTTTTTGCTTCCTAAGTTGGCAAAAATACGAAAGAAAGATAATGTCCACTACTGGTGAGGGTGAGAAAATGACCACTTTCTGGCGGACAACTTGGTAATATGTATCAAAGCTTACAAGGGAAGTTTTGACCCTGCTAAATTTGTAATTTTTACTGAGGTTTTTCACTTTTTAAAAGTATTTAAAAGGATATTCAGTGAAGCATTATTTCTAATAATTAGAATAGAAATATTCTAACTATCCAAAAATAGAGGACCATTAAATAAAGAAGGGGACCCATGCAATAGATTGCTATGGAACCATTAAAACTGATACTGTACATATGACAACATGTCAAAACACATTTTCAAATGGACAAGAAAACAAACCCCTAATTGAATTAAGGGTAATTTCATCAGATTAGAGAAATTCACTTTTCTAATTGTATTTCTGTCTTCTGATAAACATTTACTGCATTTGCCACTTCACTTTTAGGTTTAATGTAAGGAATGTTGATGTCAAGTTGCAAAAGCCTTATGTTCCAAGCTAAGAAGTTCTGAGAACCCTCAGAAATGCAGACACGGCAGGGCCTCCCCCCGGTGGCGCAGGCAGTTGAACGCTGCGCTGTGAAGCTGTTCGCAGCATCTGCACTGCCAGTTCGATCCCGGCCAGCTGGCGAGGGTCCCATATGTCCAGGCAGACCTCTGCTGTCTTGCCCACTGCTCCCCTCAGCAGTGTATTTCGTCAGTCTGCCTGTTCTGTTCCCTGCTCTGTCTCTGGTGAATCCTCTCACCCTCCTGTGCATCTGGCCTGTGTCCCGGTTCTTGTATAAATAAATAAATAACTCTTAAAAAAAAAAATATGCCGACACGGCATCTGCAAACATCAAGGAGTTTACCCCTGACTTCATTCTCGTCATTTCCCTTTCCATTGTTATGGGCTCAGAATCTCCCAAATGAGGTCTAAAAAAGGAATAAGGTGGGCCTCCCTGGTGGCAAAAGGGGTTAAGATGCAGCACTATGAAGCTATCTGCAGCCACTGCAGCACGAGTTTGCTCCCCAGCCAGGGAGCTACCCACATGGTGTGGCAGACCTCTCCTGTCTTCACCCACTGTTCCCTTCAGCAGTATATTTCAGTCAATCTGCCTGTTCTGTTCCCCACTCTGTCTCTCACCCCCCACATCCCTGGCCTACACCCCAGCTCTTGTATGTATAAATAAATCTTAAAAAAAAAAAAAAAAAAAAAGGAACAAGGTTAGGCTAGAATCCCACACTGAAGAACCTCCAGACTCCACAGACAGAGTGAATGAATGGAAAGAAAAGCATTGCTCAGAGAAGCCTATTTAGTTTTCAGAGCGATTTTGAATGAGAGACTTGGGGTATTTCAGTTTGCTGAGGTTGCCATAACAAAATACCAACTTAAACAACAGAGATTTATTTTCTCACAGTTTTGGAGGCTACTAGACTCAGAACAAGGTGTCAGAAGGTTTGGTTTCTTCTAAGGCCTCCTTCCTTGGCTTGTAGATGGCCATCTTCTCCCTGGGGCTTCACATGGTCTTTCCTCTGTGTGTCTGTGTGATGCTCTCCTCTTCGAATAAGGAGCACAGTCATAATCGATTAGGGGCCACCCTAAGGCAATTTTCACTTACCTCTTTAAAAACCCTCTCTCCAAATATAATCACAGCTGAAGGCACTGGGGGTTAGTATTTCAACATATGAATTTGGGGAGCAACAACTGAGCCCAAAACACGGGGATATCCTGGGATTGAGGTTATCATAGCTAGGGATGGGTGACCAGAAGTAGGTGGGCCTCAGAGATGCTCTCTGCAGAAGTACAGCTCTAACTTTAAGATACCAAGGATCTAGATTTGAAGACTAGACAAAATCTGAAGCTCAGACCCTCCCATATCTCTGGAATTCTAGATGTGTTTCTGTTGCCATAAAAGGGGACTGTTTTCTGCTACATGATGCAAAGCAGGCATTCTGGATTTTTTTAAAGATTTACTTTATTTATGCATACAAGAGCTGGGGTGTAGGCCTGAGGGGGTGGGGGGCGAGAGGCTTCACCAAAAGAAGAGTGGGGAGCAGAACAGGCAGATCTACTGAAATACACTGCTGAGGGGAGCAGCAGATGAGACAGAAGAGGTCTGCTGCGCCATGTGGGTTAGCTCCCTGGCCAGAGATCCAACTTGTGCTGCAGTGATGGCAGACAGCTTCATAGTGCTGCAACTTAACTCCTTGCGCCAGCAGGGAGGCCCTGTATGTTTGTTTTAAATACAAAGATTGCTGGGGCCTCCCTGGTGGTGCAAGGGGTTAAGACTCAACCTATGAAGCTCTCCACAGCCACTGCTGCAGGAGTTCAATGCCTGGCCAGGGAGCTACCCACCTGGTGCAGACGATCCTGACTCGCCCACTGCTCCCCTCAGCAGTGTATTTCAGTCAGTCTGCCTGTTCTGTTCCCCACTCCGTCTCTGGTGAATCCTCTCACCCACCCCATACCTCTGGCCTGTACCTCAGTTCGTGTATGCATAAATAAATAAATCTTTTTAAAAATAATAAATAAATATAAAGATTGCAATGATTTTAACAAATTCTAGAGCTATTCAGAGAAAGATCAAGAAGAGAAAATTTTTATTCAATAGCTTTTGTTATATGTTAACCCCTTGCCCCACCAGGGAGGTGCACAAAGTAGGTATTTTAAGCAAAGAAATACTGCCATTAACTACACTGTGTTTTAAATTCCTTCTTGTTATTCTTAAAAACAAAATCAATTATTGACAAGCTGAAGCAATCCTAAAACAGGAAACATTCTTCTTTTTCGACATAAATCAATAAATTATCCTCATTCTGCTATTGTTCTACATTGTGAATATAGTAAATATAAAACAGCATCACTGACTTCAGTAAATTCTCTTTTAATATAATATAGATAACTAAGAATTTGAATTCCCAAAAGTCTGCAGTGTATTTGTCTACACACACACACACACACACACACCAGTAACTGGAGATCCCACAACAGGATTTGGTCAGTGTTATCTTGGGCCCAAGGGAAACACAAAGAATGCATTTTCCCAAGAACAAAAAGAAATCAACACCCAAAAGCAAGGAGATACTAATTCTTTCCTGACAAGCATTTGTCTTTATCATTCTATAATTACCCTGTGGTTCTAATCCATTTTGTGACAGGAAATCCTCTGGGTTTAAAGAGGCAGCTGTCCACCTCCTTAGACAACTTTTGGAGCCGATAAGGAATCACAATGCAAGACTACCCGCCAGGGGGCGTGAGCACTGCACTGTCTCCACTTCTCTTGAAGCCTCCAGGCTTCCCTAGTAAGATCTGCTTATCAACCTTCTATAAACAGCCCTTCCTCAATTTGTGAACTTGCTCAATTCTACTTTTATAACTGCAGTTGATCTCTCTTTACTAAGGAGAGGGGAGTAGAGGTACTCTTGATGGATAGTACCTTCTCAACCAGCCCCTTGTCTTGAGGAATCATTATTGTCTAGGGTCTCAATGGAGTGGAGATCACCTAGGTTACTGTAGAACATTATCAATGCTGGGCAAAGGCAGTTATGCATCACAGTGTCCCCCACTGTCAGCTTGGGACAGCACCTGAAACAGCTGAGGTCAACAGGTATAACACTTCTTCCCCTCCCCCACATGCACCCAGGGCTAGTGGCTTATATTAGGTTCCTAGTGGACTTCCTAGCAGATGAAAATTGAAATTTTAGTTTGTCCACTACACTAGACACATTTACACAGTGCTCATAGCAGCCATCTTATGTGGACAGTGGTTACCAAATTGAAGAGCACAGAATTATAAAACATTCCCATAATCACAGAATATTGGGATCATAAGACCTATGAAGATGGGACTAGGACTGTCCCATTTTTAGATTTCCATCAAATCATTTTAGATATGATTGTCAAGAAGCCTTCTTTGGAAAGATAACATGTGAACAAAGATCTGAATGAGTATACATGTTTTATGCTAACAACCTTAGCAAGAAATGCCAAGAAAGCACAAGAAAATAGCAAAACTTCCTAATTGAACTCAATTTCAAGAGTTAAGAAAAGAAACAGGTGAGTTGATAACCTAAAGTCTGGGAAAGGGGGAAGGTTTGGGGTGGAAAGTAAACAAATGCATTGGTAGATAGTTAGAAGGCATGAGTCAAACCTCTGACCCAGAGGACAAGGCGCGTTAGGCTTGAAAAGCAAGCCTAACAACCAGCGCAAAGCTTGCTCTCTGGCTTCCTATCCTGACACTCTACCTTCTGGCAAGATTAAAGATCTTTCCAGTCTCGGAGATGCTGTTCTGTGCCCTTGCCCAAGAGGGCATCTCACATGCCCTCCCCTACTGTCTCCTGGGGTATTTCTAATCTATGTCCCCCTTTGGTCCAGACATCTCAGCTTTCCCTGCTCCTGCAGGTGAGGTCAGACTTCTCCCTCCAGTACTGTCCTAAGTCCCCATAAATACCTCCTGTATCTCACCACACACACACACCCTGTTAAGATTATTGGAGTTCGCAAGCTTGTCAGACAGACTTGTCTTCTCCATCTATGCAACCCAATGCCAGCACAGTACAGAGTACAGATCAGCTTTGTTTGCGCTGGTTGTTAGGCTTGCTTTTCCAATAAATGTTAACTATCTAGATGGCATTAAAAGTTCAAAATAGGATTTTCCACTGACCATGACATAAATATGCAATCATGCCCCACCTTACTCTGATTTTCACATTATTTTATACATGGAAAACTGCATTGATAAGCAGACTGATCCAAGCCAAACAAAATCAAAACAAAACGGTCTGATCTTCCTGTGTAAAACAGAACCTGAAGTCACCAAACTTGACCAGCAGATGGTGCTCTTGCACTAGTGAGGTAAATGTTCCAGTGTGAAAATGATGCACCCAACAAGTGGGAGGAATATGATAGGTTTCTGGCAGACACTTCAAAACTGTATAAAATTCAGGTGAGTCAGTAACAATAATAAACTGTCCGTATTAGGACCCAAAACAAAGAAGGTCAGAAGAAGGGGAGCTTGTCAAGTCTCACACTGCCTTCTCCAAGGTTTACAGGGTTACAGTAGATGCATTTTCTCCTGCCTTGCTCCTCATTATCTAGCATATTCAGCACTCCACATCTCCATCTTTAAACAGCTACAACAAGCTTTCTAAGAAATAAAAAGTGATTTTATTCAAAAATTTTAAGACCGTCTTAATCAATTCATGAACTAGAATATTTCATCAACTTTCAAATATTTTATTATTCCAATTATTCTCTCAAAAGCTTCTGGAATACCCATTTTTCTATATCCTTTGTTAAATAAAAAATAGCATTTACTTTAGTACACTGAGAAATCTAGCCCAATGTTCTTAAATATAAAAATTATTTAGTGCCCATTTCTTTGACTAAACTTTTAGGCAACCTTCTGATTATAATATGGCTTCCCCTGTAGCTTTCCTACAGGTAATGGATAAGAATAGTTAGTTTTTAATACTTCCATGGTATGCTTGAAACAATGCTAAATGCTCTACTCAATGAATAGTGTTAATAATAATGAAGCTGATACTGGGTTGATATGCTCAAGGTTATAGTTAAAAATTGTTGAATCCAGGCTAATTCTAAAGCTGAACTCTCCTTCTGAGTAAGTTCTTCCTTATCCAGAAAGAAACACTCCCGACTCCTTCCTTGCTTTATTGTCTTAACATAGATTCCCACCTAAGATACAGTATTTTTACTTTTTTGTTTTACTCACTGCTGTATCTCTAGCACCTGGAAAAGTGCCTGGCACACAGTAATAGGTGCTCAATAAATATCTGTTGATTATTTAATCAGTCTCTGTCAACTTGGATAACAAACTAGATCTGCCCTTGAAAGAAGGTTCCACTTTGGGGTATTGATACCTTAGATTGCTGACCAAGCACAATAATGGGCAAATGTTGAACCACAGTGATTTCACCAAGCAGTGCTTGCCAAGATAGACTGCTTCCCTTTGTACAATCAACCACTGACTTTCCGGTAGAAATTTCTAAAGCTCCAACTAGGTGAACACCAACTATGTATGCTAACCATTGTTGTAAATTCTATTCTATTTAAGCCCGGCAATATGTTTTCATGTTACAAATTATTTAATTGAGACTCTTAATGTCTAGGTCATTTGTCCAAAGTGACACAGCCAGTAAATGACAAAGCTATGGACTTCACTGAGCACACAGCTGATCAACTTAAGTCCGACACAGTTCAGGGAATTAGTGTGATTGGTGTAGGAGAATCAACTTATGGCCACATGTGCTCCCTGGCTCTTATTTTTTCCCACAAAGGGCTTCCTGTGCATATATATGAACACTCAGCCTAGACTTCCAAGCTTTGTTCACAGCCCCTACAGTCATTCTTTAACCACCCTTCAAACCAAGAATTTAGTAAAACAGAGGGTAAACCAAGGCCAGAGTCCCTGGGGATCAGGCATGTTTGGACCAGCACTCTGCATCCTATGTACTGAAAGCATGGCCTAGGAAAGGGGTGCAGGTATGAAATTCTGATGAACATGTCTCCATGGTCTCAAAGATTCCTCACCCAGAAAAAGATGGGAGGATGTCTTCGCACTATGGCAGGAGGCAGGTCATCAGTTACCTGTCAATGTACCAGGATGAGTCTACCCAAATGTCACAGAGTTCTCCAACCTTGGGTTTGGAAAGAATTCAGTCTACCTATTACAGTATTTTAGGGTATGTCAAGATCTGATATATCCCAGCAAACCTAGATCCATCTTCCCCTTAAGGTCAATAATCTCCTTAGAATCTTCCAATTCTCTTTTCCCTGGGACATTCCAACTGGTCTCCAGGTAATAGTCCAATGCACACGGGGCTCTAGTCAGCACTCTAAAGGCCTGTTCACTTTCCAGTCCACACCATTAAGAGAGGCAGACAGAAGCTAAAACTGGGAATGGAAAGGAAGCAAACATATTGGTTTGCTATCATCCTGGAATGCCCTGGCTACTTTACTTTTAGTTTCAAAATATATAAATACATATTTGTTTGCATTAAAACAAAGTGCTAAACACTTTTCCAAAAGACATACAAATGGTCAACAGGCACATGAGAAATCGCTCACTTATCATCACAGGGAAATGCAAGCCAAAATGACAGTGAGATACCGCCTCCTATTTGTGAGAATAGCCCATATTAAAAAGATCAGAAACAACAAAGGTTGGTGAGTGTTAAAAAAAAAAAGGAATCCTCATATACTGTTGGAGGGAATGTAGACTGGTTCAGACCCTATGGAAAATAGTATGCAGATTTCTCATAATATTAAAAGTAGATCTATCATATGATCTAGCAATTCCACACATAAGTATCTGCCCAAAGGATGCAAAAACACTAATTCAAAGAAATATATGTGCTCCCATGTTCATTGCACCATTATTAAAATGCCAAGCAATGGAAAGAAACCTAATGCCCAAGGATAGATAACTGGGTTAAAATACTCAGCTATTGAAAAAAAAAAAAAAAGATGAATTCTAGCCATTTATACTACATAGATGGAACTGGAGGGGATTATATTAGGTGAAATAGTCAGGAGAAAAACACCGCATGATTTCATTCATTTGTAGACTACAGAGATATAAACCAAACCCTAGAAATCTGACTGTAGAATTGAGGTTACCAAATGGGAAGGGTGAGGGCAGAGTGTAAAGTGTGGAGGGGGCTTAATGGACTATGATGGAGGAATATGGATGCAGTGCTGGTGGGTGGAGGGTGGTAACATACTTAACCTATACCTCTGAATCATATAGTGTTATATACCAACATTACCTCAATAAAAAAATGAATAATTTCAAGTTCAACTTCTTTGTGTTCCCACTAATATATAAGGGGTGGACATGTTGGAGTATAAAGGTAACTTTTACTTTTTGTAACTGCTATCAAATATCAAATCCTCATTTCCCCTTAGGTAGTGTTTCCTGTTACATTTTAGCCCAATTCTAGAATTTTCCCTCACTTTGGAACTTTGGAACAGTTTGATTCACTTTTTAAGTTTTTGATCATGTACCAGATTCAAACATAAAGTCCAAAATGTTATTTTATTTTCATTGGTCTGGTCTACTAACACCACTTAACAATGTGTACAACAGCTTCTTCTAAAAATAGTAAAGATAACTTGAAAGTAACTATGCTTTTTTCATTCGCAAGACAGAATTCTGATAATATAGAAATATATATTATATACAATCATCAAAGAACTACTAAGCTGTTAGCTATATCAAATCACTGCACATTACATTTTCCAGATAAATGTTAAATTAAATTAGAAAAAAAGGGCAGTTACACAGTTTCATAAAGCAATCTTGTTTGAAATTAATTTAATACTCTATTCTGTGATATACTCACTCAGGTTCTTGAAGACTTACATGCTTTATGTGAATTGTACAATGCTGTTTTACGATGTCAGTCCTTCAATAAACAGGTGAATTTTACTTTGAGAATAGAGTAATTTTTTAATTGAAATATTATTTCCTTCAGAAATGAAACTCCCATCTTATAAACAAAACAAGACATACAGAATTCCTCTGACGAATGCCAAATTAACTAAAAAGACCCCCTTTTTTTGTTTTGGTTACTGATTTCTTGCTGGCATAATTTCCTCTGGCACGCCATTCAGGTAATTTTGTATTTAAGGTTTCAGATGAAATCTATAGGAAAGAAATACAGAAAGGATATTTGTACTATTAACAATGCACACTATTTGTATAAAGTAACACAGGTTACTTACTACACATCCAACATCTTTTCTCCAGATAAAACAAAACAGTGAGATCTACACAATCTATTTCTGTATCAAACTTGTCCCCCTGTTATCTATTCTTAGGTACTCAGGTATAGACACTCACTTGGGTAGGAAAGAACTGTAAAATTATTTCACATCTATGTCACATTGTGTATATGCTTTGGGTTGGCCAAAATGGTAAATTTAATGTTTCTGCCTGGGAACAAGCATGTGGTATGCACATGTACACAAAGTTATGTGAGACATCTGAAAACCATATAACTTCTAAATGTACAATGTCAGACAGAATAGAAAAGCAGGTCAGCCATTATCAGCACTTTGCAGAGATGCTGAGATATAGGTGATATTCAAAAAAATTTGATGAACAAATTTCTTAAATTGTTTTTTGCTTCACAGACTTTTTTGAGAACCTGCTAAAAACTAGAAATACACTTCTGAGGTAAAAATTAATGTATGCACGCATAATACTTAGCAGAATTTAATGGTGCTCATGTACTAACTGAAGTCTCTGAATCCTAAGTTAAAAGTTCCTGAAGAGGGGCCTCCCTGGTGGCGCAGCGGTTGAGCACTGGGTTGCCCGCAGCCTCTGTAGCGCCGGTTCAATACCTGGCTGCTCCCCGGCCACCGGAGGAGGGTCCCACATGGCAGGCCCTCCTGCGCTTCTGACTGTACCCAGTGCTTGTGTAAATAAATAAAAAATAAATCTTTAAAAAAAAAAAATTCCTGAAGAAAATATTTTTTTTAATCCAAGGGCAGCACAAAAGATGAATGAAACCAAGAGTTGGTTCTCTGAAAAGATAAACAAAATAGAGGAAACTCTAACTAGGCTCACCAAGAAAAAAAGAAAAAAACTCTAATAAACAGAATGAGAAATAAAAGAGAAGTTACAATAGAGATCACAAAAACACAGAGGATCATAAGAGACTACTACGAACACCTTTATACCCATAAGTTGGATTACTTGGGTGAAATGGATAAATTCTTAGAATCATACACTCTCCCAAGGCTGAATCAGGAAGAAATAAAAAATTTGAACTGACCAATTACAAACAAGGAAATTGAAACAATAATCAGAAATTTCCCAAAAGCAAAAGATCAGAGTAAGATGGTTTCACAATTGAATTCAAGCAAACCTTCAACGATGAACTAGTATCATCTTTCTCAAACTCTTCCATAAAATTTAAGAGGGAATGATTCCAAATATATTTTATGAGGCCAACATCACTCCGATACCAAAAGCAGAGAAGGATATCACACACACAAAGAAGAAAACTACCGACCAATATCCTTAGTGCACATAGATATAAAAATCCTCAATAAAATCTTACCAAAGTAAATTCAACAATACATTAAAAGGATCAAACATCATGAAAAAGTAGGATTTTTTCCAGGTATGCAAAGATGGTTCAACATCTGCAAATCTATCACTGTGATTCAACACTTCAACAAAAGGAAAGATAAAATCACATGATCATTTCAATAGATGTAGAGAAAGCATTTCATAAGATCCAAAATCCACTTATGGTAAAAACTCTCAATAAAGAGGACAGAAGGAAGAAACCTCAACATAATAAAGACCAAGTATGACAAGTCCACAGCAACAAGAATACTCAAAGATAAAAAACTGAAAGCTTTACCTCTAAGGTCAACTCACCTATTTATTGAAAGACTGTCAGCATAAAACAGCCTTGTACAAATCACAAGTCTTCAAGACTTAAAAGGTTTTAGTATCAATCCTGTTGCCAACAGATAACTGCAGTTGCTAGCAGATATTATTCAAGGAAACAAAAAACTCCAAATAGGCAAAACAATTCTGAGAGAAAAGTGGAGGAATAAAACAAAAAAATAGTGCTGGACAGCCACATGCAAAAGAATGAAATGCGATCATATGCAAAAATTGATTCAAAATGGGTTGAAGACTTAGCTATAAGACCTGATACCATAAAATACATAAAAGAAAACACAGGCAATACACTCCTGGACAAGGCTGCATGTGAGTGGCAACTTCAACAGCAACAAAAACAAAAATAAACAAATGGGACTACATCAAACTAAAAAGCTTTTGTGCCTTGAAACCACCACAAAAACAAAGTCAACCAGTGGACTGGGAGAAGATATTTGCACATCACATGAGTGACAAAACCAAACAACAAAGAGCCAAACCAAATAAAACCAAATAAAACCAAAAGAGGCAAAAGACTTACATAGAAACTTACATAGAAAAAAAGACATTCAAATGGCCTACAGCCACATGAAAAAAATGTGCAATAACACCAATTATAAGGGAAGTGCAAATCAAAATCACAATCAGATATCACCTCACCCTGTGACAAAGGTCTATATTAAGAAACCTGGAAACAGCATATATCAGCAAGGATGTGGAGGAAAAACTCATCCCTGTTTGTGGGAATGTAGCCTCTATAGAAAATTGGTGCAGTCTCTATGGAAAATGGTATGAAGATTACTCAAAAAATAAAAATGGAAAAACCACTATTATATTTTTTCCCAAACACCATGAAATATGAAACACACAAAAAAATTTTACATACTTCTATGCTCAGAACAGCATTATTCACAACAGCCAAGTTATGGAACCAACCTAAATGCCCACTGACAGACAACTGGATAAAATAATTGTGAAATATATACTCAATGGAATATTATTCAGCTATTTAAAAAGATGAAATAGTGCCTGTTAGGACAAAATACATTAATATTGAGGTGATTATGCTAAATGAAATACTCAGAAGGAGAAAAGACAGTTACCAGATGGTCATATTAATTTGTATAATATAAATAACCAAAGAAAACAAACTGGCAAAACAAGAAGAATATTCTCAGACTCTGAAAAACATGCTAGTTACCAGAGTAGATGAGGGAGAGGAGGAAGGGAACAGGGGATGGAAAGTGATAAGGTTTTATTTATTTATTTTTAAGATTTATTTATGCATACAAGAACTGGGGTACAGGCCAGAGGTGTGGGGGGTGAGAGGATTCACCAGAGACAGAGTGGGGAACAGAACAGGCAGACTGACCAAAGTACACTGCTGAGGGGAGCAGCAGGCAAGTCAGGAGAGGTCTGCTGCACATTATGGGTTTCTCCCTTGTGGGGGATCGAACTCATGCTGCAGAGGCTGCAGAGAGCTTCACAGGTTACGACTCAATCCCCTGCACCTCCAGGGAGGCCTGTGATAGTGTTTTAGCATGGGAAAGTTGGTAGATGGTAAGAGACGCACATATACATAGGGAGGTGTGAAGTTGCACTCCTCAAATCATATATTTACATAATTATTAGCAAATCAATAAAACTTGAAAAAGAAACCCAATTTTGTCAAATCAATTTACCTGTGAATGAGAATCCGTAAATAAATCGTCTATTTCTGGGTCACTGGATGGCTGATTCCCAGAAGTGAGTCTTGGTGAATTTCTGTCAATCTCTTCTTTTGATGAAATAGCACCAGGACATGTCCCAGCAACCTTTATAATTTTTATAGAATTCAAAATAGTTATAGCATGTGCCACTTTCTTTGCCAAACTAAATACCTAAAAAAGCAAAGCTAAGAAAATTTTTAGTATCCTGGAGTACTAAATTTCAACAACGATGGATATATTATCCATAAGGCATTTTTCCCCGAGTATCTTAAAGTAGTTTGTAAATAATACTGATTATTTTAGTTTAAAACCAAACTCAGTGATGTGGCAGGAAATAGCACTCTCTCTTCTCATGCAGTCAAGAAAAACAAAAAGGAAAGTAATATAAAAGAGGGTTCTGGGTACATAATGGCAGGAGCAGCATAGTTTTTATATCTGTACACATAGCATTGGAACAGTTAAACCAATTAGCAAAACCAAAATCTATCATCTACATTTATAATGAAACTAATTTTAAAGATATTTTTAGGATACCCAAACAATAAGCATGTGAGGAGAAACTACCAACAGCCATAAGACTTATATGGTATAGAGCCTCCTTGGAGGCGCAAGGGGGGTTAAGACGCAACCTATGAAGCTATTCTCAGCCACTGCTGCACAAGTTTGATCCCCAGCCAGGGAGCTACCCACATGATGCAGCACACCTCTCTTTACTCGCCCACTGCGCCCCTCAGCAGTCTATTTCAGTCAATCTGCCTGTTCTTCTCCCCACTCTGTCTCTGGTGAATCCTCTCACCACCACCCCCACCTCTGGCCTGTACCCCAGTTCTTGTATGCATAAATAAATAAATCTTTTTTTTTTAAAAAAAAGACTTATGTGGTATAGCATCTGTACTAGAAAAGGTAGAGACAAGCAATGAGGAGCCTAAGACATAGAATCCCAAAAGAGACACAGGTCTACACTGGAAAGCATGATAAATTAAGAACAGCATCTGAAAAGAGCAAGGCTTTTGCCCAACCCAATAGCAGTTGAGGGTCAATTGCTGACTGGTTACCAGTTGACTGGTAATAAGTGGCTAGAATGACAGGCTCCTATGAACTCTCCTGATCAGCTAATGCTGTCTTCCAAGAGAATGCCCATACTCAGGAGAAATGAAAGGTTAAATCAAAATTAAGCAGGAAAGATATAATAGAGACAAGGGAAGAGAAAGTTCAAATAAGTGGCAGAGCTATGCATCTCATAAACCAAATTTCCATATTCTGAACATTACACAAAAACAAAAGGAGAGTTTTTTGAACTTGGAAACACTATATTGAAAATGCAGGAAAACTTTTATAAAGATTACCTTAGAACTGAAATGCAGTTTCTAATACTCTAGTAAATATTAGCAATCATCTACTACCATGCTGTATTTATCATCTAGGAACTAAAAGTCTGTTTACTTAATTATTAGGTTTTATAAACTTTTAACATAGATTTTAGATCTGGAAGATACTGAAGGTCAAATTTTCAAATTTATACAATCATTTAATAGAGTCACATTATCAAAGAAGTTACTCTGTTTGTGGTTACTTTTTTTTTTAAAGATGTATTTATTTATACAAGAACTGGGGTATAGGCCAGAGGTGCAGGAGGGTGAGAGAATTCACCAGAGACAGAAACACTGCTGAGGGGAGCAGCGGGTGAGACAGGAGAAGTGTGCCATTCCATGTGGGCATCTCCCTGGCCTGATGGGAATCGAACCTGTGCTGCAAAGGCTGCTGACAGCCTCACAGCGCTGTGCTCAACCCGCTGCGCCACCAGGGAGGCCCTCTGTGGTTACTATTTACCTTACACCAGAGCAAGGATTTTCTAAACATTTAATTTTAATAAAATATACTATCTAAAACAGCACTAAATTCATGGTCTTTCTCTGGTCATGCAAAAAGCACATTAAGATGTACTAAGGATCCTAACCAACAAATTGTCCTTCTTAGATACTTAACAGGAACAGAGCGTGATTAATGACAGAATAATAAAACATTTTCAGGGTATTTCTAATAAATTTGTTTTCATTTTCATTAACCACATGAACTTCCATATGCCAATATTAATTACAACTATGAAAGAGTTTCCAAGCTGTATATTTACTCTGATGCAGCAATAAAATATAAGTTGACTTTCCACACAATACAGATAGTGTATCTGTTTAGCATATTATAATAACTACCCTTTTATTGTATTTTTTAAAAAAAATCACTTTCTCAAGTCAGATTTATGAAACGCAAAGAAAATCATAGCACATAGATTCTTTAAAGTAGTCTTATGTCAGAATTTATAACAGTTTAAAATATAGCATTCTAGTATAAACAAACTAATACTATATGAAAATTCAACATGTAATTAACACCTTGGTATCAGTGCATACTTCTTCCTTGCTTCTCTTAGAACTTGAACAGCTCTCTTCAGAGTTGGGGAAACATCTCTTTTTGTTGGAATCATAAGAAGGTTGACATAACAGTCTGTTGTTCAAATCGTTTCCCAGAATCCCAATTGCCATGTGGATAAGGTATGTGTCAATGTTTTCAGGAACAAACAATCTAATTAGTTTCATTTTGTATGTATCTGTGAAAGATGAAATAAGATTTTAAAATAAATTACACAACATTTTAGAAAAACTATGAGTTGTTGGGCCTTCCCGGTGGCGCAGCAGTTGAGTGCTGGGTTGCGAAGCTGCCCGCAGCCTCTGCAGTGCCAGTTCGATCCCTGCCCACCACGCGAGGGTCCCACATGGCGTGCAGACCTCTCCTTCCGCCCACTGCTCCCCTCTGCAGTGTACTTCGTCAGTCTGCCTGCTCTGCTCTCCCCTCTGGCTCTGGTGAATTCTCTCTCACCCTCCAGCGCTTCTGACTGTACCCAGTGCTTGTATAAATAAATAAATTAGTTTAAAAAAAAGATTTATTTATTTATGCATACAAGAGCTGGGTTACAGGCCAGGGGTGTGGGGTTGAGAGAATTCACCAGAGACAGAGTGGGAAGCAGAACAGGCAGACTGACCAAAGTACACTGCTGAGGGGAGCAGCAGGGTGAGTCAGGAAAGGTCTGCTACGCCATGTGGGTTGCTCCCTGGCTGGCCGGGGATCGAACTCATGCTGCAAAGGCTGCTGACAGCTTCACAGGCTGCGCATTAACACCTTGAGCTACCAGGGAGGCCCCCTCCCCTGAGAATTAAAACCACCATTCACAGAATTGTTTCTAAAGTAATTAAGTTATGCTACAAATTCCAGATGCCAATTACAAGTTAATTTTTTCAAATAACTTATTTTGAAAATAGAAATTTTCAGCTACTCATAGCTGTAAATAAGATGCTAATAAAAAAGATCCTTTCAATGGCTATTATAGAGTAACAAAAAGACAACAATTATTTTAAATGCGTATTGACTGAGTTATCTGGGAAAGATACATCTTATTTTCAGAGTCAAGTAATTTTTAATCTTTTTGTATCTCAACAGATCTGACTCAGACTGTCAGTCTCTTCACATCTACAAATTATGTAGCATCCTAGAAACCACTATTCATGTTTCAAACCTTCTTCCCAACATCACATTCATCTGTAATGCTCTACAGGACTATAAAGCTAAGCAACTTAGAACTTATTCACTGAACTTCATGTGATTTATAAAACTGCTAATAAACATTTCTAACACCAATTCAAATTAACAACCAAGTATTTTTAGATACCAACTTGAAAAGGTGGTCTTTAAGTGATTTCATTTTCAAGTTTACATTTCCTTTCTTCCAAAGCTCTTACCTTGCTACTCCAGGACATCCCCAAAAGAGTGCAGTTTTGTTTTGTTTTTTTAAGTCAGAAAGATAATAGCCAACAGAAAGTAGAAAAGTGGACTCTTTGGCTATTAAGCATATACTCTTTTTCTAATTATGAAGGTGCATAACTGATATTTAATCATGATCTTGAAAAGACCAGATTACCTCTAAACATAATAAAATCGTCAATATTACCATCACACCTTAACAAAACTGAAGTTTTTTTGACCCTTGGCCATTATACCATCTTTATACGCTGAAATTCTATCAACTTTATTACTTCACTATTTTTATGACTGAGAAGTCTTCCTTTATATGTGTCTATTAGAATTTACCTTGAGTTCTCTTTCATTTGTCTTTTTCTTTGAAAATAAAAATGTTCTGATGAACATTATACTACAAGTATCTTTCCATTTTTTTCTAGGTACTTACAAGTGGGATTGCTAGCTCAAAGGTTATACAAATTTGATACACTGACATATATTACCAAGCTAGCTCTGACTTATATACAAATATCACCAACCACAAAATGACTGAGTCCTCATGACGTGGCTTGTGTGGCTAAGAAGCTGAGTTCTTAATTTTAAGTATTTTTAATTCAGTTATTTTTGATTTAGTTAGAAAAATGTTAAGTACCTGAAACAACTTGGATATCTTAATTTACCTTATTCAATTGTAAATTTTATGAAAGCTAAATACAAATTAAGTATTTCAAGTTAAAATTTAGCATTCAGGGCCTCCCTAGTGGTGCAAGGGGTTAAGACACAACCTAATGAAGCTAGCTGCAGCCACTGCAGCACGAGTTCGATCCCCGGCCAGGGAGATACCCACATGGCACAGCAGACCTCTCCTGACTTGCCTGCTACTCCCCTTAGCAGTATATTTCAGTCAATTCGCCTGTTCTGTTCCCCACTCTGTCTCTGGTGAATTCTCTCACCTCCTACAACTCTGGCCTGTACCCAAATTCTTGTATGTATAAATAAATCTTTAAAAATTTTTTTTAAATTTAGCATTCATAATTGAGATGTTATAAATGTAAGACATACCTGATTTCAAACGCTTAGTACCATCTCATCAATAATTCCTATATTAATGTTGGAATGATAAAATTTTAAATATATTAGACTAATTAAATTATAGTTAAAATTAATTAGCTATTTACTTTTACTTTAATGAGACTACTAGAAAATTTTTAATTGCTCATGTGACTCACATTACATCTTTACACATTACATCTGCTCTAGAAAAACCATACAAATTTTCCCATGCTCTACCCAACTAGTATTATATCTATTTTCTTCTGTATTTTATACTGTTAAACTATTTTAAAAAGAAAAAGTGAGGTATTTTATTCCATTAGACTCAATTTATTTCTAAATTGAGATGTATAAACATTTCCTGTCATTTAAAAGCACTATGAGTTAATAAATGTATAGTTATTATACTGCAATAAGAACATAATTTCTTGATAAAATTAGAAATTTCACATATTAACTTGTACATTTCCAGTACCCTTTATACTTTTATCTTTAAGAAATCTTATAATATGCATACAGAAATAAGTGGTATCTAACTTTAAATATGCCTCTTATTCTGCCTTAACTTTCCAAGCAAGTTAGTGCTGAAAATATCTACTGGAGAATGAAGTAATGAACACTGGCTACACTCCTTCACTACTCTAAAAGAGATCATATTACCTCTACTTTTGTGGCAGGTCCCTTGGAAGCCACCCTTAATTTTCCAGCTATATGCACATAAAGAATGGGAGAATGAAATCATTTAAAATATTACCTAGGCACCTCATTAAATGTCTTGCTTAACTTATTATTAAGTATAGTTAGAATCTCAACTCCATAAAAGGAGCTTAAATTACATAAACAGGGAGAAACTCAAAGAACAAATATCCATTTAAATATTAAGTGTTGAATCCATTTAAATATTAAGTGTTGAAAGGACAAAATCTATTTAGTAAAGAAAACAGCATTAAAAATAGACATCTGATTTCTTAATTCACAAATGCTTTCCTTATAAATAATGTAATAAAACAGAAAATTTCTCAATTCAGGGTCATGCAAATTAATTACCAATTGCCTTGTACATGAAAATACTTAAATTATAGTTACAGTTAAATAAAAAATAACAAAATGTCTAAATATTTCATGTAGTATGCATATCTTCAGTTCTTATTATCATTTAAAACTCAACAATATTTTCTTCAATAAGAGAATAATATTTTATCAAGGAAAAACAAGAATTCAAAAGTAAAATTTTACCTCAATAAATGATATTGGCTAAAAAATAAAAAATAAATAAATGATATTGGCTATAAATGTACAAAAGAAATAAAATTTAGAGCTCATGGTTGTCACAATCTTCCAAATTTTTTCAAGTTTTGCTTTGGAAGTAAGCAACAATTAATATACTTCTTCATATTATATGTACAACCTACATATAGTGCATTAACAGCAAAATGAAAGACTGCTTAAAAACTATATTCAATAGTGTTCTCTATTGTCTTTCAAGATTTCAATTAACTTTTATCTCTGAATAAAATGTATTTGCTATATTCAGTGTTTGGTGATAAAGACAAATGTTTTAACTAGTTTTAGTGACTAATGATTTCAAATGTTTTTCTCATCTCTCTAGTAATTGTTGAACCAGACTGTGCAACTGTTGAAAAATTTTCTTTGTATATATTCTGCTTGATTTATAGTATTTCTTAATTTAAAAAGTGATCAGAAATTAAATTTGCTAAGCTATGAATATAGAGGGTACTACACATGGTAGAAAATATTTAAAGACATAGATACATAAAAATATTAAAATGAATATAATGAAGTATATTATTTATTTGTTAAAGATTTATTTATTTATGTATACAAGAACTGGGGTGTAAGCCAGAGGTGGGGGGTGAGAGGATTCACCAGAGACACAGTGGGGAACAGAACAGGCGGACTGACTGAAATACACTGCTGAGGGAAGCAGTGGGCGATACAGGAGAGGTCTGCTGTGCCCAGTGGGTCACCTCCCTGGCTAGGAATCGAACTCATGCTACAGTGGCAGTGGAATGCTTCATAATGCTGAGGCTTAACCCCGTGCGCCACCAGGGAGGCCCCTGAAGCATATTGTTTTACTCATCGATTGGAGGCATATAAACCCAAATCCTATGTCAGGATTAGAAACTGCATATTTCTTTCTTTTAAAAACTTGGCAGTACAACTTCCATATAGTTTAGAAAAAGAAAAAGTCAGTCATTAGACTTGATATAATATTAAAAAAAAAATTGTGACTCCCTCTATAGGCCTCAGAAACAGGGTGGGAGTAGGGAAGTGAACATTTATTAATTTTCAGTTTCCTTTCCAAGTCTAAAATTCTATAACTTTACAGCATAGCTGGCCCTTGAACAACGTGGATTTCTTCTGTGCGGGTTCATTTATGTGTGGATATTATTCTGTCCTCTAATTCTGCATTCAGTGGATTCAAAAAACTGCAGATGGCATCACCGCAAGATTTCCCCCACCGTGACCCCCGCTTCCCCACATAGTTCAAGGGGAGTTTTACATGACTTAAAAAACAAATTAGCAGCACTTCTAATGTACCTCATCCTTACCTTTGTAAAAAGTAGGTAACAAATTGTATTAAAAAGCTTCTATAGAACAAGCAAAGGGCTCAGCAAAGTTCTGGTGCAAAGCAACATAAGGAAACCCTTCTTCAAGGGGGCTTAGAGAACTTGATCTACCCCTTCATCATCAGAATGACTGACATCACTGACTTGATTAGAAAGGCTACTTAGCAGCACTATTTACAATAGCCAAGCTATAATATATAGTACATTCACCATACTGTAGAGGGGATCCTTATACTTTCTTTTTTTTTTTTTTTGATCCTTATATTTCTAATACACAAACAATAATGTAAACCAAAGTTACCTTAAATACACACAAATATGATATACATGTTTTATATAAAATATGTATTTTATACATTATATATATTAAAGAAAAGGCTATATTTAAGTGAAATCAATGACAAGGAATAAAAAAGATTTGGGGATAAACTAGAAGTTGGTAAGGTACAGAGAATGAATATGAGGGGAAAAGGTTTTTTTTTTCATGCAATAAGAAAAATATTAGTAAAGTGCATTAAATAGGAGAGGTGTGGAAGTTGTAATCTGAAGATGAAAAGGAAAACAAGACTATCACAGGCTCAGATTTTGCTGTTTCTAAAACAACAAAAAAGATACAAAAGTAAGATTTTCATGGCAGCATACAGAGTTAATGTTGTTAAAAATGAAAAATATTAGTGGATGGCTTGTTTACTTCATCTGGGTCCAACGACTCAAGTCATTAAGGGTGCAGGCTAGGGTCATGGTTATCACCTGAGTTGATGGGAGGGTTTCGGATAACATCAGCAATAATCTTCTGAACCTCTGGAGTCAGGCCTGCTCGCTCCATATCAACAGGGTAGCCAGCTTTCACCGCTTGGGATAAGTGCATGCCAACTTCTGTGAGAGGCAGGATTCTATTCTCAGCTATATTCTTCTAGAGAAACAACAGCAAAACAGCCAGTAAGTTTTACAAGTTCCCACTACATTGGAAATAAAATGTACAAAACCTTCAGGAAGTAAATTCATTGAGAAATAAACAATGAACTAAATCTTCGCTTAAAAATTTTAACTATTTCTTTAAAACTACCCACATCAAACTTCACAGGTTCTACTCCTTATACTTATTATAATGAATAAAACAAGATCACCCAGGCTTAGATAAGAAATCAATCCTTGTCTGTCTGTTGTTACTCACTTTCAAACCTGCTAGGTAGCAGTGTAGTCATCTATAAATCTAATGGCTACCAAGCTTTTGAAAATATGGAAGAGTATAATTCAATATTCTATGTATGTGAAAAAACACACATTACTTTAGCTACATGAATTTCCAAAACACAAATTTTAAATAGCTTGAGGATAATACAAGTCTCCAGGTACATTCTATAAAAAGTTCCTGAGAAGACTTTAGGAGGTGTTTTCAATTGGGTCTGGTCATAAAATAACAAAACACAACAAGGGCTGTCACTACTTTCCTAATACAGAACTTAACATGAATTGTGTCAAATTTACGACAGTGTTACAAATTTATGTGGCTTTTTACACAAATGCAGCTTCAAATCCACTTAAGATGTGCATTAAGTAACTTAATGCATTTTTTTAAACTCTCAGATAGTTTAGTCACTCAGCTTCTGTTTCATTATTCTCTATTTTAATACACTTGGAAAGAATGAATTTGGATTGCATTTGTAAGAATTTTGATACTTGCACAATATAGAATATTTACAGTAGTATTTTCACTCTTCAAAGATAAGTTGTAAATTACTTTCATTAAATATCTACCCTTTTTCTACTAAACATTGTGTACCATGTGTGCATAATATCAGAGTTATTTGATACCAGGCATCAAATTACCTAAAACTAAATTGTATTATTGCTCCTGATTAATTGGTCCGTAGGTATGTTTAATTTGTGGTTAACTGGCAAATCCTCTCAGACTCCTGGGAGGTACATATAAAAACACCATATTACAAAATAAAATATAATCAAATGATAGCAAAATCTTCAAATATGAAGCTATACTACTCTTTATATCCTTAACCATGCATCTCTAATAGCATACATGAAATCTTCTATTATAGCTATACCAGAATTCATTTTAATCAGAAAACTAGGAAGTAACACTACACAGATAGTCAAATTACACATATACAAGCATATTTAACACATATATGTAAATTACCATTTAAATAAGAGACTAACTTGAAATTTCTATTTAACAAGTGATTTGTTTCAAAAATAGTAAATGGAATTATTAACCTTCTTGTAAATAGCTTTTGGATTTTTAATTAAGGAATTTGACTAATTAGAATATCTACTAAGTGATTAAGAAAGGTTATAGACTATTTTTATTAATAATATGCCTTAGCCAAAATTGAAAGTGTGTTAAATAACCTACTAGATAGAGACACAAGGATTAAAAAAAGTAGGCACTGGACCAAATAACTTGTTCCAAATCAATTTAATGTTACAAAGGATAGGAATTCAAATTAGTTAAATTTAGCTGGAACTCTCATTCTGTTCCTATTCCATTACGATATACTCTCCATTTTATACATTAAAAAATCTTCAACAGCTTAAGGATTTATATCAGGACAATGAACACATTAAATGTGACCATTTATCACAACAGATATTTTTTAAAGAGAATTAGGTATGGTTTAAAAAATAGAACAACACTAGCAAATGTAAAGTAAAAAGCAAGTTTTTTTTTTTAACTTATGTGTAGCTTCTTGAACATTCAGAGACACTATGCATTTTTATATACATAAACAAGGGTGTATGAATATAGAAGCATGCATATATACACAGACACATTCATGTTTTTCACACTGCTCTGCATCTTCCTTTTTTTACTTAGTAATATCTCTTGAAGATTATTTCTTATCAATATACATACTAATAGTTTTATTTATTTTTTTATACTAATAGTTTTAAACCATTAATTCCATTTTTTTAAAGCTTTAAAATATGGTTAACTGTAATATCCCTAAGGTGTCAATATGTTTATCAGTACCTGTGATACACCATGGTCAAACTTTATTTACTATTTCAACTTAATTGGCAAAGGTAAGCTCAGCAGAAAAAGAGAATAATATTCTGTAATAAAAATAAACATGAAATAAAACAATACAAAATATCATAGGATTTGAAGAAATTTATCCTGAGACACACCTGTAATATTGGAAAACTGATAAAACATGTTTAGATCAATTTAAATATTCTCTCTAAATGGAAAGTAATACTTACCAAAGACATTTTCTTTCCTTCGAATAAAGAATATGTGATGGCTGCAGAATCTGAAAGTGAGCAGGCTTCATTATTCACCACCAGACTTTTCTTTTGCCCTTCCTGAGGTTCTGTGCTTGAAAAGACGTCTGTCTACAAAATTTTCAATGTAACAAATGATGATTACTCTTATCAATATAATGATAGATCAAATATCAATATTATCTTTAGGAATTGGGGAAAAATACAAATATAATTTCTAAGAACAGTCAGAAATTCTCCTTTTTTTTTCTAATAGATATAAAAGGGCAAATATAGATAGAGGGAATGTTACTAATAAAATATTTGTAATAGCAACATGGCCATAGAACTACAAATTCCTAGTCTCCCCTTTAATCAGTAAGAATTAAAATTAAACTCTAAGGTACACTCTACCTCTAAAGTAGTTACCTAGTTCCCTGGGAGTGAATATTGAATGAATTCATAAAGAATCTTAATTAAGTGTGATACTGTAGTTATAAATTTTGCATATATAGTAAAGAAATACATTACGACTATATACATAAAGTTAAAAACAGATACATAGAAACTGTGGCTCTAAACTTAAAAGTAGTATACAAACTCTTAACTATGGTTCCTCCAAAGTTGTTTAAAATAAAGAGGGGGTAGGATTGAAAAATAAGAATAATAAAGAAATACTGGAGTTTTTCTAAAGCCTGAAAGGTAAAGAACATTGATAGTTATGATAGAATTATGATATATGATTCACATATATGAACAGTTTCCCTGCAAAATGCCTTTACTTTCTAAAACATAAAAATCAATACCAAATTAAAAGACTTAATCCAATGGAACTTGGTTTATTATAACCCATGCTAGTCCATTCCTACTCTAAACAAAAAGTGAATTTGTAGATTAGTTTGAAGATTTCCTGGGACAACAACTGCTTGGACAAACAAAGAAATCATACCATGCCACAAGACCAAGGGTCTCCAGGTTATTTCTATGAACATCCAGATTTTTGAAGGAAGGATAACTGTTATTAAATGAAAACGAGTGTTTGTAAGCCCTAATACTGTCAAGTATGGGCTTAAATCTAGGAATGCCAAAAATCAAAATCCCAGGACTACAGTATAGTCTATACTTGAATGCAACAATGGCATACTCCAATGCCAAGATCTTGGAAATATGACCACTGTGAATTACATCAGCAAATCCATGAAGATTTCAGGATTTATGGGGCCAAATCATATGAAGTATGACTAAAAGGTTTAAAAACATCCAAAATATACAGCAAAGTAATCTAAGAGTAATAATTTCAAGGAAGGGTTAGAATGTGATTCTAATAAACAAAAATCTGATCAAGTCATATATGTACAAAAGATTATGTGAACAGAAAATGATCAATTAGCAGAAACATCTAAATAGAAAAGGTAGAAGGGCAAAAGCAGGCAAAGCCTACTCAAGTAATACCCAGATGAGAAGACATTCTGGCTAGTTAGGTTTTAGTAGTGCAGTTCCCTTGGTAAACAGTGGATGAAAATGCCTCAATCTGCCTTTGTTGCGAAGAGATTACTTTAGAAGCTATCAAAATTTCTCTTGTTATATACACGATTTGCAAAACTTTCAGGTAAGTAAGCTTCCCATATAATTCTTCCACAGAAGAGAATACGTTGGTTGGATCAAATAAAACTTAGTTGTATTTCTCACTATAAATTAATGAATTTGCATTCCCATATATACTCTTACATTTACATACACACACACACACATAAAAACTAAGTTCATAGAAAAGGATAATGCAAATCTACTCTCCAAAACACACTACTCTGTGATGACAAGATACACTGGACTTTAAGATTCTAAGGCTGAAGCCTGAAACCCTAGCTTAGACCATAACAGATGTTACAATGTGAGTAGCCAGCTGGCATTCCCAGAAAATACATATTTGGTCTTCATGCATGTTTTTTAAAAACTGCAGTACATAGCATTCTCAAGCCTTAAAAATAGGAATAGAAACTCTCACACCTGGCTATGTTTTATTTAGGCATATTATATGCTCAGAACACCAAATTCCAACTGCTATATTTGAGTAGAATTATCTTTTTTGTGTTGACATAAAGTAATATTCTTTCACATACAAACTAAAATCAAAAAAGGTTTGGAAAATACAATTTTGCCTTGAGTCAGATCACTCAAATTTATAATAAGGAATCATATATATATATAACATGGAAAAAGTCAAACACAGACATTTATTTTTATCTCTCAACAGTGAATACAATTTAAAATCCCCAAATGGGGTCTTCCTGGTGGCGCAGGGGGTTGAGTGCTGCACTGTGAAGTTGTCCACAGCCTCTGCAGTGCCGGTTTGACACCCGCTGGCCGCGGAGATGCCCACATGGCACGGCAGACCTCTCCTGTCTCGCCCGCTGCTCCCCTCAGCAGTGTGTTTCAGTCGGTCTGCCTGTTCTGTTTTCTGCTTTGTCTCTAGTGAATCCTCTCACCCTCCCGCACATCTGGCCTGTACCCCAGTTGTTGTATAAATAAATCTTTAAAAATTAAAAATAAATAAATAATAAAATAAAATCCCCAAATGACAGGATATGGAAACAGAAGTGCTTGACCAAGAAAATAGATATATATTTCCTCCTATATTTATATATAATATCAGAGACCATAATAGTAAATAACCTTATCAAAAAATTGCCAATATTACTCATCCAGGAACTTGGCTCTTTTTTAACTGTTTTTAATTAGGCTGTTACTTGTTTTATTATGATTACAGTATGCTGTTTTAATCTACTTTTGATGTGCAGTAAAAAAAGTAGTTTATCTCTTTTTTAGGCTTTTCTAAATAGTTGGCCAATATGAATTAATCTTTGGAGAAGGGTGGACATTTTTAAAGCACCATAATATTCATAAAACATGTCTATAAAATGATTTTAACATAATTTTCCTAGTCATTTTAATAGGTTTAATACCCATACGCTCACATTTGATTTGTATTATGACAAATTGTATTATGACAAATTGTATTTGCTTTTTTTTTTTTTAATAGAGGCATGTCCTTCCCCTTCCCCTTCCCCTTCCCCTTCCCCTTCCCCTTCCCCTTCCCCTTCCCCTTCCCCTTCCCCTTCCCCTTCCCCTTCCCCTTCCCCTTCCCCTTCCCCTTCCCCTTCCCCTTCCCCTTCCCCTTCCTTCCTTTCTTTCTTTCTTTCTTTCTTTGTTTTGTTTGTTTTGTTTATACATGCACAGGGTACAGTCAGAAGCGGGGGAGGGTGAGAGAATTCACCAGAGCCAGAGCAGGGAACAGAGCAGGCAGAAGGACCGAAGTACACTGCTGAGGGGAGCAGCGGGCGGCAGGAGAGGTCTGCGCGCCATGTGAGGTCTGCGCGCCATGTGGGACCCTCGCCACCAGGGAGGCCCAAATTGTATTTGCTTTTGATTTGTATTATGACAGTATTTAATTTTACTTCAAAATTTTAAGTAGATATACTAAAAGCTTAATGAAAGTGATTATCAAAATTAGCTTAATAAACATTTGATTTTATTAATTTATGTCTTTAATAAATGGTTTCAAAATGCATATCAGTGTAAGCAAAATTCCTAACCACAGAAATTAAAAGTCATTTTCCCTATTCAGAAAGTTCAAAAAGTTTTGTACCAATCCTTTGGAGCATTTACCTACTGTCCTACTTCTATTCATCTCTGGAATAGGGACTGAGAGACTAATTCCCTCATTATTAAATAATATCACAAATTCGGGGCCTCCCTGGTGGTGCAGGGATTAAAGACAGCACTCAAGCTATCGCCAGCCACTGCGACATGAGTTCAATCCCTGGCCAGAGAGCAAACCACTTGGCACAGCAGACCTCTCCTGCCTTGCCCGCTATTCCCCTCAGCAGTGTATTTCTGTCGCTCCACCTGTTCTGCTCCCCATTCTCTCTGGCAAATCCTCTCACCTGCTGCACTTCTGGCCTGTACCCCATTCTTGTATGCATAAATAAATAAATCTTTAAAAAAAATAACGCCACTAATTCATGAAAGAAGATATTTCCTTCAAATGGCCAAAGAGAGGAAAACTTATTTAATTATCACTAGTGAGTATGGTATTCTTTATTGAATTGCTAAGATGTTAATTTCATTTTCAAAATATCCAAAATGAAATATAAGGAATATTCACATGCTGTCTTGTATTAGAGTATGAAAAGAAAAATTTTATTTGCTAAAGATATTCTGTGTCAAAAGAGGGAAATGCTATATACGGAAAGTAGAAAGGTTTCCTACTAATAAACATAGTCAGGCTTAATAATGTATTGCCTATTTTTTAACTCTTTCTCCAACTTTTTATACACATCCCATATCTTTTATCAATTTATCTGTTGTTTCCTCCATATGGGGAAAGGAAGTATCATTTCCATTGTGTAGGTGAGGAAATGTGACCTAAAGAACTGAAAGAACATCTTCAGATGCTATGGGTAAAGTATTACAGAATTAAAATCCTGATTCCCTGAGTGACCCCAAATCCAGCAGCCTTCCCACCAAATCACATTGCCTCCCTTTCGGTGCTGACATACACAGAACAGTAGAATCTATCTGTGGCTTTTAAAGAAATAAACCCAAATAATCCTTATGGAAATGGTCATTTAGTGGTCAAGCAAGAAGTAATAAAAAGATAAAAAGAAAACATTACTAACTCCAAAAAAAACCATGAAATCTACTTAATATCAAAAGACATGGAAGATTAAGGTTCTTAGGGATTACAACAAACATTAAGAAAAATAGAAAAATAATTAACATTAGATAGCAGTGATAACCGCAACTTTAGTTTCTATGTACATTTGAAAGTAAAAGAATTTATCAAGCTAAAAAACAGTATTTATTCAAATTTTAAAACTCCTGACAAATTATAAAGATATGACCAGCATGGACAACTACTTCAGTATCATAAAAATGAGGCAATTAATTTGCTTTTATAGCTGAATTACTGAAAAACAACCTGAATTTCTTTTTTTGCATAGAAATGGGGTGTACACCAGAGGGGGGAGTGTGAAAGGATTCACCAGAGACAGAGTGGGGAGCAGAACAGGCAGATGTACTGAAACACACTAGAGACAGAGTAGGGAGCAGCGGATGAGACAGGAGAGGTCTACTGTGCCATGTGGGTTAGCTCCCTGGGAGGGGATTGAACTCAGGCCATAGTGGTGATAGTGCTGAGACTTAACCCCTACACTACCAGGGAGGCCCTGAATTTACTTTCAAAGTGTCCAATAACAGAAATAAAATAAGACAAATATTGTTTTCAAAGAGCATTTTTAAAATTGTCAAAAAAATGTGTGTCTCAGAGCTTCTGCAAACCATAGTACTTTACCTGAATACTATTCATTTGACAGAAACATTTGATGACTTCCAACAGAGGGGCCAACATAGTAGCTTTGCCTTCAGAAACACCATCAATCCTTTTCACATTTTCTACCGTAGTGGGTCTAAGGAAGTCAAGAAACCATTGGAGCATTATCACTCCTGCACATATTCGGCTGTATTCAGCTTCATAATGATGCTCAATAAATATATACTGTTCCAACAACCAAAATCAATATATAATACAAAATCCTGTTTTATAATCTTTCTTTACTTTCCACCATTTAAAATGTGCTGTTTTAGTTATATGGATAAAAACCCACCTACCACCATCAGCACACAAAACACAGTACTAACTAGGAAGCAGATCAGTATCATAAAGAGACTAACACCTAATGTCCTACTTCATCACTGATATTATTATTAATAGGAAAAGAAAACTATGAGGCTCTGCAGAGAAGTAAAAAGCTGAGTCTTATTCATTTATAAAATACTTACCTGTAATAGTAAACCTAATTACTTTAGGCTTTTTACTCACTATTTCTTATTCCGTCTATTACCTAGGAGATTGTATGGTGTCTTCTTTCTAAAAAATTGCCAGTTGAATATCCTTTTATTTTAAGTATCTTCTTATAATATTAAAGTGTCATCTTAAAATATTTATGTTGTTAACAAAACATTTATTTGAACACATAAACTCAGGGCCTCCCTGGTGGCACAGGGGTTAAAGTCTCAGGGCTATAAAGCTATCGCCAACCACTGCACATGAATTCAATCCCTTGCCAGGGAGCTAACCCACATAGTGCAGAAGACCTCTCCTATGTCACCCACTGTTCCCCTCAGCAGTGTATTTCAGTGGTTCTGCCTGTTCTGCTCCCTACTCTGTCTCTGGTGAATCCTCTCACTCCCTGCACCTCTGGCCTACACGCCAGTTCTTGCATGTATAAATAAATAAAAATAAATCATTTTTAAAAAAGGATATAAGCTCAATTAATATCATTAGAATACTCTGGACTAAAGTAAAATCTTTTGAAAAAATTTAGTGATAGAAATAATCCTTTAAAAGGAAACAAAAGACAAATATAACTACCAATTATTCTTTGGAAATAATTTATTCTAAAATATTTATTGATTACACAAAAAGGTAAGGAACAAAGTATTTTTATTCAGAGTTAAAATCTAGAAGACACATCTCATGTATACTTCTAATAACAATAAACAGAACCTTGGGTAAGTGCCATCTTAGAATTTCACTTAAAAGTCTTTTATGAATTCCAGAGAGAATTACTTTGCTGATGAGAACATGGAAGATTCATGGATAAAACAGTAGTAAAACTAAATATTGAAGAATTTCCTAACAGTTTCAGGGAATCTAGGAAACTACAAAGCAGAAGCAACATTGTCATTCAGTATATGGAAGTTGAAAAGGGGTCTTTAACACATTAAACAATCTATGTAAGATAAATCATTCAAAATTCTGCAAATTAGAGTGAAAATTAGGTTTAAGCTAATAAATGAAGAGTCTTGAATGGTAAGCTAAGGAAGTTAAGATAATGGGAACCAGAGGGAGGAAGGCACAGGCAGACACTCAAGGAAGGTTTAAATGAAAACAGTTTTTCTAAAAACTACTTTAAAAAGGGGGAAATGGGAATATATGTTAGAGAGGTGAAAATAATGATGGTTTTAAACATATATAATTGGGAATAAAAACACAGAATTCAGAAAGAAGAGTTTTGGTACCTATATAACATGCATGTGTGGAGGGTTGGTGAATAATGAGTTAGATTTTCAAATATACAGGATTTGATTGCTGAAAATGGGTGGTTTTCATTCATATAAATTAGAGGGACTAAAGTTCCACAGAAAAATCAGTGGAAGCAGCATGGAAGATTTGCAAGCATCTCACAAATGTGACTGCTGAAGCCACAGTTATATCATCATTTAATCTATTTTGCAAATCTGTTGTATTAGAAGAAAACAAGTAAGAAGTGTTTACCTCATTTTTGCCATGTCCACCAATATCTTATTTGTTGCCAGAATAGCTGGAGGAACATCCATTTTATTGGCATGTTTTTGCCTAGCTTCTACCAATTTGCCATACAACACAGTCTGAACAAAAAAACAGACAATTTTTTTAAATACACTTAGAAAAATGCAGTCTGTTATTTTTAGAGTTTTAGATATCCTTAGAATGAAAATAATTCTAGCTCAGACTCTCAGCTAAAGAACAATTTATAAAATAGTGGCAACAGAATTCTAAGCATGCATACAATTGTAATTATTCTCTCATACTGAAAGACTTACCTGAGTCTCCTGTTCATGAGCAGAGATAACAGTTTCTGAAAACTTATAATATTTTCCTGATGATTGCACCATGATACTAAAACATTGGAAAGAAAATAAATAATAAAAATTTTTCTTTCTCCTAGTTCACTTTTATTCCATCCCCCACCCTCACCATGAGACTATCTTTCCAAGTCAATAATAACATTTATTCCTTACAATATCAGTAAGGCAATTTTTTGACAGCTTAGATTTTAAACATTTGTATCAAATACATTCATCATAATGATAAACTTAAAACTACAATTTGAATTCATCACAAAATTGGCATAGTTAAAAACAGCATTTGTCCCATCATCCTCCTTAACCAAATGCTTTGAAAGAAAACACACTTTTATCTGTACTGCAGATTACATTTTTTTTTAACCAAGATGGATATAAGCTATAATTCTTGATGTGATATTATTAATTCTTGGTTCATGAGGTGCATTAGGATGGGATTAACCAAATTATTCACAATTTTCTTCAAAAATCAAACAAAAACAAGCCAAGAGAAGCAATTTTGCTTTTGATGCCTCAAAAAAGTAATTAAAAATACCCAATTATCAAGCAACACTGTACAAAAGGTGCTAGGTTGTAAATTAAAGACCTACTTTCTACAAGAGGCATTTCTTCTTGATAAGTTAATTACAAATAGGAAAAGTTAGAGAAATGAAATTTTATAAACTAGCATATGTAAAAAATGCCAAATAAAAATAAGTATCTGCTTTTCTACAGGGGGATAACAAGTCTGATATTTAAGAAGTATTTATAAATTTCTCTGCTACAAGAATTCAAAATCTATAGCATAATGTAAGACTTCACTTTCACAATTATCAAGTCCTATCACTAAAACAAATAAGAGTTGAACCTGAAGATCACTCCAGTTCAAAGAATTAGTACTATCTCAAGACAGTTATGAATTTACTTTAAATTATATAATTATATTCACTTATTTTAGTATTTATGGAAATCTTTATAGCAATGTAATATATGCAAAATAATATTTTAAATTTTTTCACAGAGAAAATATTATCTATACTGGCAATATTATCTATACTGCCTCTGAAATAGAAATATATTTGGAAAACATTTAATAAAAAATGCTTTTGCCTGTGAATGCTATTATAAATATACAGATGGAAAGTTTAAATATTATTAAAAGAGATAAGCAGAGATACTATATCCATGAAACAAGAAAGGATTGTTGTATATTAGTAAAGAAACAAAAAGAGAATAATAGTTCTTAAAATTAAAAATTTGCTAATGAAAATTTAAATTTCACTATATCAGAGGAAATATAAAGTCAACTTTCCTAATGAATAAAAAGAACTTGAAAATGGGAGAAAAGCAAAGTTAGCAACAAAAAGACTAAAAACCAAGCAAAGAAAAAATTAAAAAGATCAGACAAAAGAAAAATTTCTCTAGAGACACTAAAAAGAATATCAAAAATACAAATGGACAATTATTAACATCAAGGGAAGTTAAAGTAGTAGTGGCCATAAATCACAATTTGGCTTAGGAGCATGATATTAAAGTATATTATAATTTGTTTTTATATTCCATTACCTGCTAACACAAAGAAAACTTGACATATTTATGTTAGAGAGCAAAGATTGAAGGAAGGAAGGAAGAGACAGGGATATGGGAAATAAACTTCAATCTACCATGACAGGACACAAGCAGAAAATTTCTAAAATTATTAAGTAAAAAAACAGTAATTTAAGAATGTCACTTAGAGATATGTAGGCAAATACCAGAGACACCAGTTGGAAAATTTGAGGGTAACTGCTACTATAGAACAGCACACAGTGAGTTTGGGAAGGAAGTGAAGTAACATGTTTTGTTCAAAGCTTTTAGCAACAACTGACTTTTCAAACAATGTATGTGTATTATTTTAATGAAAATGCAAGTCATTTTTATAATAACACCTATTGATATGAAGTATCTCTCTCATTTCTAACCCGATATGAAAATTAACTTCTGGTCAAATCCACAGATATCTCAAACTCACTACGTCTACTCCCAATTTTAACCTTATAACCCTTCAAACCTTTCTTCCTCATAGTTTGTCCAGTGAAGGGAATGACATCACTCATATCCACCAATCAAAGACAGAATCCTAAACATTTTCAAGTACATTTTCTTAACCCACTTATTTTTTCAATCACCAAGTCTTAAAAATTCCATCTCCTAAATATAGAATCTATTAGAAATCTATTTCTCTCCAAGCCCACTGCCACTTCCCTTGCCTAACTACCATTATTCTCAAATGTTTTCTGCAATAGCTTCCATATTTGTGTCTCTATAATAGAATCTCCTGCAGTCCAACCCATTCATCCAAAGTGAGAATCATCAGTCAAGGGTCAGCACTCCAGGGTGGCCTGGGTCAAGTCCATCTGTTCTGGTAGAGTTTGTAAGCTAAGAATGTTGTTTTGCATTTTTAAATGGTTAAAAAATTAAAAATATTTCGTGGCTTATGAAAATTCTATGAAATTCAAATTTCAGAGTCTGTAAAAGTCATAAATAAAAGTTTAACAATAAAATTATGTTTAAATGAAGAAATGTTTTAAAATACTGAATGGATATATTGCTTTACATACTCCTTAAGGCTTGAGTTTACATAAAAAACAGTAATCACATATCACAGAGCCAAGCAAAAAAGAGACTGGTGTAGGAGACTGATACTATGGTAAACATTTTTGTTATATTCATAGTATTATTTAAGTGAGGAAACCATAAGAAAGTGAGTAACAGTTTCATAGCACATTAATTTACTTTCACTGGATTTGACGTAAACATGGTCTATTTAATTTGTGTATAGACACTAAGTTTTTCAAATTCTCCATCTTCAGATCTTCTGTAATTCTGTACATTCATCATGCCTTTATTAAGTCACTTGCAAGTCAATTAAGCTTAATTACAAAAGATGCATTCAATACCTTTATTCTTTACAAGCTGTACCATTTTATGTTCCCCTAGTCTTATTTTTGCAAATGAAGTGAGAATATATATTCAATACAAATGAAGTGTGTAGATGCTAGGGTTATACAAATAAGATTTGAAAACCAGCTCTGCTGTTAGATATATGCTCTTAAACAAGTTAAGTTCTTTATCCTTCAGATGAGTTAAGATGGATGTTAATAACGGTAACTCATAGATGGTTGTAAGAATTAAATGAGATATTACATATAAAATGCTTAGCATTTAGCATAGAACCTAGCAAACAAATAACACCCAAAAGTGTTAGCTAATAAAGTAATGATTAAAACCATTATTTTATAGAACTATTTTAATAATACTGAAGGCTCAGGTTTTAACTTTACCTCATTCTGTCAATGAAATAGCCCACCATCTCACAAACTTTTCTTTTCAGGGAGGAAAGAAAAAACATGATAAAGTAAGTATAGAAAATGGAAATTTTGAGTGAATTCTGTACCTTTTTTTAGGACTGCCAGAAGAAATTTTATCACGTGTTTTGTAAGAATACATCTTCTCCAAGTCTGGCTGTTTTTAAACATACAAAGATCCATTTCAAAAAGTTAGATGTTTTTAAAATTTTTCAAATATGAAGAAAGTAAGACACAAAATCTCACAATGACAATTTTTATCTGACTAACCAAGTCACCAAATACATCACCAGAAAATAAATCTTGTATTATCAACTTCTAGGCTATAAAGGCTATTAGCAATGCAACCAATGTCCTTTTCTCTCTAATCTATAGAGAATACATAATAGGAAAAATGCTTTGAGACACAGTGAAAATCAAAGTCACAAAAATGATTCAATTAAACACTCTGCATACTTCCATAAAGCAAAAAAAGTTCACTAGAAAATTTAACTTGTCCATTACCCTTTAGCTGATGACAGCATATAAGTATTTAATCTGTAAAAATTATTAAAGATCCAAAACCAATGCAAGAAAAATGTGTGTGTGTATGCATATAGAACTTCAATGAGAATATTTAAGAATCAACTATCAACTATAAGGATCACAGTATAAAAAATCTAAGCCAAATATTTACAAATATATGTTTAAAAGAATTAAAATAAGTTACTTCAAATATTCCTAACTATACTATTAACCTCATAAATCAATTATTACATATTTTATTATGATCATATCAGCTTTCTTTCCAAATTTTGTGTTTGGTTGTATACAGCATTCACCTCTTTAACTGGAAAGAAATGAAAATATAAAACTTTAAGAGTAATTGTATCAATAAAGAATGAAATAAATACAAACTATTGATACTCTTTAATGAAAACATACCTTATCCTCTGCAGTTAATTTAACTGATACTTGAATAGAGGAATGCTGTTGAATTCCTGGGGATACAGTTTTAGAACTGAAAATTAATAAAATTAAGTTATCACAAATGTCAAAATGCAAGTATCTAATTCACAAATTATCACATATCGACTCTAAGAAAGGCAGATGAGATTAATCTATTCTTTTAGAACTCTTGATTTTTTTATTTTTTAGAGAAATCTCTGGAAGGTTTGTCTGAAGTAAATGATAAATGATCAGCAACGCATACAGAAAGGTATTAGTGGTAGGCAATAAGAACATTCCTTTCCATATTGCACAGAAGAAATTGTGGTATATGGTTTCTTCAACATTCATCTCAATGCTGCTTTTTTAATCAATAGAAAAACAGCTTTTCAAACACTATACTCACTTACTTTCTATCAACCAAGAAAGTATTCTATGATTTACCTTTCTCTCTTTGTCCCCAAACTGACTAACAGAGGTACTCAAAAACAGTATCTTTACTCATTTTACCTGATACCTATAAACTGTTACAATTTGAGTCACTTAAACAACAAAAAACCCAGAAGTTTAAAAAAAAAAAAAATGAACCTTGATGGAAGAAACTTCCTTGGACATAATTCTTCATTAGCCTGAAGGAGAAGTTCCTGAGGAGATTGTGATTTGGCTTTATCAAGCCAATTTCTACCCTATTAACACAAGAAAAAGCTCTTAAAGTATAGTAAGAAAAATGAAACCAAACAGGTAGACTTATACATTGTTTACCTTTTTTGTAATTTTGTAAATCCTTGAAAATTTGTTGTATCCAGAAACTTCTACCAAGAAACCCTCAGTCAGCAGTTGATGGGAAAGAGCTGTCCACCAACTCTTTGTATGATCCTTGCCAGAGCCAAACAAATTGTGACAGCGATATTTATTTTGAAGACGCTGGGAATTCTCAAATTGGAAATAAAATCAACATGTAAAAATGATTATTTAAACAAAACAAACTAACAAAACACAACAAAAATAACTCTGGGACTCAGAAGAATGTAGCAGTTACTAGGAGGGCTAAGGGAAATGGGAGGAATGGGCAGAGGGAGTCAATTTGACAGTGTGAATGCACTAAACTTTGGTGGGAGGTGCACTAAGGTATATACACATATTGGGGTATATTCCTGAGGCTATACTACTCCTGAAACTTACATAGCATTGTAAAGGCACGGAAAAATCAATAAAACTTTATTTAAAAAGATAAAATTTTAAATGCTAAGGTTTAACTGATCAGCTTAAGTAAAACATAAACCATCTATTGATTCTTTAGACTTAATATTAAGTTCCAGTTTTAAAAACCTACAAAATTTTAAACCTATCATACATAAATATATAAATCAATATTTTGTGTTTTAAATAAAAGTTCATGTAGTTCATGTGCACCTCCCAATGTATAGGTTGAATATATTTGGACTATTTAACCACAGATATTTTGACCTTTTAGTAACATATTTATATTATTGTTTAAAAGTAGTGACCAAAATCTACAGGTCAAGGGCCTCCCCTGGTGGCACAGGTGGTTGAGCGTAGCACTATGAAGCTGTTCCGCAGCCTCTACAGCGCTGGTTGGATCCCAGCAGGCCGGCAAGTGTCCCACATGGCACGGCAGACCTCTCCTGTCTTGCCCGCTGCTCCCCTCAACAGTGTATTTCATCTGTCTGATCTGTTCCCCACTCTGTCTCTGGTGAATCCTCTCACCCTCCCGTGCATCTGGCCTGTACTCCAATTCTTGTATAAATAAATAAATCTTAAAAAAAAAAAAAAAGAAAGAAAAACAAAATCTACAGGTCAAAAGAAGAAGTATGGATTTTAAAATGCAGTGTGACTGAAGAGCTAGAAATCAATGAGTGCAGGTCAACAACTCAGTCACCATCTGTATGGTTGCTTTTACTCATGATGCACTGCAAAGTTTACTGGGTCACTTCTGATTTAGATGCTCACACAGAAATACCAGGAAAAAGCAGGTGTGATTTAATTTCCATGTGATTTAAGGTCCACAAATCAGATATATTTTCACATGACATCTAAAAGCAGGCAGCGAAGAAAAAGGTGTATTTCTCCACTATTTTAACAAGTAGGGAAGCTGTAGAGATGTTTGCATTTTACAAGAAAACAACTACTGGCTTTCAAATTATCAAGTAGCATCCATTTTGTTGATAGAGTTTATATCAGGTGCAAGATGGTTACCAGAGAAAACAGTCGAACCTTCCTGATTGCAATAGTTCCTATTCAGTGCAGTTTGAGGCCAGGTGCTATTGTGGCAGCTTCCCAAATTCTTAAATAGCTTCTTGATCAAAGAGGCAGTAACTCACATGGGAGACTATTTTGCAATATAATCTTATAAACAATACCAGAAAGCCATTTAAAATCCAGAAATAAATGCCTTCCTATTTAGAGTGATTATGAGGTTTACAATGCAAATGTTCTATTTTAGGTTATATTCATTATTTCAGAAACATTCATTTCTTCAGTATGTTAAAGTGACTATACTCTGTAAGTTTCTTTTTCTTTTTTTTTTTTAAAGATTTATTTATTTATGCATACAAGAGCTGGTGTACAGGCCAAAGATGCAGGGGTGAGAGGATTCACCAGAGACAGAGTCAGAAACAGAACAGGCAGACTGACCAAAGTACACTGCTGAGGGGAGCAGCCGGTGAGTCAGGAGAGGTCCTACTGTGCCATATGGGTTGCTTCCTGGGCAGCCCGGGATGGAACTCAGTGCTGCAGAGGCTGTGGATTACTTCATAGTGCAGTGCTTTAACCCCTTGCGCCACCAGGGAGCCCCTGTAATTTTCTATATAAAATAAAATCTGAAATTTTAGAAACAGGCACAGCCTCTAATTCAACATTTTTACATTTTATCTATATTTTATGAAAGTTTATCAATGCATATAAAAATCCAGGGATCAAAATTTTAAAAAAAATGGGTAAGTCCCAGCAAACATAACCCAGGCACTGTGATGCTTTCTATTGAAAATGGTATTGGTTTTATTCAACTTACAAGAATGTATGGTTACAAGTTTGTTACTTTTGGAGTGTTAAGGATATGAATACAAGTGAAATAGCCTATGTGAGGCTGATTCCTTACACAAAGGAATTTAGGCTGAAATTATATTAAAGTAGGATAAATTCTCAGTCCAGCTACTAGGTATAAAACATAGGGTCCCCGTAGTTAGCAGAATCTGTAATGTATGTCCTATTAAACCTTAAAATAAAAACAAAATTGTAAAGATAATAAAATTATTTTATTTTTATAGTAATGAGAGCTTTAGTATCATGATAATTTAGTTACAAAAATTTTACTAGAAAAAGACTTACAAAACCAGAAAATAACATGTCACCTTTTCCCTTGTGAATAATCCCTATTGGTTTTGGGTTGATTTGAAGAGAATGTTTAAAATCAAACATCATCGAATTTCACAGCTAGAGCAAACAATGGAGCATTTGACTATTCAGACTTTTTTTTTTATTCCTATTGCTATCAAATAATCAAAGATTCAAAAACATTAATTGGTAGCCTAGTTCTAAAGTTAGGACTAAAACACAAGCCTCCAGACTAGAAACTCTAATCTTTAGTACTGTACATGCACACACATATACACAAGACACCAAAATATGAACTACATATATATAGAGAGAGAGAGATTTAGTGAGTGTGACTAGACTACCTGGATTCAAGTCACAGCACTGCTACTTATTAGATTCTTGATTTTGGAAAAGTTTCTTAATTTATCTGTATTTCTATTTCCTCAGTTGCCATCTAAGTACAAAAATAGTTCCTATCTCTTGGGGATCTTGTGAAGTTTGAGTAACCAGGCGAGAGTCTGCCTCGAAAATATTAACTCTCTTTTATTAATTAACAGTTGATTCTTTAAATCAACCTGAATTTCTTAATGTAAAAGCAAAATGACTTGCTATCCAGTCAATTTTCACTGGAACACTAAAAATGGATTCTACATATACAGGGGCATACCTTGATAAGAGGAGATTCTACTGCTTGCAAATTAATAACACCAAATGTATTACATTGTGTAGCTAGTACTTATTACAAATCTGGACATTAAAAACTATTCCACTAGGCTTTCATTTCATAAATAGAAAAAAAAACCTGAAGTAAATGAACATATTTACCATTATGAAATAATGAGATTTTTTTTCTAATCAGGAGGGAATAACTGTCCCTTCCCCCAAAATCAATAATCATTGTGAATACTGTGTACTATATGAATAAATTTATACTGTCTTGTTTCCATGGCAGTCAGCATGCAATGAATGAAATAACTCTGGTTCCTTGATACAGAACATCCACGTTTTGAAGAAATCATATTCCCTTTTCACCTAAAAATCCAGTTAACCACGTAACATTAAAAAAAATACAGTAAGAATTTTCAACAACAAATATCTAATGATTTCTCACTCAAAGTGAGGCATACCCCATTAACTACTTAAGTGTTCTCGTTAACTAGTTTATTTCCTAGGTCTAGTTAATTCATCCTGCCAATGGAGCAAAGCTGTCTAGGATGAGAAAGCTGCTATAGAGGATATGGGCACTGATTTTAATTAAGGAAGGCACAATTTTACACACACGTACCTTTACCAATCACAAATCTTCATTCTAGTATCTCTAGATGACTCAGCCTAAAAATGCAGATTTAAAACTGCATATGAAAAGCATAATAAATGGTAAAGGCACTAGACTAGAGGTCAGGAAAGCTACTTGCTCAATTAATTTTCTGGGACTCAGTATTATTTGTTAAAAAAAGTGGTAGTGTTAAATAGTCTTTTTGCTGTAAGAGTCTCAAAAAGAGAAATTATCCCCTCATTCTTTGCCTTTAAAAATCAAGTTGAAAAAGTAAGGGATACCAAACTGACCTATCAAAGGTTGTGGATACCTAATACTCAAAGGGTAAGTGTCAGAATAGAGAGCTGACTGGCCAGACTACATGACCCAAAGCATCACTTTCTGATAACAGCTAAATCTTTGCACCACTATCTGTTAAAGTAAAACAAACTTGTCCTTTCTGGAATCACCTACTTTAAAAATCACAATTGCTTTATGTGGTAATTCTTTCTGTTGGGATGGCTCATTCTCCTCCACCCTTCTTCCCCCCTGTATCCCTGAATGCCAAATGTACAATACTGCCCACAAAATAGAAAGTTCCAGTGATATTTTCACAAAGACTTGTCTAATTTCCCAGTATTAAGAGCACTCTCTTCAGAACTGAAATAATACTTTATATCTCTCACAGGTCTCCTAATGCTTTCTTCCCAAGTTAACTTTAACTTGAACGCTTCCATTCTACATGTGAAGTCTAATCTAATTCAGCTTTGGATTTCCCACAAAATGAGTCGTCTCTAACACAAAAACAAATGTTTAATAAACAGTAAAAAAATACTCATAAACTTTAACCTGAGACATTTTAAAGCCCTATGTTCTTAAAATACAAAATAAACCCATAGCTTCTGTTTACACTTTATTTTTTTTTTTCTTTTGCCTCTTTCCCATGCCACTTCCTACAGACCAAGAAAGACCAAGCTGGCACCTCAGGGTTTAAGGAAATCATTTCTAGAGCAGTTATTCTATGTGCAAAATAAAACCAAATGATAAAGTAACAATTAGCTCTAGAATTTATTTCAATCAAATGAAACAGCTTGTTCAGAAAATTAAATGGACAACCCTGTTAGATTAATTTCAAAATAGTAAGTAGTGATTAAAATTACCAATAGTTTCCTAGTGGCTGCCTATTGTCAAACCATCTTTTATCACTTATCTAATTATACAGTTGTGATAAGGTTTAGAACTTTAGTGATCAGGAAAGAAGTTTCAGTTAGTCTCCGGACTATGCAAATTAATGACTGTTCTGTTTCTAATTTATTGCAGAATATCACCTGTTCATATAGTGTCTTAAAACATTTTTATGTGAACAGCTAAAACAAAGTTCCTCAGGCAACATTCCTGTTTAATGTCTAACTAAACTTGTAACTTTAAAAACAAAATTGTGAACTGCAGTCACAATCACCTGGATTGGCTGTGTAATTATTTATGCTAATAAAAAAATCCTGCACAAGAAAAGAGAATCATGTCTGCTGAAAATGTTACATATATACAAATATTATCTCTTTAAATAAATTTGAAGAGCTCTCTGTTTAAAATACTTATCGTCTTATTCACAAAGATTTTAATTTTTCCTAAATTAGTCAAGGTGGATGATTTACTACATTCCCAAAAGAATTACAACTATAATTTTTAAAGCAATATCCCAGTAGATACCAAGATCACCGTAAAAGGGGGAGGGAGGAAACTTGCATCATATTCACTGCAGTTAATGTCTACAAATTTTTGTTAAGTGATACTTTTTAAAAAGTTTTACACATTTACCTAGCAAGGGTAGTATAAAATTTCACAAATAAACTTCTTAATTTGAGGACTCCCTGAAGAGACTGTCAGTATAAGCGATCTGACATGGTTTTCAAATAATAAGTGAAATCTGATCCCTCTTGTGACCAGTTCAAGTTTGTCTAGGAGCCCACTTAAACTTATTTGTTGATATTGGATACTGCTGGATAATACCAAATTAAAACAAGAATATTTTTATAAATTATATATTCAACTGACATACACAGGTTTTGAAGATCACAGATAGAAATTTTCATATATCTGAATTATACTTAATCTACCCTTTGCAATTTAATTTTTTTATAAAAAATATAGTAGCAGTCATAACAGCTAAAACCAAGTGTTTGGGCAACATTTCTTATTATATTTGTAATAAATCTTGTTTTGTTAAAAAAAAATTGAACTCTTCAATTCTAGAAACATCAATACCTAAAAAGTTAACAAGCTTTCAGTGTATTTCATCCAAATATTTCAAAAAAATTCATAAAAAATACTTCAAAAAAATTTCAAAACTATTATCTCCCTTTCTAAACAATACTCAAGAAATAAATATATGCATGAAATATTCAAGTATTTAACAAATGCTTACCTTAATTATTTTAAAAATTGTACACATAAAGTAGGAATTTTAATTACTACTTTTAAGTATATTTTTAGTATATGCACATATGTGCCCAGAAGTCTATCCTCCAGTCTTTATGTATACAACTAATATCAACATATAATGATCAGCTGTGCTTTTTAGACTTGTAAATCAGGAATAAAATCACATTCAGGAAAAAATCACTACAGAAAAAGCTCTCTGACTTTAAAGTCATGACTTAGTCATATTTTTATTTGCATAAAGCAGACACATTAGTCACTTAAAAAAATGCAGTTAAATTGACTATTCATTAATAAAGCAAAGGAAAAAACTTTCTCAGAAATTTAATACTTCTTATAAGAAACAGAATAGAAGGAAGGAAAAATAGTGCAAATGTTGTTTCTGAATTAAGATGTTTATAAATAATCACTGAAATTAATCACTTGCTCAAAGAATTCACCACTTTGCAGGGCACCAAAAAACAAATTTGTCCTACCAGTCCCTTGACAAAATGAAAGTTAACTTTTCTTAATTGTCCTAAGAAAGACCAGGGATTACTCAGCAGCAATGTAACAAACTAATTCAGTGCTTCTAGATTGGGATGCAGAGCTGATCAGCTTGGAACATGAAAATAGCAGTTCATGTAACACACACACATTTTATCAAAACTAATGAAAATAACAGTTCATGTAACACACACACATTTTATCAAAACTAATGAAAATACTGCTTAACCAGAACTAAATCTGCCTCTCTGGATTTCTAGTAACTCACTTAAAGTCATTATTACATCTGTAGTAGAGGAAACCTCCAAATAAAAGCTGTAAGAATAAAAGAATTATGAAGGTGATTCAGATATACTCACAGATCCTAGGAGAAATAAAATTGGAAGCCCAATTCCAAACTTTTCTCCTAAGATGTTCACAGCAGATAATAGCTGGAAAGCTTGTGGACCGAAGTCCTGTAGTATATCTTCTGAATCATCAACTAAAATGCAATGATCCAATCTAAATAAAAATAACAATGTGTTAAGAAAGTTTAGCCAAGACATGCAACCTTAGAAAGAAAAACTTAGTGTAACAATTAGTTAAGTAACAAAATACCTCAAATGTTCCAACTGTTTTAGAAGCTACAAATAAAGTTCATTACAGCCAATAACTGTGAAGCATCTAAAATATGAAATATAAACTATAATACATCGCAGATATGTTATGCTGATAGGTCTCAATACTACTGCCCTAGAATTTATGGTCCAAGAGGTGCCTTGGCTCATAGAAAGGAAAAAGTTTAAACAAGCGGAAGTAAATTACAGTTCAAAGTGATCTTTTATTAGCTTTTAGTGGAAGAAAAAGGTTGTTGTAAAAATCATATTTTACTTAAAAAAAACAAATCTCCTATGCAATAAATTGCTTAGGTTGTTTTTTTTTTTTGGGGGGGGGGGTGCTGTGTTTAGGTTTATTCTCCTTTGCTAACTTCTGTAGGATACTTAGCTCATTAATTTTCTTTTATAAAATTATCAAATTCCCTCAAAGTACCACCATCACCCTACAAGTTTTAATGTACATTACTGTAATTATGACTAAGTTTTAAAAATGTTTTAATTTCCAGTTTGATTTTTTATTTGATTAATGAGTTATTTTAAAGTGTTATTTTTTGTTCAACATCACTTGTAATCAGAGGCATGCAAATCAAAACTACAATGAGATACCATCTTATACCAGTGAGAATCCTATAAATACAGGGATGCAAGGACCCTTTTGAATTAATGTTTCTGTGTCCTTCGGGTAAATACCCAGGAGTGGGATTACTGGATCAAAACTAGCAACGACAAATGTTGGCAAGGATGTGGAGTAAAAGGAACTCTCCTGCACTGCTGGTGGGAGTGCAAACTGGTCCAAACTATGGAAAGCTGTGTGGAGATTCCTCAACCTGCCAAAGATGGAGCTGCCATGTGATCTAGCAATCCCACTCCTGGGTATTTACCCAAAGGACACAGAAACATTAATTCAAAAGGGTACCTGCATCCCTCTGTTTATAGGAGCACTATTTACAATAGCTAAGCTATGGAAACAACTCAAATGCCCAAAAACAGATGACTGGATCAAGAAGATGCGGTACATATACACAATGGAAATTTACTCAGCAGTCAAAAAAGATAAACTCATGCAATTTGCAGCAACATGGATGGAGCTGGGAGGGGTCATGCTCAGCGAAATAAGCCAGAAAGAAAAAGAAAAATACCGGATGGTCTCGCTCATAGAAGGAATTTAGAAAACCTAAATAAGGGACCAGGAAAAAGACTAATTATAATAAAGTAAAAATTAAAATCAACAAGCAACTATAAACCAGAGATACAATACAGGAGGGGGGAGGAGGGAATAGGATGAAAACAGGGGGATTGGATTGTATGGGGACTATAACCATGATGAAAATGCATACATTGTGCAAAAATGAAAAATGATGTAAAAAATATATAAAATTAAAAAAAAGTGTTATTTTTAATTTCCAAAGAAATGAAATTTTTTTTTTTGGTCTATCCTCTTATATACTTCTAACTTAATTGCATTCTGGTAAGAAGATGTAGTGCATATGATACCAATTCACTGAAAACTTTTGAGATGCAAAACAGTACAGGAGCAGAATACTTTTTTTTTTTTTAAAGATTTTTTTTATATATGCATACAAGAACTGGGGTACAGGCCAGAGATGCAGGGGGTGGGAGGATTCACTAGAGACAGAGTGGGGAACAGAAAAGGCAGACTGGCTAAAATACACTGCTGAGGGAGGCAGCGCAGCGGGTGTGTCAGGAGAGGTCTGCTGTGCCATGTGGGTATCTCCCTGGATGGCCCAGGATCGAACTCGTGCTGCAGAAGCTGCAGATAGCTTCATAGTGCTGTGCTTAGCCCTTTGTGCCACCAGGGAGACCTACAGAATACTTTTTATAAAGGGCCAGAGAGCAAATCATTTAGGTTTTGTGGACCAAGGACAATCCAATTTAATCTCTGCAAAAATAGCCACAGATAGAACATAAACAAATGGACATGTTTGTATTCCAAGAAAACTCTATTTTCAAAAAAACAAAGGGCAAGTAGATAGGTTCAGAGGCTCCAGTTTGCCAACTCCTGCTCTAATATACAGACAATTTTTATAAAAATCCTACCTGTGTATGTTTGAGAAGTGTAGTCTCTAACTCAATGTTTCCCAGCCAGTGTGTTGCAAATGGATTATAGATGTGCTAAAAGGTTAGTCACTTTAGACCTTAGGATTCTGGACAGAAACTGAACTCAATTACCCTAGTATGTTTTGCAAGCATTATCATTTGCTATGTGTGTCATGAAGCAAAAATATTTGAGACACAGTGCACTAATTGCCTGGTACAGGGTTCTGTATACTATGAGTCAGATAAATCAGGTTTGTTACTATACTGAACAAATTTTCTATTGCTTACTGAAGAATGACTAGACTAGATTAGACGAGACAAGACTAAAAAACTTCTAGAGCAAATATAAAAATGGAATTTATATATTTTTTTTTAAACTGTTTTTTTTTTAATTTTTTTTTTTTAAATAGAGGCATGTTTTATTTATTTATTTGTTTGTTTGTTTTGTTTATACATGCACTGGGTACAGTCAGAAGCGCGGGAGGGTGAGAGAATTCACCAGAGCCAGAGCGGGGAGCAGAGCAGGCAGAACGACCGAAGTACACTGCTGAGGGGAGCAGCGGGCGGCAGGGGAGGTCTGCGCGCCATGTGGGACCCTCCTCTGGTAGCCGGGGAGCAGCCGGGGATCGAACCGGCGCCGCAGAGGCCGCGGGCAGCTTCGCAACCCAGCGCTCAACCGCTGCGCCACCTGGGAGGCCCTATATATTTTCTATAACTAATTGGTAGCTTAACTTACTTATTACTAAAAATTATATCAAACTCTCCCATTTTTATGGTGATTTTGTGACTTTTTCCAATTCTGTCAGTTTTTGTTTTATACATTTGTAAGATGTTTTTATTTTAAGGTGCATATAGGACAATTCTGCCTCCCTGGTGAACAATCAATTTACCACTGCATAGAGAACATTCCATTCCTAAAAATATTTCTTTTGTTAATATAGCAACCACATCAAGGAATACAGCTAACACAATATGGTACAATGTTTTTATTTTATTTCAATTAATATAATTAAATTGACTATGTGTGTGTATGAAGTTCTACATATTTTAACACACACAAAACCATATGCATAGCTTCATTTAACCACAATCAGGACACATAACATATCCATCACCACCAAATACATTTAGTGGTAAAAGCACAAAGGACTGTGATGATGGATTATAGGTGCTGTGGTAGTAGAAGAACTGTGGAGACTATACCTGAGGGGAGAAATCAAATACTGCCAAAAATTAGCAATGATGTAAGGAAATTAATTTAAAATAAAATACTAAGAAATGGAAAAAAAAAAAAAAACTCCCTGTGCCATTAATCTGTACCCTTGTTGCCCCCTCCTACAGAGGCAAATCTTTTTTCATCACTACAGTATATTCCTATATCTGAAGAAATATTATGTAAGTGGAATCATATTATAGAATGGTGTTACTTCTTTTAAATATTTGGTAGAACTTGTTATTGAAATCATTTGTTTTTTTTATCTTCTATTTCATTGATTCATGTTCCTATCTTTATTATTGCTTTCCTTCTGCTTCTTTTTAGTTTACTTTGCTCTAATTTACTTTTTTCTTTTTTCTTTTTTAAAGATTTATTTATTTATTTATACAAGCACTGGGTACAGTCAGAAGCGCAGGAGGGTAAGAGAATTCACCAGAGCCAGAGCGGGGAGCAGAACAGGCAGACTGATGAGGTACACTGCTGAGAGGAAAAGCCGGCGGCTGGAGAGGTCTGCGCACCATGTGGGACCCTCGCTGGCAGCCGGGGATGGAACCGGTGCTGCAGAGGCTGCGGGCAGCTTTGCAGCCCAGCACTCAATCACTGCGCCACCGGGGAGGTCCTAATTTACTTGTTTCTTATTGTGGAAACCTAACATGTCTTGAAATCTTTTTTCTGTTATAAGTTTTAATGCTTTAAATTTCTCTTTCAGTATTTTTAGCAGCATCCTATTCATTTAACATTTTCATTTTTTCATTTTCAGTCAGTTCCAAACCTTTTCTGATTTACCTTGAAACTTCCTCTTTGACTCAGGATTATTTAGTAGTATGTTATTTAATTTCTATGTGTTTGGAGAGCTTTCTGTTATCTTCATGTTGTTGATTTATAGTTTAATTCCATAGGAGTTAGAAAATATCTTCTATATGAATAAAATTCTTCTCAATCTGTTAAGGTTTGTTTTATGACTTAGAATATGGTTTATGCTATTAAAGTTCTATCTGCAACTAGCTGAAGATGGAACTGACAGAAACCTGCATGATGCTGTCGCACAGTGTTCTATAAAAGTCAACTAGATCTGGCCAGTTGATAATACTGTTCATTTCCATATTTTGACTGATTTTCTACTTAATCTATTAACTACTAACAGAAGTAATTAAAGTCACCAACTGTATTTGTACATTTTTTTATTTCTCCTTTCAAGTCAGTTCCTTTATTAAATATATACACATTTAGGATTATGTGCTCTTGGATATGATAGTTGATTTTGTGTGCCAATTTGTCTAGGCTGTGGTCCCCAGTTGTTTGACCAAACACTTATGTAGATAATTACTCTAAAGATATTTTGTAGATGGGATTAACATTTATGATCAATTGACTTTAAATAAAGAAGATCACCCTTAATATTGGTGAGTTGCATCTAGTCAGATGAAGGCCTAAAAGAGCACAGTCTGAGGTTTACTAGAGAATAAGGAATTGTGACCCAGGGTTATAACAGAAATCCTGTTCGACTTTCCTGCCAGCTTGTCCTACAGATTTCAGACTTGCTAGCCCCCACAACTACATGAACCAATTCCTAAAAATTAGTCCATTCCCTATATCGACTGTGTGTATACATATGTGCATATACATATGTCTGTGTATCTCTCTACAAAACCCTTACTTACACATTTGTAAGTGGATCCTTTTACCACCATATAATATCCTTTATAGCTGGTAATATTTTTTCTCTAATGTCCCCATTGTCTGAGATTAAAATAACAAGTCCAGGGCCTCCCCTGTGGCGCAGGGGTTGAGCGCTGGGTTGCGAAGCTGCCCGCGGCCTCTGCGGCGCCGGTTCCATCCCTGGCTGCTCCCCGGCCACCAGAGGAGGGTCCCACATGGCGCGCAGACCTCTCCTGCCGCCCGCTGCTCCCCTCAGCAGTGTACTCGGTCCTTCTGCCTGCTCTGTTCCCCGCTCTGGCTCTGGTGAATTCTCTCACCCTCCCTCGCTTCTGACTGTACCCAGTGCTTGTATAAATAATAAATAAATAAATAAATAATAAATAAATAAATCTTTAAAAAAAAATAACAAGTCCAGTTTTTTATTGATTAATATTTTCAAGGTAGTTTTTACCCTTTTATTTTTAACCTACCTATGTAATTATGCCTATAGTGGATTTCTTGTGGACAGCATACACTTGGATCATATTTTTAAAACAATTCTGACAATTTATGCCTTCAAGGTTTTTTTTTAATCATTTACATTGGTGTAACTATTGAAATGTTTAGATTTAGATTTATTATTTTATTGGTTTTTCTATTTATAAAACAAAATACTGTATTATTTGCTTTGTCATCTATTTAAATAAATAAATCCATTATTAATTTTAAAATGTAATACATAAAAACTAAATTAAAAATTTAAGTGAAAAGGAAAGAAACAGATTTTCAGAATGTCCATCTATAAAAAGAAATCTTTACCTGGACCTGCAATTATCACAGCATTTTTCAGTTCCCAATATACCCAAAGAGGCCTTTCGTAGTTGTTTATCTTCAAAATGAGACAAGATGATTCTACCCAAGAGAAATTTTTAAATTAAATAAAAGAACAAAAATGTGCATGTTAAATTCACTGCTTAAAGATGAAACCATCAATTGACTCACCTGAGACCTCATTATTTTCTTTTATTTTACTAACACACAAAGAAAGTTATCTCAAAAATTCAACACATGTGTAGTACCAGCAAAACATTGTTTCTAAATACTTCTATTTAGCAAAACTCTTTTCTTAAAAGATCACCATCCTCAAATCTCTATCACTAGTTGACACAAAATAAATAATACATACCGTCGTCTACACTTTCTAGAATGAAGATATTTTTCCATCTTCATCATCATCTTTAATTTGTACAATCGAAAGTTTTCATTCTGTATCTCACCAAGGCGATGCCTGTTAGAAATATTATAGAAATACATAAAATTATCTTAGTAATTTTGTTACTTTTCATTTATTAGTTTATTTTTTATAACCTATAAAATCCACACCCTTATCAAGAAAACACTTCTATCATTTCAGAAAGCTATTTTGTCCTTCCCAGTAAACGGTCTCCATAAGAGGCAAACATTTTTCTGATTTCTACAAATGACTTTGGAAAGAATTCTACCTATGTCCAAGCATCAGTTTTTCAGTTGTTTTAAAAAAATATTACAAACCCTAAAGTGTTTCATTTTGATTTATATGCAACACACTTTTGGGTTATTTTCCTACTACATATGAATTTTTACCTTTTCATGGTAAAAGATTATTTTAAATTTATTTTATATGAGGAAATAGGAACATCTATGTAAGGAATGTTGAAAGTGATTCATAATTCAAATATGAGGCTTCATTCATATTAACTCTTCAAAGGACTACTCAGTCCTCTAAAATTCTGTATTATGGGGCATTATGGCACACCAGTAAAGTATCAGAATTAAGTTCCTTCCTCAAACAATTATTACTGATCTTTTAATAACAGCAATAAATTAAAAGTTAAATTCAATTTCAATAATTTAATTTAATATTACTAAATATATTTAATAATACTAAATGTATTTAAAATGTTAAATAACACTTAAGACATGTTGTTTTTCAAGCCATTAACATTATGTAATCTATCCTGTTAATTCTAGTTGTGTAAAGAAATTTCACGAATACCAGGTATCAGAGGTTGACAATCTCCCAAATAGTTTTGCATGTCTTTTCAAGAATGAATAGAAGTCTGAAATAGTTTTTAGATATTTCAGAAGAAAACAATGATTCCTGCACATTCTAAATAATACTATGCTGAACCTCATCAAAATGGTCTTTATTCACTAACATTTTTACTATCTAACCTCCTGACTGATAAAAATACCTCTGTACAATTCTCAAAGATCACACAAACAGGGAATTCATTTTTTTTTTGACAATAATAACTGACACAAATGAGTTCTTATTCAAAAACATTTTTATCATTTGATACTACCAATCACTATACTCCTCCATCTAATTTTCCTCAAAGTCTCTTCCAAATCTTGGCTCCAGTTCCTAGATTAATCATCTAATTTCATGGGTTAAAAATGCTTCCTAAGGCATGGTCTAAAAATTATTGATAGTTCCTTTTTTGCTAATTTTCTTTATTTGCTTAGCTCAGCTTCTCAAGGCAGGGAAAACAAGGAAAACAAATACCTGTTCTCTATGAACAACATCCTCTCTTCTATTTGGTTCAGAATACCCATATTTAACTGATCTCATCAGTGTCAATAACAAATTTGGGGAAATAAAATTACAAGTCTCTAGCAGCAAATCAAACAAGTATTTATTCTTCTCCTGGGACTAATAAATTTGTTAAGCTATAATACTTCACAGAATAAAAACAGGGAACAAGGTGATAAAAGAGAGATCCTAAAAATATCATAAATAGAAATCATCTAGAACTTGGGGAGGATGTACTGAATTGCAATTATTATGCAAATTATTCCCTTAAAAATGACAAGTATTAGGTTTGATGGCTTAAAATAATAGCACACACAGACATTACGAGTCTGCTGATGGTATGGTTTCTGTAATAAGAAACTAAAAACTATGTATTTATACTGATGATTGGACAACTTTCTTCTCAAAGTCATAGGACTCTAACAGAGACTAAAATTATTTATTTCACTGACCTTTTCAGTTGGAAACCAGCAACTTCATTTATTCTAAAACTTTGTTTATTCTAATAGAGGTGCTTTGTCATAGAACAACACAGAAATATCCTCAATTCTCAGTTTTATTTCCCTTTAGACAGATGTAGAAAACTATTTATACTAAAGATTCAAGCAGATTCAAGTTGCACCACTTTGTGATTGTGATCACTGTTGCCTCCTGTTAAATCTTAATGAGATGATCATTTAAAATATCTGAGACACAGATGAACAGAAATTGTATCTTTTGATGAACCTGCAAAGCCATAATCTAAAACTTGGATACTAAGCCTTCAGTACTGTTAGCATAATGGATAAATAAAAGCAGAAGGCCAGGAATTGATTTATGTTTGATAAAATCCCAAATTTAACAGCAGCATGAAGAGCCATGCTCTATCCCAATTATTGTAAACTAATTTATAAAAAGCTTGACAAAGACACTAGAGTCAAAAGGAAAGTAACAGGAGCATGGTTTTATTGACTTTATGTTAATAGACAAAAACTACTATGTACTCTTATAAAGAAAGGCTTACAATTATAGCAAACATTTTTACTTTAACAAATATTTCATTCTTGTTTCAGATCTCAATTCAATCATCACTTCCTCAAGAAAGCCTTAACTGACCTTTCTAACTTGGTAGACAGCACACCCCATTATCACTTTCACTATCTCAATGTAATATTCTTTCATACATACTTGCATGATCTTTTTTAAAAGTTTGATTTCTGAAATTTTCAAATACAAAAAATGAGAACAGTAAAATGAACCCTATTTTTCCATAGTTTTATGATTATGATTAAGCTCTGCCATTCCCATTACTATTACTATAGGTTTATGAAAACAAGTGCCATAAGTGTATTTATTTACCCAGCACACAGCATAATATTTGGAGCACAGTGGTTACTCAAAAAAAAAAAAATTGTAAAATGATGAATAAAAATAAAACTGTACTGGACTGGCATTCTCATCATTTAATAAAGCAGGCTAACATCTTGATTCAAGGGCTCAATTTATTCAGCTACACAGAGGGACATTTTAAAAACACTTCATCTTGGTAGGCCCATCAGTTACCACATTAAAGTTTTTTGCTGAGATTTTTCTCTACTATGGATGAGGAAATTAGTTGCTGAACCCTGTCCCTTAAATTTTTGCAAGATGAAGTTTTCCTTTCCAATATAAATTTTGCAGAACTTAACTACCAACAAAATACCTGTTTAGCATTTAAGTAGAATGGTTTTCCAGTTTCCTGTATTTAAACACTGAAAATAGTATTTTCATGGCAAGTCAATCATTACAGTGCAACATGATTATTCACACACAGTCAAGAAGATCTAGCATGTTCTCATAGAACTAACAAAGGTAACAGAGTGTAGAGAGAGTCAAATATAAAGATTGGTAGAAGTCATTTGAAATAGGTATCCCACTGGTAGCATGAGAAGAAAGAACCAATAACAAAATAAACAGTATCTAAAGTAACCATGACTGATGTCATTAAACCTTGAGGGGCCTTGCAGAGAAAAAAAGGCTCATATATGCACACTCTCAGGAAAGAATCCATAGGAGCCATGTTACATTCCTGCTATAGCCCTGATTTAGCTAATCCTTCACAAAAAATGAAAACTGGATGAAATTAGGTAATCTCCTCTAGGTGGCAACAAAACCACAAATATCTTAGATGTCTTTGATTTTGGTTTGGTTTTAACTGCTGTTATTATCCACATTACTTGAAAATTTGAATGTTACTTCAAACACTTCAAAGCTTATATTTAAAATAAAAAAGAAATCTACAAGTGTGAAAGCAGTAAATGTCTTTACCGATTTACATTAATGTCTGCTGGAGCCCAGAATACATGACAAAAACTTTGAAGTCCATCACGGCCAGCTCTACCAATCTCCTGGTAATATGATTCCATTTCCTTAGGAGCACCATAATGTATGACTCTGCGAATGTCAGCTTTATTTATGCCCATTCCAAATGCTATGGTAGCTATGATGCACTGAGAATAAATAACAATATAGTTTGATAAATATTCAGAACTAAAACCTTACATTTTTATCTCTTGGTATAATTAGAATAATTAGCTCATTAACTAAATTCACTGGCCTAAAACTGAATTCAATATAATTTCAACCAATCACTTACAGATTAAAAGATTATCTGCCCAGAGCTGTTAGGTTTGAACCGTGAAGAAAAGTGTGTTTTGAGTTTAGCTGAGATTTAAAAAAAAAAAAAAAGTTCATCAAGTGACTGTTAATGTAAACCTGGTTATTAAAATAACTGTAAAATTAAAAAAAAAAAAAAAGATTATCTGCCCAATTTGCAGATGAAGCTTGGTGACCATAAAATAGGATTCTATATAAAAAGTTATGCATAAAGTGGTTTCTCTGAATACCTATGACTTAAGACACAAAAGAGGCTCTTCAAGTATTAATTATATTAATTAAATGACGTGCTACTATGAAGTTTCAAGAGTCCTTATCTAATCGCACAGTACTGTAATTTTTTTAGTATTATTCTAAAATGGAAGGTAGCTTCTCATTGAAGATGGTGGAATGAAACATAATTGTATCTCTGAATCTCTAAAACGATAAAATTGGCAGAATAACTAATATGTATGAATGCACTGAGATGAGATTTAAATGACTGGGAGAGATTTTAGAAGAACTGGTGATAAGTACACAAAAAAAGAAACAATTTTTTTTAAGTATTAACCATAAAAATAGAAAAAGATATTTAAGAAAAGTAACTATAATATATACCACACGGTTAGGAAATAAAGAGCATTTAATAACTATGTAAACATATAAGATCTAAACATATATATCCAAAATTATTATATTAATATTGGGATCCCCGAAAGGGGGTTTGAAGTGTCTGGATGGAGTAAAGAGGAGGACAGGAAGGAAAAATAATTTCTCATCTTTCATAGTGGAGAATCAATAGATAATGCCCAAAACTAATACATAAATAAGAAGCTAAGTAGTAATACTATAAACAAATTATTGCAAGATACAGTGGCAAAAACCAAAAGAAAAACTAGAAGAGTTGGGAGTGGCAAATGAAAGTGGGGAAGGAATGAGGGACTGATGCTTTTCATTGTAAGCCCTATAGACTACAACAATTTGAGTTTTTTTGTGCATGTATAATTAATAAAAATTTAAGTGACATTTAAAAAAAAATATTTTTGAATGCACCAAAAGCAGCAAAACACAATTTCAAAAAATGCTAAATAAATAATAAATAAAAGTATGAGAAAAGGTAAGTGAAAAATAAATATAGGAATGAAGATAATATGAAGAAAAAGCTTTGAGTGAATATGATGCAATTTTACTATATTTAAGAGTGACTAAACAACTTAATTTTCCTTTTTTAATATTATTTCTGATTCAATTTTCCCAGTCTCTTTGAAATATAATTGACATATATCATTGTATAGGTTTTTTTAGATTAATAGATTAGCAAATCTTTATTTTTCAAATAATTTTTAAATTTTATTTATGTATTTTTACATCATTGTTCATTTTGCACAAGTTTGATTTTCCTCTTAGGTGTAGTCCCCACAAAAGAATAATTAGTTACAAATCAAGATAAATGAAACCATTGGTCAGTTAATGAATCAAACATTAATTGTTTTGAGTTCCTGAGATATAAGACTAAAAATATAATCATTTAAGAAATTAGATCAAATCTCTATTCTAGGGGACTGTGATAGCTGTTCCAAATCTGAAAAAAGAGAGAGAGAGAGAGAATAGATGTTTTTACACTAATACCCAACACAAAGAAGATATTCAATGAAGATTTGATAAATAAATATTAATGAAATAACCATTTCTACTGTGGGGAAGAGAATAATAATTAAGCTTCACACCTGAATTTCATCTCTCATGAATTTATGATGAATCTCTTTCCGTGACTTAATATTCATGCCTGCATGGTATGTTTCACAGGCTAACTTCAGTTTCCTAAGTTCAGCTGTAACTTGTTCTGTCATTTTTCTAGAAGGACAATAGATGATAGTTGGACCTTCAAATTCCCAAGAACTACAGAAAAAGAAAAAGAAAAACAAACATATGCATTTGTTCTATTCAGTCTTTTTGGGTTTTATTTTAATTTTCCCTTACTTTATTAAACTTTTATTTCATTTTAATTTAACTCAAATATCAGTTCAATTTTCCTTTTAGTAAAAGTCAAAAAGCAGAGCGCATATAGAAAACAATGATACATTTAAATATATAAATCTCTAAAACATTATGGAAAGTCAAATATGGAAATAAATTATGTTAAACCCCAAAACCCTAACTCGGTTTCAATTCAAATTAAAGCCAGTTTGTTTAAGAAGTCTTCATAAAACTTTAGAGATTATTCCTGGTCCCTTATTTAGGTTTTCTGAATTCCTGCTATGAGTGAGACCATTTGGCATTTTTCGTTTTCTTTCTGACTTATTTCGCTGAGCATGATCCCTTCCCGCTCCATCCATGTTGCTGCAAATTGCATGAGTTTATCTTTTTTGATTGCTGAGTAATATTCCATGGTGTATATGTACCACATCTTCTTGACCCAGTCATCTATTTTTGGGCATTTGGGTTGTTTCTATCGCTTAGCTATTGCAAATAGTGCTGCTATAAACATCGAAGAGCAGGTACCTTTTCGAATTAAGTATAATAAAGTAAAAATCAAAATCAACAAGCAACTATAAGACAGAGACACACTACAGTGGGGGAGGAGAGAGTGGGATCAGTGCAAGGGAGTTAGGAATTGTATGGGGACTACAGCCAAGATGAAAATGCATATATTGTACAAAAATGAAAAGATGTAAAGAATATATAAAATAAAACAATGAAAAAAAAATTTTGAGATTATTGATTCCAATACTTTTAGAAATGCAAAGCACTAGAGATTAACAACTAGTCTTAATTTATGTAAGAGAAGTGATTATTTAATGAGAAATATGCATAAAATTTATATATTATTCTTTCTCTTATGATGATAAAATTGAGTTACTGTATCTTACTAAATGAGAAAGAACTTACTAAAAGAAGTACTTACTAGTAATCTAGGGACTTGGAATGATACAGAAAATGACAGGGAAAGGAAAAAAGAAGGCAGTAACTTCACTCTGAGACTCTTATTATATAATTTACTTAAAGCAATTTTTGAGAGTGAGCAAATGGGCTTCCGTATCAAAAACTCACAGGAGATAATTTGATAAAGGTACAAATTATTTTTAATGTACAAAAGTCTCATTTAAAAAAATTTTCCAAATAAAATTGTGCACAGGAAGAACTGGAAGAAAGCAAAGTACTTTTCAGTATATACGCATCTATATTATTCAAAAGGATACTAAGATTATGTATCACTTTTTACATTAAAAATTTTTGGAAAATATACAAATTTGAAATTAAAGAGTAGAAAAATCAAAGGAGCAAAAGTTCCTACTACAAAAGAATTCATTACTTTGCCAGGTGATTTACTAAAGAATGTCATTTCCTCATAACAATTCCTGAGGATGGGCACTTTGGTGGTAGGAAAACTATGGTGATCTCACTTGAGGGGAGAAATTCTGTTTTGTGAAAGAATTAATAGGAATTTTTAAAACAAAACAAAGGATTTTAAAAACAAAAAGTAAAATAATAGTAATAATTAAGCAATTCTTGAAGGGGAATAAAATCTATTTTCACTTAACCATTAAGTGACAGCAGCTTACCTATCTTATTTAAATATACCATGAATATAGAAAACAAAATAAGGTGAAAATTTAAGACACATGTTAGCGCAATATATAGAAAAAAAATATGAATATTGATAAAACAAATGGCAAAATTAAATGAATAGAAGAAAATGGAAATAGAAGGCAATACTCCAAAGTCTTAATTATTCTCCATCTCACTGCTCATTAAGAGGAAAATTTCTAAATAAGGGACCAGGAAAAAGAATAACTATAAGAAAGAAAAATTCAAAATCAACAAACAACTATGAACCAGAGACACACTATGAGGGGTAGGGGGCGGGGAAAGGAGGGAATGGGATCAAAATAAGGGGATTGCAATTGTATGGGGAATATAAAAATAAAATTTAAAAAATAAATAAATAAAATAAAAAAAAGAGGAAAATTTCTGTTTACCTAGAACATACAGAAGGCAGTCTCTCAATGGTTCCCTGTCATCGTTATCCTTCTTTGAGCATTGGAAATGGGTACAAAATCTTTCTTGATTTGCTTTCAGAAAAACCATTTCCATATTGAAAATCAAAATCTTAGATGTTAGGCCAAGAAGAGTGGCCTTTAGTCTACAGGAAAGAGGGAGCCACAAGAAAGAAGTCCCAAAACTGGGAAGATAAATCTGAAATGTGTATGCAGAATGCAACAAGGAAGTCTGAGGAGACAGGCCTGTTAGGAGAGATTAATAGTCTAATAGGCTAAAAAATAATAAAGAACCTCAATTAGCAGAATTAGCATGAAAAACAGTGTAAAGTACATAAGAGTAAAACATTTACATAAGAGTAAAACATTTTAAGAGAATGTCACAATGTCACAAAAAAATTTAAATGATAAATACATTTTCAAAAATGGAAGTTATTACAGAAAGTGCCAGAGAGACTGAGAACAATGTGGATGGAAAAGGATGAAATATTAGGAGAAGAGATAAAGAAGTGATTGTGGAGACTTTAGCCTAGAATAAGTAGTAAAGATTTATCCTTTAGGATGGAAGCAAATGAAGCAAGATGACTAATAACTTCAGAGAGATCACCAGAACAGCCAGAACACTGAGAATATATTCATTACATTCTTGTTTTATTCTGAGTATAGGATAATCAACCCTGATGCAAATCCTACATTTAAATTCCTCATTAAGGTCCCCAAGAGCTGCTATAGGTTTTTCTTAACTTAGGATCAATGTTCTTTTTCTTTCTTTCTGAAAAGGAAAACATTAATGATGCTCTTTAATTCTATTTGTCTAGATTTGATTTGTGTTTTTATTTATAGAACAAACATTATTTTAATGTACTGTGACATAAAAACATATTTCATAACATGAAAATTACAAGCATTTCACAGAGCAGATAGTGAATAAAAGAATAAAGTTATGAGGAAGCTTCTCAGCATACATATAAAATGCCTTTAAACAATAAAAACGACACTTTATTATCAAGATGAAAATAATATGTACCTTACTAAGAAATTGCAAGGATTTAATTATCAATATATCACTTATAAAAAGCACCAAAAATAATCATATACAGGCTCAGAAAATGTCTCATGACTTTTAAAATTCCCTAATATTTAGATTAGTCATACAATTAGTGAACTAGATAGAAGGATAAAAGACTCTTGTTTTTGTCGTTCAACTTTCAATTAAAAGTATATGTCTCCTTCAAACAACATTATAGAGTGTAATTTTGTAGAATTAGTTCCTGCCTTCAATTTCTGACTTTTTCCTCAATCACTGTCTTGATTATATATCATCATACTTGGTTTGAACCAAAACTAAGTAGAATCTGAAATATGGTATATATGTCTTAGAAGGAAACAGTAAAACAAATAATAAAAGGAGGAATCAGTTATCAAAATTCATCAACCATGAAATTCTTACTTTGTCTTTTTTACAAGAAATTGCTTCAGATCCTCAAGGATGTTTCCCGTTTTTCGTCCAACCTCTAAATACAGATTTGGTCGATCAAAACCAGTACAGGTAATTTGAGGATCCTTCAGTTTTAAGCACTGTATGATGTCTGCTCTGATTGAAGAAGGTGCAGTAGCAGTGAGTGCAACAATGGGAACCTGAATGAAGTAAAATTGATTTTTTTGAAAGAGACAGTTCATTAATTTCTAACATTTCTATTATCTTCTTATAAAGTGACAGAAGGTAAAGCATCAAAAATGCATTTTAAGAATTATTATTTTTAAAGAAAAATGTTTCTCAGCCTTCTGAATACAATATTAAATTGTTCAAAATCATAAATCACAAATAAAACACTAAATCTGCAACGTAAATGTAATCTACCTTGTCTAATTAAACCTACTTATTAACTACCTCTCCGTGTTATCTTTTAACATTTATTGCAATTATAATAGTGCTGGTATAAATGAGCAGTATGCTATGCCTTATTTTTGATTAATCCATAATTTACAAATTATAAATCCTTCCAGTCACTGAAAATCTAACTAATGAGTTTTTGTTTCTTTCCTATATAAAATATATTGGTTTATGGCTTCCTACATCTAGAAACAAAGCTCTCAATGATCTGGATAACCTCTTTCAGTTTTACTAAGTTACTCATGGCATACTATACTTAAGAAAAATGAAACATTTGTTATTAATTGATTTCAGTTTAACAGACTTATTGATTAGAAGACAGCAGGTGGAATAGTGGGCACAAGGAAAAATGTGTAATTTTTCAGAAATTCTAAAGCAGGATAACAACATTACTCACATAGAAGTAGACTGAATATTTCTGTCCCTATTATTGTAAGGAGTTATAGCCAACTAGGCTATTATTTCACAATCAGAAAATATGGACTATAGTTATTACCAAATCATTAGTATTCTATATCCAAGAATAAAACTTTCCTAAAAATATTCTTTTTGGCCCATTATAGACAATGACAATATCCTCATAAAATAGCTCTTCAGTAATACTACCTCACAAATCAGTTTAAGAAATTATCTTCGTTTTTTTACTGAGGTAACACTGATTTATAACACTGGACATGATTCAGGGCAATAGGTTCACATCTCCTAGATCATGTCACCACACACCACATCTACAACCAAAGCACCCACAGCCCTTCACCGAAGACCACTGGGGCCTTCTCTCCTTTTTTTTTCCTCCCACCCTACCTCCCTCCTCTAGTAGTCTCAATGCTCCAGTCATACTTCTAGGATTTTCTTTGGTTTAGTTTTGTTGGTTCCTTTGTTTTCTTTCTCTATATTCCACATATGAATGAAATTATCTAGTATTTTTCTTTCTCCCTCTGACTTATTTCACTTAGCATAAACCCCAGTTCCACCCATGTTGTCACCCATGTTGTCACAAATGGCAAGAGTTCATCTTTTTTATAGTTCAGTACTACTCCATCATCATGACTCCATCTTAATCCAGCCCTCTGTTGTGGGGCACTTAGGTTGTTTCCATAACTTGGCTATTTTAACTAGTGTTTCAGTGAACACAGGAATGCACTTAGTCTTTCAAATTAGTGTTTTTGCATCCTTTAGGTAGCTGTCCAGGAAAGGGGTTCCTGAGTCATATGGTATGTCTATTTGTAACATTCTGTGGAGTCTCCTTACTGTTTTCCATCGGCCCTGGACCAGTCTACATTCCCACCACCAGTGTAAGAAGGTGACTTTTTCTTCTCCATACCCTCACCAGCACTTGAATTTTGTTTACTTATATAGATACGTGTTTTTTATACACACACACACACACACACGCACCATTCTCACAGGAATGAGGTGGTATCTTGTTCTAGTTTTGATTTGCATTCCCCTGATGATAAGTGATTTTGAACATTTTTTACATTTTTTCACTTCTTTGGAGAAGTGACTATTTAGCTCTTTTCCCCATTTTTTGATTGGGTTCTATTTCCTTTTTTGTTGAGTTCTTTGTAGATCATGGATATTGGGTCCTTGTTGGATGTATGATATGCAAATATTTTCTCCCATTCAGTAGGGGGTATTTTTGTTTTAATGATAGTTTATTTTGCCGTACAAAAGCTTTTTAGTTCTTATGTAAACTCATTTGTCTATTTTTGCTTTGATTTTCCTTGACATTAGAGTTGACATCTAAAGACATCCCTGAAGCCAATGTTGTAGAATGTTTTGCTGTTATTTTCTTCTATGAATTTTATTTCAGATCATACATTCAAGTCTTTAATCCATTTTAAGTTAATTTGTGTATGGTGTGAGAGAGCAGTTTCATTTTCTTTGCATGTGTCTGTCCAGTCTTCTCAGCACCATTTTTTCAAGAGATTTTTTTTTATCTCCAGTATATACTGTTGGTGCTTTTGTTATAGATTAATGGTCCATAAAACTGTGGGTTTATTTCTGGGCTCTCAATTCTATTCCAATACCATACTGTTTTGATTACTAAAGCATGGTAGTATAGTATTCCTCAATAAATTACATGCCAGAAGGAAACCAAAATTAGAATTCTAAAAATATCATTCCCTTGCTTATATCTTTATTTGCCTTTTCACAGAGAAATCTTCACCTTTTGGGCCATTCCCCAATCCTCTACTGCCCCTTAATAAGAACTTCATTTCAGGGCCTCCCCTGATGGCACAGCAGTCGAGCGCTGGGTTGCGAGGCTGCCCGCAACCTCTGCAGCGCCAGTTCGATCCCCAGCCACTGGAGAGGGTCCCACCAAAAAAAAAAAAAAAAAAGAATTTCATTTCAAGTCATTGTGCTTGGCAAAGCTTACCAATGGGAGTACTGCCTTTAGAGAGCTGAGAGTCCTATATGAATTTCTAAAATCATGTCCCCACTCAGAAATACAGTGAGCTTCATCCACAGCAATAAGTGTGATACCTATTAAAGAGAAAAATATAGAAATGGGGAAACTAAAGTTCCAAAAGAAAGAATAAGCTCATCTAAATCAGTATTAATTTGTTCACTTAGAATATACAAATATCACAGGAAGAATAATGTAAATCAAAGTATATGGTTTGTATCAAAAATTATTACTGAGAACAGATTAAGAAGATTAAGGATTAACGGCATAAGGAGAAAAGGACATGTGTGTGTATATATATATATATATATATATTATTCAAACAACATATTTACTGGATTTCACTTTTATCATTATTGCAGAGAAACTGAATTACTATTACTTTGCCCTCAGCTATCACTAATGAACCATATGCAACAGTAACACCCTAAAAAAAAAAAAAAAAAAAAAAAAAGCTGCTCTCTTTCTCCTACAATATCTTCAATTGTATATCATGGATTAACTATCAAAAGAAATAGAAAAAGTCTCTGCATTTCTACTGAGATCAAGTGCATCACTATCATGATTGATCACATATGATATTGTAGAGAGTTTCTCAGCAATGCCAATATTTAGAAGTAAGGATGACATCCACATTTTCTAATGTGTAAAATGGTAAGGGTAGAACTAAATCTCATTACATACAAAGTAGATAAGAAGACAATTTGTTCTTTCTTTCCCTAGTGACCTTTCTTTTCCCTTCCATCCCACCCCCACACCACATACCTACAATGAAACAGAATCAATAGCATGGTAATGCATTTAAGAAAAGGGCTTTATTGTATAACTATCCATTAAAATGTCTTCAGATATTCCAAAGTAATGACAGTAGTGCCTTTGCCCTCATTTACCAAATTAACACTTTAGACAAAAATAATTTTCCCTTCAATAAGATTGATCATTACTTAATTCTGAATATTAATAACATTCTGCCACTACTGTGGTGATTAATATTTGTTCTAGAGTCAGGCTACCTGAATGTAGAACCTGGCTGTGTCACTTACCATTTCTATTATTTTAAGCAAGTCAGTTAACCTGCCAAGTCTGTTTCCCATAAGTAAAAAGTGGACAATAAAAGTGTGCGACATTTTTTAGTTACTCAGAACATTAAATTAAATCATTTATAGAAATGCTAAGATAGGGCTTGGCATAAAAAAAAGAGCACAATGACAAAACATTACTACTATTATTATATAATTATTAAATGCCCACTGGGATCTAACCACTTTACTGGGAATAAAAAGCAATCTATGACCTCAAGGAACTCATAATTCTAAAGGAGGAGACAGACATGCAAATAAATAACTACAATTCTCTGAGTTTGTCACTTAAATAGAGTCCTAGTAGGAAGCAAAAAAGTAACCTACTAAATAGAAGCAAAATAGGTTGAATAGTATCAAAATGTTCTAGTTAATACTAAGTAGATGGAAAAAATTCAGTTACCACTATATTTATTTTGGCTGTAGAAACTAAATGACCTAGATTTTTAATTATAAAGGGTAAAACAAAGACTATGGTTCCTAGAGATAAAATCTGACTGCCTTTTTGGGGTTTTTTTTGGCATTTTCAGGTGACTGCCTTTTAATGAAGCTTTGTCCCACACAATCAGTTTATCTAAGTGTTTGCCAAACTTCATTTTGAACGGGAAAATGCAAGTCTCCACCCAGGTCCCACGCATATTTCATTTTAGTGGATGTGTCATTCAAGTCATATTTCCAAAGTTAAGAGACAACTACAAGGGCGTGTGGTTTCAAGGAGCCTCCATACAAAATTATGTTTGTTGCTTCTGTTATAAACTCATAGTACCTTAATAATTTAAACTTTGTCATAAAAAGTGGTTAACTAGGGGCCTCCCTGGTGGCGCAAGGGGTTAGGTCTCAGCATTATGAAGTTCTGTCAGCAGCCTCTGCAGCACGAGTTTGATCCCCGGCCAGGGAGCTACCCACATGGCGCAGCAGACCTCTCCTGGTTCGCCTGCTGCTACCCTCAGCAGTGTATTTTAGTCAATCCACCTGTTCTGCTTCCCACTCTGTCTCTGGTGAATCCTCTCACCCCCCATACCTCTGGCCTACCCCCCAGGTCTTGTACACATAAATAAATCTTTAAAAAAAAAAAAGTGGTTAACTAAACGTTAAGACTACTGTAAAAAAAACAAAAAGTTACACTACTGACTATACTTATTTTATACAAGTCTTTTACGAATTCCTGAAAACGAATGCTAAAGAAAAATATTCCAAAAAGAATTTATTGCTTTTTGATCAACAATGAGAGTCAACTAGAAAGAAGATAGGCAGTGTTCCGTTCTAATGACTGCACAATTTAATCCAGTACAAAGAGAATTAGATGTACCTGTCAAAAGGATCTAAGGAAATACTTAAACTACTTAAACTAATCATTAACGAACCCCATCAAAGAAACAAAGCAGTGAAACAGAACAGCTGATGCATGAACTCTTTGATCATGTATTTAACCAAATATTAATTTCGCCTCCATTCTTTTGTTGGTATTTAACACATATAACAAAAATACAAACTTGTTTTCGTTACATTTTTAGAAAAAAATGTTAAATGCTTTCCTAGTTATATGTAAGTAACAATTAAATGAGAAGCTGAATGTTGAAAAATTAACCTATCTGGAATTATTTTTAATATATAATTATAGATTGAGATCATGTAGTATTAAGTTTGGTTATTTCAAGGTGCATTTGCAATAGAAGACAAGATTGCAATACTTGGATAGCTAAGTTTAACCAACAGAAAGGAAAAAAACAGACAAAAAACTAAGTTTAAAAAAAAATGGTATCAGCTTTTTACTAATTCCATACTTATATTGTCTAGAAAATGAATTCTAACTTACCACCTATTTTTTCCTCATAATTAATTTATGCAAACAATCAAAGGTGTATGGTTTCCAACCCTGGTTATACCTCAGAATCACCTGTGAAAAACTACAAATACCAGGGCCCTATCCCAAGAGTGTTAATTCAGAATTTTCAAGTTTAGAGGCTGACTACCTACATTTTTTTTTTAAGTTTGAAAGGCAATATAGAGCTAATGTAGCTTTAGATTATGAAAAAAAGGAAATTACAATTTCATAGAATCTAGGATTTATTCAAAAATACAGTTAAAGTGCCTAGTATGAGCCAGGTACTACACTAAAAAAAATAAATAAATAAAATGGCATTTTCCCCTCAAAAACTTTACAGGCCAGCAGAAGAAAACATATCTATATAAAGATAATTATAAAATAGGAAATTGGGCCTCCCTGGTGGCACAGCGGTTGAGCGCTGGGTTGCAAAGCTGCACGCAGCCTCTGCGGCGCCGGTTCGATCCCCGGCCACCGGAGGAGGGTCCCACATGGCGCGCAGACCTCTCCTGCCGCCCGCGGCTCCCCTCAGCAGTGTACTTCGGTCCTTCTGCCTGCTCTGCTCTCCGCTCTGCTCTGGTGAATACTCTCACCCTCCCGCGCTTCTGACTGTACCCAGTGCATGTATAAATAAATAAATAAATCTTTAAAAATAAAATAAAATAGGAAATTCATTTCTATGGCAGAGAAACTGCTGGGTACTTTGGGGAAAGACAAGAGAGACACCAAGTAGAGGGAGTAGAAATAAATTTAAGAGATGTGAAATCTAGTATCAATTCATGGAGTTAACTTTAAAGGATAATTCAATTCAATAAACAGTTATAAAAATCCCATTGTAACACTTACCAATATTAGCCTCAAGTTGCTGGAGTAGGTTCAGATTATGGGAACAGAATTCTGGAGTTAGGTATATAATCCGATATTTGCCTCTGTGAAAACAAACAGAAAAAAGAAATATAAAGAAAATAAACTACATAAGGAAAACAATCATCTAATGAATTACAACTTAAAATCATTAATACTAGATACATTTTTAAATAATAGATTATGTCACTTAGGAAAAACTAAATAAATGTTATATGTGTGTGTGCATCCACACATATTAGTTCGTTGATTTCAATTCACTTTTCAGGGAGTATTGAGAATACAAGGAATACAGTGACATTAAACAAATTGTGGAATATTCATATACTGTAATCCATTCAGCAATAAAAGGAATGAACTGCAGATACATGCAACAATATGAACTTCAAAATAATTGTGCTGTGATTTAAACCAGATAAAAGAACACGTTTTATGTCTAATGCTGTATACATACAATTTTAGAAAACAAACTATCCTAATCTGTAACAACAGAAAGCAAACCAGTTATCACGGTCAGAAGGATAGAGTAGAGAAAAGATAGAGAAAACTGGGATGAATGGATAATAAAAGGTCTGAATAAACTTTGGGACTGGGTTGTGGTGACAGTTTCATGGGTTTTTATATGCCAAAAACTTAATAATTTTTACATATTAAGTATGTAAAATTTATTCTGTCAATTGTACCTCAAAAAGGTGATTACAAATAATTAGGGAAAAAAATTCAAAAAAGGCTTTATAGGAAAACATATAGCAGCTTTATCAGTAATAGCTCAAAGCTAGAAATAGATTAGGTGTCCATCACCAAGGAAATGAAAAACAAACTTATATCAAAACACTCCAACATTAAAAAGACTACCAATATAAGCAACAACATGGAAGATTTATAAAACATTATGATGAAAGAAGTCTGACACAAAAAGAGTTTTTACTGTTTAACTATATATGTAAAGTTCTAGGACAGAAAAAAAAAGTATGGCAGAAAAAACAGGAAGTTTAGAAATAGAAGTTTAAATTAGAAATAGTTTACTTTGATGAAAGACAGCTGGGAAGTAGTATGGAGAAACGTTTTGGCCTGACAATAGTATTCCAAATCTTGATATGGTTCTGGGTTACATATTGGTATATATTTATCAAAACTCAGTAAATGATATGTATATGTATTAACATATGCACAGACAGGTTCACAGGTTCACAGACAGGTATACACACACGCACGCGCACACACACACACACACCCCACTTTTTGTGTGACCGAAATATTAATCTTGTTAGGAATTACGTCATCAGAGGATTGGTAGGGCGAGAGATCTAAAATCCAGTCCCAACTCAATCATCAATTCATTGAATTAACTGCACGCAAGTTACATTCTCTGTTATTCAGTTTCTGCATTTAAAACTTCTGCACTTCCAAAATCCAAATTTTATAGATCTATAATTACAGTGCTAATCTTGCAGTCTATGAACTGAAAATAATAGATTTTTTTGGTTTAAAAGATTTTAAAATGACAGTTCTGCAAATGCACCATTTAAAAAAAAGCACAATTTTTAAATCATGGACATTTTGTTCATGCACTGACTAAAAATTTGTGTACAAAATTCTTTCACACACCATAAACACCTGACCATGTGGTTAGAAATCAAATAAATTACTCACAATTTAACATCCTCTAAAATATTTTTTGACTGTGCTGATCCAAGAAAACAAGCTGGAATATTGGACATTCTGTAAGAAGAAAAAGAATTATTCTCCAGAGCCAAATACACACTACAAATACCAACTTCATCCTTAAGTAAGAAGGAATAAAGAAACACAGTATGCATATTCCTCTTTGTAAGTCTCGCTGTTCTCGTAACTCATTAATTTTATAAACAAATTCCTTCAAAGGCCATATTAGAAGGCAGTTGTTAAGGTGGGGTTTTCAACAATATTGTAAGCTCAAGTAAAAAATGTTTAAATATTTTTCATAATAAAAATATATTTCCATCTATGCACTCCATACCAGGCTAAAAGGCTAAGAAGAGAAAAGAATTTTGAGATATGCAATGTAAACTGGCAAATGTTTGCTTTTTTTTTTTTTTAAAGATTTATTTATTTATTCATACAAGCACTGGGTACAGTCAGAAGCGCAGGAGGGCAAGAGAATTCACCAGAGCGAGAACGGAGAGTAGAACAGGCAGAGTGAAGAAGTACACTGCTGAGGGGAGCAGCAGGCGGCAGGAGAGGTCTGTGCACCATGTGGGACCCCCACCCGGTGACCGGGGATCGAACTGGTGCTGCAGAGGCTGCGGGCAGCTTCGCAACCCAGTGCTCAACTGCTGCGCCACCTGGGAGGCCCGCAAATGTTTGCTTTTTAATGAGTTCTACTAGGGCCACATGGTAAGTCTGGTATTACCAAGAACTCAAGGAAGAAAATAAGTTGTTTCTAATAAAGATAAACCAACACAACATTTAGAGAAATGTTTTTGAGAACTAGACTTTAACATACATAACAGAGGAGTAGTTTCCTTTTTGGAAGAAAAAAAGCATGATAATGTGACAGTGAAAATATCACTTACTCAAGTTGGAGTACTTGATCTTCCATCAAAGAAATAAGAGGAGAAATGACAAGGCCAATCTTGCCTACATAAACAGGTGGATACTGAAAACACAAACTCTTTCCATATCCTAGAAATAAAAATAATGACTCAAAGCAATCAGATAATGCCTTGGCGCTATGATTTCTTCTAAAATACCTGCATGAATGATCAGTACTATGATATCTTCCTAACAGCTAATATAAACATAAGTTTGAGCACCCACTCCTCACTCTACATTTAACAACATTTGTATTGCATTGTAAGACTCTAATGAAAGACTAAACATTTCAAAATCTTTGTTTTGTTTGTAAAGGATGAGTTTATGTGCTTAAGTATAACTTACCAGTTGCCATGACAACAAGATTATCTCTTCTTTCTTCCAAAACAGAATGAATAACTTTCCATTGAACCCTAGATGGTGAAAAGTAAAATGGTGTCTTGTTTTACTAATAAGAAACCCAAGGGATAAGTTAAATCATTTAATTTTTTAACTTCTTCCAGTAGAATTTCTTTTACATTATTGAGCTTCAATATAAAAATGTAGGAATCCTGTAACTTTAAGAGTCCCACTTCATCAACATCCCATCCAAGCTGATTGAACAACTAGAAGTTTCCATGGGTATATGTAGTAAATTTCCTTACATATATCTAAAGTATAAATAAATTCTAAGCTTCATACTAAATATCCAATAGAATGAGAGAAATGTTTTAGGGAAGAACTGAATAAGAAGGTAAATGAAGAAAGTTTCTGGGGTAACTGTAATTTTCTGTTTTGATAAGGGTTTATGGTACATGGATACATGCATATATACATTTAAGATTTGCAAACATACACTTGAGATTTACACATTTCTTTGTATATAAATTTTATAGCAAAATTTTTAAAAAACATAAATAAGGTTAGGAGTGGATCAAGAGATGTTAATGTATTTAAGCCAGTTTCTAACAATGGCAAGGATGTGGGAAAATGGTACTTACATAACAAGTAAGTTAAATTAAAAATAAACAAATAAACCAGTTTCTACTCAGAAACTCTGTGCTAAAGGAAAACTACTTTTTACTATAAAAGCAATGCATAGAAATTAATTTTATATAAGTATTACTACAAAATTGTAGTCACTTACAGGCATTACAGTGTAGCATGTATAACCACAGTGAACTTGTGCAGTCACTGTTAAATGGATGGATTATTTGCTTTTATACCTTTATGAAGAAAAATAATATATAATTAACTAAGATTATACTCACGGCTTAAAATTAGAATGGCCAAAGTAGGTCTTGAGGCAAGTAATATGCTCTGTATTAGGAACTGGTAATGAATGGTCTTAAATAAAATAAAATGGGCATTCACATTAAAACAGAAGTACACTAGGTAAGAGAGAAGGAACGTTTTGTTGCATTTGCTTCTTTTAAAGAATATGGTTATAGGTACAAAAGTCTACTGTTTTCTAGTCTTTTAAATTCAACCAACTCGATCCTCCAGGAACCAGTCAACATTTCAGGTAAATACTTTGCTTACTACCTAATACTAAGGTTTAGAACTTTACTATGGTTCACGCTTTGCCAGCACTATAAAAAAAGGCTTGTGAAATCTGCTATACTTTCAAAAGTTAACATTTAGATAAAATCCGGTTGTTTCTGATCCTTTTTTGTGGGTCCCCACTGGAAGATGCTTTCGATTTGTGGCAGGCTTTGGGGCCTTGCTCTGGGCCAATCCCATTTAGATTAAGGTGGACTTTTACCCACGAGGGGACGGGTAACTTTGGGTGTTTGATTTAGAAACTATATTCTTTGCCTTTCCTGTATTGTTCACTAATTGTATTAAAGTTCCTTCCCACTAAAAAAAAAAAAAAAAAAAAAAAAAGTTAACATTTAGACTCATGTCAAGAAATATACCAATCCAAATTTTATAAAATAACCAACTTTCAATTAAAGGTACTCAGAAATTCAATTAGCGTCACAAACAAAATCCACAGATAAAGTATTGATTTTAGTTGTTACCCCATCAAATCTTTGACCAGAGTTCTAACTACATAATACAATGGGGCTACGTAAGTTTTAACCAACTGATAATCACTGTCCACTCAAGTAGAAGGGTTCATGTGTGGCCAGGAAAGAGCAAAACAAACAAGATAATTAATCTCTAAACAAATGAAATTCATTATTATACTTCTCAGTTTTAACAATTCTAAACAGAAAACTAAATTGGTTTGGAGAGAACATGTCTGTGTTTTTTTTTTTTGTTTTTTTGCTTTTTGTTTGTTTGTTTTTTTTTTTTTTTGTGGGACCCTCGACGGTGGCCGGGGAACGAATCAGCGCTGCAGAGGCTGCAGGCGGCCTTGCAGCATTGCGCTCAACCGCTGCACCACCAAGGGAGGCCCCCATGTCTGCGTTTTTAACACAAGAAAACAAACACATTTTTCAACATCCTCATGTTCTCTCCACCTACAAAATGTATTTTTAATTTTCCACATTACTGATGAAATCTAGCTCTAGGGAGAGTTCTGCTTTATGCGGAGACCTTAGTTTGCCATATGAATACTATTACACAGCAATCATAGGTGGTTCATGTAGTAAATTCTTTAATGCAGTTAGCATACACAATGTGAAAATTAGTGCATTTCACTATCTGACACTGTACCACTTGTTTTAAATAAGCTGCTTAAGAACAGACACTATGTATCTCTCTATATCATTTACATTACAGTACAAAAGTTCACTGTTTTCTACTTTTTTCAGTGTTTTGATTAATGATCTTTTGATTTTGACAAACAAAATATAAAATCCAGAACAAAAGTTTCCTATCACTATATTTATCAAATAATACAAGATTACCATCACTTTACCTTTACAAATAGTAATTGTGTCTTATGAAGACCAAAGCACTAAGAGATTTAAAAGTCTTTAAACCCTAATAATTAATTTTAGGACACAAAAATCCCTGACACACAAAATGGACACCAAAATAAAGTCAATAGCAGATGAGTCATTTCCAACGGGTTATAAATGCTCACCTTCATAATTTTCTTCTTCAATATCTTCATTCTCACCTTCTTCATCTTGTTCCTCTTCAACAGCTTCATTCTCATCTTCATGTTCTTTAGAGGGAAGATCCAGATTTGTTCCCATATCTGTGCATTTTGAATGAACTGGATCTACCGTGTCACTATTTAGGTTTTCTAAAGTCTGAAAGTTAAAAAGAAATTTTAAAAGCAAAACCACTGACAGTGTCATCGTTTTCACTAAACACAAAAGCAGTATTATTAACAGAGCCTACAATTTTGTTCAAAGCTGGCAGATGTGGAAGCAATACCACAAAGGAACACGTGTGCTCCAGTTTAAATATGTGCTCAAGAATGGTTTCTAAGGCCAAAGATGGAATATTTCCAGCATAAACAAAGTTCATTAATAGCATATAGTGAACAGTCCATGGGGAAAGTTATACAAATTTTGAGTTTAGATCAATAAGCATTTTTTCTTTATCATACTTCAGTGCTTTCAATTCCCAATTGGTAAATGTGGATTTTAATGCTATTTTTATAATCAGTATCTCAGTTATCAAGTTAGTCACATTGTTTTTGAGTAGAGTAAGATTTAAACTATAAGCGTACAATAAATGTGGTTATGGAAATATGGAAAAAAGATTCAAATAATTTCAGGAAAGGAATATCACAAATATGAAAATACTTGTTTTTATATTGTCTTGATGGTGTCTGATTTCCTCCCCTAAATAAAGATTATGTATTTTAAAAAGTATTTTATTGAGAAGTGACACAAAGAATTACTAAACCACAGTTTTGATCTTCTCTTTTTATCAAACCTCCCATTTAATAAATTTGACTCTAAAAGTTTTTGCTGTTTCTTTCTTTTTTTTAATTCAAGTCCATAAACATTCATAGAAAGTCATTTTGAAAACGAAGTTCTCTCATATGGGCATTCAGGTTGCTTTCCAAGAGGTTCAGTATGTGTTTATAAAAGTCCACACATCCTACAGACATACTAGCTGATCAGCATGCCTCAGAGAAATTCCTTTATCAATTAACCATGAACCTGGCTATAATTTTCTAATGTTTTAAATGATTTAGCTTTACCCAATTTTATTACCAATATGATTAATTAATAAAGGAAACTGGTTTAGCATTCATGGTCTATTATTACTCTTAATGTTTACGAACACTTACAAAATGCCAGGTTCTATACTCAACTCTCAATAAGTAATATCTTATCGATAATAATTGTTAACTGAGTAACAAAAAAGTTAAGAAATTTGCCCACAGTCACACAGCTAATAAATGGTGAAGTTGGAATTCAAATTTGATCTAAATTTTAAAATCCACATTCCTAATCACTACCATCTACTCTGCCTCAAAACTAAAGAATCAGAAACCTAATCTCATTTCATAACAAGAAAAATTATAATGACCTAAAGATGAGTAATAAAAATTATACATAAGGGAGGGCCTCTCCGGTGGCGCAGCAGTTGAGTGCTGGGTTGCGAGGCTGCCCGCAGACTCTGCAGCACTGGTTTGATCCCCAGCCACTGGGCAAGGATCCCACATGGTGCGCAGACCTCTCCTGCTGCCCGCTGCTCCCCTCAGCAGTGTACTTCATCAGTCTGCCTGCTCAGTCTCCCCTCTGGCTCTGGTGAATTCTCTCACCCTCCCGTGTTTCTGACTGTACCCAGTGCTTATATAAATAAATAAATAAATCTTTAAAAAAAAAATTATACATAAGGGTAAACTATGTTTTACTTCATTTTTTACTTAATTTAGCTAAACTTAGGCTTCCCCTTTTTCTGTCCATCCCTGGTTGACAGCACCTTACAAAAAAACTGGTATATTGAGTGAAGAAAATACATAAATTACAATATAACATTTTCAACTATGATAATAAAATTGAGTAAAACTAAACCATTTAAAACATTAGAAAATTATATATATATTCACACACACACATATAAGTTTTTAAAATCTATAAAAAAAATCAAAGAAAGTAAAGACTGTTATAAAAACAGAACTTCCAAATAAAAGGAAATACTGGATGGAAGGAAAGGGAAACCGACTGATATTTCAGTACTGTAATACTGAAAACTAACTACATTCTAGGAAAAGATTAAAATCAAATGACCTAAGAGAGAACCGAGATTTTCTAGTATGTAAAATTAGTATACTACTTCTAAAACATTATTCATGATTCACATATAAAGAAAATATGAATTAGAAAACATAATAATTGATACTAATATCACTATGGTAGGACCAGGTTAGAATTAGATAATATTTCACTTAAATTTTCGCTGTAAAGAACTTGAAGTCATTTTCTATAGTTTTAAACATACCTTAAGCATCTCCATTTCTAAATCTTCATCACTTTCAATGACATAAGATATATCTTCTTCATTATTTTTGGAAGATGATTGCTTTAAAAAAATATTTCAAACATTAATGGAATACAATTGACTACATACTCTTTTCTACAAGTCAAATTTTCTATGTACTAGACAGATATATAGACAACTTCCTCTTCCTAGCAGACAAATTTTAATTGCTATTTATAAGTTTATGTGCTAAGTAGAGAGGAAGAAAGGGAGGGGGGGGAGGTAGGGAAGAAGAAAAACACAGAATAAAGAACCAATTTAAAAAATATAATTGGAAAGATAGACAAAATAAACAGACTTCAAATAAAGCTCACAGTCTAAAATGAGAGCACAAAGTCACAAGTTTGACTATGGTTGAATAATGTCAAACTGTATTCTCAAACTTTTTAAGAAGCTCTTTGCTATGCTGAAAATTCTGTAAAAAGCCAAGAGATCACAAAAAGCTAATATGGGGGCCTCCCTTGTGGCAAAGGGGTTAAGACACAACCTATGAAGCTATCTGCAGCCTCTGCAGCACGAGTTCGATCCCCAGCCAGCCAGGGAGATATCCACATGGCACAGCAGACCTCTCCTGACTCACCAGATACTCCCATCAGCAGTGTATTTCAGTCAATCTGCCTGTACTGTCCCCCACTCTGTCTCTAGTGAATCCTCTCACCCCCATACCTCTGGCCTGTACCCCAGTTCTTGTATGCATAAATAAATAAATCTTTAAAAAAGAAACTACTATGATTATAATTTTATCTTCATATAAATCACTATGTTATAAAGAGCATTTCTATATATTTGAAAAATGGTTTCAGATACTTATTCAGCTATTGCCAATACTTCGATATAAGGAAACTTTACAATAGTTAGGCAATGCCCAGGAAGTAAGAGTTCAACAGGATGAGAACCTGCACCAAAAATCCACAAAGGGAATATTAGAAGGACGCAAAATAATGTCTAATCTTTAAATAGGAAGTAGGAAAATAAAGCACATTACATTGGCAACACTAAGTTGTTAAAACACAGGCTTATAGTTGGCAAAGCCTACAATATTTACTACCTGTCCACTCACAGAAAAAACAAATCCAACTAGTGAATTAAAATTGATTTCTCTACCTCAGGAGATTTGCAAATAACATCATTCATGTTTTTTTCTTGAGCCTGCTGTTCCAAAATTTGGAGTTCAGATTCTGTAATATCTAATGACATCAAACAAGTCCTTTTTGCATTCTCTATCAATTTGTCTTCTAATCCATCTTCCAATTTATTTTCTTCTTGCTTCACTTCATTTCCAGGTATATTTTCTACATCAAGTCCAATAAAATTATCAAGTGTTGAGTCCCATTCTTCCTCATCAACTTCAGTACAAATTTTATGTTCTGTAATTTGTTCCTGTGGTACTCCACCACTAGCGGTTGGATCTTCCAGTGGTAATAAGCTAAAACCACTGATGGGTTGCAGTTCAGTCTCTGTGTCAGTGGGTCCTAATATCTTCTTCAATGAATATACATTTTCTGAAATATTCTTCAATAGTATGGAAACCCTAAAAGAAATTAACAAAAGTTAACTCAACATTAATTGCATTAACTATAAGGACATGTTTTAATGCTTTTTAATAGCAGTCCTTTAAAATACCCTTCATTCAGACGCAAAGAAATAGTAAGACTCCCCTGCTCATGGATTGAAAGAATTAACATTATCAAAATGGCTATCCAACCAAAAGCAATTTACAGATTCAATGCTATTCCAATAAAAATTTCAATGATATTCTTCAAAGAAATAGAACAAATACTGATGAAATTCATATGGAGCTACCAAAAACCCCAAATAGCCAAAGCTCTCCTGAAAAAAAGACAAGGGAATGGAGGTATCACACTCCCAGACTTCAAACTATACTACAAAGCCATAATAATCAAAACTGCATGGTACTGGAACAAGAAAAGACACAAGGACCAATGGAACCGAATAGAAAATCCAGAAATAAACCCACAGATTTATGGTCAACTAATCTTTGACAAAGGAGGAAAGAATATGCAATGGGGCAAAGAAAGTGTGTTAATAAATGGTGCTGGCAAAACTGGGTCGCTACATGCAAAAGAAAGAAGCTTGACTATTACCTCACACCATGCACAAAAACCAACTCAAAATGGATTAAAGAACTAGACATAAGACCTGAAACCATAAAATCTATAGAAGGAAATATAGGCGAAATACTACATGACATACACCTCAGTAACATCTTTAAAGACATAAAATCTATAGAAGGAAATATAGGCGAAATAACTACATGACATACACCTCAGTAACATCTTTAAAGACACATCACCCAAAGCAGTGACAGTGAAGGCAAAGATAAACAACTAGGACTACATTATATTAAAGAGCTTCTGTACAGCAAAAGAGACAGTAACCAAAACAAAGAGACACCCCACCAATTGGGAGAAAATTTTGGCACCCCATGCAACTGACAAGGGACTGATCACAAAGATCTACAAATAGCTGATGAGATGCAACAAAAACAAAGTAAATAATCCAGTCAAAAAATAGGCAGAAGAGCTAAAAAGAAACTTCTCTAAAGAGGAAATGCAAATGGCAAACAGGCATCTTAAAAAATGTTCAACATCACTTGTAATCAGGGAAATGCAAATCAAAACTACAATGAGAGGGGCCTCCCTGATGGCGCAAGGGGTTAAGCACCACACTGTGAAGCAATCGCAGCCTCTGGAGCACGAGTTCGATCCCTGGCTGACCAGGGAACAACCCACATGGTGAGGAAGACCTCTCCTGTCTCACCCGCTGCTCCCTTCACCAGTGTATTTCAGTCAGTCTGCCTGTTCTGTTTCCCACTCTGTCTCTGGTGAATCCTCTCACACCCCGCATCTCTGGCCTGCACCCCAGCTCTTGTATGCATAAATAAATAAATCTTTAAAAAAAATTGTTTAAAAAAAAAAACTACAATGCACCCCAGCTCTTGTATGCAGAAATAAATAAATCTTTGGGGAAAAAAATGTTTTTTAAAAAACTACAATGAAATACCATCTTACACCAGTGAGAATGGCACATATTAAAAAAACTAGCAAAAACAAATGTTGGCGAGGATGTGGAGAAAAAGGAACTCTCCTGTACTGCTGCTGGGTGTGCAAACTGATCCAATCACTATGGAAAGCTGTGTGGAGATTCCTCAACCTGCTAAAGATGGAGCTGCCATATGATCCAGCAATTCCACTCCTACGTATTTACCCAAAGGACACAGAATCATTAATTCCAAAGGGCACTTGCACCCCTATGTTTACAGCAGCACTATTTACAATAGCTAAGCTATAGAAACAACCCAAATGCCCAAAAACAGATGACTGGATCAAGAAAATGTGGTACATATACACAATGGAAATTTACTAAGCAATCAAAAAAGATAAACTCATGCAATTTGCAGGAACATGGATGGAGCGAAATAAGCCAGAAAGAAAAAAATATCGGATGGTCTCACTCATAGCAGGAATTTAGAAAACCTAAAAAGGGACCAGGAAAAAGACTAATTATAATAAAGTAAAAATCAAAATCAACAAGCAACTATAAACCAGAGACACACTACGGGGGTGGGGAGGAGGGAATAGGATCAAAACAAGGGGGGGTGGGAACTGTAAGGGGACTATAACCAAGACGAAAATGCATACACTGTGCAAAAATGAAAAATGATGCAAAAATATATAAAATTAAAAAGATAATAATTAAATAAAAATAAAATGCCCTTCATTTAAAGAATGTATTGGAATAGAGTTGTTCTTTACTCCCTAATGATTATTCTGTGCTTATAGCTAGCTGATAACCTACTCTCCAGTACAGCTAGGTAGGCACTTCTGCATTAAACTACTGTGAGTAAGGTCCCAATCTAAGTGCCAATTATACTTTTTACGGCATTTAATTTAATTAAGTGTAAAAGAAATCAATGATACATGAACACACACACACATACATACATACACACAATCCCACTATTTCACTGAATTCTAAATTTAACATATGGAAAGACTTAGTAAATTTCCTTTAAAAAAAATTGTCTGATTAACCATAATCAACATAACTAATAATTTGGAGGAGAAATCTTAAAAACTCATAAGATTCTGCATTCACATTGTTTAAAGTATATTACACAAGGTAGTATAAAGTTGTTTCCCTCTGTAAAAACTCAAATTGCTCTATTATTAGTTAGCTAGCTTTAATTTCTCTACTTTTGTCCACTCCTTCACACATTGTTAGTTATAATTCCTAACTGTAGTCATGTGTATCCCATTCTTTATCCATACTAGTCTCATTTTAACTGGATATCCAAACTTGCCAAATTGTACCTATAAACAGAAAGCAAATATGCTATAAATGTGCCCTTGCACCCTCCATTGGAAATGCAGTGAGTGAGTTTTAATAGATACTTGGTATATATATTTTGGTTTTGTTGAGGCGTTTTTGTTTTCTACTGGTTCTGAGGTATAATCTAGATAAGTTATCTATTACTATAGACCTACGTAAGAACCTGAAATAAGAAATTTGATTAGTTCTTGTTACAATTACATCTATCTTTATAGAATATATACATAATGGAATACTAATCAGCAATCAAAAAAGATAAACTCATGCCATTTGCAACAACATGGATTGAGCTGGAAGGGATTATGAAATAAATCAGAAGGAAAAAGGAAAATAGCAATGGTTTCACTTAGAGCAGGAATATAGGGGACCCAAACAAGGGATCAGGAAAAAACAAAACAAAAAACAAAAACAAAACTAGCAGGCAAAAGATAAATCAGAGGCATTCAGCAGGGGAGGAGGGAGCGGAATCAGAACAGGGGAGGGAAGAATATAAGAGACTATGGTGATGGTTCACGGGCGACTTGGTGGTGGGAATTCTATAGGGATTACTCCAAAGAGGAGAAATAAAACATTGTACAAATATGAACAACAATGTAAAAAATACATATATAAATAAGAAAAAACAAAATCTATCTTTACAAAAAATGAATCCATTATTTCCCACACTCAAGTTTTAAGAAAATTTATTTAGCTTTGCTATTACAAAGCAAACCAATAAGGATATTCAATTTATATCACAGATAGTTTGTTAGGGGAAAAAAACAGAAATACATGTAAATATCACACAAGTGATGACCTTCTTTCATGGAGGGAAAAACATAAAAAATGAATATAAAATGGCTTTATTGGTACCCTCACCCATTTGAAAGTTACATCTTTCAAAAATTTCAAAGTTACGGAACACATGCTAGGGAGAAAAATGACTATGAAGAAGAGCTGAATTTCTATATCGTATTTCAAAATCTCTCAATCAAAATATATTACAAATCTCATCCAAAATAGAATACATTAACATTGCATTCGGTCAGAGTCATAATTCTTTTTATTTCAACTAATGGCTTCACATTTCTTACTAAAAATTACATTACCACATTATAATTGTTCACTGGTTAAGTGCATTCCTGCTGTTAGGGATTTGACAAAAGATGTTATTTAGCAGTTAAGACTAAGGCAAGGTATGGCTCCAAAGAGAATTAGCTACACAGCACCAATTGTCCAACTATCTCGAGCTATCCAGTGCCTTAGCTGTAAAATGGTCATTAAAATCTGAATTCTTTTTTTTTTTAAAGATTTATTTTTTATTTATACAATAGCTGGGGTACAGGCCAGAGGCGCAGGAGGGTAAGAGGATTCACCAGAGACAGAGAGGGGAGCAAAACAAGCAGACGGACCAAAAGCACTGCTGAGGGGAACGGCGGGTGCGACAGAAGAGGTCTGCTGCGCCATGTGGGAATCTCCTTGGCTGGCTGGGAATCAAATCCACGCTGCAGAGGCTATGGACAGCTTCACAGCGCTGTGCTCAACCCACTGCGCCACTGGGGAGCCCCTGAATTCTTCTTGTTATTACATCTACTGATTAAGTAGAATTCTTAAATAATACTCACGTGATTACTAGAAAAATGAAGCAACTAAGTATAAAAATTACATTTATTTAAAGATGTCAAGTAACCAAACTACAAATATAATTAAATGAAAGATGCCCATAGAGAGAATAAAAGATAACCTTGAATCTTAAATGCATTCTTCCATGAGAACTTATCCCGTTTAGTTTGTTCGTACATTGTTAGTACATTGTTACAATGTACTTAGAATGTATAAACATTGTACAAATGCAGTTTAACAAATGAAAAGATATTTCTCAAATTTACACATCAGTCTGTTGTGTATTCAAGAAAATCTGTATGAGACTACCTGAAAAGTAATTCTTCATGTAAGAAAATGCAGTAAGAACAAACAGAATTGATAAAAAAAAGATAGTATTTAACCTCTGTGGATTTTCCAATTTCCTTAAAGTGTCAGGAAGATGGTTAGCCAGATCCATCATCTCTTCAGAGATTGAAGTCAACTGTTTCTTCACAACACTAGGCAGTATTTCCTCCTCTGAAAAAAACAATCAATTTTAATTTTCAAACTACAATGCAGAGACATTCATCTAACTGCCTCATTAAACAGTAATAGGACTCACATTTTCTTTTTTTTTTTTCTTAAATGAATTCCAACAAAAAAAAAATTTACTTATCCTTACTTATCAACTCAGTCACTTACTTCCCTTTTAAATTTTTGCTATTTGGAGTAAATATGGTTATCAACCTAGGCAAAAGGAAAAGGTAGAAATGAGGATCTAAACCCATGGGCACTATTTCAAAATCAGAAATCAATAACATTATGTGAGCTGCTATTTATAGCAGTTAGGATAACCTTACCCTGACACTCATTCTTCACTCCCTGTTTAAAAATTATCACCAAAATAATATGCAAGTCTTTCTAATCAGAAAACTTCTTCCAAACACTCATTTCATTCTGTCTGGTATAACATCCTCCATCAAAACCACAAAACCTGCCCTCATTTCCCAAGCCCTTCCCTGCTTAAATTTCTTACTCTTCATCACCACTTCTCTCGTCCTTCAAAGAGGCCAGCTCCTCTGAAACATGATATACAACCAGTCTCTGCTATTCCTGACTGCTGTTTCTATCTTGTGATCTCAAAATCACATCCCTTCATTCATTAAAGATTTACTTCCCTGGTACACTGTCATTACTTTCACTACTACTCCTGTGATAACTCCTAGTGATTTCAATATTCACAGAGATACTCCATCCAAAAGTATGAGGTTTTCAGTTCCTGGGTTCTTCCATTTTCAACAGTCTTTTCCTCTTGTGACCTCAGTCACCTATTGCCATAGTCATAGCCTGGACTTTATAATTACTAATGAAGTAACAACTTCCAAACTTGAACTGTAAGCATTATACCCTCTGAATACCAGCATGCTTTTCCCAATACAACAATTATTTGACACTTTCAGAACCAAATTCATTGACCTTATCACCTTTTCCTTACCCACTCCTACTCTCTATCACTCCTACTCTCTATCATGTCTTCCTTTCCTTTCTTACCAATATTATAATAACCATTCCCTTTTATGGACTCACAATTCTTTTGTTCTCCTCTCACGTGGTACTTACTTGACAAAACCCCAACTCTAACTAAATCTAGATTTTAACCTACTTAATAACTATATCCAAGTAGGTGAACATAGGTGAAAATGAAACAAAGATTTGACTCATTTTATTTTAATTTCATCACACACATCTCAAATGAACCTTCAGTACTGATAGATAATTATTCTCCACTTCCTGTTTCCCCTCTCATAATGACTATTTCAAAACTCTTTCTTTTCAGCCTCTAACAACTGCTTATCCCTTTTATTTAGGAAATAACTTCACCTCTCATTTCCCTAAGAGAATAGAAAAAAGAAAAGCGATTATTTTAAATTCCTACCACCAATCTGCTAAATAGTCCGTATTCACATAACTACTTCAATTTATAGAAAAACTGCTTGAAAGAGTTATCCATATGCACTTTTACTCAAATTTATCTTCTTAAACTGACTGTAATGAAGCTCCCATACCCAGGAGTACAGCAAGGAAGCTTTTAGAAAGGTTACCAATGGTCTCGACACAATCAAATCTATTACTTCTAGTTCTTCATCTCACTCAAATTATCAGATGTATTGAAAACAGTTGATATCTTACTCTTACTTAAAACACTTTCTTCACTTGGGTCTGAAGACTATGCCTCCTATAATTCATTCTTCATTACTGCTCCTTCTCAAGTCACTGTCATCTCAAGTCGCTATCTCTTATCTTCCTAACCTCTAAGTGCTGGCATGCCCTTGATGTCAATCCTTGGTTCTCTTCAGTTCTTCATTCTATTCATTCCCTATTTCACCTTATCGAGCTTCAGTTCTTTAACTACCATCTGTCCCTACTTTACTACTGTGCCCCATCTGAGCTCAAACTACTCTATGAAATAGATATGCTATCATCCACATTCCAAAACACAGGAAAAACAGGCAAACCCCAAATCACATGGCTGGGATTCCACCAGTGGTCTACATAACACAAAAGTCCATGCTCTTTCATTTTACTATGCAGATCAATATCATGACCTATCAAGATATCTAAGACACTGCATCATTCTTTTGAGAAAAAGAGCAGGGTTATTCTACTCTAGAGAAAATTTAGAAATTTAAACCAGGACACTATAAAACAATCTTATACTTTTAAAGATTTATGTGTAAATATCCAATATTTGTCTTTGACATTCTAACTTGCTTTACTACAAACAAATCCCTCAGTCTCTGCTGGGGACCAGCTCCAGTGAACAGGGTAAGGAGAAGAATCTGGAAGAACTGAGGAATAAAGAAATGACAGACACAAAATAGAGTTTAAAAACAGACCATGTTGACCAGTCTTCAAGTTACGACTCCGACATTCTCCCTGTCTCAGCACCTCACGCCTTAGGTTTCTCCAACAAGTCTCTTCCATTTTACTATAAATGTAAACATTTCACTTCCCTTATGGCTGAATCATATTCCAGACTGTGGACATACAACATCGTCTTGATCCAGTCTTCTACTGACTGGGGATTTTGGTTGCTTTTTGTGTCATTGCTATTGTAAATAATGCCATAATAAACAGAGTAGAGAATATAGTTTTTTGACTTGATGGTTTCACGTTCTTCAGTAGATACCTAAGAGTGGGATTGTTGAGTCACATGGTATTTCCATTTTCAGTTTTTAAGGTTGCTCTCCATAATGACTGTACTGGTTTACATTCTCAACAACAGTATGACAGAGTTCCTCTCTCTCTACAACCTCTGGAGCACTTACTGTTGTGGGTGTTTCTAATATGAGCCATTCTCACAGGTATGAGATATTACCTCACTGTGGTTTTAATCTGCATCTCTACTGGAAGTAAGTGTGAACATTTGGCCTTTGAGATATCCTCTTTGATGAATTGTCTGTTCAGCTCTGTTGTCCATTTAATTGGGTGGCTTACTTTTCTACTGTTGAACTGTATGAGTTATATATATATATATATATATATATATATGTATGTATGTATGTATGTATGTATGTGTGTGTGTGTGTATATATATATAGAATATTAAACCCTTGTTGGTTATGTAACATGTAATATATTTTCCCACTCAGCAGGATGTCTTTCTAATCTATTTATACTTCCTTTCCTGTATAAAATCTTTTTAATCTAAGGTAATCCCAATTGTTTTCTTTTGCTTTTATTTACCTTGCCACAGGGACTGAGCCTCCAAAAACATTTTTATCATTGATGTCATGGACTATATCACCGACGTTCTCTTCTACACTTGAAAGATTTATGGCAAGGGTGTGTAATTTCCAGACTAAGAAATAGCTGATTACATCATTGATAATCAAAGTCCAACCCTCACAGCCTAGTAAATAGCAAAGCTACAAAGTGAAAATAATATGAACTGCTTTGCACAGTATCATCACTGAAACTCTAAGTTTTGGTCAGACAGATCTCACTCTAATGCTCACATACTCAAGAAGTTGTAATAACAGATAACTTACTCACGTGTAAATGTTGTGTTTTTTGGAGATAAATTTCAGTGAAGAGATTTGAATAAGAAAATAAAATTCAAATTTGAATTGAATTTTATCTTTTATTTTTATAACATACCTTGGTTTAAAGCAAACATTTGCATAGCATCACCCAAAACTTGTAATTTTTGATAAAGGATGAGGCCTGCCTACAAAGACACAAAAATGAAAAGAACATGCTAAAGATAACCAAAATAAAACTGTAAGTCCCATCTTTAGCAAAATGCAAAATAATGATTCCTAAGGTACCCCAAAAGTTGAATTTAACCAAAAATGTTATACAAGTTTCTAAATGTCTTCATTTAATCATCACACCAACTGTGAGAAATAAAAGTTTAAGTTTTCAGATTTTAACACTCAATGTTATCCTAATCAAAAAATGTATAAATGGAATGTAACAATATAAATCAGGTGAGAGAAATTTTTTTGAATTACACAATACTTACCTCTCTATATCTCATTAAATCAGCTAAGACTGTTAGTATAAGAACAGTGTTCCTGGGCCTCCCTGGTGGCGCAAGGGGTTAAGCACTGCACTATGAAGCAATCCGCAGCCTCTGCAGCACAGGTGCAATCCCCAGCCGGCCAGGGAGCAACCCACCTGGCGCAGCAGACCTCTCCTGACTTGCTCACTGTTCCCCTCAGCAGTGAATTTCAGTCAATCTCCCTGTTCTGTTCCCCACTCTGTCTCTGGTGAATCCTCTCATCCCAACCCCACACATCTGGCCTGTACCCCAGCTCTTGTATGCAAAAATAAATAAATCTTTAAAAATAATAATAATAAATTTTAAAAAACAAACAAAAAAAAACCAGTTCCTTTTAAATGGTATTAATGGGAACAATCAAATCACACTGATTTTACATCAATAAAAATGCTACAGAATTTGTACTAGTATTCAACAAATTTCATGATTTTTTAAAACAGAACATAAAGGAAAACCATCACCCTATTTTGCAACAAAATTGGATCTTTTTCTATTTATAAATAAAAGGAGCTTCCATTCCTAAAAACAGATGTAACAAAGTCCAGATTTCACTATGTATGAATATGTAAATATGAAAATATATTTGACTACCAGCAGTGAAAAGCAAAATTTGGAGGCAGTTTTTCTAAATTTCTACCACACTTAAAATGTAAATGTAAAAATAAGGCCAGTTTCAACATAGAAACTGTCTTGTAATTTTTATTCTGAAGTTATTTATAAATCAAATACATCATCATTATGATTTGTGCTTGCTCAATCGAAGTTTATTAGCCTTTCATGTTTTCAAATACTTCATATTCCTAACACACAAATTGTACATTAGTTTGGTTTCACAACAATAAAATACCTAGCACTGAACAATATGTTGATTAGTATTTGCTAATGAAAATTGAGAATTAACAGTTTCACTAAGTGTCTGCCTAAGCATTTTTAATGCAAAGCTCATTTAAAATATTTAGTTGGGGCCTTCCCTGGTGGTGCAGCGGTTGAGCACTGGGCTGTGAGGCTGCCCGCAGCCTCTGCAGCGACGATTCATTCCCCGGCTGTCGGCAAGGGTCCCACAAAAAAAATAAATAAATAAAATAAAATAAAACATTTAGTTAAGTTTGTACACATAATAAGTTCTCTGTAATTCATTATAAGGTTTTAAGGATTTAAAAATATAATCTTAAGATCTTCAAATACATACATAAGCATCAGTGGCTGCATACAGTTTCTGGTCCTCGGTGAGAGGAAAATTATTCCAATTGCTACAGCGGATAGACTTGTCTTTCAGAAGCTGTTTACCTAAGATGTGTTTAACCAAAGCATTGAGGCTCCACGTCTCTATACATTTCAGCTAGAAGTAATGAAAAATCAACATAGCAAAAATTACTTCCTTCAATTTTAGATAGTCTTAAATGCCATAAGCCATGCCACAAATAAAATTGGAAATGTTATGTCAAAAGGTAGTATTTAACATATTTCCTCTCACTTGAAAAAAAAAAAAAACATCTCATCTGCAACTCGTATTTTAAGAAACTAACTGTGGAATTTATTCAATGCAGGTATTAAAATTCTGGGATTAGAAAAATTACTTTTCATGAGAAAAAGCAAAGTAGGTTGGTAGACTTCCTACTTCCCTGCCAAATAAAAACTTGATTAAATGTGGGAACTTAATGACTACATCAATAAAATATGTGAAATATAGGTGGTAGAACTAATAATCAAACTTCCACTAAAAGCATTATATTACAAGAGTTGCACATGCTTCCCCTTATAATAAGTTATTGGTATAAATGAATTAAAGAAATAAAATATTTAAATTTGAAACCATGAAATAGTACCAGATATTAAGGATTAAGGGTACTTGCCTAAAGAAACTGTATGCTAAGGCAATGGATTAAAACTGAAGGTTTATGTTACAATTCACTTTTATAGTTATACAAGTATTATAGTTTAGTTTCTCGAAAATTTTCGAACATTCAGACAGAAGGTACACATTCCATGAAATAGAATATTGTTTTTCCTTATGAATTTTTGTATTATGTCTACCTTTCCATTGGCAACATTTGTCAGTTCCACAAAACCATTCAACTTGATGTCAAAGTCACGTAGAAGTTTCCACTGATCGCCTTCAATTCCTATACCTGCCTTTTTAATTGATTCATTTTCAAGCAACATCTTTAATCCCTGGGGAAAAACTATAACATTTTATTATTACCTAAAAGGATTTCAACAAATATGATGGATTTACTTTGTTTCTTACAATTTTCTGTTTCTTTTTAAATTTGTATTTATGTTAGGTTTAAGTTCAGAAATGCATTTACATTGAATACTTCTTGTCCTAGTAAAGCAAAAAGTCCTAACGGATAAATGACAACGCTTGAGTTCTGCCTCTGCTATCAATAATAATGTATACCTGACCACTTAACCCCCTAAACTCTACTTTGCCACTCTACTACAGGAATAATAACGCCTAACAGAGATGATGTGAACATTAAATAAAACAAGGGTTGTAAAAGAATCAGGTAGAACATAAATACCAAAAAAAAACCATGGCGTTGAAGAAGTATCAACTAATTTGAGAACTTAATCAGGATAACCTTAACATAACAATTATTTACTATATAAAAATGAAACAAAAGAAATACCAACCTGACGTAAGAGAAACATGAAACAAGTAGCATCTGCTTTCTGACACACATAACTGAATTAATGCAACTTTGCCCAGGTTTCCTTTATTGTATATTGGTGGCCATTCCATGTCAAATCCTACCACATCTCCATCAGACAGACTCATCCTGAAGTTGAAAAAGGTATAGATTAGGCGCGCGGACCTCTCCTGCTACCCGCTGCTCCCCTCAGCAGTGTACTTCTGTCCTTCTGCCTGCTCTGCTCCCCACTCTTGCTCTGGTGAATTCTCTCACCCTCCCCGCTGCTCTTCTGACTGTACCCAGTGCTGGTATAAATAAATAAATAAATAAATCTTTAAAAAAAAAAAGGGGGGGGGCCTCCCCGGTGGCACAGCGGTTGAGTGCTGGGTTGCAAAACTGCCCGCAGCCTCTGCAGTGCTGGTTCATTCCCGGCTGCTTCCCAGCCACCGGAGGAGTGTCCTACATGGCACGCAGACCTCTCCTGCCACCTGCTGCTCCCCTCAGCAGTGTACTTCGATCCTTCTGCCTGCTCTGCTCCCGCTCTGGCTCGGTGAGTTCTCTCACCCTCCCGCGCTTCTGACTGTACCCAGTGCTTGTATAAATAAATAAATAAATCTTTAAAAATAAATAAATAACTTAAAAAAATACAGATTAGTTTTATGAAAAATCTGTAATAGTTACATTAAAATTTATACTTCAGCATGACTATAGGCATCACTGAAAACATTAAAAGAGAAGTCACAGAGAGTAAAAGATACCTGTGATATATCATTGATAATGACTAGCCATAAAGTATTAGAAATTTCTTTATAAGTCAACAAGGACACATAATCCAGTAAAAAAAGACAGAGAAAAAAATCCATACCAATTCCCAAAAGGAAATGCAAATGGCCAATAAACCCAAATAAATAGGTGAAGACACAAAATCTCACTAGAAATCAGAGAAATGTAAATTAAATCTTTATAATTTCATATTTACCAGATTGGCAAAAATTGAGTGCTGAGAAGGATATCTATCAACAGGTCCCTTGACGAATATATACAATGCTAAAATCCTCTTGGAAATAGCTTTGACAATATCTAGTTGAAGATGTACAAACATGATAACCCGGCAATTTTTTTCTCATAATCTATGAACCTCTCATAAGTGCATAAAGAGGCAGAAATGTGTAAAATGTTTATTGCAACGCTATTCCTACTGGAAAAACCAAACTCCATTTTCAACAAGAAAAAGCTCCTTTCTTTGAAGGAAGACAACGAAAATCTAACATTTGACAAGGTAAAATCATTGCTAAGGCAAAAACTGCCAGCCTCAATAAAAAGAACAGGAAAATAGGATCCTTAACCAGGATAAAAATCATTAATAAATAACTGTAATAATAGTATTTAGTATGGGCATCACAAAATGATAATATAAACAACTATTATAAGTATGCTGAATATATTCAAAGATTTAAAAGAAAGGAATATGATGATAGCTAAAATGGAAAGTATTTTTTTAAAAGAAAAATGGAATTTCTACAGATGAAAAATACAATATAAAATAAAATATTCACATAATAAGTGAACCTGCAGAATATCAAAAGAAACTATTCAAATTGAAAGCAGAGCAAAATGTATAAAAAAAGACTAAAAGGAAAAAAAAGCTTCAGTGACCAATGACACAGTATAAGCGATCCAACTTACATGCATGTAAAAATCCCAGAAGGAGAGAAGGAACAGGATGAATGGGAAAAAAAAAAAAACTTTAAGAAATTTTCAAATTTGCTATAAACATTGTAGGGCCAGTGCTTGAAGCTTGGCCAGATTCTTTCTGGATGCCTTGGCAGGCCTAACATGTCTTTACGGAAGCAGCAAGAGATAGGAGAAGCAGCGGCAGCATCCAGGGCCCAGGCATGGTACATAAGGGGCAGCAGCAGCCCCCCGTTGGGAGCTCTGTTAGCATTTATATGATTTATAGACAAAGCCAGCAGAGGGCCAAATTTATGCCTAGGTTACACATGTATGATTTTGCACATGCAAACAATACATCAAGGTTATGTATTATTTACTGTTTTCCACATATGTGGACTACATCTCAAGGTTACATGTTATCTACTAGGTCACCTGTGCTGGAAATCACAGCAGAAAATAGCCTGAGAAACTCTGAGAAAACTCTTTTTTCACTGCCCTACAAATATGCAGATCCAAAAAGCTTAACTGATTCTCCTACACAAACCACATGTCACGAATGTCTATACATCTTATATACATTCTCTCACCCTCCCGCGCTTCTGACTGTACCCAGTGCTTGAATGAATAAATGAACGAATGAATGAATGAATAAATAAATCTTTAAAGTGGCCTGAGAAGGGTCAGAGAGCTAGGGTGGGAGGGAGCTGCCTGTCATTCATAAAATACATATAATTCATCATATATACATTCTTCAATCATGTATGCTTACTGTCTTCAAAATATTTTAAAACTGCCAAAGGTAAGATGGTAGACTTACTATATAATTACAAATGATAGATTTTGCCTTTTCTGTGAACAAATAAATTTCTATATATAATGACACCTAAAAGTGGCCAGGTAACTACAGTGGGAGTGAGGACAGCTAAATACTATTTTTAGATAACATCTATCACCAGGAGACCATTAATAAATAGCTTAACTTACCTTAGCTTCTTTCACCTCAGTTTAAAAAAAAAAAGACAGGTATAACTTCAAAGAAGATGTGAATGAATTTCTCACTACATCTGCTTATAAATTGATTCAAAAATCTTAGATCGCATTATTGCAACATCCTAATTTAACAAGACAACTTTTTTTATTTTTTATACAATAGCTGGGGTACAGGCCAGAGGCGCGGGAGGGTGAGTGGATTCGCCAGAGACAGAGTGGGGAGCAGAACAGGCAGACAGACTGAAAGCACTGCTGAGGGGAGCAGCTGGTGTGACAGAAGAGGTCTGCCGCACCATGTGGGATGCTGAGGGCAGCTTCACAGCGCTGTGCGCAACTCACTGCGCCACCAAGGAGGCCCCAAGACAACTTTTAAAAATATATAGTCATTTCCAATGTTCTTCTTAAGGATATTTGCTATAATTATTGCTAACCAAACACAACAGAGTTAATCCCAACCAATATTTTTAATGATGTATAAAAGGGATATTTAGGGGTTGAATAATTCTTGAAATTTTCCCTATTAAATTGGTAATCATATAGTGTTCCAGTACTTCAACATATAACACTTTCAGTACAGAAAGTCAAAAAGTTAGCTAAAATGTAAAAAGACTTATAAAAGAACAAACAGGTACATAACAAATTTAATTCAGTGACTTTAAGTTTTTATTTAAAAATCAAAATTAACATTTTTCAGTGATACTCTATATGTAGAAATAATTATCTACTGAACACACCTCAACTGTAAAATTAAACATACTTACCAATAATAGTTATCTTTGAAGAATCCAAAGTCAAATGAAACTGTGAAAATGAAATCTCTTACCTAATATCTTCAGCTAGTAAAGAACAATCATTAGCTTCATAACTGTACACTATGGATCCAGAGAATTCTAAGAAGGGAAGATCATCTTCTAAAACACTCTTCTTAATACATGCCTTGAGTTAAAAGAAATTCCAAAAAGCATAAAGTTTACATAAAAAAATAAATCTTTGTTGACATAAAAAAGCTTAACTGAAGCATTCAAATTTCAGTTCTAAATTTTCTCAACTTATGCTTTCTAGACTAATGCAATAAAGATAAATACATCCACTGTAAGATTATTTTTCTAACAAGTATATTTGCAAAAACTTATAATCCTATTTTTCTAAAACCATTTATTTTAATGAGTTTTTTTCTACAATTATATTAGTATTGTAGATGTAATAATATTGCCTTAAATTATCGCTGAAGATTAGTTGGTGGATCTTAAACTGGTTTAATCATAAAATTCATCAAGGTAAATGGACCTCCCCGGTGGCGCGCTGGGTTGCGAAGCTGCGGGCAACGCAGCTTTAGTTCGATCTACAGCGCCGGTTTGATCCCCGGCTGCTCCCCGGCCACCGGAGAAGGTCCCACATGGGGCACAGAACTCTCCTGCCGCCCGCTGCTCCCCTGAGCAGTGTACTTCGGTCCTTCTGCTTGCTCTGCTCCCAGTTCTGGCTCTGGTGAATTCTCACACCCTCCTGCGCTTCTGACTGTACCCAGTGCTTGAATGAATGAATGAATGAATGAATGAATAAATCTTTAAAAAAAAAATCATCAAGGTAAATACTAATTATCTGAATTTGAACTAACTAATAAGGTCACCCATGCAAACTATATAAATGGAAAAGGACAGAGTAAGAATTCTCATTTTGTTAACCCAATAAATGTAATCCCAGTCACACACTAAATGACTAGATTCTGTTTCATTCACACCATAGCAACTCTAACTTAACCAATCACCTGAAGTTTACAAGTGAGGATGGGCTCATTTTATAGTCAAGTTTAAATTAAGTTTCGCATCTGAAGAATAATTGATGAATTGCATACCTTTCTTTTTTCTACAGCACCTCTCTCAACCTGCGTAAGCATCCACTCAGGAAGTTTCCGCGGTGGTGGAGTTGATGCCTTTTTTTTTTTATTCATCTTTAAATCGCTCTAGTTGTAGAATACAAAGATACAGTTGCTTTATGAGTAAATACAGTACAATCTTTGAAAGAAAACTCAAACATAAGCCTGTCAATATGATTGAAGAACCAGATATACATATTTAAGGTAAGTTATGGCATCTGGGCCCAAGCATAGCTCATAAGAGCTGGAATGATAGAAGAAAAAGGATACAGTATATGCTGGGTTTACTAACTAAACATTTAGTATTTCTTCCTTTTAAAATAAGTCTGTCTGAGTTCTAAGGTTTTAGCACTTTCAAAATACTATTACTCCATGGCATTGAACCTTTCAAAAGTAATCTTTATCTCATTAATAATGAAAATTCTTGGGTATATAAGTTGCTATGAATTATTGACATTTTTAATTTCCTTATCTCCTAAATTTTAAGTAAACTCTGTAAGCTGTTAGAATTGTTCACAAGTCTATGTGAAAATCAATTTTGAAAATCAATTCTGGTAATAGCTTTCCTATATTAAGAATTTTTTACAAGTCTTTTGGTCTAGCAAGTGACCAAATTTTCCTAAGAACAAAGTTTTGTAGATGACCAAAAAGTTTCCTAGATTATTTTTTTAGTCTGTTACTTGCGTTGAGGGTTTTCCTCAACGAAAACCAAACTTCAAGAATTGTTACAGAAAATACAATGATTAAGATAACTATGACATGTTCTTTTTGTTAATGGTGGATGGATCCATACAATACCCTCATATGGATCCATACCTAACATACTAAATAAGTAGCCTTAAGTTCTTAAATTTCTTCAATCCTTTTTTTCACAAAGATGGCACCAAAAGTAAAGAAGGAAGCCACCTCCAAAGCCAAAGTTAAAGCTTTGAAGGCCAAGAAAGCAGTACTGAAAGGCATCCAAAGCCACAAGAAAAAGAAGGTCTGCACTTCACCCACCTTTTGGACACCCACGACACTATGACTATGAAGGCAACCCAAATATCCTCAGAAGAACACTCCCAGGAGAAACAAGCTTAATCAGTATGCCATCAAGTTTCCTCTGACCACTGAGTTAGTCACAAAGAAAAAAGAAGACAACACACTTGTGTTCATGGTGAAAGTCAAGGCCAACGAGCACCACATCATACAGGCTGTCAGGAAGCTCTATGACATTGATGTGGTCAAGGTCAACACCGTGATCAGACCTGACAGCATATGTGCAACTGGCTCCTAATTATAATGCTTTGGATGTTACCAACAAAACTGGGATTATCTAAACTGAGTCCCAGCTGGCTAATTCTAATTTTTTCACCATTAAAAAAAATTTCTGGGCCTCCCTGGTGGCACAAGGGGTTAAGCACTGCACTATGAAGCAATCCACAGCCTCGGCAGCATGAGTTTGATCCCCAGAGAGCCACAGAGAAACCCACATGGCAAAGCAGACCTCTCCTGTCTCGCCCGCTGCTCCCCTCAGCAGTGTGTTTCAGTCAGTCTGCCTGTTCTGTTCCCCACTCTGTCTCTGGTGAATCCTTTCACCACCACCCCTCACCCTCATCTCTGGCCTGTATTCCAGCTCTTGTATGCATAAATAAATAAGTAAATCATTAAAAAAAAATTTCTTCAATCCTAATCTTTGTCCTGGTTATGTCAAATTTCTTATAAAAAGGCAGCCATTTTAAATATATACCTGAAGATGCTTATGATAAAACATGATATTAATATGAAAAAATCAAAGCAACTATTTATGATTTAGTGAGAGTCTGCTGTATTTAGCAATATAAACTCTGAAAAAATTAAACAGTATCTGGCAAGTATTCATTTTAACAGTCCATTTTCCCAAGCATAAGCCTCCAAAGACAGAGAATGATAATTTATCGAAGAAAAATTTAAAAGATTAGCAAACAAATTTTCCATGAGAACAAACTCTACCACACTTATGGAGTTACAAGGGAAGAGCTAACTATAGGCTAGTATTTCACTCTCCCTACTGAGAAATGAGAAAGAAAAGTTCAACCAGGGTTACTGGTAAACACGCTAAAGATCTCAAACCTGATGGGACAGCCTTGTAAACCTATCAATATTCCAACAAGCAAAAAATCACCAGAGTATCAATCAAGAAAATGTTAGCAAGATATAGTTTGACTTTCTAGATTGCTTAATATAAATAAGCCCAGAATTATAGATTTGTTCATTTATGGATAGAAAATAGACTAGCCAAGCAGCTGTATAATTAAAAGAAATCAAAAGAGAGGTGTTTCAAAGTCAAAAACAACTTAACTTGTGGCAAATATTTTTTTCCATACACTGCTCAAAACTAACTTGTTAAACCAAAACTATAACATATCCTAATGCAGAAGAAAAGGACATTCTTGAAATCTGTCTCTGATAGTTTGGTGTTCCTCCAAAAAATAGAATAGCCATCTGCACTTAGTACATGTCTATATTCTTTAAATCTTTTTTTTTTTTAAAGATTTATTTACTTATGCATACAAGAACTGGGGAACAGGCCAGAGGTGTGGGGGGTGAGAGGATTCACCAGAGACAGAACGGGAAAACAGAACAGGCAGACTGACTGAAATACACTGCTGAGGAAATCAGCGGACGAGACATGAGAGGTCTGCTGTGCCATATGGTTAGCTCCCTGGCCAGGGATCGAACTCGAGGTGCATTGGCTGCTGACAGCTTCATAGGTTATGTTTTAACCCCTTGAGCCACCAGGGAGGCCCTGTAGTCTTTAAATCTTGAGCAAAGATCTATGAGTCTCTGAATAAGAAATGACATCTCATGTCTTATGGTTTCCACCTGCATTATATGTAATAAAATAAACGTCATATATTTAAGCTTATTTGTTTGATTAACTGTCAAACATTTTACAAATATTATTAAGTTTATATCTGTCACAAATTCAAAACAATTAACAAGAGTCAAAAATTGATCCCCAAAATACACATAGGTATTATTTGTTCTTAATCTTAAGATACATCTTTATAAGACAGGAAAACAAGTTTTTGCAATAGAGTAAATCATTTGCAACACTGCCAAAACTGAGGTTTCAACAAATAGTATAAAACTCTATAAAACCTTGGAATTTGGTAGGTAATTAATTCACACAGTCAAAACAGAAATAAACTTCAATAATTCTTCCCTGCAACTATCTACAATGCTAAAATCATTTTAGTTTGAAAGTCTAATTTTTAGATGTATATATCCTCTTATACACACGAAATTCTTTTGAGATACTTCCAGGCTAAGAATTCGAAAGTAAACTTGATTACAACCCAACATCTTTGTCAAATTTCTTGGGACAAATAAAAAGCATACAAAAAACTAAAGTTGTAGAATAATTTGCAGTTGGGAAATCCTTCAACATACATGAAAATTTTAATTGTTCATCAAATAAAGGTTATCTTCGAAGGGAACTAAGAACATTGAATAATAACATTTTTTAACTTACATATTTAGTTGCCATTGGGTATAAACAGCTGACAAGGCTTTCTAAAATCAAGTCTTTTATTATTCATAATGTATTTCACATTGTATCATTAAAGGACCTTAAATTCCTCTTTGAAAAGTCTTATTTGCTTTGGTCTGGATTTACCTGAAATCATCTTGCCTATTTACTACTATCTGCCATTTTTCAACCTTTATATCTTTTAAAAGGTGTCTTAAAAACATACACCTAGGATTTTGGGGAGGTTTTTTTGGTTTTGTTTTGATCACCCCATTTGAACATGTATATTTTTTCACAGGGAAATTCATCTTATTCACAGTGTAAAAACTTGAAGTTTTTCCATCTTAGTTTTATTAGAATTTATATTACTTCATTAGTTTCTTGTTATTCTTCTATTTCTTTTACTTTGTGAAATTATCACTAATTTTCTTTTTTTCCCCATTGTCAAATGTTGAAATTTAACTTTTTTCCCACCCTATCACAGTACTACATTGTCAGCAAGACAATGTAACTAATCCCTACCCACCAAGATCCTACACTTGTGCTGTTCCTATATCTAACAAGATAAAATTCTTAGAATGTTTTTACTACCATACCCTTCTAACTACTGTTTTTTGCTAAAATAGTTTCAGTTACAGACTATCTGTTTTCTTAGTATTACTCTTCTATTTCCAGAACTTTGCTATTTTTCAACATTTATACATTATCCATTTAAATATAAATGTATACATGTTTAAATGTATATATAAATATACGTATGGCTTACTATAGTTTCCTCCTCCTGTCATCTTCCCATTTCCTGAACCTCTGTTCTAACTCCAATATCTGGAGAACTTTCTCAACTATTTTCTTTCAGTAGACTATATAAATAATAAACTCAGATCTCTTGCCTATGTGTACATGTATTTTTCCACCAGGTAAGAGAATGGTATGTTGGCTGAAAAGAAGTCTCTAAGTAGTTTGCAGAAAATGTTCTTAATGTCTTACACCTTTTTCTTTCTTTTATTGAAGCAACACTGGTTTATAATATTATATGTTTCAGGTATATAGCATTATAATTCAAAATCTATATATGCTACAATATCATGTCCATCAAATGTCTAGTTTCCATTCACCATTATTAAGTCATTCACTTTGTGATAATTATGGCATATATAGTAAACTAATAAAACCCTATTACTATTTAGTTATTAGCGATCTTATGTACTTTTTTTTCCTTCTACAGCATTAATTCACAATAGTGAATTTTCTCTTGCCTGGATTTCTTCTAGTCTCTTATTTATTCTAGTCTCTAAGTGACAGTCAGCTTATCTATTGAATTCTTATTAAGATTGATTGTTACTGGGAGAACATTTTTGCACACAACACTAATGATAAAGGACTGATCACAAAAATCTGCAAAGAGCTGATGAGACTCAACAACAACAAAGAAAATAATCCAGTAAAAAAATGGGCAGAAGAGCTAAAAAGAAACTTCTCTGAAGAGGAAATGCAAATGGCCAACAGGCATATGAAAAATGTTCAACATCACTTGTAATCAGGGAAATGCAAATCAAAACTACCATGAGATACCATCTTACACCAGTGAGAATGGCACATATTTAAATAACTAGCAACAACAAATGTTGGCGAGGGTGTGGAGAAAAAGGAACTCTTCTGCACTGTTGGTGGGAGTGCAAACTGGTCCAACCACTATGGAGAGCTGTGTGGAGATTTCTGGACCTACTAAACATAGAGCTTCCATATGATCCAGCAATTCCACTCCTAGGTATTTACCCAAAGGACACAGAAACATCCATTCCAAAGAACACCTGCACCCCTATGTTTATAGCAGCACTATTTACAATAGCTAAGCTTTGGAAACAACCCAAATGCCCAAAAATAGATACTGGATCAAGAAGATGTGGTACATATACACCATGGAATATTACTCAGCATTCAAAAAAGATAAACACATGCAATTTGCAGCAACATGGATGGCGCTGGAAGGGATCATGCTCAGCGAAATAAGCCAGAAAGAAAAAGAAAAATACCGGATGGTCTCACTCATAGCAGGAATCTAGAAAACTTAAATAAGGGACCAGGAAAATGAATAACTATAAGAAAGTGAAAATCAAAATCAACAAAAAACTATGAACCAGAGACACTTTTTGGGGGGTGGGGGACGGGAGGGGAGGGATTGGGGTCAGAATGGGGGGGGGTTGCAATTGTATGGGGAATATAAAAATAAAATTTATTATTTTAAAAAAAAAAAGATTGATTGTTAGTTCCAGAAAGTATCTTTGTGCGGTGTTGTCACCCTAAATGAACTTTTTATTTCTCTTGTAAAAGTTATAATCTATTTCAAAGATGTGGTTCAATAGTTTTATAACTTAACTATTTCAAAGATCTGTTTCAACAGAAGTTCCCTATTCTGAATGTGCTATTGATCCTCTTTTCACTAATGCTGGATTCCTTAGGTACACTGTTTCTTTTGTCAGGTTAGATAACTTTACCGTCAGCAACCATCAGTTTTTAGGGTCCCATAAGAAGCTGCAAATATGGAACCAAGAGACTGTAAGTCTACTATAGAAGCATTAGGTGACAAATTTTCTGTTTACAGGTTTCCAAAATTATAATCCCAACAGCATTCTGAGCCCTCTGAAAGTGCTCTAAGGCATAAAAGAGCAAGGAAGCTTCCTGAAGCCAATCAGTTATTCAGCTCATTCAACACATACAGTTTTCAATCATATTTGTCTTACCACAGTAATACTGTTGAATATTTCATTTAGGAAATTATGTTTTCATTCCTTTCTTATCCTTCAGTTTTTCCTTTTCTTCTGTTTTAGGTTCTTTTATTAATACAATTTCCTGCTGAATGCACTGATAATTACAGGTACTTTTAAGGACCTTTTTTTTGTTTAGAAATGATTTTTTCTCTTAAGAATCAACTATTCAGCTTTATATCTGTTGAACTGCCTCCAACAATGATTCTTACTTCTTTATGAATGAATCTCTACACTGGGGGTCAGGAATATTTTCAACTTCACAGCATATTTAGAAAAGGAATACATTTTTATGGCATACTGGAAATGGAATCTGGAATGAGAATGTAGATTTTCTTCTAATTGTTATTATATTTCTTTAGAAAATAATAATTGTCAAACTTTTGAACTAAGAAACTTGAAATTGCTTGAATTGCTTGGATGAACTTAATTTCTATGCATAGGTTTTATGTTTAAAATGATACACATAACTCCTGATTAACACTTCCAAACATTTTCTTTTTTTTTTTAAACATTTCAACTTTATTTATTTTTTTTTATAGAGGCATGTTTTTATTTATTTATTTATTATGTTTGTTTGTTTGTTTTGTTTATACATGCACTGGGTACAGTCAGAAGGGCGGGAGGGTGAGAGAATTCACCAGAGCCAGAGCGGGGAGCAGAGCAGGCAGAAGGACCGAAGTACACTGCTGAGGGGAGCAGCGGGTGGCAGGAGAGGTCTGCGCACCATGTGGGATCCTCCTCCGGTGGCCGGGGAGCAGCCGGGGATCGAACCGGCGCCACAGAGGCCGCGGGCAGCTTCGCAACCCAGCGCTCAACCGCTGCGCCACTGGGGAGGCCTCCAAACATTTTCTTTATATTCTATGTTGCAACCACCACAAAGAATCTTTGTTACTGCAAATTGTAGCAAATGGCAAAAAGAGGAGGATTAGCTCCAATAAGGTAAAAACTCCTTTTTCACTATTAACCAGCATTCCAACAATAAAATCTCTTTAAATTGCTTTTCAAGGGTGGTGAAATTTTTAAAATCTAATAGCTTCTCTTTTTCTGCTACTGAAAAACAATGGCAATTCCTTCAGATGATGCAAATAAGCTTTATATACAAATGAAATTTTATATCAAATATCGGAACATAATGTTAAGCTATGTCTCAGGAATACACTTACTTTGCTAGCACTACTAACACTTCTTTGGGATTCAATTAACACTAATTAAGCCACTTCTAAAACTATTTTAACTTCACTCTCCTAAAGCTGAATTTTTACTCTAAACCTACTAACTGAGTTAGTACAAGTTAATATATTTCCTAATAATCATCGTACTTTTTAATTCCTAATTTATCAGTAGATTATGTCTATATGACTTTGGGGTTACATTTTTACTACTCTATATGGACACATGCTTTACTCACTCTCCACCAAACCTTCCATACCAATCCCTTACGCCTTTTATTTCCCCTATTTCCTCCTCTACTCCATCAGTGCACCTTTGATTAAATTCAGTGTTCAAAATGTCAGTTAAGGATAGCATTTTTTGAAGTCAATAAATATACTTCAACAAATCTTCAGTAAGGATCATGCAGAATAATTTGAAATTTTTGTTTTAGCTTATAAATCTTCTTTGGACTATAAACAGACTTAAGTAATGAAATAATTTTCTTCATGTAAAGCTGAGAAGGGGATACTGTAACAGCCTGTATTTCATTAGTTCTCCATTTTTATGACATCATTGAATATGGAATTTAGAAACAAATATAAATTTTAACATACAAGAGATTCCCTGTGAATAAGACAACATGTTACTTGGAATATCAGTGATTTAGACTGAAGTTATGTAAGCCTTTATTCCTTTCCATTATAATCAATCCCGAACTTTCAGTTATGTATGTTCTAAAATACTTGCTTCTCACTTGAATATTTCATCCCCAGTTGAATTGAGAACTTATTTGCTCAGCAACTAGAGCCCTTCCAGCCATTTTTCTTCAAGGATTCTACAGTTTTTAACTGAGGACCATTGCTAACATTTAAGGTGTCTACAATGAACACCTTTTTCATTAAATAATCTTTTTTTTTTTTGTTTCGTTTTGTTTTTTTTTAAGTAGAGGCATGTTTTATTTATTTATTTGTTTATTCGTTTTGTTTATACATGCACTGGGTACAGTCAGAAGCGCGGGAGGGTGAGAGAATTCACCAGAGCCAGAGCGGGGAGCAGAGCAGGCAGAAGGACCGAAGTACACTGCTGAGGGGAGCAGCGGGCGGCAGGAGAGGTCTGCGCGCCATGTGGGACCCTCCTCCGGTGGCCGGGGAGCAGCCTGGGATCGAACCGGTGCCACAGAGGCCGCGGGCAGCTTCGCAACCCAGCGCTCAACCGCTGCACCACCGGGGAGGTCCTCATTAAATAATCTTGCAGATAGGTGTTGTCTTTATGTCTTTGACAAATCTTCACTTTTTTTGCAAGTTGCTTTTAGTTACAATGCAACTTTTTAAAGGTACTAAAGTTAAATGGACAACAAACTTGGAAGAACTGCTTTACAAAAAGAGGGAAGCCTGAAATGCCACTTTCCATAGAGAAACCATACTTCAGTTTTATTCAGAGCAAAGAATAGAGAAATTTTTTATTATACTAGAAGAAACTCAGTTATTGGTCTAGAAACTGTACTCAAACTACACATGCAATGAGGACAATATTCTACAAATACAAATGATTTGCAGCTTCATCTGTCTACTATTTGTCCAGTATTAACAATTATAAACAGAGCAGCACAACTAGCATTTGGAGTAATTCTTACAGTGTTACCGTACAGGCACAGCATTTCATTTTTCTGACCACTGCTTCACTTTGCAAAAGTGCTTACTCTTTTCAGCAAAGTCAATTTTTATATTGAAGGTCTTGTAAATCTCAGGATTTTTCCCCTTGGTAATACTGGCAAGAGTTCAGTATGTAACACCAAGCAAACCTTTGATGTCTAAGTAATTTGCAACCAGAATAAGTTCTTAAAGAGTTCCTTGGTCAACTTTTAGGAATTCTTGGTTCCAAACAGGGATATCATCTATCTGCTTTCCTTTGTTCTCATCATCCTCAGGAGGAGGAGGATCATCCTTGTGGCAGGCGCCCCACTGAATGATTTTTTTTTTAATATTGTTACATTAACGTTTAGTAGAAGAACTGGGTAATCATCTCCATCATCCATCCCAAAACTTCTAACATGATCTTGATAGTCACAGACTATTTAGCAATTTCCACATCGACTTCAAATATCTCTCCATCAAAATTCTGTAACTTAACTGAAGTCATAGTGTTCAGTTTCAAAGAGACAGTGCACCAGAGGCTAATGACAGCAGGGCAGCAGCAGCAAAGAGAAAAAGTGAAAGAGAGCACAAGGTCACTACCAAATCTTCATATTTTCGAACAGATTAGCTGAAAATGGCAATTTTCCCATTTCCTTTACCTCACTCGTTGTCCTTACAGTATTCCATACAAGCAGGAAAAAAGAGAAAAACAAACCAGTGAGGTATCTGAACTTTTATCATTTGTGCAATCCTATAACTACCTTCTTAAGCTTCTGAGTATAATGTCTATCAATCTCATAAATGAAATATGTTCTTTATTTTGTGCTCACAGATGCTTTCAAAAATTCAAATCTTTTGTTTAGTAAAATAAATGCTTTATGAAAACCTAAGAGAGTATTTTGTTTATTACACTACTTCACTTGGTTTATGCTGAAGAGTGAGGAACAAAAGAAACACCAAATTCAATTCTGAAATAATCTTTTACTTTACTGCCTAATTGCTGATTAAATTTTTACTCTACTACGTTTAACTCAGGAATCAGATAACTTTACAGCTTTAGTCAATAAATTACATATTATAATAGGAAAGTAAATATGAGCAAAAATTAAATTTATTTGACTATAAATTATTTAAAACACTAAGTTTTTTATTCCTTGAGATAAAGTTTTGTCAATTTTTAGCTTAACTAAATTCTTCTATTCATGCCAATACAAATCACACCGATAAGATTTAAGATTCAAGATGGAATAAATTTGAAATACTTAAGACAAATCACATTTGAAATTAGCTAAGGGATAACTTTTAATCACCTAGTTTGACGCATACTTTACTTCACTGGTGGAAGAGTAGAAATTTAACACAAGAGCACCTTTTTCCACTTAGGATCATCTTCTAGAAAATGGTCAGATTTAACACCAGTCTCAAGAGAAAGCTGGGTTCTAGTGGATTAGCTCAGAGATTTGTTTGTTCCTAAAACCTCGAAGTAAGAAAAGGAAATTATTATCTACTGTTACCAGGATAAACAACTTGTTTCATTGCTTGAGAGGTAAACTGAATAAAGTAGCCCAACCTTTTGAAAAGCATAAAACAAAACAAAACAAACAAACAAACAAAGCCCACACTATGAAGTTAAATGGCCCAGGCAGATAAGCCAGGGAAAAATTATTAGACACTAGTTCAAAGCTTAACTCTAATAAGTAATTATATTCTTTAATGTGGACAAATTTTCACTTATTATATCAAATGCTTCAATTCTATTTTATTCACAATATGTAAAGGCTAAACTAATAAAACAGACAAATTATTATGTAAACAAAAATACAAGAATGTTTACAATTACTCAAGTTTGATAACAAAATGTCATAAAAGAACAGTCATGGTATGTAAACTGTAATTCCAATTCTCACAGATATACATTGAGCTTCCAATATTTCTGAGAAAGAAAACTGTATCACCATCAGTGGGCACAGAGGAAAGAAAACTAATTACAAAGGCTAGCTTATTTTTGCAAAAGCTAGCAAATTGCTCTCATACTGAAAATTATATTATGAAGAATCAGAGATGTAGAATGGAAAGAAATCTGGATATGAAAATAGAAAACAGGCCTCCCTGGTGGCGCAAGGGGTTAAGATACAACCTATGAAGCTATCCACAGCCACTGCAGCACGAGTTCGATCCCCAGCCAGGGAGCTACCCACATAGCACAGCAGACCTCTCCTGACTTGCCCGCTGCTCCGCTCAGTCAGTCCTCCTGTTCTGTTTCCCATTCTGTCGCCGGTGAGTCCTCTCAACACCCAAACCTCTGGCCTATACCCCAGTTCTTGTATGCATAAATAAATAAATGGTAAAAAAAAAAAAAGGCTCCAATGTTGCCTTGTAGCGAGAAACACTATCCAAAAGATAGAAGACAATAGGGTAGTATGCCTTTTCAACCTTACAAAGGAGCAACTACTTTCCTTTATACACACATACACACACGTATATATATACACAATCTATAATTTATTACAAGATGACTTTTTGTACTGTCTTTCAGAATTTCTTTCTAATTTCCCATGCATTAATAGAAACAGGAAGGGGTAGAGAAAAACAAAAATCCATGATAAAGCCTTCATAAATTCCCTAAGACTATCAGTCATCTGTTGACAGACTTCTGCAAATCTTAATTTCCCGCCAAACAATTCAAGTAAGCAAACTAGTAAATGAAATGACCTACAAGATTTGGTTCAGTTATAGAAAGTCATTGCATTTTTAAAAATTAGTAACAAGAATTGTTGAGACCTGTTTTTTTGTAACTACCAATTTTCCTGTCAAATATTATATAATACATTTTAACAAAATAAAAATTACATAAGAAGCAATAATAATAAAGTCAAATGAAAAAAGTGTAAATGTAACCAACCAAACAGAACATTAAATTGCTAGAAACAGGGGGAAAGGATAAAAGCCTCTCTGTGCTATGTCACGGTGAAAAGCCCCACTGCCCACAAAAGGACTATAACTTGACCTGAATTGAACCCATGCCCCAGTGAAGTGCTTTATAACTGAATTTCACTATTCAAATGAATAATTCATTATTTTTAATGAATTTCCTCTGTTCTGTAAGGAGCTACAGCCAGTCAGCTGAAATCAACTGTTATAAACTGGGAAACTGCAGATAAAGTTTTCAGGTAAGTCAATTTAAATCCTGCTTAAGTGGCCTATTTTTCCTTTTATATTTATTACTGTTACTGCATATGGCCAGAGATGAAATTGTATAGGACTCATTAGCAAGTGGACACTGATAGCTACCCAGCATCCATTTCACCCTGAACCCTTCTTACAGCTGTAAATTTAATTCAGATAGTGACCAGTTAACCACAAAATCAATTTGCTTCCTGGAAGCCTCACTTGCAGCTCCCAAGGTACACCAAACTGATCTAACTGGAATCCCAGTCCCCTCGCCACAATGATAACTCAGAAACTTGGGTCTAAATTCAAGGCATTCCCATGATTTAAGAAAAATTATATGACTTAATTCAGTGAGATATGAAGCTATCGCAGGCACTGCAGCACAAGCTCAGATCCCCTGCCAGGGAGCTAGCCCACATGGTACAGCAGCAGACCTCTCTTGTCTAATCGGCTGCTCTCCTCAGCAGTGTATTTCAGTCAATCCACCTGTTCTGTTCCCCATTCTGTCTCTGGTGAATCCTCCCACAACCCCCGTAACTCTAGCCTACACCCCAGATATTGTACACATAAATGAATAAAATAAAACTTTAAGAAAAAAAAAAACAGGGCTTGAAGTAGATTCAGAAGAGAAGGTCACAGGCTCTATTTAACTTGGGGAGCATATGAAACTATTCCAATTTTTTATTTCCCCATTAAGAAATTGTCCAAAAACCATCCTCTTTCTTAATCCTCCCATAGAGTAAGCACTTTATCAAATAAGAAATAAAATACCCTTTAAAAAGGCTGATTGCTATTACTAACCACCTTTTACAAGAGATAAGCTTAATTTTTTATCAAGAAGGCAATGTTTCCCAAAATAATATTCCCTAGTATCTTTTGAGAGCAGATAATTTGATTAATGAAAATACTCTAGAGATGACCAAGTTCAAAGTAAGCATACCCAATCTAACCTATATGAGTAAGAATCAATTAGAAAATATATCTATACTCAATAACAGCAAAAATGACAACTTATCTACAGAAAAAAATCTAACATTTAAATACAAACCCATTTTACATGAGAAACACACACAAACATATTTATAAAACATTTTAAAGACAACTAGAAGTTTACTAAGACATTGAGAAAAAGGTGCTACATAAGATACACTGAGTTCCTCAATGTTTATTGTCAAACCATAAATATATTAATTAAATCAATACGCCCAAAAGCAATACCAAGAAAAAAATCAGCAAGATTTTACATATTGTAAAAAATTAATAAATAAATAAATAAAATAAAGTTCACTAGGAGGAAAAAATGCTCAATAGCAGTAATTTTTTTTTTAAATAAGAACAATAAGGAGAAATTCAATTGGGTATATATAACTCATTACATAACAAGAGTAATCAAAACAGTATGAAATTTATATAAAAACAGGAATGTAAATCAATGGAACAAAACATACCATGTTCAGAATAAAGCCATGTAAATACAGAAATTTGACATATGATAAAGGAGGCACTTTTAATCTTTAAGAAAGAACAATGTATTCAATAAATGATAACAACATAAAAATACTCATAAAAAATGGCTATAGTACTGATGTATTGATAATATTACAGCAAAATTTTAAAAGATTAATCATATATAAATTTTGCAAGAGAACAGAAACTGGCCTCACCATTTTCAAAGTCATTCTGTAGAAGTTATCAAATTTTTTCATTTTATACCCTGCAAGCCAGTAATTATATGCATCCTACAGAAATACATGTGTATATGCACAAAGATGTATGAAAGTATGTTCATTTTATCATTTTGTAATAGCAAAAATAGTTGAAGCGGATAGCTGGGTAAACTAATAAATTAACATGGCATTTCCATAAGGCATGAATAAACAGTAAAAACAAACTAGAATTATATGTATTAAAATGACGAGTTCTCTAACTTGTATCTAAACGAAATAGGAAAAACTAAGTGTCAATAATAACTACCATTTAAGCTTCAATATATAAAATGTAAGTCTTTGTCTATGTAAACACAAAGAATTGAAGTCAGGTGTGTGAAGGAGTTTGAATATTCTACATGGCTAAGAGTTCCTTCTCAGTTCCTTTGCTTATTCTTCCTTATCTCCCCAGTCTCTAAACATCACAGCATCCTAGATTAAGGTCAAAGACCCACTGGTTCTCTTTCCATCTATATTTCATTCCCTTGCAGATCACATTCAGTCTGATGGCTTTAGAATTATCTACAGCATTCTGATAACTTCCAAATTTCTATACAGCCTAGAGCACATCTCTGAAGTTGTATATATAAGTATTTACTAGATATTTGAATGTCCAATGGTTGTATTATTCTCAAAAGGCATGAAATTTCCCAAACTCCTCCTTCTATAAATTACAATTGTGTGAGTGCACCTCCATCATTCTATTTGCTCAGGCCTTGAAGTATTTTTTCACACCTCACATCCAATCTGCCATTTAATACTGCTAGTTTCACCTTCAAAATGAAGCAAAAACCCTACCTATTCTCATAACCTCCACAGCTCTAACACCAGTTCAAATCACATTACCTCTTATCTACTTGCCTGAATAATCTATTCTCAAAGCAATGGCCAGAATGAGTCTGCTTAAAGACAATTCAAGATATCATAAATCATAACCAAGTGAGATTTATACCAGGAATGCAAGGTTGGTTCAACATAACAGAGAAAAATCACCTCACAAAATTCAATACTCTTTCACAATAAAAAAAGACTCAGAAATGTGGGAATAGAAGGGAATTTCCTCAACATAAAGGGTATTCATATTTTTTAAAAAATCCAATGTTTACAACATTATCTAAAAGAATATCTAGGAGCAAATTTAATCAACAAGATAAAAAATCTGTACACGAGTTACAACTAGAGAGCGGGGCGGAGCAACATGGCGGCGAGGAGACGCTGCGAGTAAGATCTCCCATTAAAAAAAGTTAATAGGGAGGAAAAGCGGCAGGTCCCAGTGAGAACTGGGACACGGAAGATAAACGGACGACTCCAGCAAACTGCCCGAAGAAGAAAGTGGCCATAAAAGAGGACGAGAAGGGAGGGAAGCGCAGAACCCTGCTCCCCTCCCCCGCCCACAGAGGCGGCACTCTCCGACCGGCAGAGAGGAGGGAAACAACAAACCAAAACGCCCAACAAGAAAAACGGATGCAGCAAGCGGGACTGTGAGTGGAAAGGAACTATTTCAGCCACCACACCCCGTGAACGGGAGCTGAGGCGAACCCTGCAGGATCCGCCCCGGAGGTGAGCTCCAGGCGCCATTAAAGAGAGCCCCGCCCACCAGGAGGAGACCAGCACCAGCACACAGCCCCGGCCGCCCGGTAAGCTTGCGCAAAAGCGGCGCTCGGATTGCAGCTGCCCAGGGCCCTGCGCCTGCGACCTAGGCTTGCGGGGAGACAGCGGAGGCCCTCCCTGAGTGAGCAGGAACAAGGTGCCCAGGCAGGGGAGCGGGATTCAAAAGGCGCCATTCCCGCGCCACTGATCTGGGCTACAGCCCGCGTCCTGGAACTGAGGGCTTTGGAACTGAGACCCGGGCGGAGGCCCTCCCTGAGTGAGCAGGAACAAGGCGCCCAGGCAGGGGAGCGGGATTCAAAAGGCGCCATTCCCGCGCCACTGATCTGGGCTACAGCCCGCGTCCTGGAACTGAGGGCTTTGGAACTGAGACCCGGGGCACGAAATTAGGGGCGTGGGTTCCCCACGACGGTGGGGCACAAGGCAGACACAGCACCCCAAAGCCGTTGAGGTGTACCCTACCATCCCCGCTCTGCTCCCTGTCCCACGGGGTGGAAAATCAGCTCCCCAAGGGCTCTAGGAGAGATCTCTGGTGCCACCTAGCGACTTGACCCCAGCACAGGCCACTGAAGGAGCTAGTGGCCAGCTGGGGAGTTAGCCCACACCGGGCCCCTTCTGAACAAGTAGTCTGAGCCCACAGGGAGAGCGAGCACCCACAGCCGGGGCAGACCAGGCGCGCAGAAGAGTGTGCCTGAGACCAGAAGCGCAGGGAGTGTGTCCCACATCACCATTTTAGAACAGGGACATTTCTTCAGTAAAGACTACCTGCAGAAGGCTTCCTCAGGAGCCAGAGGTGAGCGGGGGAAGTTCGCCCACGCCAGACCCCCTCTGGCCTGCAGTCCAAGCCCAGAGGGGAGCAGGAACCCACCGCCGGGGCAGACCAGGCGCACAGGGGAGTGTGTCCCCACATCGGCATTTTAGAACAGGGACCTTTCTCCAGTAAAGGCTGCTTGAAACTGACAGATGACTCCTGGAAGAACCAGAGGGGAACAGAGAAGCCCACCCAAGATGCCGGCAAGTCCCAACAACACAGTGTCCCAACGCATACGGCAAATTAGAAAACAGACAGTAGGGAGGAGAAGAACCACACGCAACCTAGCAACTCTCCAGAGAAAAAGCACACCACAAAAAGAAAGCCAGCCCCCAGATTGCAACGACAATAACTTGGAAGAATTTCTGAGCCTTCCAGAAAGAGAATTTAAAATTGCCGTGATTAAAAAACTGACAGAAGTCATAAAGGAAAACAATGATAAGGGAAAAATAATCAACGATCAGAAGAATGCAATTGAGTCCCTAGAGAGGGAAAACAATGGTCAGAAGAAAGAAATTGAGTCCCTAAAGAGGGAAGTAAAAGAAATGCAGGAGATCAAAGAATTAATGGAAGAACTAAAGAATTCTGGGAAAAGCAATGAAAGCAGAATAGATGAAATGGAAGAACGAATAAGTAATCTTGAAGACACAGAAATAAAAAGAACCAAAACAGAGAAGGAAAGAGAAGTACGAAGAAAAAAGAACGAAGAAAGACTTCGGGAACTATCTGACTCCATGAGGAAAGGAAATATAAGAGTTATAGGAATACCAGAAGGAGAGGAGAGAGATGTAGGAACAGAGAAAATATTCAAAGAGATAATTGAAGAGAACTTCCCAAATGTGAAGAAGGAGCTGAAAATTGATATACAAGAAGCAAGAAGAACACCAAACTTCCACGACGAAAGGAAAAATACAGCAAGACACATAATAGTAAAGCTCCCAAGAATCCAGGACAAGGAAAAAATAATGAAGCTGGCAAGAGGGAAGAAACAGATAACATTCAAAGGAAAACCAATCAGGCTGACATCAGACTTCTCCGAAGAAACACTACGGACAAGGAGAGAGTGGAGGGACATAGTCAAAAGACTCCAAGAAAACAGATGCCAACCAAGAATACTCTATCCCGCAAAGCTCTCCTTCCTCTTTGAAGAAAGAATATGGACCTTCCCAGACAAACAGAAACTCCGGAATTTCATTGCAACTAAACCCCCACTCCAAAAAATACTACAAGGAGTCCTAAAGCCAGAACCTCAGAGCGACGAATAACAATGAAAGAAGGCCAAAAAAAAAAAAAAGTTATTAAAAGAATAAAATAAAATCAAAGGAAAGACAAACACAATGGCAAATACAGATGTTAACATATCAATATTAACTCTAAATGTAAATGGACTAAACTCTTCAATAAAAAGACATAGAGTTGCAGCCTGGATTAAGAAACAAAACCCAACCTTTTGCTGTCTCCAGGAAACACATTTAGCTACAAAAGATAAAAATAGGCTCAAAGTTAAAGGATGGAAAACAATCCTACAAGCAAATGGACCAAAAAAGAAAGCAGGAACAGCTATACTTATATCAGATAAAACAGATTTCAAACTCAAAAAGATAAAAAGAGACCCCAATGGTCACTACATTATGATCAAGGGGACAATACTTCAAGAAGAAATAACACTCATTAACATATACTCACCAAACGAAGGAGCACCAAAATATATCAGACAACTGTTGTCCTCTCTGAAAACAGACATCAGAGAAAACACATACGTAGTGGGAGACTTCAACACACCACTATCAACAATGGATAGATCAACAAGACAAAAAATAAGTAAAGAAACCAAAGCTCTAAATAAAGACCTAGAGCAATTGGGCTTAACAGACATCTATAGAACACTAAACCCCAAAAAAACGGAGTACACATTTTTCTCAAGCGCACACGGATCATTCTCCAGGATCGATCACATACTGGGGCACAAGACAAACATCAACAGATACACCAAGATTGAAATCATATCAACCATCTTTTCTGACCATGAAGGCATCAAACTAGAAATAAACCATAAAAAGAAGGCAAGGAACTTTCCTACCTCATGGAGATTAAAAACCACACTACTGGAAGACCATTGGACTAATGAGGAGATCAAAGAAGAAATTAAAAAATTTTTTGAATTGAACGACAAGGAGGACACCAATATCCTAAATGTATGGGATGCAGCAAAAGCAGTAATAAGAGGAAAATATATAGCAATAGAAGCTCACATCAAGAAACAAGAAAGAACGCAAAGAAACAACCTAATCTCGAAGCTCAAAGATCTAGAAAAAGAACAAGAAAACCCCAAAACCAGTAGAAGAAAAGAAATAATAAAAACCAAAGCAGAAATAAATGAAATTGAAACTAAAAAAACAATCCAAAAGATCAATGAAACCAAGAGCTGGTTCTTTGAAAAAATCAATAAAATAGACAAACCCCTAGCCAGGCTCACAAAGGAAAAAAGGGAGAAAGCACAAATAAACAGGATCATCAATGAAAGAGGAGAAATCACAACGGACACAGCAGAAATCAAAAGAATAATCAGTAACTACTATGAACAGTTATATGGAAACAAGTTTAACAATCTAGAGGAGATGGACAAATTCCTACAACTCTACAATCACCCAAAGCTAGATAAAGAAGAAATAGAACACCTAAACAGACCAATTAATTAGCGAAATTGAAATGGTAATCAAAAACCTCCCCAAAAACAAAAGCCCAGGACCTGATGGATTTACAAATGAATTCTACCAAACATTCAGAGACGAATTAGTGCCTATCCTTCACAAACTCTTCGAAAAAATTGAGAAGGAAGGGACAATACCAAACACGTTTTATGAAGCCAACATTACACTAATACCAAAACCGAACAAGGACAACACAAAAAAGGAAAACTACAGGCCAATCTCCCTAATGAACACTGATGCAAAAATCCTCAATAAAATTTTAGCTATCAGAATCCAACAATGTATCCATAAGATAATTCACCACGACCAAGTTGGATTCATTCCAGGGGCACAAGGATGGTTTAACATCCGAAAATCAATCAACGTTATCCAACACATCAACAAAAAGAAATATAAAAACCATATGATAATATCAATAGATGCTGAGAAAGCTTTCGACAAAGTGCAACACCCATTCATGATAAAAGCCCTTGAAATTCTTGGGATACAAGGAACATACCTCAACATCATAAAGGCCATCTATGACAAGCCAACAGCCAGTATCATTCTCAATGGTGAAAAGCTGAAAGCAATTCCATTAAGATCTGGAACAAGACAAGGATGTCCACTCTCACCACTGCTTTTCAATATAATACTGGAAGTCCTAGCCAGGGCAATAAGACCAGAGAAAGACATCCAAGGAATCCAAATAGGAAAAGAAGAAGTCAAACTATCACTATTTGCAGACGATATGATATTATACATAGAGAACCCCAAAAACTCCACAGAAAAGCTAATTCAACTCATCAATCAGTTCAGTAAAGTGGCAGGATACAAAATCAACACGCAAAAGTCAGTAGCCTTCCTATACACAAACAATAAATCTGAAGAAGAAGAAATCAAAAAGACCATCCCTTTTGTTATTGAAACAAAAAAAATCAAATATTTGGGAATAAATCTAACAAAAGAGGTAAAGGACCTATACAAAGAAAACTATAAAACACTGTTAAAAGAAATAGAAGAAGACACAAAGAAATGGAGAGACATCCCCTGCTCATGGATTGGAAGAATAAACATTATTAAAATGGCCATCCTTCCAAAAGCAATATACAGATTCAATGCTATTCCAATCAAAATTTCAATGTCATTCTTCAAAGAAATAGAACAATTATTGATGAAATTCATATGGAATCACAAAAAACCCCGAATAGCCAAAGCTCTCCTGAAAAAAAAAGAAGGGAATGGAGGCATCACACTCCCAGACTTCAAACTATACTACAAAGCCATAATCATCAAAACTGCATGGTATTGGAACAAGAACAGACATACAGACCAATGGAATCGAATAGAAAATCCAGAAATAAACCCACAGATTTATGGTCAACTAATCTTTGACAAAGGAGCAAAGACTATGCATTGGAGCAAAGAAAGTTTGTTCAATAAATGGTGCTGGGAAAACTGGGTCGCTACATGCAAAAGAATGAAGCTTGACCACCACCTCACCCCATACACAAAAATCAACTCAAAATGGATTAAAGAACTAGACATAAGACCTGAAACCATAAAATATATAGAAGGAAATATAGGCGAAACACTACGTGATTTGCACATCAAAGACATCTTTACAGACACATCACCCAAAGTAGTGATAGTGAAGGCAAAGATAAACAGCTGGGACTATATCAAATTAAAGAGCTTTTGCACAGCAAAAGAGACAATAACAAAAACAAAGAGAAACCCCACCAACTGGGAGAACATTTTTGCACCCAACACTAATGATAAAGGACTGATCACAAAAATCTGCAAAGAGCTGATGAGACTCAACAACAACAAAGAAAATAATCCAGTCAAAAAATGGGCAGAAGAGCTTAAAAGAAACTTCTCTGAAGAGGAAATGCAAATGGCCAACAGGCATATGAAAAAATGTTCAACATCACTTGTCATCAGGGAAATGCAAATCAAAACTACCATGAGATACCATCTTACACCAGTGAGAATGGCACATATTAAAAAAACTAGCAACAACAAATGTTGGCGAGGGTGTGGAGAAAAAGGAACTCTTCTGCACTGTTGGTGGGAGTGCAAACTGGTCCAACCACTGTGGAAAGCTGTGTGGAGATTTCTGGACCTACTAAACATAGAGCTTCCATATGACCCAGCAATTCCACTCCTAGGTATTTACCCAAAGGACACAGAAACATCAATTCCAAAGAACACCTGCACCCCTATGTTTATAGCAGCACTGTTTACAATAGCTAAGCTTTGGAAACAACCCAAATGCCCAAAAATAGATGACTGGATCAAGAAGATGTGGTACATATATACCATGGAATATTACTCAGCATTCAAAAAGGATAAACACATGCAATTTGCAGCAACATGGATGGCGCTGGAAGGGATCATGCTCAGCGAAATAAGCCAAAAAGAAAAAGAAAAATACCGGATGGTCTCACTCATAGCAGGAATCTAGAAAACTTAAATAATCGACCAGGAAAATAACTATAAGAAAGTGAAAATCAAAATCAACAAAAAACTATGAACCAGAGACACTTTTAGGGGGGCGGGGGCGGGAGGGGAGGGATTGGGGTCAGAATGGGGGGCTGCAATTGTATGGGGAATATAACAATAAAATTTATAAAAAAAAAATAATAATAAAATAAAATAAAAAAAATAAAATAAAAAAAAATAAAAATAAAACAAACAAAAAAAAAATCTGTACACGGACAACTACAAAACATTGGAGGAAAAAACTGAAAAAAACAGCAATAAATGGAATGGCACCTGTGTTCATGGATAGAAAGACTTAATGTTATAAAAAGTAAATACAATCCAAAGTCATCTATATATTCAGTGCAATTTCTATCAAAATTTCAGTGGCCTTTTTTGAAAGGCCAGTTCTCAAATTCATATGGAATTGCAAGAGTTCCCAAATAGCCAAATAAGTGTTCAAAATGAACAAAGTGCTAAGACACACACTTCGCAATTTTAACACATATTACAAAGCTACAGTAACCAAGATAGTGTAGTGTTGCTATAAAGACATACATATAGATCAATGGAATAGAACTTGGCTTCTAGAAATTAAACCATAAATTTATGGCCAATTGATTTTTGATAAGGGTGATATGTTGGGTTCTCAGACCTAATTCAAATGTGATATGTGGTGGCTTCCCCATACCAATAAGCCATTCTTGAACACAAATAGGGTATCTGAGAATTCAACTCAATTCTGATACTATCTTCCCAAAAATAGCATCATATTCCACAGGGTAAGGATTTAGTTTTCCAAGACCACCCTCCAATTTAGACAGAGGTCAAAAGCATCCTATGCTAAGTGAGCTTCTGAACTACCAGTTATAAAATTGAGGTTCATAATCCTCCTCAGACTTCAGGTATACAGTGCAAGCCCAAATTAAGACTGACTGATAGGCTATAAATCAGAGGTTCCACGGTTTTCATCAATTTGCTAGAATGACTCACAGAATTCAATAAACAAAATTACTCACAAGATCACAGATTTATTACACAGAAAATTATTTAAGAACAGCCAGACAGAAGAGATGTACAAGGCAAGGTTGGGGAAAAGGCCTGTAGCTCTCATGTCCTGTCTAAAAGCACCCTAAATCTTCACATGTTCAACTAGGAAGATCTCCAAAGTCCACTCTGCATGGGCTTTAATAGAGGCTTCATTACTTAGGCTTAGATGATTAACTCATTGGCCATTGAAGACTGAACTCAACCTCCAGCTCTTCTCCCCTTCCAGAGGTCACAGACAGCACTGGAAGTTGCAATCCTCTACTTACAAGGTAGGTTCCCCTGACCTCTGCCCTTAGTTGCTTCCAAAAGCCACTTCATGAACATAATAAGACATACATCACCATTCTCAACACTTAGGAAATTCCAAGTCATCTGAGAGCTAAGAGCTAGGAACTAGGACTAAGACCAAATAAATATGAGAAAAATTTGTTTCTACAAATCAAATATCATAGGTACCAGTTCATTTAGTAGGGAAAGTAGAGGCTCTTCATTGGTACAATTCTTTCCCTACTATCTCACTCAGTTCTAACTTACTAGCCTTATAGGCTGCTCTCTGAACTCTCCAACAAGGCTCTCTTAGAGGTTTTGCACTCTCTTTTCCCCACAAGATAGCCAAAAGACTGGCTTCTTTCAGCTCTTCACTCAAATTACCTTCTCAGGGAAGCCTTCCCTGACCACCTATTGTAAAATGACCTTCGTCCATCCACTTTTCATCCTTTTCTTTTTGTTATTCTCCACCGGACTTTTACCTTCTGATACCTATTATGCACTTAATTTGGTGCCTATCTCTCTCCAAAATATAAGATCCAAAAAAGCAAGTATTTGTATGGTTTTTTCATTATTGGTACCCTTAGTGCTCAATAAATAATTGTTGAATTAATACAGAAAAACATCAAAATCTAGACTGCTGAACAGCCCCAACCTCCACTGCCAAAATATTAACATACCAACTATACAAAGTTTGAAGTACTCTGACTTAAAGACTGCTAAATTAGGGCCCTGGGGGTTTTACTACCCTCTTCAACAGGGAGTAATATTTTAACTTCTGCATAGCAAAAGAAACTATCATTAAAATGGAAGGACAAGCTACTGAACGGGAGAAAAATACTTGCACACCATACACCCAAAAAAGTACTAATAGGGCCTCCCCGGTGGTGCAGCAGTTGAGCACTGGGTTGTGAAGCTGCCCGCAGCCTCTGCAGCGCCGGTTCGATCCCTGGCCACCGGGTGAGGGTCCCAAATGACGTGCAGACCTCTCCTGCCGCCTGCTGCTCCCCTCAGCAGTATACTTCGTAAGTTGCCTGCTCTGCTCTCCGCTCTGACTCTGGTGAATTCTCTCACCCTCCCACACTTCTGACTGTACCCAGTGCTTGTATAAATAAATAAATAAATCTTTAAAAAAAAAAGCACTAATATCAAAAATATTCAAAGAACTCATACAAGAAAAAGCAATCCAATCAAAGAGCTAAACAGACATTGTTCCAAAGACATACAAATGGCCAACAGGCACGTGACAAAATACTCATTACTCTGGATCAGAAAAATGCAAACCAACAGCACAGTGAGATATGGCCTCACATCAATGGAAAAGGACCATTATCAAAAAGATCAGAAGCAACAAGTGTTGGTGAGGGTGTGGAGTAAAAATGCACTGTTGGGGGCCTCCCTGGTGGCGCAGGGGGTTGAGCACCAAACTGTGAAGCTGTCCGCAGCCTCTGCAACACGGGTTCGATCCCCTCCAGTCGGTGAGAACCCCACATGGCGCAGACCTCTCCTGTCTCACCCATTGCTCCCCTCAGCAGTGTGTTTCGTCAGTCTGCCTATTCTGTTCCCCACTCTGTCTCTGGTGAATCCTCTCACCCTCCTGCGCATCTGGCCTGTACCCCGGTTCTTGTATAAATAAATAAATCTTAAAAAAAAAAAAAAATGCACTGTTGGTTGTGAGTGTAAACTGTTCCTGGAAGATAATATGGAGGTTACTCAAAACATTAAAAATGCAGGGCCGCCCCGGTGGTGCAGAGGTAGAGTGCTGGGCAGCCTCTGCAGCGCCAGTTTGATCCCCGGCCACCGGGTGAGGGTCCCACATGGCGCGCAGACCTCTCCTACAGCACCCACTGCTCCCCTCAGCAGTGTACTTCGTCAGTCTGCCTGTTCTGCTCCACGCTCTGGCTCTGGTGAATTCTCTCACCCCCCCGCGCTTCTGACTGTACCCAGTGCTTGTATAAATAAATAAATAAATCTTTAAAAAAAAAATTAAAAATGCATCTACCCTAGATCCAGCAATTCCACACCTAGGTATTTACCTAAAGAACACTGAAACTCTAATTCTAAGGGACAGATTCACTTATACATTCTTACAACACTATTTGTGATAGCCAAAAGACAAAAAGAACCCAAGCACTGATGAGTAAACAATGTGGTGTTTATAAACCATGGACTAGTACTCAGCTACCAAAAAAAAAATGGGGCAGGGGAAGAAAGAAAGAAAATGCCATTTGGAACATGGATGGGATTGGAAGGGATTATGCTAAGTGAACTAAGTCAGAAAGAGAAAGAAAAATGTTTGATCACATGGAATACAACATAAAGAAACAGACAAAAGCAAAATTAACAAACCCTAGAACTATTACTGCAGAACTGAGGCTACTAGAAGTGTAGGAGGGTGGAGAAGAAAAGGGTAGGGGGCCCAAAGGACCTTTGGTGCTTTGGTGGTAGGCCTGTGTGATACATACATACGCAGGTGCGAAACTATACCCCTAAAACATATACAATGCTGCAAACCAAACTTAATAAAAATAATTTGATTTTTAAAAAAGGTGTATTTGTTAAAACAAAATTCACAAGCAACTATAAATCAGAGACATTCTGCAGAGGAGGGGGAGGGAGAAGGATCAAAACAGGGGAGGGAAGAGCACAAGGGACTATGGTGATGGTGCACAGGTGAATAGGTCGTGGGAATTTTCAGGGACTACACCTGAGAGAAGAAAGAATACGTTGTACAAAAAAGAATGATGAAAAAAATACATAAAAATTTTTTTTTAAGTTTTCTAAAAAGGAGTATTTTTACATAGTTAAACCTATTCAGAAACAACGCAGACTCAGGGGAAAAAACTGAAGCTCTAAACTCAAAAATTCAACATAATATGCTAAATTATACGTAACAGGCTAGCTCCCCTCAACTTCGTTGTGCAAAAATGCAGTGGCTGTATTTCTCTAGTAGTAAAGGCAGAATCCTAAGGGCACACACTTTGAGCAACCAGTCCCACGAAGCTGGAGGCTGGCGGAGCTGAGCAGCACACTTAGTGTCTGATAGCAGCTCAAAGAAGGCCTGCCTGCGGTTGGGGATCCTTTTCTGGGGTGCTCGGGAGGTGCAGAGCGTAAGGAAGATGTCCGTTTGCAAGGACTACCCTACACACAGTCCAGAGGCTGGCTTGGCAGGACAGAGCAGCTCAGAGTCGGGGAAGGCTAGAATCATACTGCTGGGTCTGAAGCTGGCGGGAAGAAGGTGAGGAAGACACATTACCCGAGCAGAACCAGTTCAACGGGTCCCCTCCTGGCCGCCGACCCAGGCATCCAGGCTGTAAACCAATTCCAGACCCTTGGTTCCCGCGCAGCAGAGAGCACGCGGGAGCGTCAGAGCGCACGTACTACCCAGCGGCTCCGCGAGACCCACCCTCCCCACGCTTCCCTTCCACTTCGGCCCCCTCGGCCCCTCCCCCGCCGTCACGCGTCCAGCGCACGCTCGGCGCAGAGTAGTAGCGCTCCCCGCACACCCCGGCTGGCTACGCGATGAGCATGCGCAGGAACCCCCGCTGCCGCAGAGCATCCCGGGAAGTGTAGTCTCTGTGAGGGTAGCCGCGGGCCGTCGGAATTCCTCCATCCCTCAGAACCTGGACAAGTCAGGACACTTGCGGCCCGGCCCTTACTCCCATCCGCACACCTGTCCCGTCACCTCGCGCCCGCGCTCGCGCCCCACCCCCACGCGCTGGGCTTCGGTTAGGACGCGACCTGAGGGAAAGCGCGAGACTCGCTCTTCCCCTCAACCGACTGCTCCGGAGGAGGCGGGGTCCACCGCCCGCCCCCCACCACCCTCCCCGCCCCTCCCCCTCCCCCTCCCGCCCCTCCCCTCCCCGGCGGGTGTCGGGCCGGTGCCCGAGCTGAGGCTGCGGCCCCCGCTGCGGCCGCAGGAGGGGCGGCGGCGGCGGCGCTGGGCGCCGCAGGCGATGCCCCTGCCCGCCTGCTCCGGCGGGGGGCGGCGCGAGCGGCGGCGGCGGCGGCGGGGGAGCAGGCGGGGGGCGGCGGCTGCGGCGGCTGCAGCGGAGGGGCCGAGAGCTGGCGGCGGTGGCGGTCGTGAAGGGCAGCGGCGGCGATGGCGGTGCTGATGTGAGTGTCTGCTGCGGGGGCCCGGGGCTGCGAGCCCGAGGCCGGCGGGCGCGGGAGGCCGGGGCGGCGGAGGGACGCCGCGTGCGCGGTGCGGAGCCGAGAAGCGCCCGCCGCGCCGAGCCGGCGGCCGCGCGAGCCCGGCGCTGCGGCTGCCCGCGCCCCGCGAGAGCCGCGGGGTTGGGGGTCCCGGGCGGAGGTGGGGGCCGCGCAGGCCGAGGGGCGTCTGCGATTGTTCTCGGCGCCCCTCCCCCACCCCACTCCATGTGTCTGTTTGTCACTTGCAGCTGAAGATGGAAAGAGCCAGGCGAAGGGGAGGCGGCGCTGGCCGCGGCCGCGGCGGCAAGAATGTGGGGGGCGCTGGCCTGAGCAAGAGTAGACTGTACCCCCAGGCCCAGCACTCACACTACCCCCACTACGCGGCTTCAGCCACCCCGAATCAGTCTGGGGGCGCGGCCGAAATCCAGGAGCTGGCCTCCAAAAGAGTGGACATCCAAAAAAAGAGGTTTTACCTAGACGTGAAACAAAGCTCCCGGGGCCGGTTCCTCAAGATCGCCGAAGTCTGGATAGGGAGAGGCCGGCAGGACAATATCAGGAAGAGCAAGCTGACCCTCTCCCTGTCGGTGGCAGCGGAGCTGAAGGACTGTCTAGGGGACTTCATCGAGCACTACGCCCACCTGGGCCTGAAAGGCCACCGGCCAGAGCATGGCCACAGCAAAGAGCAAGGCTCCCGGAGGAGACAGAAGCACTCGGCACCTTCCCCACCCGTGTCCGTGGGGTCCGAAGAGCATCCTCATAGTGTCCTCAAAACAGACTACATAGAGAGGGACAATAGAAAATACTATCTAGATCTAAAGGAAAATCAGCGGGGTCGCTTCCTAAGAATTAGACAAACCATGATGCGTGGGACTGGCATGATAGGTTATTTTGGCCACAGTTTGGGCCAAGAACAGACTATTGTCCTCCCAGCCCAAGGAATGATTGAGTTTCGTGATGCCTTGGTGCAGCTAATTGAAGACTATGGCGAAGGAGACATAGAAGAACGAAGAGTTGGAGACGATGACCCAGTTGAACTCCCAGAGGGGACTTCTTTCAGAGTGGACAATAAAAGGTTCTACTTTGATGTGGGCTCTAATAAATATGGAATTTTCCTGAAGGTAAGTGAGGTGAGACCACCTTACCGTAATACTATTACTGTTCCGTTCAAAGCTTGGACAAGGTTTGGGGAAAATTTTATCAAGTATGAAGAGGAGATGAGGAAAATTTGCAACAGCCATAAAGAAAAGAGAATGGATGGCAGAAGGGCCAGTGGTGAAGAACAAGAATGCCTCGACTAGAGTGAAATTGAACTCCATCAGGCAAAATTTAAAATCATAAATTGGCTAAAAGTGTACTGATCCACAATTATTTGAAGTTTTTCCTCTTTTTTGGCCCTTTGTTATTAGTAATACCTCTAGTAGTTTATACTTCAAGGAGTCTGATTCTCATGTTATGTTATACATATGACATTATAATTCTTTTGGGAATTCCAACCTTCCCAGAGCTAAATAGTTTAGCTGCTTCAGCTGCTCCAGACTATTGAAGTATGCAAATCAGCACAAAAAGTGACATTCTGACCTTCTAAAACCCATAACTAAGATTTACATTGCACTAAGACAAAATCTTGAAAAAAAGATACCTACACTTAATATGGAAGTGTGAATTTCTATTTTAACAAGTTCCAGAAAAAAAGTATTCCATTCCTACTTCATTAAAAGCTTCTAAGCTTGCCTGTAGGACAGTTACCACAGAAACAGAAATTGACCTTAAGTATATTATAAACAGTTATTTATAAAAGTACAAGTGGAAATATATTAATTGAATAACTGAATATTAAACAGTTCTATTAGAGAATAAAATTTTAGAGTTACTGTAGTAGTCTATAATTTCAAATTTTGTGGTAACCCTACAGTTTATATGTATTTGCCATATCAAAGCCATGGGAGAGTTTAATTAACTCTATGGTAGTTCTAAACCCATCTTCACTTCTGTTTATCATACCATATATTTTTATTGACTTCCCAAAGTTTCAGGAATTGTACTTTTATGTCACTGTTGAGTGGGAGGCTTCATCCTATGGCTTTGCTATGGAAATCTTGGTGTTTTAGCTTTTGATGCTAATTTGAAGATTGTGAGAGATTTTTTTCCTAAAATATATCATGGACTCAAGGTGTTATATTTTATGCTTCTTTAACACTATTTCAGAAGGGTTGGTGCACCAGTTAACTGATATAAAAATACATCTGTAATAATATATTTCAGTAGCACTTTTGCAATTGCTACCCTTAAAACCGTGTAAACACTTCCAATATAAAGCGGACTTTTACAAGTGTTTTAATTCCAGAAAAAAAAACTTTTTTTCTAAAAATCATTTAGAATGTAAATTTAAGCCTGGGAAAAATATTATTTGAAGATTAGTGATAGACATATTTGAAAGGAAAATTCAGGCATTTTCCAAGGTGCTCTTTGTGAAACTTAAAGTTTACTTTACATAAGACTGACCCATTTACTTGTATTAAAAATTTCTTTCCAGGAAGTGCCATACCAATTTTTCAAAACCTAAGCAGTTTTTTAAACAAGTGGATATAGTGTATATGTGTACCAACCCACCTTGTATTAACTGACTGAAATTTTATCTGTTGAGCTACATTTTATTGTGAATGAAATTAATGTCTTTTATCTTGACTTTATTCACCTCCCACATAAGTCCATGTAATCATAATTAAGAGCCAGGCACTGATTTCAACCCCCAAATATAGCTCTCAGTGATGAGAGCTGGCTGCATGGGTTGAGATCAGAATGTAGCTCTTCTTTTATATGCTATAAGTAAATCAAATTATTTCACAGTTTTTTTCCTTCAGAGGTTTGTCCCCAAATACATTTGAGTAAGATCACTAAGAAAACTATAATAAGAAATAAGAAAATTAATTTCGCCAGATGATGTTGCTTAAAAGCAAGTGATCAGTAACCCAGACTTCTATGCTGCTGTTGGTTTACAGATTGCATTTCAAGTTTCCTCAAGTAGTATGAAGGAATCTCATTAGTTTATTATAACTGTGGGCCATCTGGATCACTATGGAACAACTGAAGGTTAGAAGATAATGTTAGTACTAGAATTAATAGCACATGGTGGGTGTAGAGACTCTAAAAGTAGCAAGGATCTTTATACAGTCCTAACTGTAAAATAACTATGTAGGCTTGATAAAAAGTAGTTTTTGGTATATGAAGGAGTGGTGTGCACTTGAATTACTGTACTACTGATTGTTATTGCTGCCCATCATAGTGCCTATTAATAATAATCATTCTGTCAGATTTTGGCAAACTGGAGCTGTGAATAGTTCAGCATTTAAGTGTTCCTATCACTATTGCTACAACTATATAATCTCTCTTAAAACTTTCCCTTCTAAAATATTTATATCCATTAAGTCTAAAAGATTCTGTTTTGGTTTTTAGTCTGATAAGATTTGAGTATGTGTGTCTATATATACACATATGTGTGTGTATGTTATATGTATAAATACACATACAATGTTATGTCAGACTCAAAGACAAATCTTTAATTCACTGTATATAAATACTAGTAGTTTGATTTGCATTATTTAAGTAAAGAAGTAAGCAGCCAACTTCCCTACCTTGTATATATACTTCAAAGTTTTTACCATCTCAAAGCTGCAGATTGGGTAGATGAATATATACTGGCAATTGAGTAATTTATAGTCATAATGCCTTCTACCAGTTCATTTGTTTCATTTTTTAACATTTCATGTATGCATTGAAAAATGAAATGATGCTCTGACTTTTTTTTTTATTTTATTTTATTTTATTTTTTTGCTTAAAATTTTCATTCACTAGCCATAATCAAGTAAGATCCAGTTCAGAACTCTGGTATTAGAACATGTATTGCCATGTATCTTATAAAATAAGCTACTATTCTTATCTGTGCAATATACATTTTATTTATTGTTATTTGTAATGTAAATGGAGTTGCAAGTGTACACGGTATTCTTCAAAATAATAGGATCCCTGCCTTGAAGACCTTAAAGTCTTAAGGCAACTGGTTGTTAGAAGTTAAAAATGATCATTGACGTTAGTAACCAAAATACTGCTAGTTCACTGTATAATTCTAAAATACTGATGATGTTTGCACATAATAATTCAAGCATAATGTGGTACAGACTCAAAGCTGTAATAATATAAGCTAATAGTATGAAATTTGGAAACGGGTTCCTCATAATAGTTGGCAGTATGCTCCTAGCAATTGAAAAGCAGCATTAATCTGTTGCTTATATGCAAAAGATGCAATGTATTATAAAAGTATTAAAATTCTGCCACATTTTATAATTTTCCTTGTTAAAGCCCCAAACTGCCATGTCCCTTAAACTTGAGTCAAACACAAGCTTATTTGCACTAAAGAGCATGGCCAAAAAATAAATGACAGGGTGGAAAAGCTAGTTGGAACCTCTTGAAATAATTGGTTCTAATGGGAGAATTTCACATTTGTCTATTTGAAAGCTATATGGTCCAGGCAGACAATCTGTCAGTTCACTAATTTAATAATGCACTTTACCTTTTGTATATAGAAGATGTACATTTATGCCACTTGACAGGTGGGATGTGTTTTAGTAATTACGTAGTTAGACCCTGTAGGGTGATCTCTTGCATGCATGTTCATGTTGGAACTGCTGTAGTAACAAGTTTCCATTAAATCAATGTAATGGAGAAGGGTAGAAGAGGCTTTTGAAGCAAATTCCAATACATTTAACAAAGAATTTTAAAATAGAGTTCATATTCGTATTCTTAAGGACTAGAATCAGTTTTTAAAAAACCTAAATCTAGCCCAGATTAGTATTACAGTTGAGACTATATCTAGTTGAGATTGCCATATTGCCCTGAAAGTTAATTTTGGTAATTCGTGCACACAAAAGTTTTTTTTTTTTTTAATGATTGTTTCAAATTGTTGATGTGTGTTTAACAAATGGAAAGACAGTACATGATACTGTATTAGAATTAAAACTATGGTCCATTGATATGGCGTCACTAAGAAAAATATCTGGACTAATGCAAAAAGAGAAATTTGCATTTCAAATTAAGAAAATGCAAGGAACCTAAGAACAATTGCTGAAATCAATATGATATTTCAAAATTTGCAGAAAAGCTGGGTTTCACCAACCAAAAAGGGTATGGGGGGAGGGGAGTTAGTATATCCTTCCATCCTAAAAATTTCCTAAGATGTACATTTGAAAACTAGTAATTGTTGCTTAATAGTAGGTTGTATGTTCTTTATTAAGAAACACTGTGTACTAATAATTCATCAAGAGTATGCTATATTTACTGCATTCATTTTATATCTATGGATAAGATACATTATATGTAGTCATCCTATCTTAATATAATCATGTATTTATATTGTAATTTCGAAAATATTTTCAGTAAAATAAACATTTATCTGAGCTGCACAATTTGAAGAGGAAAAATTGCAATACACCCTCAGACATTTATTTTTAATAAGCAGCTACCTTTGAAAACTGATGTATGTATTATCATTCCTTTAGATTTTGTTTTTGGATTTATTTTAATGTTTAAGTGAAGAAGAGGACTTAATTTGAATTTTAAGCAATTTCCTGAAAATAATTTTTTCATCAGTGTGAGATTTTTTTTCCTGCTCATTTCCAAGTGTCTTTCATTGAAACTATTTATAAACTCCTATTCCTATTTTATGTAAGGGCTTTACTTAGTCACCACGTAGTTTGAAGTCTGTCTTTACCAAAACACGAGCCATCTTTGGCAGGATAAAATCTGAAGTATACCACAAAGAGAGGTTAAAATGGATCCTATACCAACATAATAATTCAAATGTAATATTTATCATTGTCAAATAGGATTCTTGAAATCTTCCTGAAGTTTCCTTAAAGATTTATTGAATTTCACAAAGTAATGGTGGCTAATGACTGGCCCATCAGCGGAAGAGAATAAGGACTTTACTAGCATGCTGTTGAGACAATCCATGGTCCACACTGCTGTAGCAATGAGGTATAGGGGAAGTATATTTTCCCCAATTTGATATCAAGTGTTTAGATTACAGTTACTCTGTCAGAAAGTAAACACAAGATTTATATAGGTGGATTTTAGAAAAACAAAAAGTGTCAGTTTATTGTTAGTATATTTTATTGTATAACATAAAAATAGGTCTTGTTAATTTGACATGAATTTTTAAATAATTTAAATTTATTGTAGTGGGTTCTTAATATTTTTGAATAGGAAAAACATACAGTACAAAATTTAAATGCTACAGTTGGGTAGACAGTACAAAGTATCAATGTTTCCAATTTCTTGTATATCCTAGAATTAATTCTGCATATACAAGCATATGTATATGTACATAAATTCTTTTTAAACATACAAATGAAAACACACACTGTCTCACCTAGTATTAATTTTGTCTATCATTTCAATTAATTTCCCTTTTATTTAGATACTATACTTGATCTAGTTAATACAGCATTTAATTTATATTATTACACCAATGGGACTATCAAGGAAATTTGAATGAATCCCATTGATTAAAATATGTACATATTCATTTTTAAATGTTGAAATATTTTCCCTTCCCTATCTTAACCATCTTGCCTTCTTCTAATCTTCCCCTTTCTCTCCCCTCAAGAAAAGTGGTGTTCTTTTTCCTGACATAATAACAATTAAGGAGTGACAGGATATTAAGTTATTTAACCAAATGTTATTTTAGATTAATTAGGTTCTTTATAAAACCATATTTAAAAGCTTTAACAAATTATCTTTTACTCAGTTTTTACTAATTCTACAACTGTTATTTTCATCCAAATACCTTTCCATTATAAGAGCAAATAGAACCATAGTAAAAGGTTATGACTGTTGAAATCTTCTGTTTTATTGACATGAGCTTTTATCTTTATGATGAAAAAAGTATAAGGTTATTTATTAATAATTTATTTAGCACCTTAAAGACTAATTAAAGAGATAACACTGTAACACTAGTCTTGATTGTTTAAAGCATGATTCCCCATTGAAGGATCCAGAATCTGTAAGATGTTCCTGAGATTAAAAGATGCTGTAAAATGTTCCTGAGATTAAAAGATTAAAAGATGATGATTTGGAACAGATTAAAAATTTTGAGATACAAGGTTACAACTACAACTGAAATATCTCCATTATCTGCTGGAAGAATATAAAAAAGCAAATATAATAGTTTAAAAATGAAATTAGCATACTTACTATTACTGAAAATGTAAACTGAGCTGCTTAAAATCATAATCCTCTTTTCATTCACATCATGGGTACATTTAAGATCACTTTTCTAATGACCACCAAGAAAAAAAATCATTAACTGAGAAATAAATGTCTCATACTTGAATCCTGAAGGGTACTATCTAGTTACAAATTAAAGCAACCAAAGTACAATATGTGAACCTTAAAAATACCTTTAAAAATATGTGGGTTGAGGAAGAAATTTTTTTAATGGATTACTATCTAAATTTTTCAAAAAAGTTAACAGGCTTAAAAGATTAAAATACTGGTTTAAAGTTTAACATCTCCATAATTTGGTAGCATGATTTTCTGTTCGTAAATTAAGAGAGAAATTGTTTGAAGATACTATCTTCTTAAACATGTATTTTGAAAGCATAAAGCAGTTTTTTTAATTTTAATGATGAATAGCTCATTATGCTTTGTAGCATTTATAACATTGGTGAAGATCTCCAGATATTTTCTAGTTTACTCTTTAAGTGGTTTATAATACTGTTCCTTACTTAAAGAGAGGGTCAAAAAGTAGATAAATTCATCTTAAGAAATGAGTTTTGCTTAATTTTAGGCTAAAAGAGTATTTCCCATTTTTCACCAAGGAGTTTCCCTTGATTCTTTCCAGTAACTTATGTTTTCTATACTTTATCTTCTTTCAAGTATCCCTTGTGAAACTTGCTTATTCTTGAGGCGAGTGGCATCCAGGAGTAAATAAATATTTACAATGAATTAGTGCTATTACAGTGAAGTTAGTTTGTGATATAAATATGAAAAAAAAACTCATCTAAGTGGAATATAGTTTCTTTTTAATGTTATTCATTTATTTCTAAGATTAAATAGTAGTTGTCAGTCTTCTCATTTTACTCTTGTACTTAGTATTATTTCTATTCAAAGTTCTCCTTGTTCCCACAAAATAATAGGGAGAGAGAAAAGGAAAGGCAATCCCATAATATTTAAAAGTTGGAGTTGTTCAAAGTGTAAGATTGGGGGTAAGGGTCAAGGCTTTTCTTGAAAATAATGAAAATAATGGTGTATCTGTTTTATTTGATCTGATTAAAAACAAATTCTTTTATCTGAGATTCTTATATTCAAAATATTTACTGTTTTATTTTTCTTAGAGAAAACAACTCTGTAGGTAATACTCTTTAAGGTTTTATTATTTGTTGTAGATTTGATGAGGCTGTGTAGATGTACCAAATATAAAAGAAGAATAGAGAAGAAAAATGTAGTGGCTGGTTATTTTGCTTTCCTATAACTAAAGAAATCAATCTGATGCAAATGTGAAAATTTAATCATTTTCAGAACTAAATCCCTATTTATTTAAGCTTTAAAAGAGCATTTAAGAAAAAAATAATAAGATTTAAGTCTGCCAATGGTATAACTGACCCTGAGCAAATCATTTAGCTTCTGTTGGATGCCTGCCTTACATGAAAAATGAACAAAATTGTGATAGAAGATAAGATTCCCACTTACATTAAGCTTTCAAATTTTTTTATCAATGGAGTATGAAAGAAAATAGTTGGAGAATACCAGAATTGGAAAGTGTAAGGGATTGTTAAAGATAACTACATTTAGCAACCTCTGTTGCTGCCCAAAAGAATATGCAGAAGTGTCAGTTTTATAGTGTGTATGTATCTGTAGCCACATGGAATAGAATTTTGTTCCTAGTCCTTTTTAGGACCAAATTGTTGTATACTAACTACATAACTCTCCTATGCTTTAATTTTTAAGAAATATTTTTATTAGCTATATAGGTCTCATTTTTTTGGAAGTACCAGCTCTTGTTTCTAAACATTCGCCAGTCATTTTTTACATTATGCATTGCAAAAGAATTTTAAAAATTAACTCCCTGAAATGTCATTGTTCCTCAACCATACAATTACATTATTAAATAATACCCACTGCAACTATCATTGCAGTGGTCCCTAAAAAGCATTTTGATCCCTATTTCCTTGCTCCTATTGGAACATCCTGTATTACAAATAATGACAAAGAAAATTAGGATTGACCCTGAACTGTGGTATATGCAAAGATAAAATATCATGAGTTTGTTTGTTTTAGTTTTGAGGAATTGCAGTGGTTGGTGATTAGAAGGAAACAGAGGCAGCACACAAGATTTTTGTCCTCAAGGCTTTTGTTGAGGCACCTAATCCTCCACTATACAGTGGGGCCACCACTGTCAATAGAGAGGATTAAGAAAGTCACAACTTTCTCCCCAGGCTTCTTTTTGGAGCCTATTTATCAAAGACCATGTATTTTGAAGTACATATGCACATGTGTAAAATACAAATACAAAATGTTGACTTAAAAAAATAATCTACACATAAAACTCCATTGCAGAATATTCAGTGAAAAGAATCTTTGCCCTAATGGTTCACAATAGCAGTGTGGTTGGTCTCTTCAACAAGCTCTAGGGTGAATTGGCTGTTGAGGAAATTTTTTACTCTCCTCAAAATAGCAAGTAAGGATATAAAAAAATAGGTTTGGCAGTTCTTTGCCTTTGCCATTTTATAGAAAATTTTTTCAGCTTCCCATTTCAAATTTTCCAAGCAGCTTTACTGAAAGACTATACCTAAGTGCCAAAACTACCCAGTAAAATACAACAGAATAAGATAATGACTTAGGAAGAAGGATATGCATACGGTTCCTAGATTCAAAGCATTCCTTATTATTTGCTTCAGAAACTGCTGTTTTATTTCTAGGTTCTTCAGACTAGCAGTATAATTAATACCAGTGACAGCCTAGAAATTTCAATAGGACATAATATTTTGACAATTCAATTTAGTTATTAGGGAATTTTATCTATTACTGTTTAGTAAATACTCAGAAAAGGGGTACAACAGACTATTGTCGGGTGTGAAAACAATTCTAAAATTCCATTTCTCCTAACTTCCCTTCTTTTCTGTCTCCCTCATGAAAGTGGATGAGGACACTTTGTCTCACTGCCACCTTGGCCCCACTCTGCCCTATTTGTTCAAATGACAGTTGAAACACAATAAAGACTAATGCTGCTCTTTGAGAATTTTGAAGTTACTCTGTGAGCTGGATCTAAAGACTCTAAGAAGGTCTACTGCTTCACTCAGATAATCACAACACTCTTACCGTAAGTTATGAATAGAGAACATTTCATTTGGAATGATGTGAACTGAAAGATCAGTTACTCCTGCTTTTCATGACACAATAGATCTTTAGAAGTTATACCTCTCATGATTTACAGATAATTTCAGAAATGAATTTATGCTCTAGTAAAATGGCCATTTTTAAAGAGTAGATGGTAGTAAAAGTCAATCAAAATATGTTAGTATTAAAAAAAAAAAGATGTGTTAGTATTAATAACACTTACTTACTGAATACCTGCCCTGTACTAGGGCATTACATACCTTAAGTATATACTATTTATTCTCTATATGTGGAGTAGTCCTACCAGGAAACACTTATGTGAGGGTTCATCCAGTTGGTTAAAGTATAATGTCAAAAATTACAGTTTTTAGGTGGACCTCTAATCCCTGCCATTTTCAAATGTCAGTCTTTAAAAGGGTTCAAATGATTGAGATGGATTATCCTAGTTCTACCCGTAAGGACAGAAAGGAGACAAACTATTATTTGGTGTGGATCTACAATTTCATTTTTCATGATGTAACACAATTAGTTCATTTGGTTTGGAAATAACTCTAATCAACATTCAAGTTTTTTTTTTATTTTTCCCAACTTTTTCTACCATCTTACTCTTCCTACACTGATCCTTCATTTTTCATATTTAATTACCAAATTTCCCCTTATTCCTTAACTCCAGTGGGTAAACTGAGGTGACTGCCCTATTTGCAGATACACATTTTTCTCCATTACTCTATAGTGGTTTTCAAACTTAAGTGTGATTAAGAATCACCTACAGGGTTTATTAAACCATAGAATGGAAGACCCAGTGTTTCAGAGGGGGTAGCGGGTTGAAGAAAGGACCCAAAATTTGCATTTCTGCCACATTCCCAGCTGAAAATGTGACAGAAGTGATGCTGGGGATTTGGGGATCACACTTTAAGAACCACAGTCTAGACTGATGTGATCTTACTTTAGCTACAAAAGATAGTGAAAGAGAAACTGTCGAAACTATTGTAGCATCTTAGTAGAAGACAGTGCTACTCGTTCTGCCATGAGAGGTTAATAAATCTTAACTTTTTTAATATTGACTAGAGTTTAGGTAAAAATAACATTTTTTCTTTTGTATCCTCCATTACATTTAATAACCTTTCTGACCCCCTCTGATTTTTTGACAGCTATCGACATAATTCTGATAGCAATAATTATGAAGCCTTGTAGGAAAAGCTTGGTTTTTAAGTTTGCAGGGGATGAAGCATATTTTTTATTTACCAAATGACTAATGTATAAATCTTAATAAAGGAAAGTGAATAGTTTCTATAATCAAGAATTAATAGTACAAAGCTTACTGAATATTTAATAGTACTTGAAGTAACCTTAGAATTAGGTTACTCCTTTGATTTTTACATTATGTGACATGTAACTCAAATGTTTCACTATTACTAAATTAGACTGTATATCTAGAAAATAAAGTCTAAAGCTTAAAATGCTAATTATTCCTTATACTAACTTTTAAAAGTATATAATAGTTTTATCACCTTGTGCCCTATGTAAGATATGTAGGATAGAAGAACAACATACTATAAGTGTTTTTACGGTACTTTTTTCTAAATTAGTAATTGGACCTGTTGATTGAGCATATTTGAACATGTAACATTCTTAAATAATTTTTATCTTCATGTTTGCCAGCTTGTGGGGATTCTGTGATACAATTAATATGGTGACCAAAATCAATAAAAGCATTTTATTTATAGCTGTATTATTAATATATATATAACAATTAATATATACAACTAATAGCTGTCATTCTATCAGAAATACAAATTAATTCATGCATAGCTATTTGGCAGTTCCGCAAGTTCATTAATTTCTTTTTCCAATGACTACCCTTCAGTGGCTGGTGCTCCAAAACAATGAACGAATTCCTAATTATGAAAAATAATTACTGACTCAGATATAGTCATCAACTGAAAAGAATCATTGTAAGCAGTGTGACTTAAGTATTAGAATTACGCCTTGAGTAGACTGGACAATAGAGTAGATTTTTAGTATTTCAGCTCAACATCAGGACAAACCGAGGATTAGTGTTGTTACACTTAAATAATTCCAGTAATATGGAAAGACTAGACATGCACTTAATGTAGGATGGATAAAGGAAATTAATAAATCAGAAAAATATTGGGTTATTGTCTCAATTCAATTTAAAGACATACTTAGAAATTTTGTATTGAGGTCTTTTGTTAAATCAGGTAGGATAAAGAAATAAGATTTTAATTTTTCTAGTATTCTGAAAGCATATTAAGAAAAAATATTCTAATTTTATTTGAAAACAATGTAAGAATTAGTTTTCAAAGGTTCATGAGCTTTTTCATGAGTAATTAAATGGCTTACTTAAGATAGTTTCATGAAATCTGCAAATCCAGCTTTTAAAATTTCACAAAATTTTCACTTTCAATCTTTTTTTTCATAAAGAATTATATGGAGGAATAAATTTAGTATTTATAATGCCATTTCACATTACCTACTATAAGTTGGGAAAGCATATGTGACATCTAGTGTAAGTCGAAAAACCAAATTATTGAATAGTACTAAATAAAGTTTTTCTTTATAAAAACCCAGATCAAATTGTATTTAAAAGTTGAATCAATAAATTACTATTTTCATTTCTCATTTCTTTGCATTACTATTTTAACTTAAGATGGGAAGAAAAAAACATAGTTTGCTACTTTTGTCTTAAATTTGCTGTATTAGAGAACAAGTCTCCAAGTAAATTGATTATTGCTGCAAAAATGTGTGGTTATCTCCTGGAGAGTTCAAGACTTTGTAAAAAAAAAAAAGTAGCTGTGACAATATATCTAAATTCTGGGATCTATTCACTAGTATGAAACTCAGTTCTCACCTGCCAAGTCCACTTTTTCTTAACACTTCTTCCAGTAATCTGTGCTTTTTTACCATACTTTACCATTTCTAAATTTAAAGTGGACGATAATACCTTTACAAGAGAGATCTGAATAAGTTGAACTACATTGCAGCAAAGTCCATAAATTATAACTGTATTGCTTAGTAAAATTTTTCCCTCTGAACAGATACTACGTGTGTAATTTTAAAGAAACCAGGTCCATGCCCCCGGAGAAGTAATGATAAATTGATTTCATCTAATTTGTTACCATGATTGACTGCCCTAAAGAGCTTTGTTGAGGATTTGAAATCCACCTCTAGAAGGAAAGAAAGAACAGCTTTCATGCCAAATATTTACCTTTTTTTCATCCCAGCTTTAGAGTTACAACAGTTTTCATTGTAACTCTAAAAATTTCAAGTTTAGCCAGACAGCTGACTCTTGCAACCCTCACTCCCATATGACTCACCTAGGAATGTGTCTCTTCTAATAGTTAAGAGATTGTTTTAATCCAGTAGTCCCTCCCATAAAATAGTAGTTTGCTTCTGAGGACCTCAAAAAAAATCATGGCCATGATGATGTCATCAAGGATACCCTTAAGCATTAAACACTCTGCCTCTAATCAATTCTAACCTCGATTAAAACGACAGCAGTTTCTCCTTTAAAATTTAGCCCAGTCATTCTCAAGCATTAGCATATATAGCATATTTTAAAATACAGCTTCTAACCAACCCCAGAGATTCTGATTTGGTTGGTACAGAACAGGGTTCAGAAATTGGCATTTTTGTCATGCGCCTTCTATTACCAGTGGTCTGGAGACCGTTCTTTTTCATAGTCCTAGACTTGCAACCTTTTTTCTGCAACTTTCTAGCTGGAGTTGCTTAAGTTTTAGTATTGTAAGTCATAGCACTAAGAACTGATTTTTTTTAATATTCTATTAACAGATAATATCTAGAGCTCATTTTAAATACAGAGAGGCTAAATACCTAAGTCCAGATATTTAAGATTTTGTGCTATATTGGCTAGCCTTCTGAACAATGATCACTGGGAATGCTAGTTTCTCCCCCACCTCCTGAGCTCAAATTCAAACTGTGACATGTAACCAATTGATTGCAAATTACTTAGCATAACTCCCCACAGTTCTCAACCAAAATACTCTGAGTCTTTCCAGCCTAAATCAAGTACACGGGTAGTTTGCCTTATGCTTCTAGTAATTGACCCTCAAAGTCTCAAATGACTTTTCAAACACCCCCCCCTTTTTCCCCTGTACAAAAGCTTAAAGTAGACAATTCTTTCAGTTTGAAAAGATTTTCCTTAGATAAAGCCTAAAACTTGATTAAATATATTTAAATGTTAACGCTTAGTTTCCCATGTAAAAATCCTATCTCCTTAACTTGAATTTAAGTCTAAACCAGAGGCTGTTTCTTACCCTTTTGTATTCCCCTTTACACCTAATACTGCTGATTTCTTAAATCGTCTCCACTTCATCACCACTGTTACTGTTCCTATTTTGCCTTTGAAATCTTGTTGCTTCGGGATCACTTGACAGACAAATCAAAATGATGACAAGTGACAGTGAAAGTGATCATTTTAAAACCTGATGTGAAATGCTGTGTCATTTTTACTTCAAAGACTATCGATTTTTTCCCCTACACATCATAAATTTGACTTCAAAAATATTCCTTCCCTTCCTTAATAGAGAAATGATTCTATTATTCTGTTCACTGAATGGACATTGAGTGGCTGCTCTCTGGCCCTATGCTAGAGACTAGAGATACATCCTTTATAAAAGAAAAATACTCCACTGACATTAGCTTCCAATGTGTCATGTCCAAAGTTGTTTGATTCAAAGCAGCTTTGGGAACCTAATCAAACTGTCCTTTTGTTCATTCAAAAAATTTTCATCTGAGTTCTGCCACATAAGAGATGTGTGCTTGAAGCTCTATTACAGTATGCTGTAATACTGCTTGACAGTATCACTTAAATGTGATTGTGTATATTCTGTTAGAGTGCTCAAAATATATTTCATAGATAAAATTTAGAGAACAATAATATAAATAATTATTCTGTCTTCCCCATTACAAATCTCTTTGGAAGTCCTAGGATGAAAATAATTGTATTTCATCTCCTATACCTTCTGTGCTCAAGTGGAAATAACTTCCTAGACCCTAAGTTGTAGATGATTGTGACACCCCATTCAGGCTTATAAAAGACTACTGATTTCGGTGTGTGCATGGGGAAAGGGCATCAAGGAGAGGATGAGAAACAAGAAGTGATGACATTTTATCACGTTTGCCCCCCTTGACCTGAGTCTGTTCATCCTAACTTTAATTTTATTTTCATTTTCTATACAGTATCTTCTCAAACTCCTTTTCTGTACATATGCCTGGATTACAAAAATCAGTGTTCTCAACTATGAATGTCATAGCCAAATGAAATAAGCCAGATTCCAACCTGAGTGTTAATAAATCAGAAGTTGTAATAATGTTCACTACAGATAGGTTGCAATGAAGAGCAATTAGTAGATTTAATGAATTACTGGTAAAAAAATATTAATTTGTCTTGAAAGTTTTTCCTTAACTGGCTATTAATTCTAGGATATTTTCTAATTGAATGTAAAAAAATGAGTTTAAAGTTATATATAATACTTGACACTTAATTTGAACTTTTTTCAGAGTTCTTTCGCACATTGTATTTCATTTCATCCTGATGAAAATAGTCATTTTAATTAGTTTAGTTCAGTATTACTAACCTCACTAAACAGATGAAGAAAACAAGCCTAGGTGGGTTAAATGATTCACTGTAATTTGACTACCTAATAAAATACCACAGTTTAGAAGGAGCCCGCTGCTTTCCTAATGACATCGTAAAACTTTAAAGATAAATTTGAAATCAGAATTTGATAAAATTAGATACATGGATTTATAACTAAATTTAAATCATTTTTTGAGATGCACCTTAGGTATTTTTCTGTCCTTGTCAGTCTTTAGGCTCATTCTACACACACATATTATTGGTTTTGGCAGAAGGCATATCAGGGCATTTTATTGGTGCTGATGTCTGTACCCAGACCACTTACCTGGTAAGTGCTAAGCCTCTACCTCTACCTCTTGAGTCTTTGACCTTCTCTATTCTGTAGTCTCACTGCCTGAACTTCCAGAACTTGAATACAGATGACTAAAATACAGATCCCATCTGTTCAGTTATAGGTCTTTTAATGGCACCTGCCTTGTGGAGTAATCTTCAAAAATGTTATTTAGAGAATTTAAGAGAGAAAATTACTTCATTTGCGCAGTTAATAACTAAAAATCAACTATTGAATTTTCCTAATACAAACATGAGCTGAAGAACCACATCATTTGGAGGCAGTCGTTTTCAAAAACCTGAAAAAGATGTTCCAAATTTTTATCAAATTAACTCAAAACCCCACATCTTCATTTACATCAGTATACAATAACAGTTAACAATGAAGCTCCTAGAGCCTTCAGTATTTTCATTCACATAAACACAAAATTTAATCTTGTTCACTATGTTGTATTGATTGAAGCAGAAAACAACAATAATGCATACTAGAAATATTTCGGTTTCAATAGGATAGGAAGTATAGTGGGTAAAACTGTTGACTGGGACATTCTGTTAAGTAAATGACCTTGCTCTGGCATTCCAGGTTAGCCATAATTTTTTAGCACCACTGAGAAATTAGGATGGTTGAATTTTTAATTCTTACATACAAACTGAATTTTCCTGTCTGTGTATTTCTGTAGTCACTAAAGTTTCATATTGGCTGAATTTGCACAAATTATCACGTAATTATAAATATAAGAAGGTCAATATGCCTAGGATTTTCAAGGAGGAATGTAATAGAAGCTTGATATTTGCTTTTAGCTATGAATGGCATAAAACAATATTTTGATCTGTTTCATCCACCTCTCAAGCAATAGTAACTTCAGGTGTATTTTTAAGTGTTGGATATGCACAGTTATGAGGCAATGTCAGTGGCCTAGCACAGAACAGTAAAGATTTTGGGATCAGCCAGTTCTGGGTTCAAGTACAAATTCTATCACATTTTGTGTAATTTGGGACAAACTTTATAGAATTATTGTGAGAATTGCATTGTTTATACTTATCATTCACTATATACAGAATCATCTTCTAGATCCAGGAAATATATCAATAAAAAAAACAATTAGGATTCCTTACTCTCACAGAGTCAATCGGAATTCTCTTAAAGAAAATTAAATGTCAAGAATTTCAGCAACCTTTCTGTGATAATAAGCATTTAATATAAATAGCATCATTATTAATTCTCCCCAACCAATTTATATTGGATGTATCCCCAGAAAGTGTGCCAAAAATATGCAAAATTGGAAGAGTCTCCTTTTGCAACAGAACTCTTAGGCGAAACATTGGCAAGGGAATGGGGCTGGTTATCTCTCGAAGTTGTTTTCAATCAAATATGAAAGCACACAACTATGTAGGTGAAATTTTTTGGACAGAAAACAAAAAGCACTAACTGTAAAAGAAAAAAAGCAGTAAGTTAGATTTCATCAAAATTTAAATTTCCTTCTCATCAAAAGACATCATTAAGAAAATGAATAAGCTAACCACAGACTGGGCAATAGCAAAGCATAGTTTTATTTGCTGAAGGAAATCAAAACTGCTTTGATTCGCTTTTTTGAAAGATATTCACTAAGTAGTTTGCATTATTTGGGAACCACTTACTCCAGCACTAGAGGAATTACATTCACATATTCTCTTGTATTGGTATAGGTATCCATAGTGACTTAACAACATGAGATTTTCTTTTCTAAATTTAGCATCGACTTTGATTTTTTGGGTTTTTGTCGGTAGTCTTCAGTAATATTAACATCCTCATTTTATAACAGATCAGAAAAATAGTAAAAATGTCATGTGAATTTTCCAAAATCATCATTTCAGAGCTTGTACCAGGATTTGTTAAGTGTTCCTTCCACTGCACAATTATCTACTTCTTGAACCACTTTGCTTCAAAATCAGTAGGGGATAGTATATGGGATTCATTCAGAATATTTGTTTTCTTCTCTCAGAATTTTCTCACCTTTTGTATTACAGTTGAAAACATCATTACAGGATTATGTTTGTGGGTCATTTCAACTAAATAAGTAGCTTTTGGATAGTTGCTAGGCCCTTTTGCCTTCTTTTCCAGTATGGTAAAGGAACCATTGTAATTCAGGCCCTCATTTCATATAATATGATGAACCATTTTTTTCCTATATGTTAATACTTGGTATTTTATTTTCTTTGGCATTTAGGAACCTCTCACTATTTCAGAAATGTTTATGTGAAACATCATATAACTTCATTCTATGCGTTGCTTTAGTTTTATTGTTCCCTCTAGTGAAGCGAAACTTTGAGTGTCACAAATTGAATTTTTAAGGGAAAATCATATAGTTAAAATTTCAGGTTATCTTGTATCAATTTGTTGTTGTTTTACAACTGTGTCAATTTATATTACACAACTTTTAAATCGATAGTAACAATAAGCAGAGATAATGGTGTGGCTTCAGGGTTTCATTACTTTTTTTTTTTCTTCCTGATTAAGTTTGTCTGTACTTTTCCTTTTCAATCACACTGAATGTTTGAAGCCACAGTGTGAGGTGAGAAGTGGCTATTTAAGGGAAATGAGCACATTCATTCACTTATTCAAAAAATAATTTTTTAGTTCATCCAGCAGGCTGGGCATTATGCTAAAGAAATTGCTGTTTTCATTGCTTTTTTCTCAAATCTCAGGTAGATAAGATAGTAAATTTACAAATTTCATATGGCTTTGTTTGATGTGTGTATTTGGGACAGCATAAGCTTTTGGTGCGTTTGAACTGGAATTACAAAAAAAATAAATATTTGGCTTTCAATTACAGTTTTCTTTTTGTCCATGTATAGTTGGCATCGCTGGTAAGCACATTCTATTCAGGACATTATGATTTTCTTCTCAGAATCAATACAATTTTTTCATAATTTACTTGTTTTACTTTGCCTACTTATTTTTTAACTTCCTTATTTGGAGAATTCTCAGATAGTATAATAAAGTTATTCCTGTTGAAGATAATTGGGGATTTCTGTTGAGAACTCATTAGGTATTTTTTCTATGAATGTAACCTCTTAAAAACTGATAAACACATGTGGCCCCCAAAGATTTGAAGTGGTGAGGTAATCATTATATATTGGGACCCAACCACTAATTTTCAAAATGGTTATTATGCACCAAGTAACATAGGTAAAATCTTGTTTTCTTCCCACCTAAATATTTTAAGTTCGTCTGTCTCTTTTCAAAACTAGTGGTGTGCTACTACTTCACCAGTGTTCACTCATCTTTATGAAACCAAAAAATTAGTAAAGATAGTATTGCCATGATCACTTTTAAGTTGTATTTGAGCCAAAGTTTTTAATTTTTATTCTATGGCTTTAGAGATGAGTGTTTTTCACAATGATAAATCTGACTTGGAAAACCTTTTCATTACTTTTTAAATATAAAAAATTGGGTACTTCCTTTTTAAAATCTAAAATATTTTATATCCTTTCTTAGATGTGATGAATTTAGTATGGCCCATTTGACAAAGGATCCATCTACATTTTCCCCCACTAAATGAAAACCTGTTTTGGTTCAATGCTCTGATACAAAATCCAGGTCTTTTGTAGAGTATTAGTCTGGGACCCCATTCTAGGATATGTTGCTCTCTCTGGGATAATATCAAGGGAGAAATTTTGAAATGAATAAAAGAAAAATGTCACCCAATGTCTGATATATCAATAAGAATTTTGTGTTTAATGATGCTTTTTAACATTTGTATTAAACTTTAATTTACGTACATGGAAATACTCAAATCTTATATGCCATATAATAAGTTTTGACAAATATCAAGACATAAAACATTTCACTCCACAAGTTTTCATCTACCCCTTCTCAGTAAACACCCCACTATTTCCCATCCGAACTTCTAAAAGCAATCACTGATCTGATGTCTATCATTTTGTCTACTCTAGAATTTCGTGTAAACAAATATGTTATTTTTTGTATTTAGCTTCTTCCACTCAGTCTTATAGTTTCAGATCATCCATATTATTGAGTTTATCAGTAGACAGTTCCTGATACTTTTTTAAAACAGAAACTAAGCAGATCTCTACTGAGTGTCTTGACACAAGGCTATCAAAATCATGGCAACAAACCTATAGTAAGAATGGAGGGGACAATGTCCCCTCTAATCTTGATACTAAATCACAATACTCCCAGCATCCAAACTCCTCTACATTAATTAATGTCATTGACAGGTACTCTTGGAATATTTATCCTACTAAAAATAGATAACTGGGCAAGTGTACTTCAGCAATTGCAGTGACCACAGAGCTGTTCAGATTAGGAGATATATCTTGTGATATTTCTATCATCAAAACATACTGAAATGTGCTTCCATTGTTTATCAATATAGTGATGCCTTGGTAGCTCTAATACACTCTTAAGAACATATAACCTTACGAACTCAATTTTATTATTAGATCCATAATTCCTAACAAAGATTATAAAATGAGAGAAACAGATACATAAAAGCAGCATCAAGATTGCATATTTGTTTTCCTGAAAGTTCCTAATTGAATTTAACCTAAATTTTGCCATATTCAGCAGGGATTCGTTGAGATTCTAGGGAGCAACAACAATAAACACCCAAAGATTCTATTGTGATTCTAAGGAGTCATAGTAAATTGTGTACCAATAGATCTAAAAGGTGATTTTTTTTTTGTTTTTGTCTTTTTCAAGAGATTTCTATTCTTATCTAAACAAAGTCTGAATTCTGAATGAATGAAGCAGAGGATTAGTCCTCCTAATCCTTACCATCTCTACCTTTAAGAATAAAAATGCAGCTGCAGAAACACAAGATCCCAGAACCCACCAACTCACATACCAACAGCATACACAGCTGGCAATTTCCAACTTTATGGAAAGTTACTGTGTCATTTTCAGTATTTTACAACTATTCAACAAAGAATGGTGGTACAGTGCTATAGTGCTTATATCAGTTTTGTTAAAAAAGGCAGTCAAACAAAATGGAATGTTTTGCCACATTACTGAAAGAATATTAATAAAGTTTCAGCTTATCCTCATTCTATGAATACCTGCCATCCACTTGTTTTGTCTGTTTTTTCCTGTTCTGCCTACTATTAAATACATACACTTTACTTTTTCCAGCTCATATTTATTTTCCCCCTGTGGTTCCTAAATTATTTTACTGAATTCATATTTCATTCTGATGATTCAAAAAAATAACTACTTTAGTGTAGAGTTTGGAATAAGTCTAATTTCTCATAAAAGGACAGTTACATTTGAATTACCAAGAGAATGGAAAACTTGCAGTGTTATTATACTAAGCCTCAAGGATATATGTTGCAAGATACGAAGATGATTACTTTCAAGCAGTATGCATGAATTCTTTAAGCAGTTCATCATCATTTTACTTGTAATAATTAATTTTAATTAACTGCCAATAATGCTAGTTGCCATGTGGATAAATGAGAATATGGCCCTTGCTCCCATTTGAGATTGAGTAATGATATCAACTTAATGTTAGAAGGATAAAGCCTGATTTTCCCAATGAATATACTCTGCTTAAAAGATTTTCAAAAGGCCTACCTTAAGAGAAAGTAAAGCTGATAATAAATTGTCTTTCCTGTTCCTATGTATTTTTGGTTCTGGCTAGTAAAAAATTAGATTTTTGCTTCCTAGTTTCAAAATTACTGTTTTTGTTTCCTCTCAGTCAAAAGTGTTGTAATTAATAGTGCGGTTTTATTACCGTGAACAGCAATTCAGGAATTCAAGCTTAGTATCAACCATTTTTTCCACTGATGTGATTTAAAATCATAATTTTTATAAGAAATAATTTCACCTTCCTCTCTTTGAAATGGGAGAGGTCATGAATTGTATTTAATTGGTAAGACTTATTCTTTAGGGGAACACATTCATGTAAACTAATGGGCGTAAGAACAAACTCCTCACTAAATTTTGCTGATAACGAAATTAGCCATAATTTAGGTAGGATTTTTTCCCAGAATAAAAGACTTCACATGGTATTGCTGCAAAAGAAGTAGTAATGGGTATTTAAAGAAAATTATCATAATCACAGTTGCTCAAGTGTTCCAAAACAGCAAACTTTTCGGTTTAACTATCCTTTTTTTCTTAACAAATAAATATCTAATTCTGTGTAGACTCCCATCTAATCAGAGGAGGAACGAGTTAGGACAAAGTAGAATTTTAGAGATACAAAAGACTTTGGATATTATCTAGTTTAATCTCAGCATTCAGCTAGTACACTAAAGTCTTCTCAAGGTTCTTAACTTTTCCACACTAATTTCCAAAGAATTGAAGAACCACTAGTCCCTCAATTTTTTTTTTAACTATGTATGTGTAACAGTTTTTTTCATTTCCTTGTGATATTCATGCTACTAATTATAGCTATGAGGATTATTTCCACAGTTCATTATGCCTGAATTACCTTGAGAATAGTCTATTTTATGCAGAAACAAAACTTTAAATACATGGCAAAAGGAAATATAATTCAAAGTTTTAGGAATAGTTGTGTTAGCAGTCAATATATTAGCAGCCAATCATTGGTACTATGGAGGACACATCTCATATGTGCCTTAACCACTCCACCATCACAGCCTCATATGTGCTTTTTCATTGTGGTTTTAAGAATGACTGATATTACCCTATGACTTTAGACAAATAATACTACCTACTCTATTGTAGTAGAAGGTAATTGAATCAGCATGTCTTTTCAGTCTAGCTAGGGGAAGAGATGTGTCTAAGGGGTCCTATGTTGAGGCTATTTGCTATGTTTTCTCAAACTCATTTCTCATTAAATCAACACATACCTTTTTGTATATCGCAAAAAGATTGAGCTAACCACTCTACTAGGTCCAGCTATACAGCAGAGAAGAAGATCATGGGGCAGCAATAGATAACTGCCTTCAGAGTGGAGAAGCTTTATATGACATTTTAAAGCCCTGTATTACTCCACCACTGTACAAGCAATTTATTAACTTTGCTTTCCTCCTACGGATACAATGAAAATAAGCATAACAACTAATTGTAGAATATTTGGGAAATGTACTACAAAAGAACTGAATAATAGAAAACAAGATTAAATTATGTAATAGGAACAGTTCTAGACATGTTCAATATTTATGTAGGGCTGCTAACAGGAAAAATTGAATTAAGGAAATACAGTTGCCTTGCCTTTGCAAAGTCAATATCTATGTATTAACAAGAGAGATTGTGGAATCTTATTTGGGGTATAACATGAGCTAAATATATTTGGAATATCCCATGTGGAATATCCACATATCTGAAAGTTCTGTTAAAAATCTTCATTTCAGTGTTGAACTATTTCTCTAGTAATGTTCAAATGCCTCCCTATCCAAGACTATTATTTACCAACAAGGAATTATATTCTCATACTGAGAAACTACTAGGAAGATTGTAACATAGGATACATTTGTTATATGGCATGAATTTCTCTCCTCTTAACCTATCAATAAATTAGATTTGGGGAAGTGTGATTTATTGTGCTTGATCCTTTCTGATTTTACTTGGTTTTAAAATTTGGTAATTCTCTCAGAAGACTGGAATATACCAATTATATCCTATTCTACATCCTCAGAAGATAAATAATTTATAGAACTGGGCATCTCTTTCATATGCTTTTATAGTAATTCTTATACTCAAGATTAAGGTTCTCAAATTGAGGAAAAGGATGGGGTCCTTTTTAACAGTCATTTACTCTTCCATGCCTATGAACTAATCCTAATTTTAACATTAGCACTTTTAGCATTTTTCACCTTAATTAAATGAGGAATTACACCACAGTGTTTAGCCTGTGGAATAACAGGAAACAGATGACCTGTCATTGAGAATCCTGATCTTATACTCTCTCTTTCTTCTAGTGAGACAACTCTCAAGTTTAATTTCACACTGAAACAAAAAAAAAAATTAGATTTATGTGCATGTCATTTATTTTTAAAGTATATATTAACATAGTTATGTGGTAAAGAGATCTTCATTTTTTAATTTTCTTCTTTGATTTACCAAATCTAATAATTTGGAGAATTTCTACACAGTTGCTTATTATTTGTTTCATATTTTGGTGCTTTGGTTTCTAACATCCTTTTGGCCTTTTTATGTTATCTCAAATCATTTCCATTTAATATTTCTACTTAAAGATACCTATGCATGAAAATTAATAACCAATGCAGCAAACATTTTTGCTATGCTTACTAAAAATGAGCTATTAAATCTGGAAATCTCAGTGTTTAGTATTGTTTTCAAAACTTGGTTATTACATATATTGTTGCTTCAGTGATTGAAGAGAGTAAGTATAATATGTAGGCAGGTGAAAATAGGATTGTGAAACCAATGTTACCAAAAAAAAAAAAAAAAAAAAAAAAGAAGCATGTGCATTGCATGGCAGGGTATTACTAAATTTGCCTAAATAAAAGCTCATGGTGTTTTCAGATTTTACAGGAATACTTTCACTATATTTGGATTTGAATTTTCATACTGAAAAATGTTCTCAACAGTTATTTTTTAAAACACACTTTACTGTTTTTAGAAAGTTGTAAGTCATCTTCCTGCTTATATCTGTGCTGAGTTTGTGAAACTGCACTATACTATTATGAAAATGTGAACTTCACATATACTCAGATTTAGTAAAGTAGCATTGTGTGCATTTTTAAAAAGACTTGTAGCACTTTGGTAAAGGAATGTGCAATTATAAAGGCTTATACCATTTTAATTTTTTAATTCCCAGGAATTTCTCTTACTGGAGAAATAAGATTCAAAACCAAATTCAATTATAAGACTTGCACTTTTTTCCTACTGATAGTTCCTATTTTTCTAATTATGTTGAATATTTAATTTAAAACATTTTTTGCAATGAGTTTTAGCTTTTCTCCTCCATCCTAACCTCAAAAACTCTTAATTTAATGAACATTTTAAAATATCCAGTGGAAATTAGTGAAGCATTTTAGACATCTTAGCTGTTAATCTGGTTACTGACTTTAATAATTTTCTGATAAAATTAAATAAATTCCTGAAAAAGAATCTTTAAACAGCTTAATTAGTTTTTGTTGGTTATAACCAATTGAATAGTTAATGTACATATAGTCATAATTTATCTTAAAATCTGGAGCTGACAAGATGACTAATTATATAGGTATGCTTAAAATACCCTCATAGCCTCCAAAAAGAAATTGCAAGAAGAAATAGAATTCCTTATGATTATGGCTGTTACATATACTTCTATTATACTACCAGTGTTTTACTGTGATATACCCATAGGTAGTGGTAACAAGATGAAAATAAATATAAAATGCTTTAACATTAGGTGTTGATATCAATATGCATAAACTATTGCAATAAAAATACTCATTGTGCCTGTATTTGAAGAATTTATCTTAGATTTTCTGTCTTTTTTCATTTAAGGCTGCATTATCATTTTAAATGTGAAGACAATAGAATATATGAATGAATGAAATGGTGGCCCTGTTTGCCAGGGGCTTAGTTAGGTATTCAGTTGAATTTTTTGAGGGGCATTGGCTACCATATATTATGAAATAAACTAGATTGTCCACAAGCCACATGTGAGTCATCTGCAGAAATTATCCATATTCCCCTCTCCTCGTAAATGAATTCAGATTTATAATTCAATTATATAATTTTAAGCTGTTAATTATTTTAAAATACTTAATGTGGATTAAAAGATTAAATGAAATAAGACCTATTCTAATTATTAGCATATTCCTATATACTATCAAGCTTCTGATAATGTTATGTTTCCTATAAAGCCTTAAAATATTTTAGTGAAAATTTCATTACTTGGAAATGAAGGCACTTTATTACCTTTAACTATTTGTCTGTATAGAATTTGTCTAAAATTCCATAAACTATTATTTATCCTTTATAAACATCCTACCTTGTGTGTTTTTCTAAAGCTTCTTATAATGTAATAATTCAGCTATTTTAGCTTAACGGAAAATTATGTTACATAATATAACCAATGAACAGTACAGAAATAAAATTCAAGAATAACAAAAGTGTATGTGATAATTGCAAATTGTTAGTCTAAGTCTGCAATCATTTGCATTTAAAATGTTGTAAATTTTGAAGACATTTTTATCACACAATATTTAGACAGTTTTTATTTTTAAATCTTATTTTCAATGGTACTACCTTGTGTTGAAACATTGAATAAATGTAAGGGCAGTCAAAACTGTTAAGTCAGCCAGTCAAACTCAATTTCATTTTAGTTGAGCTTTTTAATGTAGCACTAAAAACATGAAGAAATCAGTTTTATTTCTTATGTGCTCAAGTCAGCCATGCCTGATAAATAATCTAATATAAATCAGTAAAGAGAGTGTGCTGCTATATATAGCTGTTTGCTATTCAGAAAATCAGTAGTGGATTTCTACAACAAATTTGATTCAGCCGAAAAAGCATAGGATAACTTTTTTCAAAAGTTAAATTTTTTTAAGTTAAATCTTATATCTTTCTGACATTTATAAGGATAGGCTAACTTTTATCCAATAATCTTCTTCAACTGAAGACTGTTTCAAAGCAAACAAATTTTGCTTTCTTTATTTGATTGGGGGAAGTTCACTTAAGATAAAAACTTTTGTATAATTTTGTTTACCTTTAATTCTTTCTATATTGTGGCCATTTTTCTATCACTAGTTTTAAATGTTTTTCTAAATGTAACTGCTGCTTCATACACGCAGTTATCATTACATGGTACAGAAAGGAATCAAGTTTATCAGAGGTCTACTCTTACAAAGGAAAGACTAAAGACAAATTCCATGTCAGTTCTTTAGTTTGTTTCTTTGTTTTCTTTTTCAAATAAGAAATAATTACCTATTAACCCAAAGGTGTGTTAATGTCATGGCATGAACAATCGTAAATGTAGATCTTTTGAGAATTTTGTGATGCTGAGTAACAGACTTTTCTCAAATCTCTGTGATGCTAAATATTTTCCTTAGAAGGCTTTGTTTAATGTTAGATTGTTGTTCTGAAAGCTGTTGGTCCTAGTGGGATTTTTTTTAAACTGGGAAAATAAATAAATGCATGTATTACAAGTATAGAAATGGTGAATTGTAAACTTACCAAATAGTACTGATTCTATTTTCAAAAATGTTTTGCTGTTAAATATATACAACATAACATTTCTGCCATACTGTAATTGAGTACTTTTTCCTAAATGACCCTGTTATCACTATTCCAGAATTAGAAGTTGGGCAGATACATGATTGATTCATGTGTCTGCGTAGATGCTTCAAGGTATATTCTTCTCTTGGTGAGTAAAAATATTTTTTCCTTGGCATCAATGCATTGAGATATGAATATGCCTGTATCTATTCTTATTGCACATTTCTTATACAGTACCTTCTTATATGCCAAAATTGGCCTAGACACAACTTAAAATTGAGGGTTTGTTACATGCTTTCTAACAGAAAGGTTTTCAACAATATTCATTATGGGTTTGTACTGTGAAAATAGTGAAACTCCATTTAAGATTTCATATGTGCTAAATTTAAATTAATATTTTTTCTTTAGCTCACAAATTACCCCAAATCCAGAGAGAATATCAACTCTTTTCACTGTTGTCAAATCCAGCATAAGGAACAGCCCTATGACACCACAAAATCAGTTGAGGAATAAGGAGTAAGTCTCTTATGTTACACTTCAGAATAAAGGCATTTGGTGAAAGAAATGAACCGAAGTTCATCGTGAGTGCAAGGCCTCTGTACTTGACATTCCTCCACCGAAGGGAAGACCATTGTCAACATCATTGGCATCATTTTCAAACTGACCTTATGTGGAATGTCTTCCACTGCATTGGAGCACTTATTGACTCTGTCAGGTTTTTGTTTTTTTTAAATTCATCAAGCCTTTCAGTTCTCAAAAAAACCACTTGTCAGCACTGAGGTAGAGAGACATACATTTGAAAATACTTTCTTAAGAGATCATGTAACTCTATAACTCTGAATTTAAAAATTGAGGAGGAGGGATCATTTCAACCCACTGCCTCATACAAGAAACATGTTTTTAAATCCGTAAAGGCTTTAGTGTTAACAGGGTACAAAGTGTTTTTTGTCCTGTATTGTACTTAAAAGTTTCTCATTGATTGGTGATTGTATTGTATGAAAACAAATCATAAATTGCCTTGTATTGTTTATAATAGATCATACCATGTACTACTTCAGTTTTCATGTTCCAAGTTTTTCAGTGATGCATGTTAACAGTTAGGTCCTAAAATTCTGTGGTGCTAATTCTTCCATATCCAATGGTGCTTTTGTGGATGCTAACTGCACACATGCTGAACAAAGCTGGAAGTTTAAAACTTTCCTCCTTCCTCTGTTTATATGAAGTGAAATAAAATAACTTGAATTTGTCTCAAAGTATCACTGACAATCTAATAAACTGGTTTATATGTGTGATTAGTTGGATTCTTGATTATTTTTCAGAAAGTATTATTAGTTTTACTGGACTTTCATATCAGCCAAAAGTTGCTCTTACAATGTACTTATTTTATTATAGTTTTGTTCCCCCCAATTTGTAGTATCTTTGGAAATTTTAATGCAGTTGACTTGGCTTCTAAAATCAAGTTTAGATCAGATCTATGAAAACTAGAACTATCAGACCTGGAAATAAGCATTTGTAAAAATCAAAAATATGTCACCAAGGTGCCTTTGTCTAGTCTAGTACTCTACTAATAAACTTTTATCATCTGGTTGAGCTTTGATATAACATTTGCATAAAAGAAAGTATGCCTCCCAAACTTTTATTGCAACTCAAGTGACATGAAAAAAGACATCCCTGTATACTGATATTTAAGTAAAATTCCATTGCATATGTTTGAAAATAAGGATAAAAATATCAAATTGGTCTTTTTCAAGACATGGCATAATAGATAAACCCATACAGTAGTTTTATTGGATTTGTAATTTTAGCATCTATGCTACAAATCCCAGCATTAAGACAAGTGATGCAGTTATATTCAGGAATGCAGGGAACTATTTCTTCTAACTGAGAGAGAAATACCACATTAAGTAGGTATGTATATTCCCATGTTCTGACTTTGGTATTTCACCTAACCCATGGGTAATCTTAAATTTTAAAAATTCAAATCGAATACATTAAAACTCCTCAAGTAATAATCATTGATCTCAAAAAGAAGATAATCAAGATTATCAACCTAGTCTAGTGGATCTAATGACTAAAATGGCATTCCCGTACTATTATCGTTTTTTATTACATAGAGTGTCAAATACTTATTAAATCACGTCTGAATTATAACATCAGAAAATGAAGTTTAGAAAATAGTCAAGGGCCTCCCTGGAGGCACAGCGGGTTGAGCGCCATGCTGTGAAGCTGTCCGCAGCCTACAGCGCCAGTTCAATCCCAGCTGACTGGCGAGGGTCCCACATGGTGCAGCAGACCTCTCCTGTCGCGCCCACTGCTCCCCTTAGCAGTGTATTTCGTCAGTCTGCCTGTTCTTTTCCCCACTCTGTCTCTGGTGAATCCTCTCACCCTCCCATGCATCTGGCCTGTATCCCCATTCTTGTATAAAGTAAATAAATAAATCTTTAATAAATCAATAAATATTTTTTTAAAAAAAAGAAAGAAAATAGAGTCAATATGAGCACCAGGCTTGCATCTGTGACTTTCAACAAATACATTATTTACTAAATCATACCTCTTCCCAAAGATATTGCCACTGTATATTTTTGTAACTACCTTTACAGTATACCATTTTTGAAAACTGACAGTAATGTTCTACAAAATAGTTCCAAGTTTTCTTTAATTACAAAAAGAAAATAGGTCTATGAATGTCTTAGAGCTTCTTTATTTCTGTGGCAATATTTTGCCTGTTAATTGAAAGAAAAATCAATTCTAATTTATAAAAGGAGAGAAAAAATTGCTTTTGGGGAAGAAAATCTACCATTTAATCTACATGTAAAGATCTCTGATTTTTACCTCCATAATCAACTGAATTTATGTATTATTGTTCACCATCATGTTTGCCTTGCCTAAGAAATTATTCTCACAAAGCTTTTTATCAGAGTCTTTGGTATGAAATTATTTTTTAAATTCATCAACCTTAAATGAGTACACTTTTTGTCTGGTTCATTTATTAAAGCAACATAGTCCCTTACCCTAGTGAAAACATCATTTAACTTTTTTTTAAGTTACAAATCATATATATCTTTATAGTGTTAACAATGTCACTTGGTAAGTTGCATTTTCTGTTCCTTAAACAATAATTTCCCTTGTATATCGTAAGCTCAAGCTGTCATACGTAAATCCTTAAAGCATTTTCAAAAAAGATCCAAGTGTACTCCACTGAGGAATATTTTTTGACATATATTTCGTGTACTTTAAAAGCCTAACCTTACTCATCTTAGGGAGCAAATTTTTCTCATTAGGAATACTTTGAGTTTGAAATTAGCCAATAAAAGAATAATCTTGACCTGAAAAAATAAAAAGAGAGAGAGAGCGAGAAGAAGCGAAGAGCCAATCTATAACCTACATCTTTTCAAATTTGTCTTGGTGTGTTCCTGAATAGGCACATACTGACATTATACCAAAATTAAAAGTTGCTTGTCTTACCCTGTACTTTCTCCTTGGGGAAGTGAAAAGACTCCTAGCAAGTAACCAAAAGGTAGTATAATTCAACACAAAAACAGATGAATGGAGGTTCATAGACTGAATAAATCATAAAATGCAGTGAATGCAGCACTACACATATTGTCCCAAACTGATGTCTTATTTTGAGTGGTAACCAAAGCTTGCACATATTTCCAAGTATAGTGTTTACACTATAAAAGACTAAATGAAAGACTGTTTCATGAAGACAAAAGGACTCTAAATGAGGTTAGCCCTCAGTTTTGTGTTTTCAGAAACTCAGCTTTGTTAGTTCATTCTGAGTGAAAACACAAGATACTCCTTTTAAACAGTGTCATAAAGAAAACATCTTGTGCATCAGATATCCAGTGGAGAAAACAATTAATTTATAATAAAAAAAAATCCTACTCCTATGGATTGAAAGGAAGCTGTGCATAAGAAGCAGACTTCAAATTTTGGTTTTATTTTTTTAAACTGTTTAATGATAAGCATGTATTTATTTTATTTTATTTTGCAGTTTGAAAAATGATTGTTTTAAGGAAGGAAATAAATGATAGATAAGAATACCTGTATGTATCAACTGGTCAGAGTTCCTATCTGTCTGACAGGAAAATCTACTTGTAAAAATAAATTAATGTTAGAATTTTGCTTGACAGATACAAAATCAGATAAAAGGAAATTAATATTATACATGACAGTATCATGTTATAATGAACTCCATAATACAGGTCTCCCTAGAAAATAGAAATAATCACATCAGCCCATCATCACTGTCTCCCCAAATCAGAGATGGAGACCACTAACAAATCCTTACGCTTGGAATCTTTTTTTCTAGATTCCATGTGACTCCATCTTTTAGGGTAAAAATATTATTATTGCTCATGTAATATAATTAAACTACATATATTAATACCACTTTAGGCTACTTAATGTTATAAGATTTTATTGTCATCTATTAAGCATTAATTATCATTATTCATATAATAGTATATAGCTATATTATTGCATCATTGTATCATATTAGTATTCATGATAATCATTAATCATTCATTGTCATCATGAAAATATCACTCATCATTAAAAAACGTTTCACATATGATACTCTCTGACCAAGACCCTTCTTGACAGAGATTTTGGGAATATTGAAATTCAGTAGTAACTACTGAAAGGTCAAGAACTTCCTCCCTTCCCTTCAGGGAAGAACTTGCAAATAGATCATGACAGTCTTCACAATGGACCAGATTCAGCCTTAGCAATCTTTTTCAACTCCTGGCTGCCACTACTGTTTAACTAGATGCTGCATACAAAATTAGCATATTTGCCAAACCGCCTTAGATGCCCACCAGCACAGGTACAAGCCATCTACAAGGCATATGCCAAGATGGGATTAGATACACAAAATATTTATTATAGGAAATGCCAGTGATGAAAAGGAAAAGAGCTGGTAGAGGAGCATCAGACTACAATGATACAGGTCTGCCACATGCCCATGCCGGAGAAAAAAGAGGAAACTAAGCTAGGAAGGGATGGAGGGGGAAAGTAGGAAGAAGCAGGTTACTTCTTAGGTTGATAATAAGGACTCAAGCTGTTGTTCCTGAGAGGTCTGATCTCAGATCCTTTTCTGACTGTGATTGCTATACATGTCCATTAGCACTTGCAAAGGGGCAACAAAGTCCCAAGAGGCTAACCTGATTGGATCATGTGGGTTCCACACACATGTCCCTCCCTCCCTGCGCCCATTGTTTAAAGCAGCATTATCTCCTCCTACTGGTCAGGGTCAATTATTTCTGTCCATGTAGTGTTTCTTCTCCTAACCTGCTGGCTCCTAAATACATGGCATCAAAAGAACCCTGGAAGCAGCTACAACTTGCTCTGTTGATCCTGAATGCACACCTTAGCAAGAGTGGCCCCTTTTGGATAATGTAACCCTGCAAAGTCCAGGGCTGCAGAGTAGGAAGCGCAAACACCTCCAGTACGTCATTGATAGTGATGGTGATGGTGAGGCACCCCAGCTTCCATGCTTTGATTCCTAGATTCATGTATCTAGATGCACAGCACTACATAGAAGTCTCTGGTTTAATGCATATACTACATCTTGTAGCATGGGGTCCCACATTGTCTAAGTATTGCCTCAAGAACCTGTTTCAGGGCTTCCCCAGTGGCAGAGCGGTTGAGCACTGGGTTGTGAAGCTGCCCGCAGCCTCTGCAGCGCCGGTTCCATCCCCAGCCACCGGGCAAGGGTCCCACATGGCGAGCAGACCTCTCCTGCCGCCCGCTGCTCCCCTCAGCAGTGTACTTCGTCAGTCTGCCTGTTTTGCTCTCCGCTCTGTCTCTGGTGAATTCTCCCACCCTCCCACGCTTCTGACTGTACCCACTGCTTGTATAAATAAATAAATAAATCTTTTTATAAAAAGAAAAAACCTCTTTCAGCCCTGCTTTTAGGAGGTGGTTTCTGTGTTCTAAGAAGATGACTTCTGGCTTGTTTGATAGTCATGTCTTAGGTTACTCCTGCCTCCTCTTTCAATGTGAAATGGTCTCTGGTCTTGTTCAGGCTTGATCATGAATTATCATTTCCATCTCATGTTGAGCTACCACTGTGCCCATTCAACACTGGAGGTTTCAACAGAAACCCAAATAATACTGGGCAGTTCTTTACCCATGGACAATCACCATCGTCTCTACCAGGGCTCAGGAAACACTCTGAGAACTGTTTTTTAAAAGATGTCTAATTCTCTGATGATTGGCATGGTCTTACTCCAAAATCACAAGGACCTGCATTGGGGCTTGTCCAAAGTGTATCTTTTCCCAATGTGTTTTTCTCCAAAGCTGACATTTCCAAAGCCACAGGGTCTGCCCAATCCTGTACCAAGCAACAGGACCACTGCACCTGCTGCAGTCTTCCTGTTTTGAGTCTCATTCAAACTCACTCTATGTCATAGAGTGTATGGCCAGAGCAATTTTATATCTTAGAATATATTGTCTCCTGTGCGCACATGTGCGCATTCACACACACACACACACACACACACACACACAAGCTCACTGAGGTGCTGAGCTTCCTTTATGTTTTAAAGATACAAGATGCACCAAGATGTATTTTACTTTGGAAATGATATCTTGGCATGCTGCTGACCACTGAAGCCCCTAAAAACTTACCTGAAGTGGCAGGAACTTGAATGTTCATAGGGTACATTCTGTCACTCCCCCTTCTCAGTTTCTTTTCCCTTCCACTGATTGTATGGATCAGTGAACAGTGTTGCTTGTACTGTGGCCTGGATCTGCTGCCGAATCCCTTCCTGCTGAGGGCAACTCAGACATTTCCACTTCACTGATTGTTGTCAATGCTTTTCCAGACATCTAAGAACCACTCCAGTAGTGAGTTTGCCCCTTTCCCAGAGGTTATTGTCAAAGTATTAAATATTAGGTCTTGAGAAAGTTAAATTCCAGGGCCCTTATAAAGCACTTCCAAATATAATCCAAGATGTACTCCTTTGTCTCTTGCTGGTATACCCTAGCTAATTCTTGTAGCTTTTCTGGTGTATTACTTCTTGGTCATTTCTTTCTTAATAAGTCCCAGCATGTACCTGTCCAGTTGGGAAGAGGTGAGGGCAACTTACTGAAGGGAGCACATGTTCCTTGTGAGGAGAGGTCTTTGCAGCATCTTCTAGCAAGATAGAAGTACTAGTGCTTACCTGAGCCAGATGGCACACTTCTGCAAGCCTAAAGGATTTTTTGCAAGTAGGAGTGAAGGGGAGGATCCTACAGAGTCAATGTACTTAGAGGCAGCCATCTACACGTTCTCATCTCGGTTTTTAGGGTTCTAGGTTTCCCCAACAAGCACCCTGAATTTGGTATAACCCATCTGTCTTGCTGAATGTTGAAACATCTAGGAAATGTCTGAAATTTGATTTGACCTTCAATCTGTTAAACAGTATCTGCTCTGCCACACAATCAGAGTTAAGAGTCTCTTTTTCGGCTACCAAAGAGACCCTCTGGCTCTCACATTTAGCCTTTAATTGCTTGCTAATGGCTCTAGAAATTTCTTTATCCCTCTACTGACATCATTATAACTTAGTAATCAGCCTGCTCTGCTGTCTTTGAGGATATGGTTCTCTTATGGCTTTCCAGAGCTTGAATCACCATGTCTGCTGCAGCACTCCCCTGGCCAGGACATGTCCTGAGCCTCTTTGCCTACTGGATGGTTAGTGGGTCAGTTCCCAATTATAATCTTTTCTTGCAACATTTCATTGCTGTTTGTGTTCGTCCGGTTCTCATCTGAGAAGCAAATGCTAAAATAGGATTAGATATGTAAGAGTTTTATTGGTCAAATACTGGCAGGGCGGGCAGAGAACTTGGAGAAGGCCTGGAGAGCCATCAGAACATGCTGGTCTGGTCCCTCTGAAAGGGAGAGGGAAGATGTTAGACTACAGCACTGGTCTAAGGAAGTTTTCTCAAGACCAACAGGAAGTCTTCATGTCAAAGGTTTACAGGAGTCTTGCGTCTTTCAAAATGCCTTTCTACCCATGCTATGAATGAGCAGTGACTGGGAAGAGTTCAGTGTAAACAGGACCTTGGCATGAACAGAGTGATGGAAGTCAGAACACAGAAGCTAGTGTCTTTGGTTAATTATCCTCGAGGCAGCAGAAGATCTGGGAGGTTTATTCCCAAGGTCACCACACCATCACATAGAGGCATTGTGATCACAAAGAGCACGTTTCAGCCATTGATGAAATGTTAATACTTATCTGGTTCAGTTTGAGAGAAGAAATTACTTTGATCCTTGCACTCAAAATTGAGAGAAAAGTGTTAACTTATATGGAGTCTGAACTGACCATGATTTGCAGATTTAAAGTAATAGTAAAAGATTTTTGAGTACCCTTAAGCTCAATAATCAAATTTCCACTGCAAACTTAAAAGGCAAAATTTTAAACTTTAAAATTTAAAAAGCAAAATTTCAGTGTACAAATATCTTATATTTATTTACATATGCATCTTATATATTTAAATAAAAATATTTCTCAAATATAAAAAACCTAAATTTGTATAAAAAGTAATTATTGATTTTCATGTAATCAAAGGATTATTTTTAAGATAGGCTATATGTTATTTTAATAACAAACTTTGGTACCATATTTCTTTAATATTTTACCATATTTCTTTAAACTGTTTAACTTAACAGTCTTTGATTATACTTGATCACAAAAGTAATATAATATATGCAACTGTGAAATCTTTACTACAATAAAAATAATAAACATAACTATCACTGCAAAGTTTTCTTCACTCTCTCACACCAATCCTCCTCCTTTGCCCTAATCCCCAGACAACTACTGACCTACTTTTCAACAGTGTGGGTAAGTTTTGACTTTTCTAGAATTTTATATAAGTTGAGTCATATTTTTCTGACTTCTACTCAGATAATTATTTTGAGATTCATTTAAGTTTTTGTGTTTATCAACAGAACATTCCCTCTTTATGCTAAGTAGTATTCCATTGTATGGTGTCATAAATTGTTTAATTTACTTATCTATTTGTGGACATTGTTTTCAACCTTTAACTGTTAAAAATAAAACTGCTATGAAAAGTTTTGCTCAAGTATTTCATTTTTTTCTTAGCAAATCCTAGGAATAAAATGAAAGGGTCGCATGGTAAGTGTATGTTTAACATTTTAAGAAGATGCCAACTCTTCTATGAAGAGGTTGTTCCATTTTGTATTTCACCAACAATTCCTTCATACCCTCATCAATACTTGGTATGCTCAATTTTCCTAATTTCATCATTTGTATAGATATGTGTGGGTATTTATGTGACTTTAATTTGCATTTTCTTAATGATTAGTTCCTCTGTGTATCTTTTCATATGCTTATTTGCTATTTACATATCTTCATTGGTGAAGTGTCAAATTCACAAATTTTTCATCTACCAATTTTTTACTACCTTATTTGAATTTTAAGCTTCCTTTATATACATTCTTTTTTTTTTATAATCATAGCTATTTTTTTTAAGATTTATTTATTTATTTATACAAGCACTGGGTACAGTCGGAAGCACGGGAGGGTGAGGGAATTCACCAGAGCCAGAGCGGGGAGCAGAGCAGGCAGAAGGACAGAAGTACACTGCTGAGGGGAGCAGCGGGCGGCAGGAGAGGTCTGCGCGCCATGTGGGACCCTCCTCCAGTGGCCGGGGAGCAGCTGGGGATCGAACCGGCGCTGCAGAGGCTGCGGGCAGCTTCGCAACCCAGCGCTCAACCACTGCGCCACCGGGGAGGCCCTATATACATTCTTTATTAGATATGGGATTTGCAAACATTTTCTCCCACTCTATGGGTAATCTTTTCATTTTCTTAGCAGTGTCTTTCAGAGAACAGAAGCTTTGAGTTCTGGTGAAGTCCAATATTTCAATTTTTCTTGGGAATTCTATTTTTGGTGCATTATTAGCAAAGAATTCTTAGCCTAACTCTAGGTCACAGAGATCTTATCCAATATTTTCTTTTATAAGTTGTATGATTTTATGTATTAAATGAAAGTACATTAAAGGGGCTTATATGATTCATTTTGAGTAAATTCTTGCACGTGGTATAAATATATATATCGAATTTCATTTTGTTACAATAAGGTATCCAATTATTCTAGCACCATTTAGTGCAAAGACTATTCTTTCCACTGACTTACTCCTGCACCTTTGTTGAAAAATTAGTTGCCCATTTATATGTGGGTCTATTTCTGGACCCTATTCTGTTCTATTTGATATATGTGCCAGCGCTACACTGCCATGATTAATAAATCTTGAAATCAGGTAGTGTTAATCTCCCAAATTTCTTATTCTTTATAAAGTGATTTTGGTTATTACAGGTCTCTGCATTTCCAAATGAATTTGAGAATCTGTCTCTCAATTTCTTTACTGGAACTTTGATGGAATTGCATTTGATGGAAGAAATGGCAATAGGGAATCTTCCAACAATTTATTTAGTTTGCTTTTAATTTATCTTATGGATTGTAGTTCTAAATGTATGGGCCTTGCATATATTTTTTTCAGATGTATCAAGTACTTCACAATTTTGGTATTATTAATCATATTTTTGTAATTTGTTTCTCATTGTCTATTGGTAGTCTATAAAATACAACTGATGTTTGTATAGTTTGTGTATGATTGATTTTTTAAATATGTTGTACCCTGCCATCATCTATTTCTATATCTATCTACATCTGCACAGGTATATCATTGGACTAGATATATTTAATCAAAGACTGCCATCACTTGTTCCTTGGTTTGTGGGATAAAATTGTTTTTTAATGGGAAAAAAAGACAAATGGAAGTCTCTGAAACTACCCCCAGTCAGCAAAAATAGTAAATCAAAAACAATATTACCTCCTAGGAGGGAGTGACAGATTAATTCTACCCTTAAAAACCTAAATGATGTAGGGATTAGTGGTCCACGTCATACAAGCATTTAACTCTCCAATCTGGCTCCTATAGAAATTGGACCATGGAAGATGGCAGTGAACTACAACAAACTCAATCAAATAGTACCCAAAATCCATCTGCATTGTCAGATGTGATATCTTTGTTAGAACACATTAACACTGCCTCCAGTATGTGACCAATATGCTGTCAAATACATTATTTCAGAAAGATAGATTAAAGACACACTGAACAAAGTTTAAATTCACTTAGACCAGACAAAAGTAAACATTTATTGTTTTGCACAGGCTCTATTAACTATTTTGCTTTGTCAAAATGCAGCCAAAATCGAAGTAAATTCTCTGGGCATTCTGAAAAATATCCATTATATGGATGACATTATGTTGATTGGATTATATGAGCGAGAAGTTGCAAGGATGTTGGAGGTGCTGGTACGACACACATTCCAGACAGGAGGGAATAGACCCAAACTCAAAGATCCCCAACATTAGCAAAGAATTCAAGGTCAGTAGTCGGAGGCATGATAGGCTATCCCTTCCAAAGGAGAGGAAAGATTAATGTACCTCACACTTCCCATGAATAGCATGGAGCAACTACATCTAGGAGGGATCTTCAGGTCTGGAGGTACCATATTCCACATTTGGAAATAAGGCGTTGGCCCATTTTATCAAATAGCTAAGAAACTACCCACTGTGAATGAGACCTAGAGTGGCAAAGGGCTCTCAAGTAGGTCTTGGTTGCATTACAAGCAGCTCTGTCACTTTGCCATCTGACCCAGAAGACTATGATATCAGTAATATCTTTAGGAAAAGATGCAATATAGATTTTTATAGCAGTCCCAACATAAGAATCACATGCAGATCCCTAGGATTCTGGGGTATAATCATGCTATCTGTAGCAAGTAACCAGCAAAAAAAAAAAAAAAAAAAAAAACCCCGCCCCTGGTATAAGCTGTAAGGTTCTGGTAGAGAGGCATTCTTGGTCATGGGACATACAGTGACCATGTATCCATAACTATCCATCAAGAATTAGGTTCCCAGGGGCCTCCCTGGTGGCGCGGAGTTGAGATGCAACACTATGGAGCTATCTGCAGCCACTGCAACACAAGTTTGATCCCCAGCAGGGAGGTGACCCACATGGCACTGCAGACATCTCCTGTCTCGCCCTCAGCAATATATTTCAGTAGATCTGCTTGTCCTACTCCCCACTCCATCTCTGGTGAATCCTCTCACCCCTCACATCTCGCCTGCACCACAGCTCTTGTATGCATAAATAAATAAATCTTTAAAAAAAAAAAAAAAGAATTAGGTTCACAGAGATGTTCTACAGGGGGGAGGAGCAGGGGTTGAATCAAAATGGGATGGGAAGAGCACAAAGGATTATGGTGATAGTGTCTGGGGCCATGGCAGGCTATTGCATAGCTTGAAATGCATATAGTTAACAGGCAGCCAGTAAAAGACGCACACGAGACACTAGGGCCAATCAGAGAAAGCCACACAGTCCAAGCATGCGGAACAGGCAAAGCGCAGGCGCAGCATAAGGTACTTAAGGGTAGGCGGAGAGGAAATAAAGTTCCTTTTTTGCAGCTTCTCATCAACTGTGTCAGCCTCTCATCTCATCCCCAGCCCCTCTTCCATGCCTCTCGAATCCCGCGGGTCGGGACATGGGTGAATTGGTGGTGGGAATGCCACGGTGAATATGCCTGAGATGATAAAGCATACATTGTATAAAAATGAAGAATGATGTAAAAGACATATAAAATAATAATTAAAAATTTAAAAAAGAATTAGGTTCAGTCACTTCCACAAAGTTAAAAATTCTGCTTTGTTCAGCAGCATTCTATTCTACGGTGAAAGTGATGCCTTTGGAATTGAGTCCAAGTATGGGCAAAGGGTGAATGTAAGCTGTGTGAGCAGTGCCCCAGGTCCCATGTAATTCAGGACTATTGCACCAGCACCTCTATCTCAGCTCACACCTCTGGCTGCATAGGCAGACCCTTGTGAACAGCTCACAGAAGAGAAAGACAAGGCTTGGGACATGAATGGTTCAACTCAGTATGTGGGTTCAATCCAAAAATAGACTCCTGCTGCACTGCAACCCACTCAGGGGTGACTTGGAAGACCAACAGTGAAGGAACATCTTCCCAATGGGCAGACCTTCCATCCATATACTTCACTCACATTGTGTGTAAAGACAAAGTGGACCAAGGGGAGACTATATGGACTCATGAAGAGTGGCAAATGGTTTGGCTGTTTGATGAAGAGTTTGAAAATAGAAGGATTAAAACAAAGAGAACAAGGGTTGTGGGAAAGAGGCTTCTGAGTAGGCAGGTAGTAGGCAGATCTTTGTATCTCATATTCATAGCTATCAAAGAATATTAAACAGAGGCACCAAAAAATATAAGTAACTAGAATATCCCACATACAAATGCCAGTTTCAAAGCCTTTTTCCCCAAGAAATTGATGTATGGTAAATACACAGTCTTTGGTTCTTTATATGATTATATTCAATACTAAACAGGTATTTTCTCCCAAATTTTAATTTTGATATCAAAAAGCTGTATATTTTCCCTCTGAATATAATTTTGTACCATTTGAATAAAGTAAGGGAAAATATCATATATTGATATTTGCTTCCATAGTCAGGAAATATTCTTCAAGGACACACCAGAAACAACAAACAGTGCTTAAAGGAAGCAGAACTCTGTGAAGGACTAGAAGAAAATATTTTTACTGTATATGCTCTTACTTTTTCTGAAACCATGAACTATCAGTTCAAAAATAAATGAGAAAAATGAATTTAACCAAAAAGAAAATTCTCAAAGAACAAGTCATTTATTCAAACAAAACTTGTTTGTCCTTTTTTTCTCCATCTCACATTTTCTTTTTCTAAATCTATAGTTACAAAAGTTGCCACAAAAACTCTTATTTATCCATCTTCAGGATCTTCAAAATTTTTGGAAAACTGAATTTATACAATCTCTCTCTCTCTCTCTCTCTCTCTCTCTCTCTCTCTCTCTCTCTCTCTCTCTCTCTCCTCTCACTCCCCACATCTATACTTTGTTTTTTCCTCTTGTGCAGTCCAACCAATCTCTTCATGTTCTCCAGTCTATTTGCTCGTTTTTATACTTTTACCATAATCTCCATTAATTTAGGCTGATAGTAACCTAGGCTTCTTTCTCTTATGGGGTGAGGGGAGACAGTATTATAAACAACAATAATTTGAAATATTTGCTTTCTTCCTTTTTCATCTCCTTAACATCATTAAGTAATGATGGTATACCCTAGGAATATTTTCTATCTTGATTTTAATGTCTTAATAAGAGTATTGTCAGTGTCTAAAAGAGGGCCTGGGATGTACATGACATTCATTATTTATTGACCTGAATGCAGCAGTGAAATGAATGAATGAATGAATGAATGATCCATCTGGCCCAGTGGTCAGCTCATTATTTCTATGCAACCTTAAAACAAATTGTTGCCAAAGCCTCCCTGGTGGCGCAGAGGTGAAGTCTCAGTACTATCAAGCTATCACCAGCCACTGTGGCATGAGTTCCATCCCTGACCAGGAAGCTGATGCACGTGGTGCAGCAGACCTCTCCTGACTTGCCCACTGCTCCCCTCAGCAGTGAAGTTCAGTAGATCTGCCTATTCTGCTCCCCACTCTGTCTCTGGTGAATCCTCTCACCCCCTTGCACCTTTGGCCTATACCCTAGTTCTTGCATGCATAAATAAATTAAAAAATAAATGTTTTTTTTTTAATTGTTGCCATTCCCAGATTTTAGGAGGGCTTCAGACACTGTGTCTATCCTCTTAAGCTGATTTGGAGATACCCCCTCCTGACTGGAGAAACATATTGTCATTAGCTGCTTACTATGGGAATATTTTTCTTTGTTTTCAACTTAATACCAGAACATATAACTCAGGAGCAGTCAGACAGAAGAGATGCAGAGGGCAAGGCATGAGGAGGGGTACAAAGTCCCCAAGCCCTCTGCAGGGGCACCATTCTTCTGGTACCACCCTCCTGGTCCCCCACTTACTCCCTCCACACCCTCCTTCACTCCCACCTCTCTGGCTCCTGCCCACCAACCCAGGTGCTCTCCAACGCCACCAACTTTTTTGAGTGTTTTGGAAGTTTTATTACACAGCATAATTTATTAAATCAACGATTATTGGCGATTGAGCTCAATATGCAGCCCCCCTCATACAAAGGGACTTTCTTAAAGTTACGTCTTTAACTAAATCCAGATGTGGTTAAAGGCGCTTTTATGAATAACAAAAACATCTTTATTTTGCTCTCATCATTAAGGAAATTCCAAGGGTGTTCGGAATTCTGTTTAGTATGGACACAGAGGAAGACTGTGTTTAAAGAAATTTAAAGAAACTGCAGAGGTGACTTATATTTCATGTTTTCTCAGAATTCTCTAATCTCTCTGTCTCCCAACACTGATGCAGGTCAAAGAAATTTAGCTTGGTGTCTATGCACTCAACACTTCTTTCAAATCAGCTTGAAGGATAGGGCTGCAAAATTGGAAAATGTCCTTGTCTCTCAGGACACTACCTCTGTAACTTCTTGATTTGTAGGTCTTAAAGCACAGAGTGAAACTTTTAAAATTTCCTGACAGTTCTCAAAGGAAATCAGAGAGTAAAAGGTTAAAAACACTAACATCTACCATACAGATTGAAAGTTGTTTCTCCATGCTTAGAAAGTATAGGAACTGACCAAAAATACATCTTTTCCTTTCTACAACCTGTCCTCTCCTCTGCCCTAATAAGCAAAGATCTAAATATAGAAAAATCACTAATTATATTCTAAATTCCTCATATAGTGAAGTAGCAATTATGTATTAGCAAAGAGCTTCATGCTGAAGCCTGTTTTCTATTTAGCAGAAAACACCCTCTCATACTTATTAAGAAACTACTATATCATTTGTTTATCACATACCCACCAAGTGCTAGACACTATGTTATTTTCTTTCTCATAAGTGACTTCCTTTAATGTATCTCTTTTTTGCATATGTACACTTATTCATGCTTTGGCAGCAAGAGAAAAAAATATTCTAACAAAAGGCTTTATCCCCCCTGATTTGCCTGGATCCTCAACAATGAGGACAGAGAAAATGAAAGGTTAATGTAATTGGTTTTGATTTTCTACAGATGGAGCATTGTTATTTAAATATAATTTCTTTCTTTATGTTATAATTCCTGGTTTTAAAAGATGGTTTGTGGTTGAGCTAAAACTATCAGCATAGCATCAGTCATTTAGATTCTCACTTATTAATTATACCAGAAAACATTACACACTGTGCATGGATTTAAAATCACTGGCCACATTCCAACTCTGTGAAAGATGAGGTATAAACAGTAGCATGTTTCATCGCTGACTAATACAACTGTGTGATTTTGCTATGTAAATACTTAAAGTGATATGTACTCCTACGTGCAAGCTTACTTGGATTTAAAGGGAAATAAGAGAGGATGGTTCATAAACATTTTAGAACAATTTCATTCCTTACAATAGAAACCCAGGACCTCTCTGGTGGCGCATGGGATAAAGACAGCACTATCAAGCTACTGCCAGCCACTACAGCACCAGGAAGCTGACCAGTGCAGCAGACCTCTCCTGCCTGACCCACTGCTCTCAGCAGTGTATTTCAGTAGATCTGTCTGTTCTGCTTCCCACTCTCTCTGGTGAATCCTCTCACCACCCACTCTTCTGGCTTACACTCCAGTTCTTGTATGCATAAATAAATAAATCTTTAAAAAAAAAGAAACCCAATCCCCATTAGCTGTCAATCCCCATGTCCCAGATTTAGGCAACCACATACTTCTCGGTCCTACACAACCACTACTCTACTTTCTGTTTCTATAGATTTGCTTATACTGGACATTTGATATAAATGGAATAAAGGCTCGTTCATGTTGTAGCAAGAATCAGTACTTCATTTATAAAATATGTTTTTTTTAATATCCAAAACTCAAATAAATTCTCAAATTCTTTGTGAGATAAGGAATAGATATTTCTAAGATAAACATGTAATTTAGATATTAGTAACCAAAATGTCTTATTTTAGTTATGTCAAGGGATTTTTTTAATTGCACACTTTGATAGTCAGCTATATAATTTAAGTTGAAAAAAATGGCAACTAATGCTGAAGTAGAACATGTTTTATAACCCAAATTGGTGATACATGTCTCCATTTATGAAAATTCATAGCTCTTATGGCAAGTTGATAGTTTCTATATATTCACAGAGAAAAAATCTGAGGAGCTGAAAAACAATGGGTGCAGAAAACCAATGAAGAGATTGCTTTTCTTAATCAAATTCCAAACCAAAGTCTGAAAACTCATTTTAGAGTGAGAATATTCCGTTGCCTCATAAATAAAGCAAAGTCATGGGTTTTCTGTTGTGAAAAGGGAACGTGAAAAATACTGTGCCAATTGTCAGCTGCCCTTAGGGACAACAAGCAAGGATAATATCTTTCAGCAATTCACCCTTAACTCTTCTCCATTTTTCATGGGTTCCTTCACGGTTCTCTGCTCTTACCTTTCTTTGACTTTCAGTTGCCCTCTCTCTATCATCAGATGCCTTTTGCATGGAAAAAGAATACCTAGGCACAAAATGGTCCTGATTTTTTGTAGGGTAAATTGGTTTTCAGGCTTTTCCACCCTCCCACCATTAGGATTGCTCTGCCTGAGGGGGCACCTGCAGTTGTTACATTGTTGTATTACTTACTTCTGTGGGTGGTGGGAGGAGTATTGAGCTAGTCACTGAGATAAGCAGAAGCAGGAGAGAGGCAGGAAAAAGAAGGGGAGAAAGAAGGCCAGAAGAGAGAGAGAAGCCCAGAGTGAAGACTTGCCAGGGGCTAGGAGGACGGCTGGCCTCCTGGCACCCCTGCCTGCTGTGTCCCTGGTTGCTGCAATACATGTAAAAGCTCAATAAAAGCCTGAGAAAGGCACCGAGGGCTCCAAGACTCTCCTTTACCCATCTGCTGGATCAGAAAACCTGCACTGTGCCTTCCTGTCACTACACTTTTCCATCTCCAGAAACCTAAAATACTATTAGCATCGTCTTGAGCTTTGATGAGCCATTCACAGGCTTGATTAAGGCTTCAGCAAATCAGGGATGCCAAAATAAAAGAAAAAAAAATCATATTTAATATTTTAAAAAATCACATAATAGTTATTCTGATACAAATGTTGAAGTGGGCATCCGTGCACTTGTTTTTAAGTTAAACTTGTTTATATTTTGAATCACACACTGGTAAGGTGTTGCAAATCGACCTAACCCACTTTGGTATGCACAGCACTTTGGTTCTTTTGGCAAGATGACAGTGGCTGTCCAAGAAGTTTGCCTTGAATAAGGATTAGTCCCCTCTAAAACCTTGGCACTTGGGTACGGGGCAAGGACTCTCCAAGCCACAGTCTTCCACACATGCACATTGTAAGCAGGACAGCACTTAGCAGGATATGTAGGACCCGAGCAGATGGGGGTAAAGGAGAATCTTGGGGGTAAAGCCTTGGTGGCTTTCTCAGCCTTTTACTGATTTACATGCATTGCAGCAACCAGGTACATGGCATGCAGTGGTGCGTGGGGACCAGGAGGCCAGCAAGTCTTCAAACTTGATGGTGGTAAGAGAGCCTGGTCTTTTCATTGTAAAGAAGTTTACTTCAAGATGAGAAGCTACTGAGGAGTTTTAGGCATGTGAGTGTCACCATTTGACTTACCTTTTTTTTTTTAATGATTGACTTTATTGTTTTATTTATTTATTTGTTTTTGTTTATACAAGCACTGGGTACAGTCAGAAGCGTGGGAGGGTGAGAGAATTCACCAGAGCCAGAGCGGGGAGCAGAGCAGGCAGAAGGACCGAAGTACACTGCTGAGGGGAGCAGCGGGCAGCAGGAGAGGTCTGCGCACCATGCGGGACCCTCCTCCAGTGGCCGGGGAGCAGCTGGGTATTGAACCGTTGCTGCAGAGGCCGCAGGCAGCTTCGCAACCCAGCGCTCAACCACTGCGCCACCCACCGGGGAGGCCCTTGACTTACATTTTATAGGGTCAAATAGACCACAAAAGGGCATGGCAGAGCAGAGAAAACTGCTAGGAATCTTTTGCAGTAACAAGAGGCTTTTTGCTCTCAAGGGATATTGGTGACTTGAACTGGGATAGCAGTACAGATAGTGAGAAGTGAAAGGACTTGTATAGATCCTGAGATAGCCAGTAGAGTTTGGATAATATGTGGGCTATAAGAGAAAAACAGGACCCAATTGAAAAGGGAACCTTGGGAGGGGGTGGGGGGAGATATTATATATTTAATAATGTAATGCAGTTTTTCATATCATGTATGCAAAATATAGCACCATAGTAACTTTGAATTTGGCCTTCCAAATGTTTCTTATACATTATCTCAGTTTTTGTCACACATCTTTGCATCTTTCAAGAATCTCTGTAACTTTATTACTCCAAGTATAAATATGTAAGACACCTAAGCAATAGCTTGACTTGCACAAATATATAAGACAGTATTTCTTAGTCTTATTTCAAACTTATTTTCTTTTTATACCCCATGCCCAATCGCATCAACATTATCATTGAAAAATATGTTACCCATGCTGTGAATGTTTACATAAATGGATGGATATTCTATTTTTAGGAGCTTTCAACATAAAAATTGTCTTCAGCAGAATCTTCAAAATGAGATGACTAAGAGGTGTAAAATAGTGATAGTAAAGTGTTTTCTAAAGATGGCTATTTAGGGAAAAAGGAACTATTTAAAATCTGAGGCATTTTTGGCTTACTACTGTTAGGTTTTCAATATCCAGTCACATATTTTCAGTCATTTGCAAGTTAAATTTTCACAAGGATGAGCTCTTCTGTGGCATGCTTTATGCATGTCTTTGAAGTTGACCAACCTGGCTCACTTTCCTGGCTCACTAGGGCGTATAGCTGTGTGATGTGGGACATTTCCTCATTGTACAGCAAGGACAATATAATAGTGCCAATTTTACAAGGTCACTGGGGAGTAGATGATGTACAGAATAATGCCTGGCACATTATAAAGTTACATGCACAATAAAAAATATCTTCTCACTACCACCATCACCATCATTGGCTTAACCGTTTCTTAATTGGTAAATCTTAATATCTTAAATTGTATCCCCTGATGCAAAAACAACCACTCATTGCAGCCAATTCATTAAAAAACATTTGACCTAGTATAAACAATGTGCCTGTTGTTTATTACATGTTTTCCCCCACTGCCTTTCAACAGAATGTTTTAGGCATTATAGAGAAGCAGACAATGGAAAGGAATTTTACTTTCCTTCCAGTCAGTGCTTTCTTTTTGTGAAAATTGCTGACAAGAATAAACACAAACAGCAAGCGGTGGTGCTTGTCTTTCAGGGCAATCCCCACTTATTCCCGTCATTATCAGCCCACTAAGTAACAGTGGAAACGGATCAGCGCAAGTCCTGAATGTTTGTATTCAGGACTTTCTTCTTTTGCCCCAACAGTAGAAAGTTGTAAGAGCAAACCAAATTCACTCATTGCAAAAAAAAAAAAAAAAAAAAAAAAATTCAAGCTTGAATTTCTTTTGATTTTTACTTGAAAGGATTTCAAACAAAATTCACATTTTCTGTGAAGGTAAACTTATTTTGCCCTTTGGCCTATAGATTTTTTTATTTTCTTAAACAAAATACAAGCTGTATCTTTCATTTTTCTTGAGTTTAAAGAGTGTCACTCTTTGTGACATTCTATGTTTGGGAAACAAAATAGGGACACTTCTGTATGATTGTTTTAATCCCTACATTATTACCTGGACCAGAAAACTTCCCAACTTTGAAGATGGAAGATACAGGGGTGAATGTTATTCTTTCAGAAATCTCAGCTTAAGTCTTTTTTCCTTACTTCTCCAAAAGTATAATCCAACTTGACAATTTCTTCCTTGAAAATTGTTCATTCATAGTATTTTTGGGATAAGTTTACAGCTATATCACTGAAACATACCACATAAATATTTATTACATAAAAATAATAATGCTTTTTTTTTTTTTTAAATTTATACAAGCACTGGGCACAGTCAGAAGCACGGGAGGGTGAGAGAATTCACCAGTGCCAGAGCGGGGAGCAGAGCAGGAAGACTAACGAAGTACACTGCTGAGGGGAGCAGCGGGCGGCAGGAGCGGTCTGCACGCCATGTGGGACCCTCACCCAGCACTGGGGATGGAACTGGCCCTGCAGAAGCTGTGGGCAGCTTCGCAACCCAGCGCTCAACCACTGCGCCACCGGGGAGGCCCGATTCCTTATTTTTTTAGCAAAAAGTATGTACAGTGTATACATTTAATCAAAATGAATTCTGAGAAATCACTCCATATTACTTACTCTTGTAAGTAGATAATAAAATCTTGCAAATTACTAATCTGCACAGGGAAAATGATGACTTGTTAAAGACAAATACAAGAAGGTCAATTAGTACCTATGCAAGGCACTTGCAAAAATTAGAGGTGATTTCTGTTTTTTTCCTCTCAATGAACAAATTACTCTTATTCAAGCTAGGACATTAACCTCAGGATTATATGCTATCCTACCTTTGTACACCATGAAGAATTTTTTTTATTGAGGTAATATTGGTTTACAACATTGTCTATGATTTAAAGGTATAGGATCTGACTTTCATTTTTTTAGATTAGGCCTAATTTTGGTTATTTTAAATAAATAATAGAAAAAAAGTTTAAAAACGGGAAAAGACTCAGAGATCAGTAAAAAGAATTTTTAAGACCTGTTTATTCTCAAACCAAAACAAATTTAAACAACCTCCGGGTGTTGTTACCACACTAGTCTATCCTAGTTTATGGGAGTTTCTCCTTTTTAAATTTTTTTAAAGATGTATTTATTTTTATACAAGAGCTGGGGTACAGGCCAGAGGTACTGGAAGGTTAGAAGATTCACCAGAGACAGAGCGCAGAGCAGAACAGGCAGACCACCGAAATACACTGCTGAGGGGAGCAGTGGGTGCAACAGGGGAGGTCTGCTGCGCCATGTGGGTAGCTCCCTGGCCAGCTGGGAATCGAACCCATGCTGCAGAGGCTGTGGACAGCTTCACAGCACTGCGCTCAACCCACTGCATCACCGGGGAGGCCCCTCCTTTTTTAAATTTTAATCAGATGTAGTCCTTCCCACAATACAACTAAAAGGCAAAGTGGTTCTCAGTGGTTTTCTCTGCTTCAAAGTGTGTGTGTGGGGGGGGGGAGGATATGACATTCTGATCCTTTTGAAATTTTCTGATACAGAAAAATGAACAACAATGAAATCTAATCATAGTTCTATTACCTCAGGTAGAAAGGTATTCAATAGGTACCTCTCTATTCTTTAGTACTAATATTAATATTTGTATTCATTCAAATATTAGTACAATATTAATACCAGTACAACATATGCTAATATTAGTGATTTCCCATAGGAGCTTTGCAAACTTTACATGTTCCATTTGAAATAATAATATGACTATTTTTCCCAAGAAAAGTGTACACAAATCTTGGTGAGACTTATTTAGGAAAACAGGTTAATAGTCACAGTTTTGTATTTCTGTTTTTTCCACAAGAGGGAAAACTGTTAAGTATACAGTGAGTATCAATAAGTTTCAGTACCATAAAAAGGAATTTTATCAACATTTTTCTGGAATGGAGCCCTAATAGATATAAATACAATATTTACATTAAAAATCATGCATAATTTTCCATAAATGGATGAACATTGCAAGTGCTACTAGTTCATTTCTAGTTAAAGGATCTCTGTGGAAAATCCTTTGAAATTGAAGAATCCTTTCACGATTATGAATATCTTCTTAATTGAACTATTTGTCAAATCAGTTGAATGAATGTTGTTGTTTTTTATAAAAGAATTCATTAATGGAAAAGCAAGTTGTGATTTATATATAATATGTTGAATGGAATACTATTCAGCAATAAAGTCTCAAACAGTGATTGAGAAACTACCAGCCTTGGCAACCTCCCACCAAAGGTCTGTTATGAGTTTGACCACAATAAAGCACTTATTGACCCTCAGTTGTTCCAGGAAATCATTAGCCACAGAAAATCCCCTTCCCCTATCATTGCACACTTCTTCCTTTTATGAAATGTCCCTACACTGCTTGCTTGTTCACAACCAAATATTTGAAAATGATGAAGAGTTTTCAAAAGTTCCATGTAAATGAATCTCTTGCCATCAGAGAATCTCAATATTTCCTCTTTTGCTTTAGAAAACTTAGTTTTCTTTCTAACACCTTGAAACATCTGCTGAAATTAAGGTGATGGCACTTCTTTGCGACAAGGAATTTAACAGTGGGTAAATTTTGTCTCGAACTAAGTTGTATTTAGTCTTTGATTTGATACATATAACAATAAGGATGAATCTCAAAAACATGAAGATAAATAGAAAAAAATCAGACACCAAATGATTTCATTTATATGAAAATTTCAGACAGAAGTAAACTATGATAGAAATCAAGATAGTGATTGCTGGACCTCCCTGGTGGCGCAAGGGGTTGGGACACCCACCAGCAATGTAGGAGAGTTCCTTTTTCACCACATCCTTGCAAACATTTGTTGTTGCTTTTTTTTTTAATATGTGCCATTCTTGCTGGTGTAAGGTGGCATCTCAATGTGGTTTTGATTTGCATTTCCCTGATTATAAGGGATGTTAAACATTTTTTCATATGTTGGCCATTTGCATTTCCTCTTTGGAGAAATGTCTTTCAAGTTCTTCTGCCCATTTTTTTTTTTTAATAGAGGCATGTTTTTAAATTATTTATTTGTTTGTTTGTTTTTTGTTTATACATGCACTGGGTACAGTCAGAAGCACAGGAGGGTGAGAGAATTCACCAGAGCCAGAGCAGGGAGCAGAGCAGGCAGAGGCACTGAAGTACACTGCTGAGGGGAGCAGCGGGCGGCAGGAGAGGTCTGCGCGCCATGTGGGAACCTCCTCCAGTGGCCGGGGGAGCAGCTGGAGATCGAACAGGCGCCGCAGAGGCTGCGGGCAGCTTCGCAACCCAGTGCTCAACCGCTGCACCACCGGGGAGGCCCTCTTCTGCCCATTTCTTGACTGGATTGTTTATTTTGTTTTTGTTGAGCCATGTGAGTTCTTTGTATATCTTAGTGATCAGTCCCTTATCAGTTGAATGGAGTGCAAAGGTTTTTTCCCAATCAGTGGGGTGTCTCTCTGTTTTGATTAATGTCTCTTTTGCTGTACAGAAGCTTTTCAGTTTGATGTAATCCCAGGTGTTTATCTTTGCCTTCACTATGCATAAATAAATAAACCTTTTTAAAAAAAAAAAAAAAAAGATAGCAATTGCCACTTGGAGCAGAATTACCTGAAAAGATCTTGAGGGTTCTTTCCCCTCTAAATCTCCAGAGTGCTCACCTTTCAAGGTAAAAGAAAAGAGGTTTGTGTATGGGTGGTTTTCACAGGCTAAGCCTGCATAAAGTACATCTCATGTCTATTCACATTCCATTGAGCAGAGCTTGATCATCTGGCCACAGTTAATGTACAAAGAAGATAGGGAGCTGTTAGTTGTGTGCCTGGGAGCAAGAGAAAGGTAGACTAAGGAGAAGTTAGTCAATCTTTATCACAATGGGACACTAAAATTTTCTACTTCTGTTACCTTTCTTTTCCCTCTATAATATTTTCATGCCATGTAGTATGCTATATATTTATTAACTTATTTATTGTCTACATCTATTGTAATGGCTATAATTACTACAGTGTAACAGTAGAAATAATGGATCCCTCTTGAGAAAAGCATCATTGGTTGTGGTATTCCTCAACACTTGCAACACATTAACCAAATCTGGGTTCAATACAGTAACTCGAACATCACAAAGAGTTATAAAGAGAGTAAAAAACAGGGCAATTTTAATTATTTGAAATATTCTTAATTGCTGTTGATCCTGGTTCCTGAGTTAACACTTGAAAATAATTGCACTCACATTATATATATTTTAGTGAGAGTTCTTGGATAGGACCATTATCATTTCTTCTGTATCTTCCGTTAAGGGATGTCTGAGGGATTGACTATCACAACTCCTTAAATCACAATAATTCTGTATTTGCAAGGAAATTTCATGCACGGAAAGTATGACCTCTTAGCTCCCATGTAGCTGGCCATGAGAACAAGACAAATCTTGAGTTATTTGGGAAATCAAGGAGATTCTTGCTCTGAATGGATTCATTTTGGAATCCTTAGTTCCACTAGACTGCACACTTAAAAATGATTAAAATTTTAACCCTAGTAACCTGACTGTAGAATTAAGGATACCAGACAGGGAGAGCATAGTGGGGAGGAGGCACGGTGGAGGACTGTGGGTGCCTTGGTGATGAGTATGCTATGGTAACATACACCTGAAGATTGTGATCCTACACCTCTAAATCATGTACAGTATTGTAAATCAATGCGACCTCAATTTTTAAAATGGTTAAAATTGTAAATTTGATGTTATGTCTATATTACCACAATGAAAAAAGACTAAACTTATATTAAAAATACAGGGCCTCCCCTGGTGGCGCAACGGTTGAACGCTGGGCTGTGATGCTGCCCGCAGCCTCTACAGCGCTGGTTCGATCCCCGGCCACCGGCGAGGGTCCCTCATGGCGCGTAGACCTCTCCTGCCACGCCCGCTACTCCCCTCAGCAGTGTATTTGGTCGGTCAGTCGGTCGGTCGGTCTGTCTGTTCTGTTCCCCACTCTGGCTGTGGTGAATTCTCTCACCCTCCCGCGCTTCTGACTGTACCCAGTGCTTGTATAAATAAATAAATAAATCTTATTTATTAAAAAAAAAATACATCAGAAGTCCAATTAAACAATGGAAAGAAAAAGTCACTGTTCAATAAAAGGTTCTATTTGTCAGACTCTTCGGTTCTCAAGAGCAAGCAAGGGCCTCCCTGGTGGCGCAGGTGGTTGAGCGCTGGGTTGGGAAGCTGCCCGCAGCCTCTGCGGCGCCGGTTCGATCCCCGGCTGCTCCCCGGCCACCGGAGGAGGGTCCCGCATGGCGCGCAGACCTCTCCTGCCGCCCGCTTCTCCCCTCAGCAGTGTCCTTCGGTCCTTCTGCCTGCTCTGCTCCCTGCTCTGGCTCTGGTGAATCCTCTCACCCTCCACACATCTGGCCTGCACCCTGGCTCTTGTATAAATAAAATAAATCTTTAAATAAAAAAAAAAAAAAAGAGCAAGCAAGGCAACTTGAATTTGTTTTTGAAAAAAAAAAAAGGTAAGATGAAATTGTTTCATGTAACTGAAAAAGTCAAGGGGGAAATTTTGTTTCAGTAATAACTAGATTCAAATATTCAGTGTCGTCACAATTTCTCTCTCCATCTATTGGCTGTATGGTCGTATATGTTAGTTTCATTCCCAGGCTGTTCCATCAGAATTGGCAAAAATTTCATTCACAGGCAGGTTCTCCCCAGATGACTGTAAAAGTCGCTAGCCGCAATTTCAGACTTATATTCTATCACCTTAGCAACTACAGTAGAAAGAGAATGACTCTCCCAGTAGTTCCAATAAAAATCCTGGGGCTAATTTCATCACCTGGCCTGGATCAGGGCCAGTTCCTGAGCCAATTACCAAATCTAGAGGGATGGAATGATCTAATTACTCTTACACAAGGTATGTTCCACCTTTAGAATACCGGGATAAAGTCAATTCCGTCTAACTCATGTGAACTGAGAATGAGGGAGGGAAGGAAATTGAGTCCTACTCCCCAAATGAAGGAGAAAGGGACATTAGACAAGCAAAAACCATAGATTCCAGTAACGGTGCAGAGTAAGGCTGGTACGTGTTTTCAAAAAGTTGGAGACATTAGAGACTAGAGATAGAAGCCAAACTGCCTAACTTTATTTGAAAATAGTCCATGAGGATGAGGTTTGCTTGTTTGCTAATTTTTTAACCCTGCATTTTCCCATAGCTACCACTATTTTGGCCAAGATTCTTGAAAGAATAATGTACCCTTATGATTTCCATTTGCAAATGTTTTCTGAAATGATAAAAAAAAATACAAACTATACCTCCACTCCCTTTTTCTTTTCTCCCACCCCAAAAAGAATGGGGCTGCCAAACGCTACTAAAATGATAACATTTAACATGAGTCTTATAGTTTGTTTTTTGTTTTTTTTTTTACAGACCTCTCCTGTCCCTTAGCCGTGTATTTCAGTAGATCTGCCTGTTCTGCTCCCCACTCTGTCTCTGATTAATCCTCTCATACCGCACCTCCTCCCTCTGGCCTACCTCCCAGTTCTTCTATGCAAAAAAAAAAAAAAAAAAATCCTAAAAGAAAATTCAAAAAGAAAAACCTCTGATAGCAAAAAACGTAGACATATTGAAAAGTACAATAGTGTATTGAATTCATGTATACTCACTTCCTCAATTCAATATTTTAGCTTTGCCACATTTGCTTTATCTGTGTGTACTCATACATATGTGAGCTAATCTTTAAAAAAAATGTGAGTAAATTTCCCTAATCATTTAAAACTAAATTAGTGGAAGTGAACTTTTATTTGATTTTTCCTTTTTGAGTACCCTCTAATTGTGTTATAAACATATTTTGGATTTTGATTAATTAAAAAAACTTAAGGATTTATCTTGAAATTTGCTCTTTTAAAAAAAATTATGACATTGGGCCTTCCTGGTGGCACAGCGATTGAGTGCTGGGTTGCGAAGCTGTCCACAGCCTCTGCAGCGCCAGTTCTATCCCCAACCACTGGCGAGGGTCCCACGTGGTGCGCAGACCTCTCCTGCTGCCTGCTGCTCCCCTCAGCAGTGTACTTCATTGGTCTGCTTGTTCTGTTCCCCGCTATGGCTCTGGTGAATTCTGTTACCCTCCCATGCTTCTGACAGTACCCAGTGCTTGTATAAATAAATAAATAAATCTTTAAAAAAAAAATCAGAGTCTTATAGTTTGAATCTGTGTCTTTGGTCTCATACTTCATCACCTCCTCAGACATTTGCTATGGGTGAAGGAGGATACTGACTTTTACTGGCTAGAATTACTTAATTATACTTTCTTGTCTTTACTTGAGCTATAGCATCCACTGTCAGCTTTTGAAGTTCCTAAATATGGCACTGATTATGCACAAGAAAAAATACACTCTAGGCTCATTTCACTTTGTCCTTGAATTATCACTGAACACACACACACACTTTTTTTTTTTAAAGATTTATTTATTTATGCTTACAAGAGCTAGGGTACAGGCCAGAGATGAGGGGGTGAGAGGATTCACCAGAGACAGAGTGGGGAACAGAACAGGCAGATGCACTGAAATACACTGCTGAGGGGAGCAGTGGGCAAGGCAGGAGAGGTCTGCTTCGCCATGTGGGTTTCTCTCTGGTGGGCCAGGGATCAAACTCGTGCTGCAGAGGCTGCGGATTGCTTCATAGTGCGGTGCTTAACCCCTTGCGCCATCAGGGAGGCCCTCAAACACACTTTTCTTAATGTCTGACCCTAACCCGAAAGGACACAGATGGCTAAGAGGAGGGCTGCATGATAATGAGCATAGACACTAACCACATAGTTAATTGAAATATAACTTTAATCTTCCCTACCACACCAAATTACTTTATTTCCCTTCTTCACAAAACTATCTGGCAATATAATCATGTGATTTAAGAACTGAGTAGAAACAGCAGAAATATCTTGATAGCCTCCATGTTAAAGTGAAAATCTTGGGGCCTCCCTGGTGGCACAAGTTGGATCCCTGGCCAGGGAGCTACCCACATGGCTTAGCAGACCTTTCCTGACTCGCCCACTTCTCCCCTCAGCAGTGTACTTTGGTCAATCTGCCTGTTTTGTTCCCCGCTCTCTCTGGTGACTCCTCTCACCCCCAACCCCTCTGCCCTGTACCCCTGTTCTTGTATGCATAAATAAATAAATCTTTTTAAAAAGTGAAAATCTTGTCATCATTATTCCATTGGGCAAAATAATAGTCAGGAAGTGGAAGAATGACTCCTAAGAACCATAATTAAAATACATAAATGCTCTCTGGATTGTATTTCTGAAGTAGAGCAGATAGGGCTCTTTGTCTTTTCTTATTAACTATCTAATAATCCAAGGGGAAAAATCACTAGATTCACCTTGAAAATAAAAAAGAACATGGGATTTCTTACCACATTATAATATCAGTAACTAAACAGAGATCAGAAATTGTCAGAGGGGGCAGTCATGATGAGAATAGGGAATAGGAAATGAAAGGAATATCTGGAACAGGAGAGGAAAGCCCCAGATGAGCTCACAGTTAATGGAAAGATTTTTAAATCAGAGAATCAGATTGAAAAGGAAAAAAGAAAACAGGCAAAGAGTTAGGTATGCAAATAACAGGCAAAGAAGATATTAGGTAGAGATTGGAGAATCACACCCTCTGTCAAACTAAATCAAATGGAATATATTAGGGTGGTTCAATATTTTTTCTGTCTCAAGGGTACAAACGTCTCTGCATCTCTTATAATATTGTAGCAATTTTAAGTAGATCTGAACTACCAGAGGAAACTCATGGGTATGGGGAGACTAGTTTCTTATTTAATCATTTTGCTAGTAGCTTTGTCATAAAGTTGGCAATATATTTACTCAAAGACAGATGACTGCTGTCTGAAATGGATGCCTAAGCTATGGTAAGCTTAATGTCAGGCACCTACACTGTAGCTTCCCAGCAATGCTTTGCCTGTGGTTTTTTTTCTGTCTACGAGAGTTGTTTAGCCTAGTAGTGCTAGCACTTCCAGAAGTGCTGCTGGAATACCCTTCAAATAAAGAGGGGCAGGAGGTGATGGATAAAAAAACCAACCCCTTTGCTCTTGAATGAGACAATTCTGAGGTGGTCTACACAGCCACATCTAGGGTCCCCAGAGGATAAATTTGATACCCACAACTGTAACCTTCTCATTAAAGATCCTTTCCTTTTCCTTTTTTAAATTAATGTACCATTGGTTATCAATACTATGCAAGTTTCCAGAGTATCCCTTCACCTGCACCTGTTCCTCCCAACCCTTCACCTTTTCCTCCCACTAATCACTCCCCTTTTCCTCTGGTAGCCATTTGTTGTCAGAGTTTGTTTCAATTTTGTTTATTTGTCTTGTTTCTTTATATTCCACATATGAGTGAAAGCATACATTATTTGTCTTTCTCTTTCCGACTTAATTCTCTTAGCATAATTCCCCTCAAGCCCCATTCATGTTGTTGCAAATGGTAAGAGTTCATCTTTTTTTTTAATAGTTGAGTAATATTCCGTTGTGTATATGTAACATATCTTTTTTATTCATTCATCCATTGATGGGCACTTGGGTTGTTTCCATGTCTTGGCTATTGTAAATAATGCTGCAGTGAACATAAGTTTGCATATATTAAGGAGCCCTTTCTTGATTTCTCTTCCCTGTCCTATTTCCCCACTTCTTCAACATGTTTCCTGGGATACCTTCTGAACAAATTACTTGCACCCAAATCCTTATCTTAATGTTGGCTTTTGAGGGATTTGAAAACTAAAATAAATCTGCAACAAGATATTAAGGATGTTGTTTTCTATTACTATTTCTCTGATCTTATCATTCTCTTCAGAATATTCTATGATCCCTAAAGTTATTAGCCAGGGAGAAAATATAGTTTTGATCCCATGAGAATAATTTTGTTATTTATCAGAGTGAATAAAGACTGAATAATAATCAGATTATGAATAAATCAGATTTGGGTGTAATACCAAAGTAAAATTGTTCATTTATTAAAATTTTTTGGGAAATCTGAACCCAAACAGTGTTGAACCAATCATTTTAAGCTCATTTCCAAAAGATTTGTATTAATATTAATATTAATTCCCTATATTGACACAACCTATTCTTGCCCAAACCACTTACCCTCTCTGGAACTCCATTTTTCTTATTTGTGCAAAGGAGATAATCATGCTCACCAGCTCCTTCACAAGGACCTTGTGAGGATTAATGAGTTAATGCTGGGGAAGCACATTATTGCCTTGGATGAATGTTGCTATATAAATGCAAATTATGGCATTACAAGCGAGGCTTAAATGTACAAATGCAATGACTTTTAGATCCTAGATTCTTTCATAACACCAAGAAGTAATTCTAATCTGAACACTGCTTCCTCAATTTTTTTGTTGAGGAGCAAAAGCAATCAGTGTGAAGGGCAGCCAGTTTGCTTTTCCCCAGACCTTCTCCCTGTCTCCTGTCACTGGTTATATGAATGTGCTCTCCTTGCTACTGATTACATCATCCCTCCATCACCTTCTGTGCTACTAGGTGTTCTCATCACTCCTGGAGCCCTTTGAGGCTTATTTAAATGAACTATCTGCTTCTATTAAAAGAAAATCATTCCATATCTTACTTTTTCAATATGTACAACATCCTTTTCCCCCCCTAATTCATCTCTTTGGAGCCTGACTAAGTGAATTGTGGACAGTATTCAAAGAGGAGAGGAGTCAAGTTCTGATTAAATTATCCCCTACATAAAAGTTGAGTGGCTCCAGTGTCCACACTCCTTAGCTTGCACTTTACATAGGCTCATTCCTAATCCAAATATGGAATTCTTTCCATCCCTTTGCCATTCATACCACACAAAGTAAAACCTCTTCTCTTATTCACCTTACAGCTCAGAAGACCTGGATTTAGTTTAGTTTAGTTGTTTTTTTTTGTTTTTTGTTTTTTTTGTCATTTACTCCCTTTGTGATCTTGTATAAATTCTTTCCTAATGTAATTTTTTTTCATCTTCATGTATGCATAGTACAAAATCCAAAAGGTTCAAGAATATAAGCAAGTCTTCCTCTATATATCCGGTCCCTCACCCCCAGAAGCAAGCACTAGTGGCTGCTAGTGAATCTTTGTAGGTACAGTCTACTCATATACAAAAGCATATATACATATCCACAAAATACCTTGTTGGGATTTTGATTGGGATTATATCAAATCCATAGATTAAGTTGTGAGAAACTGACTTCTTGACAACATGGAAATAATCTTCTTTCCATATACATGGAATTTTTCTCTATTTAAATCTTATTTCTTTCACCAGAGTATTGTAAATATTCTCACGTGGATCTTTTCTATATATTGTTGGGTTTATACCTGTTTCGCAGTTTTGGTACTAAAGTAAATGGTTTTGCTGGATTTCAAATTCCAATTCCTCACTATTAGTACATTGAAAAAAAAACTGACTTTTATATATTAACCATTTATTCTGTAACCTTGCTATACGATTTATTAGTTTCCAGAGGTTTTTTTGGTTGATTCTTTGGGATTTTTTTCATAAACAATCATGCCACCTGACAGTTTAATTTCTTCCTTCCCAGTCTGTGTACACTTATTTCCTTTCCTTGTCTTGTGGTTTTTGCTAGGAGTTTCAGTGTGATGTTGAATCAAGTGGTGATCTTTTTAAGAAAGAATTGTTTCTCAATGTATTAATTTGCTACCATAACAAACTACAACAAACTGGGTGGTTTAAACAACAGAAATTTAAATTGTGTCACAATTATGGACTCTAGATGTCTGAAATCAAAGCATCATGGGTTGGTTTCTTCTGAAGTCTCTCTCCTTGGTTTGTAGATTGTAGTACCTGTTTTCTCCCTGTATCTTCACATGGTCTTTTTCTTTACCTGTCTGTGTCCTAATTTCCTTTTTTTATAATGACACCAATAATACCGGATTAGCCCCCAGCCTAATGACCTCATTTTAATTTAATTACCTCTTTAAAGGTTTATCCAAAAATAGTCACATTCTGAGATCCATATGAATGCAGGGTGTGGGTTCCTGGGGGAGAGGGGCCACAATTCAGCCTTAACACTCACCATTAGGTATATTTATTTAGATGTTCTTTATCAAGGTGAGGAAGTTCCCCTATTAACTGAGAACATATGTGTATATATTATTTAAAATATCACAAAGTACTCCATTAAGTGATCTTTTAAAGACTAAAATCTAATCTCATCACTCCATTGTATTTAACTGTTTAATATTTTCCATTTCTGTTATTTCCTACATGGCCTTCCATGACCTTATTTCTCCTAACTCTCCAGCTTCATCTTGTGCCACTTCCTCCTTCTTTCTCTTCTCTCAGCACCCTGGCCTGCTCTTTTATTTTTCTTCCGCAAAAATACTTTCTGTGTCACCCAGACTAGATCACAGCCTCCATACTATATATTCTGTATGTAAACATTTATTATAATTGTAGTTCTATATTTTTATGAATTTTTAATGAATATCTTCTTCTGTCCATTACAGGGCAGGGTGAGAGGCACCCCAGTACCACCAAACCTCCCACTCTAAATGGGTTCTGCCATCCACAGCATAAAGACAAAACACATGCTACTATGTAAGACCTTCAATGGAAAGGAACTTTAATACAATTAGTGTGTAATAAAGAGAAGAGAAAGTATATAGTTTAAACAGTTTCAACTTAAATACCCCAAATTACCCATCCCCTCATGGGTAGATGTCCAGCCAAACGGGGTTGGCCCAAAGCAGGACTGGGGAAGCCCAAAAGCTTGCCACAGTCTAAGACATCGTCTGGTAGAGACCTATAGGCAAAAGGCAGAAGGGGTCAGTCAAGGTTGGAAGGAAAGGAGCAAAATCAAAACCCAAGTCAAGATAAAGGCTGCCATCGTCAACCTTCCCACAAGCCTCTTAACCACATCTCTGTCTCCCTTTCAAGAGACTTCTTCTCTGTCCCCCAAGTCCCTGGTACAAGTCCAAGGCCAAGCAAGCTCAGCTTCTTTACATGTCTCTCTGATCCATGTGCCTTCCTTCCTTCTCTCTTTCTTTAGCTTCTCGCAGCTGCTCAGCTCTACCCTTCCTTAGGGTGGGACAGGGAACCTGGAACCTCCCCTTTCCCTGGGGATTACCTTGTTAAACTTCCACTCTCTGCTATAAGCACCATGAGGAAGAGACTGTATCTGTTTATATGTCATCATTATATCCTTGTCAGTGTATGATAAATAAATCTGGGAAATTAGGCCAATTTTCATTGATCCACTCTTCTTTACCAAATTCTCTAAACCTATTGAATTCTGTTATATGACTGTGTTTTATAACATATGTATCAGAGTTTTTTCTTTGTTCCACTGAGGATGATTCTGGGAAAACAGAAGCAGCAACATAGTTTTCGAATCTCTAAATCAATGTAAAAACAGAGCAAATTTGCATAAAAAGCCAAAACAAAACCAGACAAAACCAGCAGCCATAGGCCTACAATTGTATCTGATTTAAGCAGGAAAAAAGCAGAGTGAAGCAACAGGACTCTGACAAACCAGCAAATACATGAACCCACAAAAGCTCACAGGGTTCACCAGAAAACACAGAGGGCCATCTGAAACTGGGAAGCATCTTGTCCACTGAAGCAGCAGGTGAGGACAAGGGGCATGTCCCTTGTATAAGTGGGCAAAAGAAATGCTAACAGCTATAATCCAAGAAACCTGTCTAAAATAAAAAGCAATTGGGCTTCCCTGGTGGCGCAAGGTGTTAAGCACCGTACTATGAAGCAATCCGCAGCCTCTGTAGCACAAGTTTGATCTCTGGCCAGCCAGGGCGCGTCAGACATCTCCTGTCTCACCCTCTGCTCCCCTCAGCAGTGTACTTCAGTCAATCTGCCTGTTCTGTTTCCCGCTCTGTCTCTGGTGAATCCTCTCATCCCCTGCATCCCTGGCCTATGCCCCAGCTCTTGTATGCATAAATAAATAAAAAGCAATGTAAGGGGAATATAAAAATAAAATTTAAATTAAAAAAAATTCACCATGACCATATTTTTTAGAATTTAAGGAAGATTATCAGAAAATATTTTACTCTGAGAAAAATGGAATGCCTGGAACTTACTAAACAAAAATATTAACTTATTCATAATTAAAATTAGGAACATAAAATGACTTCCTCTGTTACCTAGAATTTGACGTTACAAACTGCATGAAATGCTTATTTTAATAGAGAAGCGTGGTACATCTGTTAGGGGGAAAGGATATTCTGAGCTAATCCCATACAGGCTTTGTGGACTCCACCCCCACTCCAGACCAAAGCCGTCAGGACACTGGGAAAGACAAATCCCGTCACCACCAAAGGGAGGGTGGCAGGGACCTGAGGGTGGAGTTAAGCAGCCAGGTGTGGTATAAAAACCGAACACATGGGCCTTGGGGTCACTCTCTCGCCTCCTGGCTTCAGGGCTCCTGGTTCGCGGCCAGCTCTCAGAGTACCATTTGGGATTCCAGATCAGTGGATTGGGTAGGACGCATTTAAAACTTTGTCTCCCACTTTTCTCCCTGAGTTGTATATTTCCTCATTTGCCCTTCCCTTGTAAATAAACCTTTTATTAACCCTTCGCGTGTGCCTGCAGTAGAGCATTGATAAGTCCTTTTAAGTGCGCGGGTGAGGACCCACAGTCAGGCACCCCGTTTTGTATCGGGGCTGCCCTATAACACATCAATTTCAAAAATACAGATGACCAGTGTGTCTGCTATTTAGTGTTGTATCTTGTGTAATAAAGAAAAATGATGTAAATAGATAGATAGATAGATAGATGGATGGATGGATAGATAGATAGATAGATAGATAGATAGATAGATAGATAGATAGATAGATAGATAGATAAAAAGCAATCTACAACTGCATGTTGAAAGCACAGGTATCTACCTCAATCTGAGAATCACCAACTGAAGGCATACACTAATAAAATTACTGCACTTGGAAGAAAAAATTCTTTGGGCATCTAGGCAAAAACAGCAAATGATATAAAGCAAAGAAAGTTAGATTATCGGGCCTCCCCGGTGGCGCAGCGGTTGAGCGCTGGGTTGCGAAGCAGCCCGCGGCCTCTGCAGCGCCAGTTCGATCCCCAGCTGCTCCCCGGCCACCGGAGGAGGGTCCCACATGGCGCGCAGACCTCTCCTGCCGCCCGCTGCTCCCCTCAGCAGTGTACTTCGATCCTTCTGCCTGCTCTGCTCCCCGCTCTGGCTCTGGTGAATTCTCTCACCCTCCAGCGCTTCTGACTGTACCCAGTGCATGTATAAACAAAACAAACAAACAAACAAATAAATAAATAAAACATGCCTCTATTTAAAAAAATTAAAAAAAAATTAAAAAAAAGTTAGATTATCATCAAACTTTGTCCACAAAGATTTTTGCCTAAAGAAAATGAGGTATTATATTTAAGATACTCAAGGGAAAAATATATATGAGTCAAGGACTTTATATCCCACCAAACCGACTAATAAATATAAAGGGGCAAAAGCAAACTGTTACTAACACACAAAAACACTTGAGTTTTTTATGTTGTTTCCATTTGGACTCTACCTGCAGAATCTACTAGGGAATGAGCTTGAAAACAATCAATGAAACCAGAGAAACACAGACTGGACAACAGTGTAAAAGCACTCACGTATCCCAAAGCTATCTACACCTTGGGTAGGTGTTTCTTCATTCGTTAGCCTGAGAATTTTAAAAGGTGGTTTCAGTCTTGAACATTATTTCAGAGAAATGTTCTAGTGTTATTCCTTTGAAAATATCCTCTCCTACATTTTCTCTTTATGAAGTACCTATTCATCAAGTTTACTCTCCTGTTATATCTTATTGCCTGTTTATTATATGTTTTGAGAGTTTAACTTCCTCATCCAACTGTATTGAAAGCTCTTATTTATCATATTTTATTTCTAAAAGCTCTTTCTTTTGGTTTTCTTTTTAATTAAATACTATTATATGGATGAATATCTTCTCTGATTTCTTTGAGGATATCATAAAGTTTCTTTCTGCTGTTTAAAATATGTGTTTTCACTGGAACAAAAACAGACACACACACCAATGGAAATGAACAGAAAACCCAGAAATAAAACCACACATATATGAACAACTAATCTTTGACAGAGGCACAAAGACTATGCAATGGAACAAGGACAGTTTGTTGAATAAATAGTGCAGGGAAACTGGACCAACACATGCAAAAGAATGAAATTAGACCACTACCTCACACAGTGCACAAAAACCAACTAAAAATGGATAAAAGAATTGAACATAAGACCAGAAATCATAAAATATAGAGAAAAAAAAGGTAAAACACTACAAGACATCCATCTCAGTAACATCATTAAAGATTCACTCCCAAAGCAAAGAAGGTGAAGGAAAAGATAAACAGCTGGGATTACATACAAAAAATCTTCTGTAGAGCAAAAGAGACATTAACCAAAACAAAGAGACACCCTACTGATTGGGAGAAAATTTTTGCACTCCATGCAACTGAAAAGGGACTGATCACAAAGATCTACAAAGAGCTGATGAGACTCAACAAAAACAAAGTAGGGGCCTCCCTGGTGGTGCAAAGGGTTAAGCACCGCACTACATCCACACCTTCTGCAGCATGAGTTTGATCCCCGGGCGGCCCGGGAGCTACCCACATTGTGAGGCAGACCTCTCCTGTCTCGCCCGCTTCTCCCCTCAGCAGTGTATTTCAGTTAGTCTGCCTGTTCTGTTTTCCACTTTGTCTCTGGTGAATCCTCTCACCCCCTGCATCTCTGGCCTGTACCCCAACTCTTGTATGCATATATAACTAAATCTTTAAAAAAAAAAAAACAACAACAACAAAGTAAACCATCCAGTCAAAAATGGGCAGAAGAGCTAAAAAGACACTTCTCCAGAGAGGAAATGTAATTGGCCAACAGGCATATGCAAAAAATGTTCAACATCACTTGTAATGAGGGAAATGCAAATCAAAACCACAATGAGATACCCCTTTACACCAGTGAGAATGGCACATAGTAAAAAAACAGGCAACAAAAAATGGCAAGGATGTGAAGAAAAAGGAATTCTCTCTACACTGCTGGATGGAGTGCAAACTTGCCTAACCACTATGGAAAGCTGTATGGCAGTTCCTCAGACTACTAAAACTGGAGCTACCATATTATCCACCAATTCCACTCTTAGGAATCGATCCAAGGAACACAAAAAACATTAATTCAAAAGGATCCCTGCACCCCTATGTTTATTGCAGCACTATTTACAATGGTAAGATATGGAAACTACCCAAATGCCACAAATAAATGACTGGATAAAGAAGATGTGGTATATATAAATAATGGAATACTATTCAGCAACCAAAACAGATATACTCATGTCATTCACAGCAACTTGGATGGAGCTGGATGGGATTATGCTCAGTGAGATAAACCAGAAGGAAAAAGAAAAATATCAGACAATTTCACGTATAGGAGGAATATAGGGGAACCAAATAAGGGATCAGGAAAAAATAAATAAATGAAATTAACAGGCAGCTATAAATCTGAGACATTCTGCAGGGGATAGGGGAGGGAGAGGGATCAAAACAGGGTGCGAAAAGCACATTACTATCACTATGGTGATGGTGCATAGATGAATTGGTGGTGGAAATTTTATGGAGACTACGCCTGAGAAGAGAAAGCAAATATTGTACAAAAATGAACAATGATGTAAAATATATAAATAAATAAATTTTAAAAAGTTAAAAGTTAATAAAATAAAATATGTATTTTCCTTGCAAGCTGGCCATAGATCTGAGCATACCATGGAGGTGTGGAAGGGAGAGGAGTAAAAAGAAGGGAGGGAAGAGCACGAGGGACTGTAATGACCACAGGTGCTATTGTGGTGGGAGAACTCTGGGGACTACACCTCAGGGGAGAAATCTAATACTATCCAAAAATTAACAATGATGTAAGAAAATAAATTGAAATTTAAAAAGTAAATAAAATAAAATTCGTATTTTCTCTCAGTTGCTTTTCTCTGTTTCAGTCTCTGAATTTCAAGATACTGACTTTCTTCCAATGTTTGGTGACCTTTGATTGTCCTTTCATATTGAATTGGAACTGACTAAAGTTCTGTGTACACAGACGGGTTTGACCACCGTAGGCCACCTGGGCAATGTCCCTGGTGATTTTAAGACACCTTAAAAAAACATTAGTCTGTGTAACTTTTTTTCCCAACTGGAGCATTCCTATTCCCTAGAGAACTATCTTGTGTTTTAGTTTGGAAGTTTTAACCTTAGTTGCTACCATTCTGGAAGATGGTGGCCAACAGTGGCATGGGTTGGGAACTCAGCTTGTCAATGGGCGGCATCTCACCTGTTCTACCTTCTGTACGTCCTGCCCCTGAGTCCCACCTTCCATTCTTCTTAGTGTCCTCAACTCTGGACCTTCTCTAATTCAATTTCTCCAGATTAAAAACCTCTCTGGTGTCCTGCAGAGGCTGGAAGAAAGATTATTGCCAACTATGAAACATGGGCAAGATAACTGGAATCTGTTTTACATACAGATTTTCAACTAATCATTCATTTCAGTCTCATCATGTATTCTTACCTTCTAATGCTCTTGGTGCCTCCAGTAACAAACCTTGCCTGTTTTGTTTTGTCTTTTAGTGGATGCCTGAACACAAGGTGGTGGTCTTTGTGTACATTGTGAGGGATATCTGTGATTTTCCTTTCTGTGGTTTAATGGGAAATGGATGCAGATTTTTTGTCATCCTGTTATATGGGCATGTGAGTTTACAACTTTTTCTGTTACTCCCCCCTCTGTTTACTGTTTTCCAAATATTTTCTGACATCACTAGTCCATTTTCTCTGTTTATCTTTGTTCTTATAAAATTATACACCCCAAATTTAGATTTGGTCACTTTAGTTGTGCCTTAGGAGAAGCAACTATAAACAAACCTGTTCAATGAATGCTTAAAAGAAAGTCCTCCTTTCTAGTTCCTTTTTTTAAAAAAAAGATTTATTTATTTATTTATGCATACAAGAGCTGGGGTACTGGACAGAGATGCTGGGGGTGAGAGGATTCACCAGAGACAGAGTGGGGAACAGAACAAGCAGACTGATTGAAATACAGTGCTGAGGGGAGCAGTGGGCGAGACAGGAGGGGCCTGCCTCCCCATGTGGGTTGCTCCTTGGCCGTCTGGGGATCGAACTCATGCTACAGAGGCTGTGGATTGCTTCACGGTGCGGTGCTTAATCCCTTGCGCCACTAGGGAGGACCCCCTGTCTAGTTCTTGAATAAAAGTGTTGTATTACTTTCTGTAATAGTATCTTCAGAAATGGTGCTCCCTCTCTGCAGAAGGCTCCTTCTCCTTTCATTCACCTGACATTGTGGAGTGAATTTTATGTCCCTAAAATATATGTCCAAGTCAGTATCTGTGAATGTTACCTTATTTGAAAAAAAGATCTTTGCAACTGTAATTAAATTAAAAATCTTGAGGTGAGATCATCATGGAATTAGGGTGGGCCCTAACTAAAATGATTGCTGTTCTTCTAAGAGAAAGGAAAGGGAGATTTGAAACAGACACAGAGAAGACCCAGCTGGGAAGAAATGGTGAGAAGATGAAAGCAGAGATTTGAGTGATGCCACCACAAGTCAAGGAACTCCATCCAGGACCCACTAGAAACTGAAATAAGCAAGGAAGCACACTTTCTTTGAGCCTTCATATTGATTTCAGAATTCTGGCCTCCAGAATTGTAAGAGACTAAATTTTTGATGTTTTAAATATCCAAATTATTGTAGCAATTCTAAGAAACTAGTACACTTGGATAATTTCAACTCACTCTGCAAATCTCTGCATAAATGTAACACTAATATAGGTCCCCAAAATTAGTTTTTTCTAATGTACAAACTCATTACTTGCCTTTCTAGTATTATTACTATTTTTATTGTATAATTATTTATGTACTTGTTTTGTATCTATTGCTCCTAAGGTATATCTCAGTCTGGTTTATTCTTTTATCTTCAGCCCCTGACACAGTGGGTTTGTGTATAGTAGATGCTCAATTCATTCATTCATTTATTCTTTCATTCATTCTTTCATTCATTATTTTAGAATATCTTCATTTTTTCCAATTCTACCCATTCTTCTTTTCTTTTTAAAAAAATATTTATTTATTTATGCATACAAGAACTGGGGTGTAGGCCAGAGGTGAGGGGGGTAAGAGGATTCACCAGAGACAGAATGGGGGCAGATCAGGCAGATCTACTGAAATACACTGCTGAGAGCAGCGGGCAAGACAGAAGAGGTCTGCTGCACCATGTGGGTTAGCTCCCTGGCCAGGGATCAAACTCATTCTGCAGTGGCTGGTGATAGCAGTGTCTTTAACCCCTGCGCCACCAGGGAGGTCCCCAATTCTACCCATTCTTGAGAAAATGAAAAAGGTCAAACTTCCTTGCCTCAGATGTTCACAAAAACTGATATTTAATTTGTACTCCAGGACTATCCACAAGAGCCTTCAGAGGATAGGTGGTAGGCACAATTCTAAGAACCAACACCCAGATGTAATCCCATCCCCTGTAGTGTATGCAAATCCTGTAAGTATAGTGGAATATCACTCCTGTGACATATTGCATTATAAGGCAGAGGTGAAGGGGTTTTGAAGATATAATCAAGGAGTCAAATCAGTTGACTTTGAGTTAAATAATAAGGGATTTCTGAGGTGGGCCTAATCTAATCAGATGGGCCTTTCAAGAAGTTAGGCCTTTATCTTGTAATCAAAGAGATGCTTTCCTGCTGCTCTTGATGAGGGAAATCCCGTGAGTCTGACAGTCCCAAGGAAATAAATTCTGCCAACAGCTACATGAGCTTAAAAGAGACCCTCCAGCCTAGATGAGAACTCAGCCCCTTCCAACACTTTGATTATAGCCTAAGAGAACCTAAGCAGAATGCCCAGTTGCTCCATGCCTTGATTTTTGACTCACAGAAACAGTGAGATAAGTGTTTGTTCAAAGTCCCTGAGGTTGTGGTAGTTTGTTAAAGAGCAATAAGAAATTAACACCTCATTTCTCTACTCTGCCTAGGTTTTTTCTTTTCTCAGTTCTGCTTTCCTCAATCCCTTACCACTTTCTTCTGAGAGCACTTGAACATATCACTTGCTCATGAATTCTTGACACCGGGTCTCCTTCTGGGAGCTCCAATATGTGATACTCATCTTCCTTCTCAAGTACATCTTCAACCTCTGCTTAAAAATTGCCTCTAATTTTCCTCTCTCCGTTCCCTTAATTTTATTTTTGCCATCAAATACTCCCTTCTTGAAAAATGTAGCTTCAAAAACACAGCTATGGTCCCTTCCTGCCTCATTTGGAATGTGCATAATTGAAGAACTTGATAATGAAGGACACTATTCTATTCCTCTTTCTCAGCAGTAAGGCTGAATCAATAAAACAGGCCCATCTAGTCTGTTCCATGGGAGTGCAGGCAGAGCTCCATTGCATAAGACTATGAAATGTAGAAGATAAACATTAGGAGGGTGTCCATGGATATTTTCAGCTTGGGCTATATTAATATATATCTAAAATCTAAAATGGGACATCAAATTAGTGACACTATGCCTAAATCAGAATTCAAGGAACTGAGCATTTTTTTTTAATGTATAATCAGAATAACTGAGTAAAAAAAGGAAGTAATATGAATGGATTAAATTTTTAGGAGAAAGCAGTGCCTCAAACTGGTTTTCACACATTCCAAAAACATCATTTATGGGTGAGTTTGACTCATTAAAAGGAACCAGAATGTGGTAAAAAATAAGATTTGGTTCTTTCCCACTTTCTAGTCCATTTTCCCATTCAACACAGGAATTCCCTCAATTCCATCCCTCATCAATCTTCAGACTACTCTAATTCAGCTAGCACTTAAGCGATAGAGAATTTGTTTTTAAATGACTCTCATTGACAGAACCTTCTTTTCCATGGTGAATTTTTTATATGACTAGCATTTGGTCCTAGTTCAAATATAGAGCAAGCACCTAGGAGCTTACGTTTTTTATTAGAATATAAGTGCCTGACATTAAGCTTTTTGATTGCTAAGACATCCACTTTAAAGACACTTATCTCAAATAAACTCATTGCCAGCTACATGATTCAGGGCAACTGCCACTAAAGTTTCCTTTAGAGACCCCTCTTTGACTTAGATGACTAACCATTTTACTACTTGTATTCCCTTCCCCAAAACCTTGGGCATCCCACCTTCTATCTCAATAAAAGAAGAATGCCAAGCCCATGCTCACTCTCTCATGACCTGTGATCTTGTTGTGTGGCCCCAGGAATGCTATATAAATAAATAATAAACCTTATTTTTCCCAAATTTCCCTGGTGGTCCTTATAGAAGTACATCTTGCAATCATAACAAGAACCACAAGGGTAGGTACAGTCACCACATTGACTCTGAAAGGGGCAATGTCTAAGGGAGTACACCTCAGGCTGAGGTGAATGCTTCCAAGCATTTCTTCCCCAAGGCATCATCATCAGTAAATTGAAGAGAGATGTGGATGTCTATGCGAAACCGAGTCTACCTCTAATCTTCACTTCCAACACACAAACATAACTCACCTACACTCACTGCTTCAAAATATAGGCTGTCAGTCTGATGTGTTTATTGAGGATCTCTACCTGCATGCAGCTTCCCCACTAGAAATAAAGCTTGGTCCTGAATTCCAGCCTGGTAGACTACAACCCAGATTCCCTTCATCAAGTTTATTCTATCTGAGTCCCTCCAAGACTCTTGGTATTCCTTCCAACTTTTACTGGAACTTGGCTGCCTCAGGAGCGGGAGCTTGCAGTAGCAGCAGTGTTCTCTCACGCTGCTGCTCGACCTCAAGTCAGTTGTGGCAGTTGCTCCTCAGAGCCTAGCAACTGCCCTTTTATGTCAGTGGTGACAGTTGCTCATCAGAGCCCAGCAACCACCCTTTTGCTTCCCGGATCATGGGGTGGGCCAATCAGGTCTGAGCTATTAGCAGATTGGTGCCAAATGGTCCAATCAGACTTGTGAGCATGACACCCTGAAAGAGGATATAAGGCAGGGTAAGAGGAGAAAAAAAACAGACTGTTCCATCCTCCAAAGACAGAAGGGGAAGACTCTGGTCCTGGCTCCAAAGAAAGAAGAAAGAAGGAGGACCAGAAGCTAAAGAAGAAAGAAGAAAAGAAGCATCCAGCAGTTGACCTCTGTCAGAGACTGGGTCTTGGGTCCTGTCTCTGACATTGCCAGGAACACCGAAGGCTCCAGGACTATTGTCACAAAGAGCTGTTAATACTTGGTGTCTCTGATACCACCTCAGGGGGACCAATAGAGACCATCACTACTGGCCAGTCTCTGTTGACAGGTGACCAGTATTCTGCCGGTGGGTCTGGTACACACTATCTGGGTAAGATATCCAGCCACTTGTGGCTACAGCAAGCTCTTTATTTATCCTGTTTGAAAATAAACCCCATGGAGCCTGAGGTCTCTCGCAATTGTGCACGCAGGTGAGAACCCACAGACAGTGTCTGACAAAGGACAGGGCTATAGCCTTTGGTTGGCTATAGCCTATAAGCCCTATTGTATTGGTATTGTATTTCTGTAGCACTTGGTTTTATTTTTGGCCTTTTGGGGCTTTTTACCAACTGTCTTACAGAACCTGGGCAGGAGAGTGGTCATTTCAGCCTATCCCGGTATCCCAGTCTCCTAACTCTACCACCCCTGTTTCACAATGATTCTACTCTTGAGACTTCCTGACATGGTCCTGGAAATCCACCTAATGCTAAGAATCACATCTGTTTAGAAACTTTGCTCAAAGTTCTCTGTCCATTGTTCTCAGAATCAAATTTCTCCTCCTGGAAAGTAAGCTGACCTATACCGGGCTTTACTGATTGACTACACACAACTTTTCTTCAGGGGGAGCTAATGCGTTGTCAAATTCTGGTCTTGGTTCTCTGATGTTACTTATTTGAATGTCCCAGCATGCCATGCAACTCTGGTTGTGAATTATGACATATGACTGAAAGAATGTTAGAACTTAAAGGAATCTTAAAGATCATCTTGTACAGTACTTCTCAAATTTTTCTCTGAACCACACATCTGAAGGAAAAACACAAACAATAGCAGTGAATGCCTTCTTTCTACAGACAAAAAAGAAACTCAGAGGCTAAGTGCCCTGCCAAAGACTTTACGGCAAGTTATGATTAAGAATTACCTAACATATGGTATAAATTTTTACATATAATTAAATTCACATTCATTTGGATCTTTTTCTGTTAACTTGGGTTTATTGCCAACCTATGAGAATTTTAAGGAACAATGTACACATGGTAGAAATTAACTTAAAAATCATCTATTGACCTATATCAGTGTTCTTGTTAGGTATTGAAACAATAATATTAAATAATTTTTTATTATTTTTCCAGTTTTGTTGAGATATAACTGACATTGTATACATTTAAGGTGTGAAATAATATTATTTGATGTACATATATATTGTGTAATTTTATCACAATGAAGTTAATACATCTTTTACTTCACACAATTACCATTTTGTTTTATAGTAAGAGAGAATTCTTTACTTAGGTTTACAAAAACAAGTTATCAACTCTACTTGAATAGAAATTGTAGTCTTGATGGACTGACATCATTTTTCAGATGACTAAAGTTAATATGGAAAGTCTGATGAAGAAGATAACATTATGCATGGAAACCAAGGTCAATGTGGTTCCAAGCCAGAATGATGAGTTGTACTTGTCATTTCAAAGAACAAAATCATGACATTATAGTAAATTTTCCTCATTTTCTTATTTTAACAGCATGAGATTTTTAATAAATGCTTAGCAATACAAAAAAAAAGATATGATTGAGAAAGAACAAGATTGACTATAAAAGATAGTGATGAGACTGAATGTGAATAGAATTCCTCAGAAAAAGACAACAGGGCATCTCAAGCTGAATAAAGAGTTCTAAAGAAAGATGCTTAGCGCACTGTATTAGTACGGTAGAGCTAGCTTTAATAGTAGATTACAGACTGGGTGACTTAGAAACAGAAATTTATTTTTCACAATTCCGGAGACCGGAAGTCCAAGATCAAGGTGTCAGCAAGGCTGGTTTCTGTGGCGATCTCTCTTCCTGGCTTGTAGACAACTGTGGTGGAATTTTATGGGTACTATACCTGAGAGGACAGATCACCAAATATTGTACAAAATGAACAATGATGTGTGTGTGTGTGTGTACTGGGAATGTCATATATACCATGATGACTGTAGCTAATACTGCTATATGATTTATATCCTAGAAAGTAATTAGGAGAGTAGCTTCTAAGAATTCTCATCACAAGGAGAACAAGACATTTTTTTCTTTCTTTTTTTATCTATCTGGGATGATGAATGTTAACTAAACTTTTGTAGCAATCAATTAATAATATATGTAAGTTAAGTTATTATGCTGTATATACCTGAAACTTATACAGTGCTGCGCATCAATTGTCTATCAGTAAAACTATGAGGAAAAGAAATTATTTTCAACTGTTCTACGGTTAGCATTATTTACAGAGGTAAAATTATAATTGGAGGGCCTCCCCTCGTGGCGCAGGTGGTTGAACGCAGTGCTGTGAAGCTGTCTGCAGCCTCTGCAGCGCGGGTTCCATCCCTGGCCAGGGAGCTACCCACATGGTGCAGCAGAGCTCTTCTTCTCGCCTGCTGCTCCCATCAGCAGTGTATTTCAGTCAGTCTGCCTTTCTGTTCCCCACTCTGTCTCTGGTGAATCCTCTCACCCTCCCACACATCTGGTCTGTACCCTGGTTCTTGCATGCATGAATAAATAAATCTTTGAAAAAAATAAAAAATTATAAAACTTTTAATTGGAGAATTGGGTTTTGATGTTAGGGCAAATTATGCCTAATAACCCTCCTCCCTGACATTAACTCCCTACCCTAAACTAGGAGATATTTCCTCATTAGATCTGATCTTTGGGAGATGACATTTAAGGTATTCTAATGCAAAAATATTGGATTTGATATCACACATCTACTGTTTTATAGTAGATACTTTTCCTGAGTTACAGTGGGTAGCATTCTTCTATCTTGTTCTATGTTCCTAACTCAATCTTAGTCACCCTTCCAGGTAGCAATCTTTTTAGGATTGGAGACTGGAATTATTTTCAAAAGACCATTCTCTGCATATTTTTGAAAATTTCACATTTCTAGAAATAGAAAAGTGCAAAAGAAGAGTCATTCTGAAGAGAAAGAAGCCAGTAAGAATCAAATTACAATACTTCTTCAGGTGAAAATGAGAAACACTTACTTTATGACTAGACATAACGAAAGGTATGAAAGATTCTTTGGGGATACTTAGTAATGGGCTTTTCAGACAGGGTGAAATTGCATAAAGTTTACACAATAATATTGTCAATAAAGAATTCCACAAAATGGGCCTCCCCAGTGGCGCAGCGGTTGAGCGCTGGGTTGCGAAGCTGCCCGCAGCCTCTGCAGCGCCGGTTCGATCCCCAGCTGCTCCCCGGCCACTGGAGGAGGGTCCCACATGGCACGCAGACCTCTCCTGCCGCCCGCTGCTCCCCTCAGCAGTGTACTTCGGTCCTTCTGCCTGCTCTGCTCCCCGCTCTGGCTCTGGTGAATTCTCTCACCCTCCCGCGCTTCTGACTGTACCCAGTGCATGTATAAACAAACAAACAAACAAATAAATAAATAAATAATACATGCCTCTTTAAATAAATAAACAAACAAATAAATAAAAGAATTCCACAAAGTAGAAATCTCTGACCAAAATTAAAATATAAGAGTTACCAATGAAAATAATTTTTCACAAAAGCAAATGCCTGGGCATATTAAGTGATTCCTCCAAACAACACTAAGATAAAGGATAAATTAAAGCTAAAATTATATAGTAATACTGAAAAAAACTGAAATTACAGATAATTTAGATTATAGCAACAATCTCACAGCATCAAAACTTTTGGATATGTAGCTATATTCAGAAAAAAGGTCAATGCCATACATATGTATATAAATAAGAAATACTGATCAATTGTGCATTTATCTAAAGAAACAAAGTAGGATAAGGAATGTTCTAAGTATTACACCAAAGTAAAAAATACAAAACAAAACATGGAGGTAAGTTTTGACAGGGTGGACCACAAAATTTATTTTTAAACTTCTTGAGAAAAATATGCCATTAATATAAATAAAAAATGACAAACTGGAAAAAATGAAACATATGGAAGAAATATAATTTCAATAACAGATAAAAGTATCTTTTAAATTAATAAAAGCGAACAAAAACTTCAATAGAAAAAATGTATGGGGATTAAATAATCAAAAAAAATTTAATCGGGCCTTCCTGGTGGCGCAAGGGGCTGAGCACAGCACTATGAAGCAGTCACAGCCTCTGCAGCACGAGTTCGACCCCTGGCCAGTCAGGGAGCAACCCTCATGGCGCAGTAGACCTCTCCTGTCTCCCTGATGTTCCCCTCAGCGATGCATTTCAGTAGATTCATCTGCTCTGCTCCCCACTCTGTCTCTGGTGAATCCTCTGGCCTGTACCCCAGCTCTTGTGTGCATAAATAAATAAATCTTAAAAAAAAAAAACCTCTTTAAAAAAATTAAAAAATAATTTTAATCCATGAAGCTAAGAAAAATGGAAGGAGAGATTTTGTGCAGAGCTAGTATGGAAATGAGGAAATAGGTATTGTCATCTGTTAATAGAAATGTAAACTGGGCAATTGAGAGAGTAAAGGGGGTCTTAAAAATTACAAATATTTATTGCATTTGGCTTATCTGAGATTTATGAGAATGATTTGACATTAGAAAATGTCTTCATAGTATACATTATTAATATATTAAAGAGAAGCAAAATGTTGATCTCAACAGGTGGGAAAATATTTAGATAAAATTCAAAATGCTGTTCTCATTTAAAAATTTACTGAATTAAGAATATAAACAACACTTTAAAAAACCCTAAGTTTTGACATGGAAAATGTTCAGAATACATTGTTACGTATGGTTGGAAAACTGAATATAAAGTATGTTTCTATAGATCAGGGTTTCTCAAGTCAACGGTGTTGACATTTTGGGCCAGATATTTCTTTGTTGTGGGATGCTATACTGTGCCTTGTGGGGTGTTTGGCACCATTTCTCACTCCAATGCATAAAATGCTATTAGTATTACCAATAATATTCTTCTCACCTAGTTATGACACCAAAAAATGCCTATAGACATTTCCAGATGTTCCCGAGACAGTAAAATACCCTAAATTGAGAATCATTCAGATAGATGTAGGGATCAGTATGGCCTTACCTACATCAAAGTCTTAACAATGGTGTTCTCTGTGATATTAGATTACAGAGCTTGACCTATATGTTATTTAAATATATATATGCGGGCCTCCCTGGTGGTGCAAGGGGTTGAGATGCAACCTATGAAGCTGTCCGCAGCCTTTGCAGCATGAGTTCGATCCTCAGTCGGCCGGGGAGCGGCCCACATGCCGCAGCAGACCTTTCCTGTCTCACCCACTGCTCCCCTCAGCAGTGTATTTCAGTCAGTCTGCCTGTTCTATTCCCCTCTCTGTCTCTGGTGAATCCTCTCACCCTCCTGTACCTCTGGCCTGTATCCCTGTTCTTGTATGCATAAATAAATAAATCTTAAAAAAAGAAATATGTATATGTGTTTATGTGTGTGAGAGAGCAGGCGAGAGCAGCAAGATGGTGGCTGAGTGAAGACACTGGGATCACCTCCTCCATATACTCACAGCTAGATTGCAACAGAACAAAGTATGTTCTGAAGGAAAAACAACCATTACAGTATACACTAGGAGCAACATTCAGCAGAGAGGGCCCCAGCAAGCAGTGGTACCAAGTCAAGGGAGTAACCTAGGGAGTGAGGTGAGCCCCAGACAGGTCCCAACAAGCCTCACAACAGAACTGGCCCGCAGCCCTGAGGCAGTAGGCCCTGGTAGACCCCACTGAGCCCAAGCACAGGACCTGGAAGCAACCCCATGAAAGCAGGTTCACACTTAACTCTCCTCTCTTCCTTCTTAGGTATAATTTATGATCCATTTTTCAGTAACTTATGACTTAGATTAGGGATTGGAGAATCAATCAATAAAATAAAATATTTATTGTGTACCAAGCAATATTCAGAACTTTGGATAACAAGAACGTTCAACTAACAGCAGCAGTAGAGTAGGCCTCTTTCTAAAATTTGAAAAACAAATCTTATTTTTTTTTCTTTTTCTTCTCTTTTTCTTCTTTTTTTTCTTTTTCTTATTGAAAAAGAAATCTGTGCTAAAACTTTAATTGATCTTTTGTTTAACTTTATCATAGTTTTGTAAGAGGATAACATACCTTAAAATAAGAAATTTAACTTTGTCAAACTTCTCTGAAGAGGAAATGCAAATGGCCAACAGGCATATGAAAAAATGTTCAACATCACTTGTCATCAGGGAAATGCAAATCAAAACTACCATGAGATACCATCTTACACCAGTGAGAATGGCACATATTAAAAAAACTAGCAACAACAAATGTTGGCGAGGGTGTGGAGAAAAAGGAACTCTTTGCACTGTTGGTGGGAGTGCAAACTGGTCCAACCACTATGGAGAGCTGTGTGGAGATTTCTGGACCTACTAAACATAGAGCTTCCATATGATCCAGCAATTCCACTCCTAGGTATTTACCCAAAGGACACAGAAACATCAATTCCAAAGAACACCTGCACCCCTATGTTTATAGCAGCACTATTTACAACAGCTAAGCTTTGGAAACAGCCCAAATGCCCAAAAATAGATGACTGGATCAAGAAGATGTGGTACATATATACCATGGAATATTACTCAGCATTCAAAAAAGATAAACACATGCAATTTGCAGCAACATGGATGGCCCTGGAAGGGATCATGCTCAGCGAAATAAGCCAGAAAGAAAAAGAAAAATACCGGATGGTCTCACTCATAGCAGGAATCTAGAAAACTTAAATAAGGGACCAGGAAAATGAATAACTATAAAAAGTGAAAATCAAAATCAACAAAAATCTATGAACCAGAGACACTTTTGGGGGGTGGGTGGAGGGAGGGGAGGGATTGGGGTCAAAATGGGGGGGGTTGAAATTGTATGGGGAATATAAAAATAAAATGTATTATTAAATAAATAAATAAATAAATCTTTAAAAAAAAAGAAATTTAACTTTGTCTATTTAACTGATACAATGCATACACTTTAACATTAACTCTTCTAAACTATACATTTCAGTGGCTTTTAGTATATTCACTATGTTGTACAACCAATATCACTATCTAATTCCAAAACATTTTTCATTATTCCAAAAAGAAACCCATATCCACTAGGAGTCACTTCTCATTCCCCTCATTCCTCAACCCCTGGCCATCACCAGGCTACCTTTTGTATCTATGAATGATGCCTATTCTGGACATTTCACATGACTAAACCACACAATCTATGACCTTTGTGTACATAGCTTCTTTCACTTGATATGATGTTTTTCTGGCTCAAACACGTGGCATAAATCACAACATAACTCCTTGTATTTTATTGCTTGGATATACTACATTCAATGTATACATTTATCAGTTGGTGGATATTTGAGTTGTTTCTACCTTTTTGCTATTAAGAATAATGTTGCTACACACATTTTTGTTCAAGTCCTTGTGCAGACATGTTTTCACTTTTCTTTTGTATATATGTAGAGTAAAATTGCTAGATCATATGGTAACTCTAAGCAGTAAATCTCCACTTAATTTTTTAGATAGGTTCTTGGAAATTGCAACATTACGTGAAACCACAATAACAAAACCAGCTTTACCATAGGCTAATTAATAGAAATAAGAGTTAAGATCCTGTGGCATATTCCTAGTCACAAACACATCACCACACTTCTAAATTAAGACCCAAAACACGCCTAGTAGTAAACAATCATTGTATTGTATTGTATTGTATTGTATTGTATTATACTGTACTGTGCTATATACTGTATACTGTATTATATTGTATTCATTTTCCAACCTGCTTAAAGGTTATGGGTGGCCGGGATCTATTCCAGCAAATTAGAGTGCAAGGCAGAAGCCCACCCTGGACAGGACATCCTTCCATCATAGTGCACATCATACACACACACACACACACACTCACTCACTCACTGGGACACAATTGAGACAAGCAATAATCCTCATGTGCACATCTTTGGGATGTGAAAAGAAACCAGAATACTTGGGAAAAACCCACAGACATCAGAGAACATGAAAACTCTACCCCAAAAGTGACCCTGAGCAAGAATTGATTTCCCCCCTCACTTAGCATTATAACGAAACATTTAACTGAAAAATTGAGTCAAACCTTTTTTCCACAGCACCTGTACCATTTTACATTTCCACAAGCAATATATGAAGGTTCTAACTTCTCCACATCCTCACCAGTCATTTTCATTTTTTTTTTAAACTAAGAAATTCATCTTTCTACCTGCTGGATATAAATTTAAGATGAAATCTGGAGCTGCGATCTTGAAAATGTACTGCGGATATATACCACATTGCTCAGAAAGACAGGATTTAGAAATAACATAAGTTTGTTTGAATCTTCAAATTGACTTTTGAATTACAGGACTGAATTTGAACCCTACATACTCTGTGACTAGAGGTAAGTTGTTAAACTCTGAACCTTGATTTTACTCCCCAAATATGATAATTCACATTATCAGAATCAAAGTCAAGATTTTGGGTGCTGAATCTTAAAGTTTTTAGGATCCATGTCTAAGAAAAATAATTAAAAGTTATGAATACAAAATGAAGTATGAATAAGAATACAAAGTAAAAAATTTAAACAGTTAATACCACAGTCAATAGTTAAATGCCACAACATTACAAAATCCAGGAGAAAAACACAATATTTTATTATTACTTGCTATATATCTAATACATTCTCCTCTCCATGTTTAAGGCTCCGTTTATTCCCAATGTCTCTTTGTGTGATATAAAAGTTGTGTTAACATTTCCTATAGAAATAATAGGAAAATAATTTAGTCTTCTAGCTTAGTTAACTAATTTTTTATTTTATTACTGACACTTCGAATATAAAATATGTGTGAATTCATACACATACTTGCTGTTTGAAACCATATTATAGGTTGTGCCCTACAAACACAGGAATTCTGATAAATATTGGTGCTGGGCACAATGAGACTAATTTAATTCATGATATAACTTCTCAGCATATATACTATATTCAGAAGTGTTTGTGAAACACAAAAATATATCCTATAAACTCAAACCAAATGTACCCCCCCCAGCAATTCGTTATTCCCACAGCTACATCCTGAAAATGCTCACAGTCATTTCACTACTGTCCCAAATGAAATAAGGAAAATGAAGTTGAATCAATGATTTGGGCCAATTGCGAAATATCTTCCTTTTGCAAATTTTAAACAAAACATGGCTATTAAAAAAAAAAACATATGGCTATTTATTTTTATGCATACAACAACCGGGGTACAGGCCAGAGATGCAGGGGGTGAGAGGATTCACCAGAGACAGAGTGGGGAACAGAACAGGCAGACTGACTGAAATACACTGCTGAGGGGAGCAGTGGGAAAGGCAGGAGAGGTCTGCTTCACCATGTGGGTTGCTCCCTGGCCAGCCAGGGATTGCACTTGTGCTGTGGAGGCTGTGGATTGCTTCACAGTGCAGTGCTTAACCCCTTGCACCACCAGGGAGGGCCTTGATTGAGATTTTCAATAGAACAAGAATTGTTCAGGATGTATGAACTTTTCCTGCAGATTGACTGATCTTGACTCTGCTTGTATTGGCATAGCATGGGGTGACGTGGGGATGGGAGTTTGAATTTGAGAACTGCATTCCAGATTTGGAGCTAAAGATTTTTCAGGTTCAGCACATAGCTTTGCACAGCCCTAATGCATGGATTGTTCTGCACAGCTGCCCTCTACTGGATGCAATGGCAATTTGCCCAAATTCATTGAAACTAATTTACTCAAGTATTCATTTACATTTGAACAAATATGACTATCTCAGTTATTGCACTGAGCTACTGTGATACAGACATTGTCTCCCCTTCATGTAAGAAGAAAATTGGAGGAACGTCCTAAAAAGATTAATGATCACAATACAATGTTAAGAGCTGTAATAGGAGTCAACACAGATACTATTAAGCTTTAAAGATAATATCGTTGATGGAGGACGAGAGTGAAAAAACTGGAAAGGAAGTGCCACAAGACCAGAATCTGACACACACAAGGAGGTAGAGGTAGAGGGGATTAACATGACCATTAACCCAGCAATAGAAACCAAGACCCTTAGGCCCCAGTGCCTTATCACAAGGCATAAGACCCAGGCAGGATGAAACTGCTATAGGGAGTGGAGCACAGACCTGAGGGTAAACATATGGAGATTGGGCCCATCCTGGAATCTCTGATCCCCTTCTAGTTTTGCCTAGTTATCCAAAATCAGTAACGAACAGACCACTCCACAAAGGAGTGAGCCCCTCCCAAAAAGAAAAGGGCTATATCTGTGCAGTCTCTGCACTGACGTGGGGCAGCAATTCTTCTGCCCGCCTGTGACTACGCAAGTGCTTCTTTTCACCAACTCTCTCCCTCTGCAGGGCAGTGGCTTCCTGCCTGCCCAAGACCTGTACCATGCCAGGATTTCTCTTCACTGACCTCCCTCGGAGGCAGCTCTCCTCAAGGCTGCCTGCCTGCAACCATGCAGGCCCCTTTTAGCAAACCTGTCCTTTTTGGGGTAGCTCTTCCTGCCCGCCTGTGTCTATGCAAGTGTCTTTTACTGCTTTATACTTCCCTAATAAACCTGTTCTTTCAATATAATGTCTCTATCTCATGGAGAATCTCACCTGGGAAACACCTCATGCAGCAGAAACAGGAGCTCTGGTGAAACCTTTCCCAGGGTGAACCCAAGGACCCCACACTCCAAACCCACTGACTCCAAAAACGACATAATTTATAATTTACATTAGCTTATTAATTGGTATAATCTCTACTTGAGATTTCATATGACAAAATTATCTGGAAACCCTGTAATTTTACCTTGAAGTTGGGGTTTCTCTTTAAAGAGGTAAGATTGGTTTACAAAACTGTACATGATTTAAGGGAGTAGATATAGGTTACCATCCCATTCCCTGCTGCTTATATTAAATTCAACTTGAACTGAACATCCTGTATTTTTATTTGATTATTTTTTGTGAAATCTGGCATCCTTACTTGAAGGCTACTCTCACTCTTCCCCCAACATAATTTGTCCAAAAACTCCAGTGACTCTGTAAGTGCAAAGGGTCAGTTTTGTTTTGGAAAGACTATTTGGAAATAGAACTGAAGAGCTAGTGGAATGCTCTTTTATGCATCTAATGCATCTGTCATGGCCACTGCCACTCTTGTCACCCCATTTTACCACTGAAACAGTCTTACTTCTCACCCCTGCTTATGTTTGTACCAGAGCCATTGATGATCTAACTGCTAGCAGAGGCCAGAGAGATTCTTCAAGCAGAAAGAGTCTCTTTCCCCAATCTCACATTCCAAACTTATGCTCCAAAGGTTATGGGTTACCCACACTGGAGTGACTAGCTCAGGAAGATCACCTAGACTCAGCCCAGGCTGATCCTTATCACTACACTTTCACTACCTTCAGAGTATGTTCATTTTGAGGGATTCTTCAAGTACATATCTTGCCACCATATCCCAATGGCAACCATTTCAGTTCATCACAGAGTGTTGATCCTAAAGTAGGTCAAACTCACTCTTTTTACTCTTGTGAAGCTCATTGGTTCTGGAGCAAATTTGCACATTTTCTTCTCAATCTCAAGGTTTTCACACCCAGAGGGTATCTGGAGATACAGTTATTTTTAAATCTCAGAAAAGTTACTACCATGGGGATTTGGGTACATATTTGCCTTCCAATTGCATAACTACTTATGAGATTCTTTCTAGATCACTTACTGTACAAAGAATCTACTAGAAACTTTTAAAAGGCTGCTTTCTTTCTGGTAAATTAATAATTAACTAATCACTCAGCAAAGAATGCCATTTATCTGACAATAGCATTTGTTGAGTAACCTTTTCATGTGCCTGGCTTTGTCTTGGAACTACAGTAATTAGCTTTAAAAATGTCAAAGGCTTGAACTTACGTAAGCTATAGCATTGTTAGGTGCTTAAAACTGAAAAATATGTTATCTACATTTTTGGAATTTGGCAAGAAAATTACTTTTTCTTTTCAAACTTGTTCTTAATGTAGTACAGTGGAAAAAGAAGTGGTTTTAAAGCCAAAACTCTTAGATTTGAATTTTTATTAGCTAATATAAGCAAATGGCACAGTGTCTTGTAACAAATATAAGGTGGTATAGTCCCTCCAAAAATATACTGAAGGGGCCTCCCCTGGTGGCAGAGAGGTTGAGCGCTGGGCTGCAAAGCTGCCCACAGCCTCTGCAGCGCCAGTTCCATCCCTGGCCACCAGGTGAGTGTCCCACATGGTGCGCAGAGCTCTCCTGCTGGCCGGCTGCTCCCCTCAGCAGTGTAGTTCATCGGTCTGCCTGTTCTGTTCCCCGCTCTGGCTTTGGTGAATTCTCTCATCCTCCCGCGCTTCTGACTGTACCCAGTGCTTGTATAAATAAATAAATAAATCTTTAAAAAAAAATTTACTGAAACCTTAAAGTGCTAGAAAATAGTCAATAGAAAATCAATTTGATCTAATTTTACAAAGCATTATAAGCTAATTTTATCTTGTTTCTACAGAGAAAAGAGAGAAAGAGTTTGAGGCACTTTTTGAAAGCAAAGGGAATACAATGGGTAGTGGGAAAATGTAGGTATAAACACCAGTTACAAACATGTAGCTAGTTACAATGATTATTGTAGTTATCATGAGATTCCCTCCTTATGTTGTATTGACAATGTTGATATATTTGTATATATATAAAATATCTTTGTTTTCTTCCCTCTCTTACTCTCTTATCAAGTAACAGAAGACACATTATCTTTATATCACAGTATAAAAGTATTGCTTATTTTACATCATAGTATTTAAGGAGATCAAGGAGACTTAAGCACATCAAGGAGAAGAGTAAACATCACTCAAAGACTTTACCTCCTCTTCTAGGGAAGGGATTCATGCATATTCAATTGTATGCAGAATAATTGTTTCATGAGAGTGGAATTATGACCTTGTTAATTGTTATTCGAGATTAAGTGTGTTTTATGGAGCTGTGTATTGGTACTAGCTTGACAAGCTGTATTGCATTAATTAAAGAATATGCAGATTGTTACCTACAAAATGAGAAGGCAGGCGCCACCCCTATACCCCTACAGATTAAGACCTTCAGTATCTAAGTAAAAACTTCAGGGTCATTTTGATTGAAGACACAAATTCAATTCACTCATACAAAGGAAGTAGAGTCACAAGATTTGTTATAGATCCCAAGACTGGGGCAAAGGAGTGAGGGGAAGCAGGCACTCAGGGAGACCAGTAAAAGTAGTCCTTTGTCCCAGGGCACCAGCAAACAGGAGAGAGTGTCTAATAGCAAGTATCTATTACTTGTGATGGATGGGCAACCTAAACTCAAGTCTTTATCTAAATGTCCAGACTGTGATTGTTTAATTATCACAGTGCAAATAAAATGCTTAGACAGCAATCCATTAAAACTAAAGTTGTTTTTCTCTAAAAGTTGTTTTTCTCATGACACAAAGGGTAGAGTTGTGTTGATTAATTTTTTGTCCACTTGATTGGGCCATCGGTACCCTGACATTTGTCCAGACATTATTCGGGGTGTGTCTGTGACAATGTTTCTGGTTATGTTAGCATTTAAATCAGTAGACCATGGAAAGTAAATTGGCCTCGCTAATGTGTGTGGGCCTTATCTACATAATTGAAAACCTAAAGAGAACCAAAAAACTGAGTAAGGGGGAAATTCTCCTGCTGAGCCTGCTGGCTTTCAGGATGAAACACTACTAGTTCTCCTGGGTCTCCAGCTTGTTGACTGCAAATCTTAGGACTTCTTAACTTCTGTAATCCTGAGACAACCCCAAAATGGTGTTGATATTACTGTCTCTTTTGCAGGTAAGCTTCAGTAGGTAAGGGGGGAAATATTCTTCTGCAAATGAAATAGCTAAGTATTCCCAGATAGAGCCCAAAGAAAGACCCTCCAGTTAAAGAGGAAGAGAAGAGACACATTTTTAGATTTGAAGGAAGTGCATACATTTAAAAGAAAAACCGATAGAAGAAACATAATTTTAGAAGATCTCTTTGTATTTAGGAAACTCAAAAAATATGTTAGCCAAGGTATGAAAGATGAGATTATAAGTAAATGGATGAATTAAAAGGAAGCATTTAGCTGCCCACCTGTGACTATGCAGGTGCTTCTCTTTTCCTGTCTTCTTTTTCTAATAAACTTGTCCTTTTAAAAAGTAAAAAAAAAAAAAAAAAAAAAAAGTAAAATTTAAAATGTAAAAAAAAAAAGGCAACTATAAATCAGAGACATTCTGCAAGGGAGGGGGAAAGGGAGAGAGAGGGATCAAAACAGGGGATGGAAGAGCACAAGGGACTATGGTGAATGTGCACAGGTGAATTGGTGGTAGGAATTTTACGGGGACTAAACCTGAGAGGAGAAAGCATATACTGTACAAAAATGAAGAATGATGTAACATATATATATATATATATATATATATAATAAAATGTAAAAAAAGGAAGCAGGTACAAGTAGAATTAAATTAGATGCCAAGTAGAAGGAATGGAGGAGTCAAAGAAAAAGCAAAACTCACCATTTAGGGCCTCCCTGGTGGCACAAGGGGTTAAGTCATAGCACTATGAAGCTTTGCACAGCCACTGCAGCATGAGTTCAATTCCCAACCAGGGAGATAACCTACATGGTGCAACAGACCTCTCTTCTCTCGCCCACTGCTCCTCTCAGCAGTGTTTTTCAGTCAATCCACCTGTTCTGTACCCTACTCTGTCTCTGATGAATCCTCTCACGGCCATACCTCTGGCCTGTACTCTAGTTTTTGTAAGCATAAATAAATAAATCTTTTGGAAAAAAAGAACTCACCCTTTTGCAATCATCATAGTAAAAAACTAATTCAAAACCAAAAAAAAAAAATCAATGAATGAATAAATTTGTTTGGTGAACATTTGATGGATAAATGTACACAGAAAACTTACAGTTTCAAAGTATGTTGCTACATATTACATATTAATTGCAAAGGGTAACTTTATAGTGGGGAAATTTGATGGACACTACTTTAAATGACCAGAGCTATTTAAAATGACCATTAGGGGGGCCTCCCTGGTGGCTCAGGGGTTAAAGTCTCAGCACTATAAAGCTATTACCAGCCACTGCCTCATAAGTTTGATCCCAACCAGAGAGCTAACCCACATGGCTCAGCAGACCTCTCTTGTCTTGCCAGCTGCTCCCCTCAGCAGTGTATTTCAATCGATCCACCTGTTCTGCTCCCCACTCTGTCTCTGGTGAATCCTCTAACACCCTGCACCTCCTGAGTTGATATGCTAAGAAGAACCAGCATCACTGAGGTAGTGTTCCTGCCAGATCTAACCTAGATCTAACAATAGCAAAACTGTGTGAGTCAAATATTTAAAGTCATGAAAAACCAAAAAAAGCTGAGAAGATAATCAAAGCTAATGTATGAGAGCAGCCTCAGCTCTCTTCGAAGATAAAGGCAAGTACTCCCAATGGCCAACATATTCCATGTTTCTACATCAGTAAAAAATGTAGTGGAAATGTCTGAGACTAGGTCTTGAGAGTTTAGCAATTCTACAGGAAAGCATTTTCACAAGTCTTTGCGCTCTTCAGTGGGTGGGAGGAATGGGGTGATATAAGGGTTGATTTTCCACTCCCTGAACCACTGTAATTGCCTTAATCAGTTGTCAGGTAAACCAGGACTCAAAGACCAAACTGGCCCTCAGGTTCCCAAGGGAAGTGAGGCTGTAAACAGCACACTGGGATCCTAAAGAAAGAGAAAGTCAACCGAGCAAACTTAAGTCCATTTCAGTCATGGGAAGTAAGACGTCAAAACCCAAAAAAACAGGAATGTCAGATGACAAACACTAACCAACCATCCCTGAAGTTTGTATGTATGACACTTAGGGAGAGAATACTTGTAAGTGGCTCCCTTAATGGGAGAAATTAGCTAAAAAGGATCTTTGAAGTGGCCCAAGTGGGCCACTTATGAATTGCCAAAATTAGTTTATTTGGGTATGTAACTAGAACAAGCCAGCTCAAAAATAAAACAGGTGGAATGGGAAGTTATTTTGATTGGTATCTAGAAGTGTCTAAGAGAGGGAATGACAGGGTAACATTTATGCCAGAATTAAACCACGCCCTGTTGGATGCCATTATTGATATTTAAAGAAAAAAACAATTAAGTCAGAAAGAAAACCTCCTGAACTAAAAAGCCAAAGACCACTCCCTCACAATTCCATACCCATTATTAGATGAACTACCCAAACTGGAGGCAGTTCTGGCAAATGCTACTCCAGAAGATAAGAGAAGGAAATTAAGAGAACCAGAAATAATCATTGTCCCATTTCAGAAGAAGACAATACCTAGTAGAGACAATAAAGTCATAATATTCAGACTATGTCCCTGGGACTGAAGCATAACTAAGATCTACAACTAAATCATCCAGCAGGTGCTGGATCCTTACAGCATCCAGTGGATCCTTATAGCATCCAGCAGAATCCATGAGAGAATTTGAACTTACCCTAGAGATCTACAGCCCTCAGTGTTCTGACCTGTATCAATTAATTCACATTTTGGTTTCCAAGGCAAAAACTAAAGAATGTATGGAAAAGGCAGAATGAGAGGAATCAATGTATGCTATCAAGAGATAGACAATGAGAGAGAAGCAGAAATGAAAGGAAGTGGGAAGGAATCTTGTAAAACAAATTCCAAGTATCTTTCCCAGAACTGCGAATTGGTCCAGAATCCAAAATAGTTACCACAGAGAAGATAAGCACATTGATGAGTTCTTTGAAAGATCTGAGGAAATATTTAAAGCCTCTCTGGTCTGGCACCCAAAGCATTCAATTTCCACCTAAACAACCCACTGATGAGGCAGACATTCCTAGAGTCTATGGGAGGAAGTGACCGCCCTAGCAAAGTGGCATGAATTGGCCTGGGTGTCAGTATCACTAACACCCTGGTCTCCATAGCTGAAAAATTATCTAGAAGAAGCAAAGATAGAGAAAAATGGATAAACTGAAACTAAAAAATTGAGTAATTAGATAATGGGCAACCGAAGATATCAAGCCCAGAAATGAAAATGAAAGACTAGGACCTCTGATAACAAACGTGTCAGACTTAGACTATTACTGCAAAAACCAAACAACAAAAACAAAAACAAAGCAAACAAACACACACACAAAAAAAAAAACAGGGCATCTTAGGAAAGACTGCCAGAACAGAATAAGAGAAAGTTTCTGATTCAGCCTGTTAGACTGAACTTGATAAAACTCAGCTAGACTAGGACTGCTCCAAAGAACAAAATGGAATCTTTTCAGTTCTACTTTCAAATTCATTCAGGGAAATACAATTGTAGATTAAAGGAATTCCCATAAGTAACCACTCTTTCTGACTTGAATCCCACTATTTTCTCAGATTCCCTTCTTCAGAATAAGGAAACAGTACAAATAGGGGTGTGGGATAACAAATTTACCTTTAACAATGTATAAGTCTAAATTTCTTAGCTTTAAATTGGAAGTCATTGAAGGGGAACATGCATTTCTCTAGAAAGCAGCACTCCCAATCCTTTAAAATTAAGAGACCTATGGGAGAAATGGGGCATTCAAATCTTTTCATCAAAATATATATATATTATGTATATATAATATATATAATAGATAAAAAGCAACCCACGATAATAATGACATGCTTAAACTAACATTGGGCCATAGAGTCCATGGACATAGGTAAAATCCACTTTCAAGAGCTTATCAAAATAACCACAGAACCCAAGAAATCTTTGCCTAACCTTAGTCAATGAGACTGGAAGGTATCAGACAAATTCAGTCTTATACAGAAAAAGACTGTTATGCTTTGCACCATCCCAAGTAACATGCTCTCCCTTCCTATTACAAAGTTCAATGAGAGAGGACAGAAGTTTTTGCAAGAGCTGAGCCCTATAAATGCCATAGTAATTCTGAGACACCCAGAAGTACCCAATTCCACACTATTTTGTTTTAACTCCAATAAATAGAACTAATTTTTCATAGATTTGTGCAGCACATTTCTTAGCATCCCAATTCATCCTGATCATCAGTATCATTTTGTTTTCACTTGGAATAAAAAGCAATTCATTTCAATAGTTATGCTGAACAGATATACGGAAAGCCCAGTTTACTTCTTAAAAATATTTAAAATATATTTGAATGATTTAAAATTCCCACGCACCTCCACAATTATCCAATATGTGAATGATTTGTTGCTTAGTTCTAAAACTCTGGAGGCTTCTCCAAGTGATACTTTACATCTCCTCCAAGAACTAACAAAGAGGGGACATAAGGTTTCAAAAGATAAATTATAATTCTGCTTAGAGAAAATAAGGTACTTCGGAAATATTATACCCCAAGAAGGACTTTTAACTGACCAAACACAGTCAAAGAATTATTAGATTATCCAGTGCCAAAAACAAAAAGAGATCTTAGAGGATTTTTAGGTTTAACTGGATACTGTGGAACTTAATAGGTCCCTGAGTTCTCTATCACCAAACCCCCTAGAGAAACTACTGAAAAGTGGTCAAACATATCTTTAGACCTGGTGATTCAAGAAACAGCAATTCTCAACACTAAAACAAGCCATAACTTGAGTCCAGCACTGGGACATCCAAACTGTGATAAACCTTTTTCCCCCTTTGTACATGGAATTAAAGGAACAGCCTCACGAGTCTTAGCTCAAGAATATGGAAATCACCAAGGGCCCTAAGGATATTATGGTTAACAACTAGATTCAGTGGCAAAGGTTTGTCCTGCCTAGGAGCTACAGCTGCAGCAGTCATACTGTACTAAACTGTGGAACAAACTATAAGTAAACCATTGTTTATATGTGCACCACAGTCTGTAAGCAATCCTAAACTCACGTCACATTCACCATTACGGGATTACTTCATATGAGCTAATCCTCCTTTCTCCAAATATAACTATTCTTAGGTATAACAGGCTGAATCTGGACACAGATTCCATTTATCTAGTGGTTGGGAAAACGCCAGCACATCCCCAGGAACACACTGAGGGATGAGTTGTGGATCTGGTTTGCAAGGCAAGACTCTGCTGCTCAGCAAGCAGCTCTCTTGTTGTTTATTGGCAATAATGAACAAGCATGACTGATTATGTGACAACGACAGGAGAAGCAGGGTCGAGGGGAGATAAAGAGTAATCAACTTTAAGGGAGCAGGGTCAAGGGAGACAAAGGGTAATCAACTTTCATGGGGAACAGGAGGGGACATGTCAGCCATGTATAAAGACAAGGCTTCCAGTGCAAGTACTTGGTGTAATTTCCAAGCTACTCCTCAGACCACCTCAGACCATGGCCACAAAATCAGTCAGATAGCTACCTAGGAGACCCTGACTGCCTCATGATGTGTGCACTGTCTTAAGGCAGTCATGAAGGAGAGCCTTATCCAATTCTTTCACACACACACAGGTGCATGGAGAGGCCATACACACAAGAGCAGAGGCCCTAAGTGGTAGAGAGGCCTCACATTACATCTATTTGCTAACAGATAAACTTGAGGAAGCTGAATCATGCCATCACTGCATCCAACTAGTTTTTCTCTTCTTAACTCCCAGAAGCCATTTTCAAGGTCAGCAACTAATCCTGACCTTGTTTTGTTTACAGAAGTCTCATACTTAGAAGATTCAACAGGAATATACCAAGCAGGTGAAGCTGTCACTCTGTCAGTTCTTGATAACGCCAGGTGGCCAAAACACATTCAGCCCAGCGGGGCCCTAGTTTGACAGTGTTTGTCATTGCTTGAGGATTATACATACTGAAAAAGGTATCAAATTAAAATCTCTTTTCAGCCAAAATGGAAAGGGTCTTATTAATGATCCTAACAAAGTCCTGCACAGCTAAAATACAAGGAGTTGATTTACACCTCTCCTTTAAAGAAAGGTCCCCCAGGAAAGTGTGAAGGCATTGTTGCGAAGGAAGTCCACTACATCTGTGAAGAAGCCAACTGCTCCAGGATGAGTAGCAGACAACTCTGGGACATGAACCCCTGCCAAAAAAATGTATTTTTTCTAATTGTGTTTTTACACATGATTCTGATCACAATACTCTGTTTACCCAAATTGTCACTCACCTTTAACTCAAAATTTTATTCCTGGAAACAAACCGAGCAGTTATTCATAGGGTATAACCCTATCATTCCACACAAGGGACCCACTAAAATTATGTTTTTTATAATAAAGATGACAATACTCTAAGTTCCATATTATGTTCAGAACCCACGCTTGATATATTTTTAGTATCCCTTTCTCCACTTCTATTACAAAGGACCTTTACCAGGGAAAATGTTCTATGAAAGCTTCTCTCCAAATATCACAGGGAGGAAAGTAATTAACTCTAGTCTTAATTAATTTTGTGTGTCTATAAGGATGGATGATGAGATGTTAAGAACTATTCTGGCTCAAAAAACACCTTTCATCTAACAGCTCATGCCATAGAGTAACATGTCCCCATGACTTTGTTCCTTCCTATTGTGGGTAGAAGGGCTCAGATAATCTGAACAAAACAGTATGGAGTTTCCTCAAAATATGAAAAATAGATCTACCATATGTCCAACAATTTCATCCCTAGGTATCCACTACAAGAATGCAAAATACTATTTCAAAAAGATACATGCACTCCTGTCACCGCAGCACTATTTACAATAGCCAAGTTATGGAAACAAACTGTGTCCAAGGACAGATGAGAGGATTAAGAAGATGTGGTATAGATACACCATGAAATACTATTCAGCTATTAAAAAAAATATAAACACATGTCATTTGTGACAACCTGGAGGGGATTAACTAAGGCAAATTAGCAACTGAAAAAGAATTTAGGGCCTCCCTGGTGGCACAAGGGGTTAAGCACTGCACTATGAAGCAAATCCGCAGCCTCCATAGCAAAAGTTCAATCTCCACCCGGCCAGGGAACAACCCACACAGTGAAGCAGACCTCTCCTATCTGGCCCACTGCTCCCCTCAGAAGTGTATTTCGGTCAATCTGCGTGTTCTCTTTCCCACTCTGTCTCTGGTGAGTCCTCTCACCCCCCGCATCTCTGGCCTATACCCCAGCTTTTGTATGCATAAATAATCTTTTACAAAAAAAAAGAAAAAAAGATAAAAATAATTTAATGTTTTCTTAAGTTGAAAGAAATGAAAGTAAGCTAACCAATACAAGAAGGTAATAAAAAATAAAATAATCTAATTAAATAATCAGGAATATAAGCAGGAGAAAGACAAATATTGGATGCTTTCACTCATATGTGAAATATAAAGAAACAAAATTAAGGAACTGACAAGACTACACCAAAACAAACCCTAGATATATGACTGCAGAACTGAGGTTACTAGATGAGGAGAGAGGGCTGGGATTGGAACAAAGCTGGAGAGGGGGCCCACTGGTCTATAGTAAAGGAATATAGGGGTTGTGAACCTATTCCCCTAAATCACATACAGTATCATAAACTAATATTATGACAATTAAAATTTTTTAATGTTTTCTTAATATACAAAAGATGAAAATAAGCCAAACAATCCAAGAATTTAATAAAAAAAATCTAGTTAAAAATAACCAAGAATAAAACCAAAAACAATATTAATAGTAGAAAATAAATTGATTTTTCCTTCAGAATTTTAAACAGGGAAAAAAATGGGGATAAAGAAAAATGGAATTGATTATAGATGTGGCAGAGTTATGTTCACCAGATCATTCTTCTTTTTTTTTTTTTAGGTTCCCTCTGACATTTTACCTTATCGGGTTTTTTACTTACTTTTAAAAATAATATCTATTTTTTCCATACTGATTACATGGGTTCATTGTAGAAAACTGGAAAGTTACAGAAAAGGGCAAAGATAAAAATCATATATTCAGGGCCTCCCCTGGTGGCGCAGCGGTTGAGCACTGGACTGTGAAGCTGCCAGCAGCCTCTGCAGTGCCGGTTCAATCCCCCGGCCAGCTGGCGAGGGTCCCACATAGCACAGACCTCTCCTGCCGCACCCGCTGCTCCCCTCAACAGTGTATTTCGTCGATCTGCCTGTTCTACTCCCCACTCTGGCTCTAGTGAATTCTCTCACCCTCTCGCACTTCTGACTGTACCCAGTGCTTGTATAAATAAATAAATAAATTTTAAAAAATCATATACATTCATACACTACATTAATGACAACTTCCTCCCTTTTAAAGATAACCACTATCCTGACCTTTTGCTTTGCTTTATATTTTAGCCATGTAAGTATGCATCCCTAAATGAGTTTAGTTTTGCCTGTTTTAGAACTATATAAACAGAAACAATATATATTCTTTTTGGTATGTCTTCTTTTACTCAATATTGTGAAATAAATCCATGTTGTTGCTTATAACTGTAATTTATTCTGTTTTCATTACTGTTAAATATATCAGGGATGGCCACAACCTTTGTTGATGAATATTTGGGTTTTATCCAAAATTTAGTTATTATGAGTAGTGTTAGACATATAAAATTCATATACATGTACTTTGGTGTAAATTCCTTGGAGTACCATTGCTGAATGTTTTAATTCTTAAGTTTAAAAGGAGGGACAAGTGTCAATAACTGAGAAAATGAGTAGATTAATTTTGCAATTGTGTTTATAGTCCAAAAATACTGCTGAGAGGAATAATAAAATTTTATTTTACACAAAGAGTAAAATAAACTTAAAATAATTTTTTGAAATACCACTGTCTTATCAGCTCAGAAAATAAAGCAGTTCTTACAATTTTAAGAGCATCACAAATCTGAGAATTTGTTTTTTTTTTAAATAATAAATTTTATTTTTATATTCCCCATACAATTTCAACCCCCCCATTCTGACCCCAATCCCTCCCCTCCCGCCCCCCACCCCCCAAAAAGTGTCTCTGGTTCATAGTTTTTTGTTGATTTTGATTTTCACTTTCCTATAGTTATTCATTTTCCTGGTCCCTTATTTAAGTTTTCTAGATTCCTGCTATGAGTGAGACCATCCGGTATTTTTCTTTTTCTTTTGGCTTAACAAATCTGAGAATTTGAAGAAACATTTTCATTTCCATACAAGTTTTGGGTATTCACAAGTTCCCAAAGTTCTGTTTTTAATCCAAGTTAAAACAAACAAACAGAATCTTGCTTGGGACTGAATTTTTTAAAGTTTCTATCTCATGCCATACTATATTCAAGTTGAAAAATGCATTTAAAAGTTGCTTTATAAAATATCTTTGGCTCCCTATTCTCATGTTTTTACCCAACAATGGTGAAGGATGTCTAAGGCCTGCAATTGTTTTATTAAAGCTAAGCGATTATGCCAGAGGCTAGGGAGGGGGAGGAGATAGGATAGGACACTATGCACGGTATAGTAGGAAATCTGCACATACAATTGTTTATGGCCTGTCTGCTCTGATGTCATTTTCTCAGCCCAAGAACATGTCTGGAGGAGTGCAGGGAGGCAGTGCTGTCTGAAGATCAGCCTCGACACACTGGGAAATGCTTGAGGTCAGGTGTCCAAGAGAGAAATAAGATGCTTCAGAGGCTGGACATCACAAGCTCCTGGCAGCAGAGAAGGCCTGCTTACTGCTGAACGGTCTCTTCAACTGACTATAAAAAGTCAGCTGTAAATGCAACATAAAGGCAGTTTCTTTAGGGTATTAACACCCCCCAACAACTACTAGCAACACCCCCCCCCACACACACACACAGGTTGCCAGCTATTTGATTAAAGTCCACTTTAAAGATTCAATTCCTATCTGTACTTTATTGGCATTTGTTGGTGACAGGTGGCTCCAGCTCCTGTCTCCCGGTTACAATTACACTGGATCCCTTGAGCCAGGCAGTAAATAGGCCAGGCTATAAAGCAGAATTCATTTTCTTAATGCAAGGAGTCCTTAATAAATCTTGGTATTTTCCATCCTCAAAGCATCTTACAATACGTTTGCTACCTCCAGGCTTACGCCTTAGCTAAAAGTTGGCCATTAGCTGAGAAATATATAGTTCTTCCAAAACTTTTGGAAGCAAATTATAGCATCATCACAAGTTGTATGTGAAGGACACCTTCATAAGAACTGAAGATTTCCGGGAGGCCTACTTAAGCAAGGCCCACTCTGTTCAGTTTCGGGAAGAGAACCTAGGCCTCCATCTGGATTGAAAGCACATCAAGCAACAGATGTCACTCAGGAACGGTTTGCTAAGGGCCTACTATGTGCAAATGTAGTAAGCACTGAACATACACATGATGTTCAGACAGCAAACAGGTCTGTGGAGTCCATGCCTACCCATCCCCCCCAGACCGACCGCCACCCCACACCGCCCCCTCAGCTCTCCCCTAGCAGGGCCTCCCGCTCCGCCCACTGCGCAGGCGCAGTCCTGACTGCTTCGGGGCACAGAAACCTGCACGTGCCCGGGAGGGTCCCGCTTTGTTCCTGACGCTTCCAAGGGAGCTGGTGGGAGAAGTTGTTTCACGGTGAGGACTTAAAATATGAAGAACTGAGCAAAGAAAGCAACTTAAGGTTTGTTGGGAATGTGGCCAAGGAGGCGAACTAAATAAAACTAGTGAGATTCCGGGGAATTAAAGTGTGAAATGTTAATTACTATTTTTTTTTAAGATTTTTTTTTTATTTATTTATACAAGCACTGGGCACAGTCAGAAGTGCGGGAGGCCGAGAGAACCCTAATTATCATGAAGTCAGGGATTCTGGGCCCACAGGTGGGCCGGGCGCTTCTTTTTTTAAAGATTTTTTTATTATTATTTATACAAGCACTGTGGTACCGGCCACAGGTTCCGGAGGGTGAGAGAAACTACCAGAGACAGAGTGGGGAGCAGAACAGGCAGAAGGACCGAAACGCACTGCTGAGGGGAGCAGCGGGCCAGGAGAGACAGGAGAGGTCTGCCGCGCCATGCGGGTATCTCACTGGCCGGCGGGGGATCGAACCCGCGCTGCAGAGGCTGCGGACAGCTTCACAGCGCTGCGCTCAACCCCTTGCGCCACCAGGCAGGCCCGAAATACTAGCTTTCCTCAGATGAGCTGGTTCGCATGCTTGCGCCTCCTGTGCCCAGGTGCTGAGAGACGCCGAGGTGGCCGGGCGCCGCCACGGCCAAGCCCTCCAGCCCGGACGTGGCCTCGACCACAGCCCCCCAAAAACAGAAGGGAGCGGTCCGAATCCTCCTGGACTGGGGCGCGGAGCCGGGCCCGTCCAGGGTCCGACCGGCGGGGTTCAGCCCAGGTGCGTTTTCGCGGGGGCGGGGGTTCGGGCGTGCCTCAGCCCAGGCGCCGCCCACCGCCGCCGCGCCCGGGGACTCCCCGGAGCCGAGCCTGGGGAGCGCGGAGGCGGGGAACGCCGCCCGGGTGACGGCTGCGCGCGGGGCGCCGCGAGGCGCTGAGCGGCCCGGGCCGTCCGGGCCGTCGCGAGGCGCGTCGCCGCGGAGCAGAGCCCGCGCTCGGACGATGCCGCTGGTGCTGGCCGCCCGCTGTCTCGCTGCCGGAGCCGGTGGCCGTGGGGGCGCTCGGGACGCGGGCGTGCGGGGCGGTGGGCCCCGAAGAGCGGAGCCGGAGGTGAGCATCCTTCGGCGGGCGGGCGGGCCGCCGCGTGTCCGAGGCGCGCTGGCCGTTGTGAAGGTTGAGTGGAGGCTTTGGGGAGACAGCTTCGCCTGTGTGGTTCTTGATCTCGTAGTTCAACTCTTTGAGTATATTTACACGTTTCGGGTCTAACAGTGGTGTGGGTGCAGGAGACGGCCTTCTGGGCTTTGGGTAGTTTCGTCGGAACCATCCGCTAACCCCCTCTACTCGGGACACTGTCTGCCCTTCCCGTGCTTGTGGTGAATTTATTCCAGGGATTTGGAATGCCCCGTTTGCGGGACACGGCCACCGCGGTGGCTGTGTGCTGAAACCTGTTTTCTATGGAAAGCTTGAGGGTGACTGTAACTCTAAGGCTTCAAAAATAGCACAGTACCCATCAAGTTTTAAAAAACGTGGGCTCCAAGTGCGATGTGAAGTACCCCAACGCAGTAAGTGCATCCTTTGATTTTGGGGGTAACAGAGGAATATAGAATTACTTCAAAATAAATAGAATTGACACGAAGTGATTATTGCTTATTTTAAGTTTTTGAATTCACTTTTTGATGATTGCCTGTTAAATGTGTTTGTGTAGAAGGAATAGGAAGGGTCCAAGTTTTAAGTGTCATTGATACACATTTAGAAAATTGTTGGTTTTAGGGTTCATTTTAAATAATATCGCTGCTGCTGGGAAAGTTGGTTACATTTGAGACCAAGGGACTAGAGAAGTCAAATCAGTATTAAGAGATGTTTTCAATATTCTGTCATTGCTCGCGCTCTTAACTTCTAATTAAAAATTGTCTTTACCTTATTGACTAGATATTTTAAAATTTGAACCTTAGCTTATCAGGAAAATGTCAAAATTTTGGAGAGAATGCCTTAGTCTCTTGGATACCCATTATATAATTTTTTTTTAATTATTGAAGAAGTCAAATGACATGGGAAAAATAAGAAATTATCTATAGAGTTCAGCTATTGACCAATAGGAAGAACAGCATGATAATTTTTTTGTGTGAAAATTTTAACTCAAGTGCCTGGTGAGGGTTTCAACTTCAAAATATATAATTTAACTGGTTTTTGGCTTAATACATTGAAATGCTTTATCATTTCATAATACACCAGTGTCAAATCATTAGGTTGTATACCTGAGACTAACGTAATGCTATATGTCAGTTATTTCTCAGTTTCAGATATGTATTATTATACATCCAGTATCTTGTAATTGTAGTGTTTTTATTAATAAAAAAAAAAAAAGAGCGTGTAGTACTTTTACTGAATTGCAGGAAACCTGAAGATCACTGTCTGACCACATCAACTATTGTACTTGGGCACTTTTAAATTATAAAGTTAGGGCCTCCCCGGTGGCGCAGCAGTTGAGCACTTGGTTGCGAAGCTGCCCGCGGCCTCTGCAGCGCCGGTTCGATTCCCGGCTGCTCCCCAGCCACCGGAGTAGGGTCCCACATGGCACGCAGACCTCTCCTGCAGCCCGCTGCTCCCCTCAGCAGTGTACTTCGGTCCTTCTGCCTGCTCTGCTCCCTGCTCTGGCTCTGGTGAATTCTCTCACCCTCCCACGTTTCTGACCGTACCCAGTGCATGTATAAACAAAACAAACAAACAAATAAATAAATAAATAAAACATGCCTCTAAAAAAAAAAAAAATTATAAAGTTATATTTTATTATACTGAAAGATGACAGAGTGTGACTGGATTATAGAATTTTTTAATTAGGAAAAGCAATCGCCATTTCACAATACCTGCAGATTAATTCTAGAAAATTAGGGTTTTTGGTAAATGTGTTTAGTCTGCTCTAACTGTGTTCTATTTCCTGTGTCATTTATTTTAAAATATCTTTACTTTCATGAAGATGATTTAGGGAATTTGAAGTGCCTGCATGCAATCTGTGCTTAAATGTGGTGTAATTTGATTACCTCTATAAACCCTGAAAATGTTGCTCAGTTGGGATTAATTTTCAATAAGCTTTACCTTTTTCTTAATTCATATTTTGCTAATTATCCTTACTTGTCAAAGAGGAACATTTTTTTCATGTTAATTCAACAAATGTTTTCAGAGCACCAGTGTTTTATTCATTAATTTAATAGGGTCTTTGGTTTATGCTTTGTATTACTTTACATTTGATAAAGTTAGAACAGTGGTAGGGATAGATTGTAGAAATTAATTTTTTAGAAATAGCCCTATTTTGGGATCTACCCAAAAGGACACAAAAACATTGATTCAAAAGAACAGCTGTACCCCTATGTTTATTGCAGCACTATTTACAATAGGTAAAACCTGGAAACAACCCAAATGCTCAAAAATAGATGACTGAATCAAAAAGATGTGGCATATATACACAATGGAATATTATTTAGCAATCAAAAAAGATAAACTCATGCCATTCACAGCAACATGGATGGAACTAGAAGGAATTATGCTCAGTGAAATAAGCCAGAAGGAAAAAGAAAAATATCGGATGGTTTCACTTATCGCAAGAATATAGGGAAACCAAATAAGACATCAGTGTAAAAAAATAATAACAGTACAAAACACAACAAAGCAAAAACAGACAATCATAAATCAGAGACATACTGCAGGGGAGGAGGAGGGAAGAGGGATCAGAAGGAGGGAGGGGGGGAGTACGTGGGACCGGGATGATGGTGCACGGGTGCATTGGTGAAGGAAACTCTATGGGGACTACACCTGAGGGGGTGGGGGGAAGCAAATATTGTTTAAAAATGAACAATGATGTAAAAAATAAATTAATTAATTTAAAAGTTTTTAAAAAGAAATAGCCCTATTTTATAAGGTGATGTAGAGTTGTATAGTAAATGACAAAATTCAGAGAAACTTTCCCTATTATAGTCCCCGAAGTCTGGGAGCAACTCTATATCCTTGGAATGTATAATCCATGTCATGGAAAGCTTTTGTAATTACTGGTTTTGAAACTAATGATATCTTCTCCTGAAAATCAGTTTTTAATTGTCAGCTGAGACTTTGGCAAAGACGCAACTACCATTGTGACTACCATTGTCAATATATTTGGACAATTAAAAATCTTTATATAAATCTCATTTTCATTCTGGGTAGCTTTGGTAGCAGTCATTAGACCCAGGTAACAAAAAATGTTTTGACGTGTAGATTTCTCGGAGAGGTTTAACACTGGCAACTTAAAAGAATTTGAGAACAATAATGCAATAGTGAAAAATCACTGGCTATCTGTCTTGTCAGGATGCAAATCTAATATCTACATTCTCACACACTTCGAAGGGAGAAATGCTTTCCTTTTGCCAACCAAGATGAAACTTCTTTTTCACTTGTAAGCACAGGATTGTTATCACTGGTATATTTATTTACAGGTTGAATAGCAAAACAGTCAAAAGAGAAAGGGGAGGTGTGGAGGGGGAAGGTCATTAATAGATATTGACAAAGGATAAGTACATAGCATTTTTTAATATTAAATCATCAGAAGCCATTGTAATCCTCTGGGTCTTGGGATATGTGGACTGCAATGATGACTTGAAGTTCCAGATTGTTTACAGAAACTATGTGATTGTGTTAATATTTGTCCTGGAAAAGATACATGATTTTATCATATTCTCAAAAGGGTGTGAAAAAACCCTTCCTTCCCCCAACAAATTTAGCAGTAATAAACTTGTGAGATTTGGTTTTTATATGAACAGATTTTCCTAGCTACATAGTATAAGATTTTGACTGACAATCTTTTGATTCTTCTGTTAGCTTCCATTTATTGTACCTTATAGTGACCTCTTTTTTGACAGGCTAGTGTTCTCTACTCTGAACTTAGAAGTCTTGTTTAGAGAGACATTTCAAGCTCACGTTAGCATTTTAATGTTATTCTTAGTAGAAACTAATAGTAAAAAACAATCATCCACATAGGAAGTTACAAACATTTTTTAATGTAAGTAGATGAAAATTTTAACACAAGTTCGTGTTATTAATGTAATAAGACAAATCAGAAAGGGACAAAACTTTTATACGATCAACAAATGATGATTTTACTTAATATGAATGTATCTTTACATTCTATGTGGTGTGTTTTGTATTAAGTCATATTTAGGGAAGGAATAGGAAACAACTTCAGCAAACAGCAAAAGAACAAATTTTTTTTAAATTCTACAAATCCATATTTTTCTCTCCAAAATCTGATGTTTTGGTATTTGCATGTGTCTTTGAAGCCCATGTAAAACCCAGTATTTTAGTTTTTCCAGATTTGCTATCCCTGCATATCTGAGGTATTTTGCCTACACAAATACAAGCATTTTATTTATGCTTGTTTTCTCTTAATACTAAAAAGAAAATAAGACTTCACAGGTCAGTAAATAATAAAACTGAAAAAGAATGGAGGGATGTTAAATGATTAACATTAAGGTGTAAGTATTGAAATGTATACCTTGTATGATTAAACATTGTCAACAACATAGCACGTTATCATTGTTCTGTGTGATGCATGTATTAATATATGAAAGCAAGAAAATGATAATTGAATTAGTTTACTAAGTGGTTATTTGTTAATTTTCCATTTTTACATATGAAGAAACTTAGTCACAGAGAGAATTGGTAACTGGTCCAAATTTGTACAGTTAGTAAGGGACAGAACGGGATTTGAAACTAGGTGATCTGGCTTTACCAAACTGTCACTGAAAATATTTATCTAATCTATACATGAATTAGTAAAAAAAAAAAATTATTCAGACTACTTTTGCTTAATTTTTTTAAGGAAAATTACTTGCTACAAATAACAAATTATTGCTTTGGTCACCTTATATTTGATTGTCCAAAAGTAGGACTAACAATTTTAATCTGCAGAATAGCATCACAAAAGTCAGGAAAAATAAGTCAAATTCATTTCTCTGCATATGGTGCTATGACCAGTGTTCTAGATACCTTTCTCCTGAAAAGTCACTAATATTTAAGTTTTGCCTACAGATTTGTTTGGTGTTCTTTTTTTTTTTTAAAGATTTATTTATTTATACAAGAACCGGGACACAGGCCAGACGCACAGAAGGGTGAGAGGATTCACCAGAGACAGAGTGGGGAACAGAACAGGCAGACTGATGAAATACACTGCTGAGGGGAGTTAGCTTCCAGTTGGCAATAGAAGAGGTCTGCTGTGCCATGTAGGACCCTCGCCCGCCGGCCAGGATCGAACCAGCGCTGTAGAGGCTGCGGACAGCCCCCACAGCGCTGCTCTCAACTGCCTGCGCCACCAGAGGAGGCCCTGTTTGATATTCTTTTAAGTCTCCAATCTACCTACTTGATATAATCCCCACCAGGTTTATTTCATATTATAGACATTACCTGGTTAAACTTCTTCTATGGATTATTTGAGAGACGTGATTGTTGTTAAAGACAGGTAGAATCTTGAACACTGCGATGTTAGAAATAAACAAATTATATTAAAATTCATTCTTGATAGGAGCTTTAATAAGGGTGCACATTAAGCACTTGTTGCTGATATGAAAGAGGTTATTGCCAGTTGTTACTCAAATTCAAATTAAAATGCAGAAAGAAAATTAATTTTAAATGAACATTCTGCCTCTTTCATGAGGATGTATACATTATTTAGGAATCATAGTTCTGTATTAATGTTTCCTGGGTATAATTCCATTACACACACACATAATCCAATATTAAGGAGTTATCTTCAAAAAATGTTTTTATCTTTCTGACTTCAGCCATATATCATTTACTTTTAGGTGCAACAGACTATAGTAGATGAATAGTGATTGATGGTTTTATTTTCCACATCAGGATGTGTAGAAAATGAAAACTACTATTGAACATCTATAGGAACATCTGGCATAACAAAAATGACTCAGTACACAGTTAAATGGCATTAGAGGATATTGTGAGGAAAATGGATTTAATGCAGGTTCAGTCATTGGAAGTTTATCAAACAGTTTCTCATATACTAGTATATAATTATTTTCCTACTTTAATATAAATGGACTGTGGGTTTTTAGATATGACTAATTTTAGAGATTACTTTGCTACTGGGGAAAGTAATTGATAAATTTTCTACAAGGATTAAATAAGGTGCTATTATTATTAGTCTTTCTCTTTCAAGAATTTTGAATTCCCTTGAAAATTATGTGTCATTATCTTTAATCATCTGATTATTCCTCTGCATTTCCCTAATGTCTTTTAAAAAGTCTCATAACCACAATAGATTAGCTACTAATCTTATCCCTGTACTTTTGCAACAATTCCCTAACTCCTTTTGCATGTAATTTCCATCTACTGTTAAGCAAATGCCTCAGTTTTGGGTTTTATTGATTGATCTGTTCATCTTTCACAGCCTGTTAGCACAATTAATTTCTATATATACCCTTCCAGCAACACATCTAATTTCCAGGACTTTGGCCAAACAGTCATTTCTGTTTATAGCTGTATAAGGGGGAGAAAAAGTGCTTTTAAGCTAGAAAAGTGGTGACTTCTTGCTGATTTCATTTGCCTTTCACTGTTTTTTTCCCCCAATACAGTAACTTTGAAGGCACTTTTTTATATTTAATTTTAATTTTTACATTTTTGGGGGGCTCACTCAGCAAGTTACCCTCTAGTTACATTCATCTATAAATATAATAAAGCAAGGTTGATATATAGGAGAAGGGTAGATAATCCAGGTTATTTTCCCTGTTGCAGAATAGATTTGCAAGTTATCTTTTGCTAGTTTACTCCATGATAGTTATTTTATTTCTGTCAAGCTAGTTAAAACTTGGGCATTTTAAGGTTGAAAGAAATAGGACTGAGTCAGAGAAGAATTGAGCTGTTTTCTCCTTTTTTGTTGCCAGGATGACCTTGGCCTCTTTGTGGAACCTGATCTATTTTTGTCAAAGCTTCTAGACTCCAAAGAGAAAGAAACCAGGGGAGTCCTAACCCTGAGGGGCCCCTTAACTTTAATTATTCCCCTGATGAAAAGCAGCCAGATTGGAGGTACCTTCCCATAGCCTAAACTCTTGGGATGCTCTTTAAAGCATATAAATTACATTTAACTTTACTCTCATTTGACTATCTCTAATTAGAAAAAGGTCCCTCCTTGGGCCTAGAAAGAAAACCTGCCTCTAAATTTTACAGAAATCCATGAATACAGTATAGGACATTAAAACAAAATTAGGACTTTAGTCACCACAAAATCATGGAAATCTTTGAGTATCAGTTTTTACTTCTCGTTTGGGAAATCCCTTGTAATGTAATTTAAGTGGCAAGGAGTCAAGTCTACAAAACTGTTAAATGTGAGAAAAAAATCCAAAAGAAATTCCCATCCCTTAGCAACAGACCCTTATAAAAGCACGTGCCCCAGTTCTGCCTCTGTCTGCCCTTTACCTACCCAATGTGGCCCCATGAGGTGCACCACGTACTTCTTCCAGGACTTGTGAATAATAAACTTACCTATTTCAATTCTTCTTGTCTGTTGTTGAATCTTGGATTACCATTTGGTATCCTGTGTCCACTTAAGTGGTGATGACAAACTCATAACAAGCTCACTTAATTTTCCAATATAACATATACCCAAGCTTATTGCTTATTTATCTTCTTGATATTTCTCTCTCTTCTGTCCTCAAATATAACATAGTCTTAACATCTGCTAAGAATATGAACAGGTTAAAACAGGTGCAACTGAGACTTTTTTCCCTTGATTCCTTTATAAGCCTCTCCCACCCTGCCTTGCTCTAAGAAGAAAATTTGAAATATATCGATGAATATAAAATTATTTTTTAAAAAAGATTTATTTATTTATGCATACAAGAACTGGGGTGCAGGCCAGAGATGCGGCAGGGGCAGGGGGGAAAACTCACCAGAGACAGTGGGAAACAGAACAGGCAGATCTACTGAAAATACACTGCTGAGGGGAGCAGTGGGTAGGCCAGGAGAAAGGAGAGGTCTGCTGCGCCATGTGGATAGCTCCCTGGCTGGCCAGGGATCGAACTTGTGCCGCAGTGGTTGTGGGTAGCTTCATAGTGCTGCGTCTTAATCCCTTGCACCACTAGGAGGTTCAGAATGTAGAATTCTTATATTTAATAGAAACAAGGTAAAAAATTTCATACCCATGCATACATATATATACATTTCAGATTAACTCTCCTGCAGAGAAAATTTAGTTACTGTCTAAATATGTTTTACTTGGAAAAAAGTCTTGAGGACAGTTTAGTTTTCCTTTCAATGGAATATCTCCCAAGAATTTTTAGGAAAGCTTATCAAGTCAGTAACTTCTTTGTTATAGCCTATGGTTGGTATGCTCTGTGATTTCAGCATTCGTGTGAAACCCATGCTAAGGGTTTTGTTTTCCGCTGTTATGTCAGTGGATTTTGTCATCCACTGTCTGAAGCAGTCCTGTGCAATTGCCCGTCATATTAACTTACAAGTTTAAGATTCTTACTGATGTACTTAAAACTTACCCTATCGCTTACTGTAATCACAGTAGACTTGCAAACACCATTAATCACCAACTTCCAGATGTACATATTACCCATATAATTATTATAAAATATTTTATAATATTAAAGAACAAATACAGTAGTGTAAATAGGGGCCTCCCTCGTGGCATAGGTGGTTGAGCACAGCACTGTAAAGCTGTCTACTGCCTCTACAGTGCGGGTTCCATCCCTGCTAGCCTCAGAGCAACCCACATGGCGCAGCAGACCTCTCATGCCTCACCTGCTGCTCACCTTGCCAGTGTATTTTAGTAGATCCTCCTGTTCTGCCCCCCCCTCCCCAGTGAATCCTCTCACACCCCTGCACCTCTGGCTTACATCCCAGTTCTTATATGCATAAATAAATAAATCTTAAAAAAAATTGTACTGTTAAATGTTAAAGATGTTCTTACACGAATTCCAGTTCACATGGGAACTTGTGAGGAATAGGCCCACAAGGATGTCAGTGAGAAGGCACTGAGACTTGCACAAAATAAGCTCCCCCTAAATGAATCAAGAGTGAAAAGGAGGAGAAATTAGTTGGGGAAAAAAATGAATGGAGAGGACAATAAAGAGATAATTCCAGAGGAAGCTTCTGACCATAAATCTCTACCTATTTCTCTCTCGTAGATATTCCTTTGTCATTTCTCATATATAGACCAAGTCCTGGTTATAACTGTATGATGGTAGATTCCACTGTGGAGTGGTAAGTATTTCAAATAATAGCTTTTCTACTGCAATTATTTATACTACTGTATTTGTTTTTTTGCTTGTTTTAAAGATTTATTTATGCATACAAGAACTGGGGTACAGGCCAGAGGTGTGGGGGGTGAGAGATTCAATAAAGATAGAATGGGGTACAGAATAGGCAGAATGACTGAAATACACTGCTGAGTGGTGCAGCGGGCGAGACAGGAGGGTCTACCATGCCATGTGGGTTGCTCCAAGACTGGCGGGGATTGAACCCACATTGCAGAGGCTGTGGACAGCTTCATAGCACTGCGCTCAACCGCCTGTGCCACGAGGGAGACCCCTATTTATACTACTGTATTTGTTTTTTAACCCACTTCAGGTAAACTCTTCCACTTTACAATTGATTTATAATTAATTTGGCAACAAAAAAGATATGTGAAGAATGTTTATTTTTTCATACATTAGAATATGTTTAAAGTACATACATATTTCTACTTTACAGTAAGAACTTTTGGGTACTTCTTTTATAAAGAACTTGGTTGGTATTTTAGGTAGAAAAATGGGTGAATTACAGCCCTGTGGAAATTGGCCTATACAAAATTTACCATAAGTATTGAATCTTTGAATAATGTATTTCAAAGTTCAAGCCAGTACTTAGAACCTCTGTGACACCAAAGGTTTGGAAATGCCTTTTGAACCAGTTCGGATGTGGAATAAAAAACTAGTTACTTTGTAGCTATTTTTTTCATTTTTATGTTTTTATATTTTTTCATCAAAAATGTTATTGCCATATTTGATCACCCATATGATTCTAAAAACAGCATCTCAGAGGATGGAAATTGAACCAACTATTGACATTTTATTTTATTTTATTTTTTTAAAGATTTATTTATTCATTTACACAAGAACCAGGGTACAGGCCAGATGCGCAGGAGGGTGAGAGGATTCACCAGAGACAGAGCGGGGAACAGAACAGGCAGACAGACGAAATATACTGCTGAGGGGAGCAGCGGGCGTGACAGGAGAGGTCTGCTTGCATGTGGGTTGCTTCAAGGCCAGCGGGGATCAAACTGGCGCAGAGGTTGCGGACAGCTTCACAGCGTGGTGCTCCACTGCCTGTGCCACCAGGGGAGGGCCCAACTATTGACATTTTTAAAAAAAAAAGTCAATGTCTGTGCCAGAGTCATAGACAGAAGCACCCAATTTATCTAAGGTGGATAAATTTTCTGTTTGAAATTTAGAGAAGTGGTGGGTTGTTTAATAATAAACAGTTTATTATTAAAATTAGCTGTTTAATAATAAACAGTTAATGTAAGGCATTAACTTACATACAGTTATAATTTCTTACATATATCTGTATGTGCAACCACAGAGAAAACGTAAATAAATAGAGCCTAAAATAAAGCCTGGTAGAGAGAAAGATAAGTATAGGAGGAAACAAAACATTTAATAGTTTACAACTTTAAATCTTATTGACACACAGGTGAGGAGAGTGAAATTTAGGAGTATATATTGAGTGAATGCAGAATCATGTCTACTGATTTCTAGCATAGTGTTTCTTCCATACTATATCATAAAACCTCTCGAAAATTATTTTCAAGTTAATTTCTTTGTCCCGACCCGCGGGATTCGGAGGCACGAAAAGAGAAGGGCTGAGGATTGAAATGAGGCGGCTCCGGACATTTCTTAAAGATAATTTGAAATAAAACTGATCAGTTGGACCCTTAAGTCGCTAAGGTCCGAGCTCTCTAGTCAAGTCATCCTTGGCTACTTGTAACTGGTCACTGTTTCTAGTTCTAATTTTTTTTTTTTTGCACTTTAGAAGAAAATTCTTTTTTAATCTTAGCAAAGTTTTCAACACTAATCTGAGAACACTCAGATTTTGTTTGCTTTGAGATTTTCATTTGGTAACATTCCATATTTTTACACAAGGTACTGAAGTTTTATACTGCCCAAATAGTTCAAATTAATAGACTTACTATAAATTTCTATGAGTTTAGAAATACAGTGCAGTCTCTAATCTATGAATTTTCTTTTGATAAAGTGTCTTTCTGGTGAGTGGTAAATGTGGGTACTGATTTTTCAGTAGCACACAGTTTCTGTTTTTCTAAATCTTTTTTTTTTTTTTAAGATTTATTTATTTATGCATGCAAGAGCTGGGGTACAGGACAGAGATGCGGGGGGTGAGAGGATTCACCAGAGACTGAGTGAGGAACAGAACAGGCAGAGCAACCGAATTACACTGCTGAGAGGAGCAGCGGGCGAGACAGGAGAGGTCTGCTTTGCCTTGTGGTTTCTCCCTCGCAGGCCAGGGATTGAACTTGTGCTACAGATGCTGCGAATTGCTTCGTCGTACCATACTTAACCCCTTGCACCACCAGGAAGGCCCCTGTTTTTCTTAATCTTTTAAATCTAAGTAAAATAAGTATCAACAGACCAGAAATGTTTTCTTGGTCTCTCGTTGGCTTTTTTTTTTTTTAATCTTTTTTATTTTCTGGTAGTGATTCCAGGTAGCTACTGTAATCACTGTGTAGTTATTATAAACCCTTGTTGCTGATTCATAATAATGTCCTCCAGGGAAGTGGTACCCAACAGATAGCTCTTCCCCAATAAGATTCGATAGTCTCCACGTGCTGCTTTTTGTGAGAGATTTTGAGGTTTTGTTGTCGGGACCCAGCCGCCTCAGTGGTGGTATCCAGCAGGACAATGATGTCCTTTCACCCTGCTGCTTCACCACAAGTCAGTTGTGGCAGTTGCTCCTCAGAGCCCAGTAAATGCCTTTTTGTCAGTTATGGCAGTTGCTCCTCAGAACCCAGTAACTGCCTTTTTGTCAGTTGTGGCAGTTGCTCTTCAGAACCCAGTAACTGCCTTTTTGTCAGCTGTGGCAGTTGCTCCTCAGAGCTCAGTAACTGCCGTTTAGCTGTGAGCTAATTGGTGCTAAATGGTCCAATCAGACTTGTGGGTAAAAGAGGATACAAGCCAGGGTTGGAGGGAGATGAGAGGGGGACCCAAAGAAGAAGGAGAGACAGCGCTGGCCCCCAGAGAAAGGAGGGATGATGCCAGCCCCTGAAGAAAAGAAGACGGTTCCAGCCTTCTCAGAAAGAAGCATCCAGCAGCCGCCCTTTGAGGAGGGAAGAGAAGCTGAAGGACTCTGTCACAGAGTGGGCCTCGGTCCTGTCTCTGACATTGCCTGAGAGGAGCACCAAAGGCCCTGGGCCTGGTGTCTCAAGGAGCTGTTTGTTGTTGGCATAACCCAACAACTCACAAAGAGCTGTTAACACTTGGTGTCTCTGACACCACCTCTGCGGGACCAGTAGTGGCCATCACTACTGGTCAGTGCTGTCCAGCACTCCTGGTGACCGGTGGTGACCATCACTGATGGTACCTGGGTGAGATTGCTGCCATTTGTTGATACTGTAAGCTCTTTGTTTCCTGTTTGTAAATAAACCCCATGGTTGTTGTTCCTGGAGTCTACGGTCTCTTGCAGTTGTGCGCACGGGTGAGAACCCACAGTGACCTTTCCTCTTATTGAGCACTGTCCTTTGTTGGGCTACAGTTCTTGGTTTTGGTTTTTGGCCTTTTGCAGCCTTTTGTGGCTCTCTGGTCTTAGAGCCTGGCCAGGTTGGAGGCTGTTCCTTCCATCTGGCCTCCTGCCCTGTGCCCTCTCTTGTGGTCCTCTTTGCCCTATTTCAATTTTAGCAATGGCAAAGTAAACGAAGTGAATGGAAACGAAGTAAGATAGTCTTAATGGCCATTTTAATGAAAGTGAACGCATAATAAAATTACTCCAGCCTCAACTCTTTTGTTTCCAGTTTTCTATTAATTTTATGTAAAGAGGATGGAGATGATCTAGAAACATTTTTTTTATTTAATAGCATCTACCTTCTACATATAGTACTGGGGAGAAGCCTTTTTTTTTAAAAAAGCAACTTTTGGGACCTACCTGCTGGTGCAGTGGGTTGAGTGATGCGCTGTGAAGCTGTCTGCAGCCTCTGCAGTAAGGGTTCGATTCCTGGCTGGCCAGGGAGAGACCCACATGGCGCGGCAGAACTCTCCTGTCTTGCCCGCTGCTCCCCTAAGCAGTGTCTTTGGTCCGTCTGCCAGTTCTGCTCCCCGCTCTGTCTCTGGTGAATTTTCTCACCCTCCCATGTCTCTGGCCTATACTCCAGTTCTTGTATAAATAAATAAATCTTTAAAAAAAAAAATAAAAAGCAACATTTTGCCAGTGTCAGGATATGAAACAATTGAAACTTAGACACTGCTAGTGATAGTGTATAAATTCAATATAATAAAAGATTGGGGCCTCCCTGATGATGCAAGGGGTTAAGACACAGCGCTGTGAAGCTGTCTGCAGCCTCTGCTGCACGAGTTTGATCCCCAGCCAGGGAGGTGACCTACATTGTGCAGCAGACCTCTCCTGACTCGCCCGCTGCTCCCCTTAGCAGTGTACTTAGGTTGATCTGCCTTTTCTGTTCCCCACTCTGTCTCTGGTGAATCTTCTCACCGCCCCCACACACACCTCTGGCCTGTGCCCCAGCTCTTGTATGCATAAATAAATGAATGTTAAAAACAAAAATAAGATTGAGAAGCTGGACTACACAAAAATTAGTCTTCCTATGGGAGAAAAGTGCTGTAAGTAAAAATAAAAGACAAAACTATTGCAACAGTTATGATAGACGAAAACTACAAATATCTCTGTATATAGGATCCTGACAAATTATTAACTAAAATATCATCGTACATGTTTTTTGAAATGGAGAATAAGGTAGGAACCAGTGACTCAAAGAAAAAACAAGATCACTTAACCTGCTAATCATGGAGGGAAAAAATCAAATTAAGCTACAAGCTTCTCTTTTTGTTGTTTGCACAAGTAAATTTGATAAAATACCAAAATATATTAAAGAGAGCATTTTCTCATTTTTCTTACATAAGTAGAGATTTGTTAAAATAATAATTTAACAAGGCCAGGTAAAGAAAGATAAATTAAGAGACCAAGAAAATACCATCTGAGAAGATTATGAAGTCACAATAGCCAGGAGAAGAGTGTTTTTCAAGAACATATTAGTCAAGAGTATCAAACTAAGAGAGAGGCCAAGTAAGTTATGAGCCATAAATGTGCTTTTGTGAGTGAGAGACTGAAGTGGAAATCATTGGTAACTAAAGATTATTGTTTAGGTAGAGTAATGGAAATGGAAATCAATGTAGATTGCAGGGGACGAAAGAGGTGATCTATATAAGGGAAATATGACCCTGAACATTTTATTTTGCTTTATAGATAACTAGCTTTGAGCCTATTTAAATGTTAATCAGGATACAGAGAAGGAAAGTAGGTTAGGGTGAAATACAGAATATAGTTGAGAGGTAATTGAGACAACAGGAGGACAGGAGAAAGAGACCTGAAATAGAGATCATGAGACCTAGTTTGGTTTTTTTTTTTTTTTAAGATTTATTTATTTATTTACACAAGCACTGGGTACAGTCTGAGGCGCGAGAGGGTGAGAGAATTCACCAGAGCCAGAGCAGGGAGCAGAACAGGCAGAAGGACGGAAGTACACTGCTGAGGGGAGCAGCGGGCGGCAGGAGAGGTCTGCGCACCATATGGGACCCTCGCCCTGTGGCCAGGGGTTGAACCAGAGCTGCAGAGGCTGCAGGCAGCTTCGTAACCCAGTGCTCAACAGCTGCGCCACCAGGGAGGCCCGAGACCTAATTTTTATTATTCCTATTCTTTGATGCTTAATTGCTTAATCTATAATGGGGGTTGAAAAATTTTCTTTAAAGATCTAGAAAGTAGATATTTTAGTCTTTGTGGACTTTAGGGTTTTGTCATATTTCTTAAACTGCTATCTTCTAATAAGAAAGTAGCCATAAATGTTAGATGAATGGATAAAGCTGTGATCCAGTGGAACTTACTATAGACCCTTAATTTGAATTCCATACTGTTATTTTAAGTGATATGAAATATTCTTGATTTGTCCCTATTGTTCAGCTTGTGGGCTCTACGAAAAGTAGTATGTAGGAGGCTTGAATTGGCTTACAAGCTGTAATTTGCTAATCCTGATCGATGAAATGAAAATTTATACTAAAATATATTTTATCTCTATATTGTATCATCTTCACAGAGGTTTACTTCACTTAATCTCATTAGTCTATATGTGATTTATCATATATATCTTCTAATTTAACTTTTTAATCAGAAATTATTGTTCGTGCAACCATTTAGAACTCTGCAGTAGAACTTAGAATTTATGTGTTTGTGACTAGAGTTACAGGAATGTTTTTATTCCTCAGCAACCCTTTCCTGAGACTTGCTAGAAGAGGGATGATCTTTGACATATGTCATACCATCGTTACAATAATTTCCTTAATATTTAAAATTTTTTAACTTAAGTATATTTTGGGATGGAAAAGCATCATTTGGCATGATAGAAGGTAATTGTAAAAATAAGTTTCAATATCTTTTATTTGCCAGAAAATTCTGAAATAGGTAGTTTCTTTTTGTTAAAAAGAGATTAGTGAACCTTTTTTCAAAGATATTAAAAATAAATTAAGCAATATGTATAAATTGACAGCTAGTTTAAAAGAGAAGTGAAAAAAATGTGACTGATGCTTCACATGCAGATGTACTGTGGGTTTGATTCCAGACTATGGCAATAAAGCAAGCCAAATTGTTTCCCAGTATATATAAAAATTATATTTATGTTGATTTTCAGTGATGCACACCTGAAACTTGTATACAATATTATTACATAATGTTATTTCAGTTTTTTTAAAGTTGTGTTTATACTGTTCTGTAGCCTGTTGAATGGGCAATGTTTAAAAAGTATGTTACATACCTTAACAAACCTAAAAAACAGTTTGTTGCTTAAAAAAGCTAACCTTCATGTGAACCTTCAGTTAGTCATAATCTTCTTAATGGTGGAGGGTTTCACCTCAGTCTTGATGGTTTCTTTCTTATCAGAGTAGTAGGTGCCAAAAATTGGGATGGCTGTGACAGTTAAGATAAGATGACAATGAAATTTACTGCATGGGTTGACTCTTCTTTCCATGAAAGGTTTCCTTGTTGCATTGTGATGTTTTTAAGAGCATTTTGCCTACAGTAGAACTTCAAAATTGTAATCAATCTTCTTAAACTCTGATAGTACTTTTTCAAGTAGGCTTGTATAGTATTCTAAATCCATTGTTGTCATTTCAACGATGTCCTTAGCATCTTCATCAGGACTAGTATTTAGAATTGTTTTGTCTCTACTCTCCATTGCCTACCTAGAAAAACCCAGTACCCACTGGGACAGCCTCACACAAACCCTCAGGATTGAAACTTCCTGATTCTAGCTTTATATAGAGAAAAATAGATAATGGTTACAGGAGGTTTGTATGTAACTTGCAACATATATATTTTGCATGTGTTTAATATATATTTAATGGTTATAGGAACATGACTATGAATGTCAAGAAGTGTATATATCAATTCATCACCTTAATGTGATTGATTTATTTGGGCTGAAGATAAAGGAGCATTGTTTCAACTTGAAAGGTTATACATGGAAAGATCATTCAGTGTATACTAACTTAATGAAGGGCTTTCAATACCACTGTGCCTTGATGATTCACTTTTAATCATACATTTTTAAACTAAGGTACTTTCTGGCTAAGTATTCTCCTAAGTACCAAGATTCAGAAATCTATAAATTTCAGAAATCTTTATTGGTAAATTCTACTAAAGAAACATTTGGTAAGAAACCATAGAACTGAGATATCACCCCATCTTTCCTGAAAAAAATAATTTAACTGTAGTCAGAATATTGAGGATTTTCTCACTTGGCTCATGGTTGTATACCATTGTATACAATGGATATAGATCATGATTATTGAAGAGGTTTTTGTAATAGACGTTATTCTAAATAAAGTCTCCCTATGTCTCCCTTAATAAGTTACCAGGTAAACATAGCAGTCTTAAGATCTATCTCTCGAGCTCATACATCTTAAAGGTATTCTTGTTAGAAGGCAACACCACTAGTGTCTATCAGTGTGGGATGAGGGAAAGGCTAGTTTTCTTATCTTTGTAAAGGCCTGTCCATTCCGTATTGTGATCCATGTTTAATTGGGAAATTGGAAGATCATCCTTCAAAAATAGCAGAGGCATTATAATTGGGTGTAAAGTCCTTTGTGAACCTTCTATAGAATCTTATCCTTTATGATCCTTCTGTAGAATACTGGCAACTGCTAGTTGGGATTATGATCTAATGTCTGAACTAAGCAGTTGATAGGTATCAGGAGGCCCTTGAATGATTTTCTGAAATGGTATGAAGAGTACATACATTTCTCTGTTTAGGGGGCTCTATAAGTAACCTTGGATGTTTGAGTTGTACTTGAAAAGTTAAGCTATAGGGGGTGGTAGGGATCTGAAAGAAAGAGGGAGGAGGGAGGAAAAGTAATTTGTACTACTAGTTGACAGTGTATGTCGTCTTAATCCATTTGTATAGTAATACTATAGAATAGTAGCCATTGAGTGATAGGCTGTTTTTGATCAGCAGTTGTAGGAATGATTATACAATAGTTGGTTTAACCTTCATAAATTTTTCCCAAAGCCAAAAGTTATGATTTACAGAATGTTGTTCTATTACAAATTATGTGGAAAAAAATAGAATATCTGGCAAAAATTTTATCAAATGTTAGTAAAAACTATTTGGAAGTTACTAAGCTTTTCAGGTACATGGTGGCTTTTGGTTACCCATTACAATTACATGAATTGCAAAGAGAGGTCCATAGAAATTACAAAATTCATTTGTAATATATATAATAGTGAGAGTTTTTCATTCATTTTCTATTTGGGGTAAGTTGGGAAATTTGAGATTGTGACCAAGAAGATTTCATAATTCAATTCCATTTGGGATTTTTTAGATTATTTTATTGCCATTGCCTCTTACATATTAATTGACTTTCTATTTAATAACTTTTGATTGATTTTAGGCCACCAACAAAATGGAAATGAGAGAGATTGCTAGACACAAGCCACTACGGAAAATGAACTCAACCAGTGAACCTTTACTAGGTACTGGTGTAGAAATCAGTCCTTTGAAGAAATTTACTATTCCTAAAATCAGAAGAACAGCTGAGAAAGGTAATACTTCTATGGAAGATGAGGTTATTTTATTTATTGCTTTTCTCTGATTTTTCTCTGTGTTCATCTTCTATTTTGACTCTATAAAATTAGGCCTACTCAGGTCTTTAATTCTTTAAACACATATACATCTGGTTCCCCATAAAATGGAATAAAAACATGTCTCCTTTCCCTCCTACTGAGTACACCTACAAATGCTGGACATAAGACATAAAATAACGTAAGAAGACTCTGAAAGGTAGAAAGAAGATGAACCAGATAAGGGCCCAGGGACACAAGGAATGACATAGCAGTAAGTTCTCTGGGTATTCTTTTTGTTTCCACCATGTCACAAATTGAATGCACATAACCCAAAATGGCAACCTATGTACAGACAATGAAAAGCCCTGAGCAAAGCCTGTTCTCTCTCATCAAGGACTGGAAAAGAATATCCTAGAAAGACGGAAACTTTTTGTCAGAAAACATCCTACTCCTGCAAAACAGTGGGATAGAGGGAAATGTAACCCCTACACCTTTGTCAACAAAGGCCAAATGGAGAGTGCCTGCCTCTATTTTCACTGTGCCTTTCCCCTTGGCAGTAACAAGTTCCCCTCCCTACTATTTCTACCCCTTGAAACATCAGTGGATTTCTACTCCTGTGGTGGTGTTGCCTCTTTTGACTGGAAGCAGAGCCTGTGAAGATCAAGTGAGGAGCCTACATTTGTGTCATTCCCACCAATAATAAGACATACATACTTATTCCACCCTGTCAGTGGAGGCTAAATGAACTTCTACTCCTTTCTCATGGTAACAAGGTATCAGTGGAGACTATGTGGAAGGCCAGTACTTCAACCCCACCTAGTGGTAAAGAATAGGCACCCACTGGGCCACTTCACAGTTTTCCTTGTTTAGTTTTAGTGGAGGCTCATTTAAACAAAAGATTAAATACCCCAAGTGATCAGGATACAATAAAAAATTACTCATCTTGCTACCAACTAGGAAAGTCTTATCATGAGTGAGAAAAAATAGTCAACAGATGCCCAACACCAAGATGAAATATGTTGGAGTTATCTAATAAGCTTTTTAAAGCAACCGCCTAATGATGTTTCAACAAGCAATTACACTCTTGAAACAAATGAAAAAGTAAATAGAAAATCTCAACAAAGAAATGAAAAATTAATTCAAAAACAAGTAGAAGTTTTGGAAATGAAAGTAAAATAATTGAAATGAAAACTCATTTGATGGTTTTCAAGAATTGAGAACTAGAAACAGTGAATTTAAAGGTAGAACAATAGAAATTACCCAGCCTAGAGAATACAGAGAAAAATAGAAAAAATTTAAGAGAGCCTCTGGGATCTAGGGAGCAATAACAAAGGATCCAATATATTTGTCCTCAGATTTACAGAGTAGAACAGAAAAAATGTAGAGTTGAAAAGTATTAGAAGAAATTTTGAAATTTTCCCAAACTTAGCAAAAGGAGTAAAACTTACGTTGTTAAAAGACTGATTAAATTCTAAATAGGATAAACTTAAAATAATTGTATGTCAAGGCACATCATAATCAAACTTTGGAAGACTAAGGACAGAAAAAAATCTTGAAATCAACCAGGGAGAAAAGTGTTATCTCTAGGGGAAAAATTGTTGAATTACAGACATTTTTCATTAGAAACCATGAGTCCAGAGAAAGAGGCATAGTATTTTTCAAAAGCAAAAACCCTGTAGAATATCCTTTAGGAATAGAGATGGAATGTACATCCTAGAGTGAAGTAAAACATCAACAGACCCATCCTAAAAGAATGGCTAAATGAAGTTCTCTAAACAGAAAATGACAAAAGAAGATGGGAATATTATTAATAAAGAAAGAGAAATGGAAAGAGTGGAAGTATAGGAAAAATAAAATAGACTATTATCTTGAGTTTTCTGATTATGCTTGACAGTTGCGACAGGAATTATAACTTTTCTCTGATATGATTCTTAGTGTATATAGAAGTGTTTAAGACAATAAAGTAGGATTGTACATTTTAAGCTACTAAACACTGATGAATGACATCAAAGCAAATCTAAACTAATGGAGGGACATACTGTATTTATGGATTAGAAGAGTCAACATAATGAATATATGTTCCCCCCACAAACATCTGTGGATTTATTACACCTATCAAAAGCTCAGCAAGACTTTCTATAAAGAAACAGGTTTATTCTCAATTTTATATAAGAAGGCAAAGAAAGCATAGCTAAAGCAATTTTGAAATAGAAGAGTTTTGAATTACACTATCTATGGTAAGATTTACTGTATAGCTATAGTATGAGATGTGGCAGTCGCAAAGGGACAGACTCTTACATCAGTGGAACAGAGTAAACCCACAAAAATATGCTCAGTTGATCTTTCAATTGATTTTTAACAAAGGTAAACTCAGTGTACCTTTTCTTAAATGGTATTGGAGCAGTTGGACAACATTCATGTGCAAAAAAAAAAAAATGTACTTCATTCTAACTGGGAACACAAATTCAAAATGAAACCTGAGATGAAATGCAAAATGTGAAACTGTAACACTTTTGAAAGAAAACATGGAAGAGTATCTCTAGGACCTAGGGGTAGAAGAAGAGTTCTTAGACACAAAAATTTTTTTGTAAATTGGGCTTCATCAAAATTAAAAACTTTTAGAGGAGTCCAGAAGATGGCAACAGAGTCAATATACTGGACTTACCTCCACCATATTCCCACGCCTAAATTTCAGCTGATCAAAGTTAATAACCCCAGAAGGAAAAGCAGATCAAAATTAATAACTTCTGAAGGAAAAGGCTTTTACAGTACACATCAGGAACAGCAGTCTAGTGCAGAAGATACACTATTAGAGAACTCTAGGTGTAGGGGTACAGAGTGATGCTTAATGGTTTGAGCATGAAGCTTCCAGTATGTTGTAGATAGCTTTAGCACGAATCTAAAGCAAGGTTGGATAACCCATGTCTCCTCATAGAAGAGGCTACTTGCAGCCTGAGCCTGAGATACTCAAAATACCTAGCTCCCAGACTTAAACCAAGACAATAAATGACACTTTAATTAACCAGAGTTTAAGCACCTATTAACAAGAGCCAGACACTTTAGAATAAGATTCTTCACTGGAAAAGAAAACAAATTATGGCTTGTGACCCTGTGTTAACTGCAGTCCATGCCTAGCCCTGCATCCAGTGCTCAAACATACCCTAGAAGTGGACACTGAAGGAGCAATAGGAGACTATAGGAGATACTTAAAGGAGCTAGCCTAGAGGAGATCACTGTGTATCCCCTTTACACAACTTTGGTACCCACAGTACTGTAGGAGGCATGAATCCCTGATGCTCACTAGAGTGCGCCAGTTCCTTTTTACCTGTTACCGCTTGCTAGTACAGCTATCCAATCACTTGAACAGGTGCATAGGAAGCATCTGAAAGTCTGTCTCTATTACAGCCCATAATAACTAAAAATGAAGATGCAGAAAAATGTATCACAAATGCTGGAGCAAAACATCCCTGAAAGAAGTCTCAATCAAGCAAAATCAAGGAATATTCCTGATGAGGAGTTTATGGTAGCAATTATAACAGTGTTTATTGAACTTTTTAAAAAAGTGATATAAAACATGAACATAATAGGGCCTCCCCTGGTGGCGCAGCAGTTGAGCGCTGGGTTGCAAGGCTGCCCGCAGCCTCTCTAGTGCTGGTTTGATCCCCGGCTGCCTGCGAGGGTCCCACATGGCACGACAAACCTCTCCTGTCTCGCCCGCTGCTCCCCTCAGCAGTGTGTTTCATCGGTCTGCCTGTTTTGTTGCTGCTCTGGCTCTTGGTGCTTCTGAGTGTACCCAGTGCTTGCATAAATAAATAAATCTTTAAAAAAAATGAACATAATAAAGATCAAGAAAATACGAAACAATGACAGTCAGAATGTACAGATCTAAAAAGTGTAACCAAATTTAAAAATACAATAGAGGACTTTAGTGGCAGACAAATGAAAGCAATGGAAAAATGAGTTTAAAAATAATGTCAGAACACACAAATGCAACAATAAAGAGAAAAAAGAAAGGAACTAGTGTAGGAGCCCTTTGGGGTAACCTAAAGAGAAATAGCATCTGTATCATAGGAGCCCTAGAAGAAGAGAAAAAGAGAAAAGTGTGGAAAATTATTTTAAAAAAGAACTGTTTTCTCAACCTGGAAAATGAACCAGACATTGTGATCCAAGGGGTGTAGTTTTCCAAACAAAATAATACCAAAGAGACACGTAACAAGGCACACTATAATGAAACTATTGAAAGCCAATGACAAGGAAAGAAATCTACAAAAGAATCAAGAGAAAAAAGTAACCTATAAAGGAACAGCAAGTAGACTACTGGACTTTTCAAAGAAGCACTACAAATAATAAGGTAATGGCAGGAGACATTTCGAGTTCCAGTCCAAAATCTTTTACCCTGCAAGATGGAAAGTTAAGGAGCTTCACTGAAAAGGAAAAAAACTTGAAGAATTTATCAACACCAAACTACACATGAAATAAGTCTTAAAGGGGTTATTACAAAGCAACAGAACAGCAAATATAAAGGTAATGGACACCTAAATTATATAACATGGAGGAGGTAGAGTGTAACAATGTAACACATCAGAATGCATTTGAGACCAGAACACCCAACAGGTTACACAAATAGTCCATCATATACTCACCTCAGTATAACCTTCAAACAAAAACCAGTAGAAGTAACACATGAGACAATGAAAGTGAAACCTAAATAAAACAAAGGGATGACCTCAAAAAATAAACAGCACATATGTCTCAGTAATCACATTATATGTAAATTGCCTGAATTCACCAGTCAATAGGTATGGAGTACCTGGATGTACTTCAAAACAAAGTTCAACCTTCTGATGTTTACATGAAACCAACTTGACCAACAATGATAAACATATATTTAGATTTAATGGCTGAAAGACAATCCTTACAGGCAAATGGCAACCAAAAAAGTCAGGAACAGGTAACTACACTTGTATTACATAAAATAGATTTCCAGTTCAAAAAGGTAATAAGAAATAGAGTCTTCTGCTGTTTATGAGTGACCCTTCTTACCAACAATGATAAGCGCAGACTTAGAGTTAGTGGTTGAAAGACAATCCTACTAGCAAGTAGCAACCAATAAGTCACAACAACTACCTAAACTTAGATCAGATAAAACAGTCTTCCAATTTAAGATTATAAGAGCTAGAGACAAACATAATTAAGGGCCTAACACATCAAAAAAATAATATTCCTAAATATGCACTGAATGAACACCAGGACACATAATAGAATTAGAACTAAAAAGATGCCGAAAACAACAAATTAATACTAGGGGATTTTAATACTCCATTTGCAACTACGGACAGGTTAGAAAGAGAAAAAGGGGGGAAAACCTCAAGTGAGGAACTAGACCAAATATAGTGAACATATATCTATAGATCATGCCACCCTAAGACCACTGCATATACATTTTTTTCCAAGTGCCTGTGGAACATTTTCAAGAACAGGCCATTTGTTGGGACACAAGTTGTCAACAAAATGACAAAAATTGAACATGCTCTGACAATAGTGTCATAAAGCTAGAAATCAACTGGGGGGAGAAAAGGAAAAACTCAGTACATAGAGACTAAACAATGTTCTACTTAATAGGTATCGAAGAAAGATATTAAATCAAAAATAACTTGAGACTAATGAAAAAGAGGACATGAGCTACCAGAGTCTATGGGATGTAGCAAAAGCAATCTTAAGAGGGAAGATAATTACAAACAGGCCCACATTAAGAAGCAAGAAAAATCAAATAACCTAATATTTCAGCTAAAGCAACTTGAAAAAGAGGGGGGGAGAGTTAATATAAGGAAAGAAATAATGAAAATAAGCACAGAAAAAAATTAAGTATGATTCAGGAAGACTATAGAAAAGACCAGGAATAAATAAGAGTTGCTTCATTAGAAGATAAAATTGACAAACCACTAGCTAGGTTAACAAAGAAAAAACATTAATAGAAGGAATGAGAGGGGAAATTTCCACAGCACAATTTAAAATAAATTTTTGGATCAAAATGCCAGTTTCAACTATTTTTTGTTATAACAAAGAGGGAAATAAAAGAAAGTGATGAATAGACCCATCAATGCAGCAACAGGGAAAAAAAGTGTGAATGAACACTGCCTTAGACTTCTTAACCCTCCACTGGCTCTTTCAGTTGCTGGCATCTAACTTGGACACCACGTTGAAGCACAGGGGGGTCTTTTAAGAAAAAGAGAGTTTAATCAAATTAAAACAGTTAACTGTCATGGTTTAGCTACTGCTAGCTAAATATGAGGTGATTGATAGTGCAAAAAGTCACCATTTCTTAAAACTTTTGTAAATTCATTCATTGATCAATTTTTAATATGGCTCTCACTCTGGCCCCATAGTAGTATCTTGATGCTGAAAATTTCAAGTTCTTGACCAATAATGTATAATTCACATACGAGGTTTTTAACATTCTCTGTCTAATATACAGTACATTACACTCTCACAATTACTATTCAACATAGTATGAGTACTTTTTTCATTTTTTTTAGAGTGCTTTGTAAATGAATATTTGTAGTTTAGGGAAAGACATGAAAGTAATTCAAATTGAGAAAGAAGTACAGCTATCATTATTTGCAGATTGTATAGTTATATAGAGAGAAAGCCCAAAAAAATCTGCAGAAAAATTAATTAAAACAATAAACTAGTTCAGTAAAGTAGCAGGTCACAAAAATGAATATACAAAAATCAGTTACCTTTCTATATGCAAACAATTAGCCTGAAGAGAAAGAAATTAATAAAACCACCCCATTTGCAACTGTGCCAAAAAAACCCTTATAAATAAGTTTAAATAAACTTAACAAAGGAGATGAAGGACCTATACAAGGAAATTATAATTACTGTTAAAAGAAATAGAAGACATAAAAAAATGGAAACATATTCATTGCTCGTGGATTGGAAGAACCAACACTATCAAAATGGCTATCCTCCAAACAATTTACATACTCAGTGCAATTACAATAAAAATGTCAATGATATTCTTCAAAGAAAAGGAACAAATATTACTGAAAATTGTATGGAATCACAAAGACCCTGAATAGCCAAAGCACTCCTTACTAAAAAGGGAAACAACTGGGGATGTTTCACATCCAGATTTCAGACTACACTACAAAGCCATACTAATTAAAATAGCATGGCATTGACACAAAGAACAATGGAATAAAACTAAAAGCCCAGTAATAAATCTACACATATATGGTCAGCATACAAAGGAGCAAAGACTATACACTGGAACAAGGAAAATCTCTTCAACAATTGGTGCTGGAAAAATTGGATTGCCACCCACAGAGGAATGAAACTAGACTACTGTCACAGCATGCACAAAAATCAACTTAAAATGCATAGGAGGGGCCTCCCTGGTGGCACAAGGGGTTAAGATGCAACCTATGAAGCTATCCGCAGCCACTGCAGCATGAGTTGGATCCCTGACCAGGGAGCTACCCACATGGTGCAACAGACCTCTCCTGACTCGCCCACTGCTCCCCTTAGCAGTGTATTTCAGTCAGTCTGCCTGTTCTGTTCCCTACTCTGTCTTTGGTGAATCCTCTCACCACCCACAACTCTGGCCTGTACCCCAGTTCTTTTTTTTTTTTACAATAAATTTTATTTTTATATGCCCCATACAATTGCAACCCCCTATTTTGACCCCAATCCCTCCCCTCCTGCCCCTAACCCCCATAGAGTGTCTCTGGTTCATAGTTTTTTGTTGATTTTGATTTTCACTGTCTTATAGTTATTCATTTTCCTGGTCCCTTATTTAAGTTTTCTAGATTCCTGCTATGAGTGAGACCATCCAGTATTTTTCTTTTTCTTTCTGGCTTATTTCGCTGAGCATGATCCCTTCCAGCGCCATCCCTGTTGCTGCAAATTGCATGTGTTTATCTTTTTTGAATGCTGAGTAAGATTCCATGGTATATATGTACCACATCTTCTTGATCCAGTCATCTATTTTTGGGCATTTGGCCTTTTCCAAAGCTTAGCTATTGTAAATAGTGCTGCTATAAACATAGGGGTGCAGGTGCTCTTTGGAATTGATGTTCTGTGTCCTTTGGATAAATACCTTGGAGTGGAATTGCTGGATCATATGGAAGCTCTATGTTTAGTAGGTCCAGAAATCTCCACACAGCTCTCCATAGTGGTTGGACCAGTTTGCACTCCCACCAACAGTGCAGAAGAGTTCCTTTTTTTCCACACCCTCGCCAGCATTTGTTGTTGCTAGTTTTTTTAATATGTGCCATTCTCACTGGTGTAAGATGATATCTCATGGTAGTTTTGATTTGCATTTCCCTGATTACAAGTGATGTTGAACATTTTTCATATGCCTGTTGGCCATTTGCATTTCCTCTTCAGAGAAGTTTCTTTTTAGCTCTTCTGCCCATTTTTTGACGGGATTATTTTCTTTGTTGTTGTTGAGTCTCATCAGCTCTTTGCAGATTTTTGTGATCAGTCCTTTATCATTAGTGTTGGGTGCAAAAATGTTCTCCCAGTTGGTGGGGTTCTCTTTGTTTTTGTTATTGTCTGTTTTGCTGTGCAGAAGCTCTTTAATTTGATGTAGTCCCAGCTGTTTATCTTTGCCTTCACTATCACTGCTTTGTGTACCCCAGTTCTTGTATGCATAAATAAATAAATCTTTTAAAACAATGCATAGGAGACTTGAATGTAAGACCTGAAACCATAAAATATATAGAAAACATAGGCAAAACATTAAGACATAAACTTCATAAACACCTTTGAGAACTCATTTCTAGTAGCCAGGGAAACAAAGGAGAATATAAACACCTGAGCCTATCATACTAAGGGAGAAAGTGATCAAAATGAAGAGACACCCCACTAAATGGGAACAAATATTTGTATACTGTACATTTGATAAGGGACTGATATTGAATATCTACAAAGAGCTCAAATAACAAAACAACCCAATCAAAAAATTGGCAGAAGAGTTAAATAAACACTTTTCCAAAAGAGAAATGCAAATAGCCAAAATGAAAAAATGTTCATCAGTTGTCATCAGGAAAAGGCAAATTAAAGCCACAGTGAGATACCACCTCACCCTTGTGAGAATGGCCCATATTTAAAAAACCAGAAATAGCAAGTGCTGGTGAGGATGTGGAGAAAAAGGAACCCACTTAACACTGATAATGGGAATATAAGCTGGCCAGGAACTATGGAAAGCTGTGTGCAGGTTCCACAAAACACTAGAAATGGATCTTCCATATGACCTAACTATTCTGCACCTAGGAATCTATCCAAAGAATGCAAAAACACTAATTCAACAGGAAACCTGCACTCCTGTGATTATTGAAGCACTATTTACAATGACCAAGATATAGAAACAACCTAAATGTCCCCAGATGAATGGATCAAGAAGATGTGGTGTGTATACACACACGCTGTCTCTCTCATTCTCATACACAGAGTGGAATATTATTCAATAATCAAAAAACATAAACTCTTGCCTTTTGCAGCAATATGGATGGAACTGGAAGGGTTGATGCTAAGTGAGATAAATCAGGAAAGATCTAAATATCAGATGGTTTCACTTGTATGTAGAATATAGAAAAAGCAAACAAAGGGTCAGACAAGAAGTCAAGAAAATAATCTCGGGCTTCCCCAGTGGCACAGCGGTTGAGCGCTGGGTTGCGAAGCTGCCCGCAGCCTCTGCAGTGCCAGTTCGATCCCTGGCTGCAGGGTGAGGGGTCCCACGGCGCGCAGACCTCTCCTGCTGCCTACTGCTCCCCTCAGCAGTATACTTTGGTCCTTCTGCCTGTTCTGCTCCCTGCTCTGGCTCTGGTGAATTCTCTCACCTTCCCGCGCTTCTGACTGTACCCAGTGCTTGTATAAATAAATCTTTAAAAAAAAAAAACTTTAAAAAAAAGAAAAAAATAATCTCATTTACAATCACATCAAAAAGAATTAAAAGCCTACAAATAAACTTAACAAAGGAAGTGAAGGACCTGTGCACCAAAAACTATAAGACATTGTTAAAAGAAGTAAAAGAGACAAGGAAGTGGAGAGAGATTTCCTTCTCATGAATTAGAATAAATAACATTGTAAAAATGACTCTCTTAACTAAAGCAATATACAGGCTCAGTGCAATCTCTATTAAAGTTTCAAAGGTATTTTTGAAAGAAACAGAGCAAACATTGCTGAAATGGGTATGGAACCACAAAAGACCCCAAATAGCCACAGAAATCATGACAAAAAATACAAAAGTATCACACTCCTAGATTTTAAACTGTGCTACAGAGCTATAGTAATTAAAACAGTATAGCATTGGAATAAAATAGAACAATTAGAATTGAGAGCACAAAAATAAGTGCACATTTATATGGACAGTTAATATATAGCAAAGGAGCCAATAGTATGCAATGGAAAAATAAAGTCTCTTCAACAATTGGTACTGGGAAATCTGGACAGCCATATGCAAAAGAATGAAACTTAGACCACTTTCTCACACCAAACACAAAAATTTACTCAAAATGGATTAAAGAGTTGGATGTAAGACCATAAACCATAAAATCATAGGAAAAAACATAGGTAAACACTTCACAATACTGACTTCAGTAATGTCTTTGGGTACTCAAACTGCAAGAGAAGACAAAAGCAAAAATAAATAAATGGACTATATCAAACAAAAAGTTTCTGCACAGCAAAAGAAGCTGTCATTAAAATGAAAAGAAATCCTACAAACTAGGATATAATATTGCATGCTATACATCCAACAGAGACTGATACTCAGATTCTACAAAGAACTCATCCACCTCCAACCAATCATAAAATGGGTAGAAATGCTGAATAAGTATTTCTCCAAAGAAGATACAGGTGTCTATCAGCATATGAAAAAATGCTTATCATCATGTGTCATAGGGAAAATGCAAATCAAAACCACAGTGAGAAAGCATCTCATACCTGTGAGAATGGCCCATATCAAAAAGATATGGAGGGCCTCCCTGGTGGCGCAGTGGTTGAGCGCTGGGTTGCGAAGCTGCCCGCAGCCTCTGTAGCACCGGTTCGATCCCCAGCTGCTCCCTGGCCACCAGAGGAGGGTCCCACATGGCGCGCAGACCTCCCCTGCCGCCCGCTGCTCCCCTCAGCAGTGTACTTCGGTCCTTCTGCCTGCTCTGCTCCCCGCTCTGGCTCTGGTGAATTCTCTCACCCTCCCGCGCTTCTGACTGTACCCAGTGCTTGTATAAATAAATAAAAATAAATCTAAAAAATTTAAAAAAAAAAGATATGGAACCAACAAGTGTTAGTGAAGGTATAGAAATAAAGAAACCATTGTATACGTAGAATATAGACTAGTGTAAATCCCATGGAAAACAATATGGACATTTTTTGAAATATCAAAAGTAGATCTGCCATACTATCCAGCAATTCCACTCATAAGTAGCTACCTGACAAAAAAAAATTAATTTGAAGAGAAATCTGCACTCCTGTGTTCATTGCAGCACTATTTACAGGAGCCAAGTATGGCCACTTAGCCAACCTAAGTGGCCAACAGCAGATGAGTCAATTAAGGGTATGTGATATGTGTACACACACAGAGAATACTATTCATTAAAAAGTAAAATCTTAACCTTTTGCAACAACATGGATGGAACTGTATGGAATCATGCTCAGCAAAATAAGTCAGAAGGGACGGTTTTCTTGATTTTTTTTTTCTTCTTCAGATTGGTTGTATATAGGAAGGCTACTGACTTTTGTGTGTTGATTTTGTATCCTGCTACTTTACTAAACTGGTTGAAACTAAACTGGTTAAAACTCCATTTTCTGTGGAGTTTTTAGGGTTTTCTATATGTATTACCATATTGTCTGCAGATAGTGATAGTTTACTTCTTCTTTCCCTGTTTGGATTCCCTGTATGTCTTTTTCTTGTCTTACTGCTCTGGCAAGAACTTCCAATATTGTGTTGAAGAACAGTGGCGAGAGAGGATATCCTTCTCTTGTTCCTGATCTTAAGGAAAGGATTTCAGCTTTTCACCATTGAGAATAATATTGACTGTGGGTTTGTCGTATATGGCTTTTATCATGTTAAGGTATATTCCTTCTATCCTGAGAATTTCAAGGGCCTTCACCATAAATGGATGTTGAGCTTCATTGAATGCCTTCTTGGCATCTATTGATGTGATCATATGGTTTTTATTTTTCCTTTTTGTTGATGTGTTGGATTACGTTAATTGATTTTCAGATGTTGAATGATCCTTGTGCCGTTGGAATAAATCCCAGTTGATCGTGATGTAGTGTCCTTTTGATGCACTGTCGGATTCTGTTGGCAAGGATTTTATTGAGGATTTTTGCATCAGTGTTCATTAGGGAGACTGGCTTGTAGTGTTCTTTTTTGGTGTTGTCTTTGTTTGATTGGTATTAGTGTAATGATGGCTTCATAGAACAGTGTTTGGCAGGAGTCCTTTCTCAATTTTTTGAGAGTTTGTGTAGGATAGGCACTAGTTCGTTTAGGAACGTTTGATAGAATTCATTTGTGAAGCCTTCTGGTCCTGGGCCTTTGTGTTTTTGGGGAATGTTTTATTGTTTCAATTTCAGATGTGAAAAATTTAAATCACTTCAGTGCACATGTTCCCACCTCAGATAAGATGAAGTGATGCTCTGTTTTCTTGTTTCAGCTTTCACAATAAAGCAAGTATCCATTTCGTCATTTATTTAGTGCTATGATTTTGCTTTTTGTTGGTGATTTCAGTTTAAAATGGACCCCATTACATAATATTGAAATGTTGTCTAGTGTTCCTAAGTTCAAGTAATTTATGATGTGCCTCATAGAAGAAGCAACTGTGATGTAACTTTCATTCAGATGTGAGTTGATTGCTAATCAGCAACATACAGAATAAGGGCAGAGGAATCTCACTAATCTGTACATCAAGCATTTACAATGCATCTTAAGTTGAAAATGGTCTGACTTCTATATCTAGCAGCCATTTTGTAGTTTCTTGTGCCACTTGCAGAATATAAAACAGCAATTAGAATATTGAAAAAGTAACTTTCTCTTGTATATCTGTGTCAACTTTTATGAATTTCAGTGTGTAGAGAAAAACCAAGTTCATGCTTTCATTTGTATAAGGTGTGGAAAGTCTGTATTACTGTTATAATATCTTAAATATAATTGTTGGCTGTAGATGTTAATGAAAATTCCAAGTACTTTGTTACTTTGTGTCATATTTTCAGATACATTTCTATGAAGATGTCATTTTAAACAAATAACTACTAGCCCTTTTCTTTCTCTTTAGTGTACTTGTCACCTTGTTACACCAATACCAGAGAGTTTGGTTTTATACATGAGAATCTTAATCAGAGCCGACTTGATGTAAGCTGTGACCTGCGGTCATCATGGCAGTTTGGTGATACAAAACTGGTTCACAATGAGGATCTGGAAAAAAAATTTACTTCTAAGAGGTAAGTTACTATGACCTAAAGAAACTTGAGATTTTCTTTATTTGTTTTTTCTATGAAGTTTTAAAAAATTTCTTTCTACCATTTCAGATTTGGTAAGTACTGCTGAGCAAGTACAGAGATTTGTTTGTTCATTATTTTGTTGTCTTAGTCTTGTAATAGTGAAAAAGCAGATTTGATTAGTTTTGATTACTAAGTTTTGCACATCAATGTATCCAGATTTCAGACATTTCCTTCTAATTTTTTAATCTTAATAAATTTTTAAGGTGCACATCAGCACATGTACTAGGAAACCATGTTGTAGATCCTTTTTGCCACTTGCATAATATAAAACAGCAGTTACAATATTTAGAAAATAACTTTTTTTCTTGACCCAACCCTTCAGAGATTGTTAATTTTTTAATTTGGACAGATTATATTTTGCTATTTCCAATTATCCCACTAGGGCCACTATTTTGATACTTTATTTTTTGAAAGTATCCCCTTCTGCTTTTTTGGGAAAGTACATTCCATTTGTATTTTGATAAAGGAAAAAATAAAAGACCATGTACATAATTATCATCATAAACATTTTATACTTATAGGTATAATCTTGTATAAACACAATTTAGCATTTTCATTTTCTGAACTTGCCTCCTTTACCAACTTGCATTTTTTTTTTAAGAACTAAACTGTAGCTTGATGGACCTACCTTAGAACTCATTTTAGAATGTTTTTGGTTTCTTTTTTAATTTTAGAATCAGTTCCTCTTGACTCAAACATGCTACCCCACTTAGTGTCAGTTTGGAAAAGTTGATGGGACTAGCAGATTTAGTTGATAGCATATTCTTTCATCTAAAAACTACAATTTTGAGCAAAAGTTGAATATAATCAATATATCCTGCCCCTTCCAAATTGAAATAACACGTCAATCAAAAATTAATTCCTATCATTGTTCTTTGACTTTGGTTCTTTTAGGCATTTAAAATTTTTCCCTTTTTTATAATGTACCCCTGCTCAACACTTACTTCATAGTTAGTTGTTTCTCCCTGTTAATGTTTCAGAAAAGTCAGAACTACCCAGCAATACATGTGTGAACCTTCTGAATGACCAATAAGTGCAGGATATATTGATTTCTTGGGATATATTGCAGGATGTATTGTTTTGCCCAGTTAGACAAGTTCATTTGTTTCCCATAGTACTTTATATTTGTTTTATAATACTTGCCATAATTTATTGGTTTTGTCTAATTCTCCTACTACATTGTCAGTTTTATCTTACTTGCTTTTGTGTCCATAGTATGAAACTGAGTCTTGCAACACAGTGGGCATTTGATTGTTAAGTTAATTGTTAAGTTAAATTTGATTGTTAAGTTAAATTTTTATTACCTTTTTAAAAAATCAATGATGCTAGAAAATACCCTCAGATAGCTTTAAATACAGGCAAAAGGAAAAATAAGAATGTTTAGTAGAAGAGACATGAAAAAGTGATTTCCTCTTTTGTTCTTATTACTTCCCTTAAAGAAGTTTATACATCTGTGGTATCAGCAAAAGCAAGTAACTCCAAAAAGAGACCAATCTCTACTTCCTATCTATATTCTATCTACCACTTCTAAAGCAAATACAAAGAAATAATTAAACATCTATGTACTCAGTCATTAATTAAACATGAGTGTTTACTATGTCATATATTATATTTAATAACCTTAGGGGAAAATGTTTTCTCCTAAACCTTAGATTTCACATTTTAGTGGAGAAGATATACAACTAACTGAAAAATAATATGTTATAATACAGATACTGGTGAACAGATTAGTCTTTGATTAGTCTTCCTAAAAATTTTGAGAGATGTTTTGAAGAGTTGAGAAACTTGAGCTGGTCTTAAGAAACTGAATTCATTTCTTAAGTCTGTTGTTTTATTTTTATCAGTTTGACCTTTTCTTGTATTATTTTAAGATAACTTACTGTTTAAATATTTCAGATTTATGTGAAGATTGTCAAAATTCAACTTGATGCTGTGATTTGAATTTGTAGTCAAAGCCTCAGTTTACATTCCACCCCCAGTGAATAGTCTGAATCATCCATGGTTACTTTCTCTGCTTTAGCAATGCTTGGTTCCAGAGCGGGCAGAACTAAATCACTTTAAACCAGAGACACTGGAGATAGATTGACTTGGGGGCCTCTGGAGAAATCAATCTGATGTGAATTAGGAAACAAGTCGCTCAAGCTATTGAAAACAACACTTTGGGGGTTAATAAAGAGTGAAGTGATAGGGTAACCCTAAAGCTGAAGGTAAGGATGAAGTGATGGAAAAAACATGGGTCCTTATGACAGCTGGGATCAAGTTGTCGATCAACATTGCTAAAGGCTGCCTGATTTTTTAGTTTCTTGTTATGAAAAGTTATTTTTAAGCCAGCTGTTTGAATGTTAAGTGTGATCAGTATGGTTCAGTAGAACACTGAGTGAGACTTGCTTGGAAATAAGAAAAAGTGAAGACAGGGCCTCCCCTGGTGGTGCAGCGGTTGAGTGCTGGGCTGCGAAGCTGTCTGCAGCCTCTGCATCACCGGTTCAATCCCCGGCCACCAAGCAAGGGTCCCACATGGCGCGCAGACCTCTCCTGCCACCCGCTGCTCCCCTCAGCAGTGTACTTCGTCAGTCTGCCTGTTCTGCTCCCCGCGCTGGCTCTAGTGAATTCTCTCACCCTCCCGCGCTTCTGACTGTACCCAGTGCTTGTATAAATAAATAAGTGAATCTTTAAAAAAAAAAAAAAAGTGAAGACAGTGTTTGACTAGTGATGGTCAGCAAGGAAGCCTGTGGGTCTAGTTGCTTCTGGCAGCCCTCTTATGACCACAGAGGAGCCAGATAATAGAAACAGCAGTCTATTAGTGTAGAAATTCAAGGAAAAGAAACTGAGTTCCTAATTGTAGCGGCAGGAAGGGCACAGTACAGGGTCTGTATGTTTCGAGCAGACTAGACAGGTCTAGTCTGGAGCCCTAGGGGGCTTTTTCAGGCTTTTATTGAGTTTACCAGGTACACGGCAAGCAGGGGTGCTGGGGGGCCAGGAGGCTGACTGGTCTCCTAGCCCCCAGCGAGCCTTTACTGTTTCTGGGCTCTCTGGCAGTCTCTCGTGGTCTCTGCTTCTCTGCTGGTGTTGCGCTCTCGCATGTTCTCCTTCTGGTCTTCCCTTCTGGTTCTGTTGGTGTCCCTGTGATGCTGCCCTTATAGGCCCAGCCTCAGCCCAGGTGTACCTACCTATGTATGCCCATGCCCTACTCCAGTTGCCCGCCATCAGGCATGCATTCAGGACCGCCATTAATCCTAATGGCGGGAGGGCAAAAAGCCTGACAATCTTTACCCTACACTAATATTGTTGAGGGGCTGAATAAATTCAGAATCTGCCTGCAGAAGGTAGTATTAATGCTCTCTGAAATACCCCAAATCCAAATCCCAGAACCTATGACTATATTACTTATCTATCAAAAAGGACTTTGCAAACGTGATTGAGGTAACTGGCCTTGAAATAGGTTATTATCCTGGGTTATTAATGGGTCCAATTTAATGACATGGGTTCTTAAAAACATGAAAGGAAGTCAGAAGAGTAGGTCAGAGGGAGGAAACAGTAGAAAAAAGTATAAGAGTAATTCAGCCTGCCCAGCTGGTTTAAAAGATGAAGATGTTAGGAACCATAAACTGTAGGTGTCTTCAAGGACTTGGAAACAGCTACAGCCAGCAAGAAAATGGGATGTTAGCCCTTCAAGTGCAAGTAACTAAAGTAACTGCCATCAAGAAAAATGATTCTTGCCTTTGAAATAAGGAAGGAAGGCAGTCCAGATAACACCTCTGATTTTAGCCCAGTGAAACTCTTATTGGGTATCTTATGTAGCTATAAGATAATAAAGTTTGTCTTAATCCACAGAATTTGTTGTATTTGTTACAACAGCAGCAGTAGAGACCTAATACACTGTGCCTGCCATATATTTGGACTTCTTTTGTGAGTTAGACATTTTCCCCTAATTTTATTGAAATATAATTTACATACAACACTGTATAAGTTTAAAGTTATAATGAGATGATTTAAAAAATATATAGTGAAATGTGTACCACAATAAGGTTAATTAACATCCTTTATTTAACATAATTATCATTTTTTGTTGTTATAATGAGATTATTTAACTGTGCCTGCTCATTGCAACATTTTTTAGATTAAGATAGGCTTACAACAACACTGTATATGATTTAGGGTTCTCATGTCTTCAGGTGTATGTTACTACACCAGATTCATCCACCAAAGCAACAATAATATTCCACCTTAGTTTACTGGGCCGCCTCCTCCCTATGCGCGCCATCCTCCCATCCCTTCTGGCAGCCTCAGTTCTGCAGTCATCTTTCTAGGGTTTATTTTGGTTTAGGTTTGTGTGTGTTTCTTTGTTTTATTTCTCTGTAATTCCACATGTGAGTAAAATCGTCTTGTATTTCTTTTTCCTGACTTATTTCGCTTAATATAATCCAGTCCAGTTCCATCCATACTGACCCAAATGGCAATATGTCATCTTTTTTTAATAGCTGAGTAGTATTCCTGTGTGTGTATGTGTCCGACGAGGAACCATGGTAAGCAGCAGTAGTGACCCAAACTTACGTAGTGCATGCACTAAACCATGGGGCCCATTTGTAGGTGCCTGTGTTGTGGTAGGGATTGGTTCAAATACACATGTAGTGGTGGGGGCTAAAGAAGACAGCAAGGGCCAGCGTCAAAAAAAAAAAAAGGCAGGTGTGTTGGCTTCAGTCGAGCACTACTACCATGATTGCTGGATCTTGCTATGGATCCATGGTAGTAGAGGCCAGTGACAGAACACAGGGCCAGATTTGGACACACTTCCAGCGGTAGGGACCTTGACTATCAATGTGGACTAATGTGGCTACAAAATTTAGCCACGGTATACACATGGCAGTTTAGGCCAGTGACAGGCATCTGATGTGCTGAGGTGCATAATAGCAGGAGGGGTTGGGCCCTGAGTACCTGCCTACTAGTGGGTATAAGCTGCGGAAGTCTAGGGTGATGTGTTGTAGTTCTAAAACCACAGAGGCGTTGACTAACTGCTGGTGGGGACTCTGCAGCCTCTGCAGTGCGGGTTCCATTCCCAGCCGCTCAGGGAGATTCCCACATGGCACGGCAGACCTCTCCTGTTGTGCCTGCTGCTCCCCTCAGCAGTGCTTTTGGTCCCTCTGCCTGTTCTTCTCCCCATTCTGTCTCCGGTGAATCCTCTCATCCTCCCAGGCCTCTGGCCTATACCCCAGTTATTGTATAAATAAAAAATAAATATTAAAAAAAAATGTGCAGAGTCTATAGTAAGTATGCTGCTCATGTGTTTCTTCACTGATGAATGCTGCTGGGGTTGTTTACAGAGTAGGTCACTAGAAACTAGTCATTCCTGCTGCTTGTTTGTCTGATACCACTAACCCCTGCTTTTCTTCCCTGTTCCTAGTAGTATATAGTATGTCTCAGCTTTGCTTGTCTCTTGTTGAGGTGAAACCAAAGCAGGTCCTTTGCGTGTAGCGTCTGAAGGGGTTAGGAAGCTGGTCACACCTCCCTTTCACTTTCCCAGCAAGGAAAATTCTTCCTGGGGAGTTCCCTATTGGCACTGAGCAATACCAGCTTGGTGAGCTGTATGATCCAGGCAAAAGGAAACTGTTCTTCCTTCCCTTTTACTGTAGTTAATCTCCAGTTTTTGTTCCATGTTGCTCAACTTCCTTAAGTGGACTATAGAGCTTTCCCAGTGTTTTTGTGCATAGATAACTACCTAGTTATTGATCTCTTATGAGACCAGAGGCTAGGGTCTCCTACACCACCATCTTTGTTATTTTACCACCCTTAAATAAAGAATTTCTTATTTAATCTTTCTTAAATCCCACATACTCATAGCTTTCTGTGTTTCAATTCATATGTTGCACTTTCTGCCAGCTTGACAGTGATTTGAAAATAAATTTCCTTTCAAGTGCTCCAAAGCAAATAACTTTATTTTCTTTAACTGTATAGTTTCATTTCCTCCTCTAGTCATCCCTAATAACTAAACAGTGTTCTTTTGTTTCCAGTTAAACTTGGAAATAGGATACTTCCAGTGCTTCATTTACTCAACAAAAAGCTGTTTATTACCTACTTAATACAAATTATTTTGCAACCCATCCTGTATAATGTAATTAACTATAATATAGGCAATCCTTTTTTTTTTTTTTTTGTGGGACCCTCGGCGGCGGCTGGGGAACAAACTGGCGCTGCAGAGGCTGCAAGCAGCCTCGAAGCCCAGCACTCAACCTCTGAGCCACCAGGGGAGGCCCCGTAGGCAATCCTTTTGAGGCATTTATAGCTTATACTCTGTTGTAGTTGGTTTTAGTACATAGACATCATGATCATACAGATAGTCTTCCAAAGATATCTAAGAACTAATCTTGTTTTTTACACTCTTTCTTGTACTATGCTTATTTATATATAACTTGTCTACCTGTGTGAGTTTTGTTATATAATTCTTTTTTTTTTTAAAGATTTATTTATTTATTTATTTATACAAGCACTGGGTACAGTCAGAAGCGCAGGAGGGTGAGAGCATTCACCAGAGTCAGAGCGGGGAACAGAACAGGCAGACTAACAAAGAAATATACTGCTGAGGGGAGCAGCAGGCACGGCAGGAGAGGTCTGCACGCCATGTGGGAACCTCGCCAGTGGCCAGGGATCAAACCGGCACTGCAGAGGCTGCGGGCAGCTTCGCAGCCCAGCGCTCAACCACTGCGCCACCAGGGGAGGCCCTGTTACATAATTCTTTTAAGCTTGTTTACTTAATGTTTAATAAGATAATGGTTAAAAAAGAACAACCCACAACGAAGAATATATCTACATATTTAATGTGAGTGTTGAGTTGATTTTGAGCTTGACAATCCAAAACTTAAGGTATATTTAAGGTTCAGTACCTGACAAATTTTGATAGTTATTCTTTTTTTTAGATTTATTTATTTATGCATACAGGAGCTAGGGTACAAGCCAGAGGCGTGGGCGGTGAAAGGATTCACCAGAGACAGAGTAGGGAACAGAACAGGCAGATTGACCAAAGTACACTGCTGAGGGGAGCAGTGGGAGAATCAGGAGAGATCTGCTGCGCCATGTGGGTAGCTCCCTGGCTGGCCGAGAATCGAACTCATGCTGCAGTGGCTGTGGATATCTTCATAGGTTGCGTCTTAACCTTGCACCACCAGGGAGGCCTGATGGTTATTCTTTATTGGTATTGCTGCATGATACTATTTTGGGGATATTATTCTAAACTCATGTATTTTTTAATATTTAAGGTAATATAAATATTCTGTTAATGTAGAGTCTGATGGGCATTAATGTCTTTTGTAATAGAGAGTAGGTCTTCATATTATTGTATTAAATTTCACTATAAACACAAAAGACCGGTTTCATTTTACCTTTGTAAAGGAAATCTTGAAACTCACAACTTAAGTCATTTAACAAGCTAGCGAGAACCTACAATCTGAATACCTTTGAAAAATCAGCCTTGAGGTGGGGGGAAGCAAATATTGTTTAAAAATGAACAATGATGTAAAAAATTAACAAAAAATTTTAAAAAAGAAAAGTCACCTTTTACAAAACTTTTCAAACTTAAAAATAATTCATAGAATTATTAGGGCTAATAATTATTAGGGCTAACTTTTTTGCTCATTTTTATTATCTAAATCATATATCATTGCTAGTGTTTTTCTAAATGTACAGCTATATTCTTATCAATACGAAACTCTACCAGGAATATTTCCAACTTTAATTATATAGGTTTTCGGAACTCTGTTATTATTATATTTTTTCATTCTACTCATTCCCTTAAGAGGATATAATGTTTATCCAGTAAGATGACTAGGGAACACAAAAAATTATTTGGCCTAAGATGTCAGTGATGCCAGTGACATGAAACTGAAATGTCAGTTTGACGTGAAACTCTTCTCTAGGATTTACATTGTACATCTTTTATTTATTACAATGTACCTTCACCTACACCTTTTCATGTGTGATGTAACCTTACAACAGTATACTTTGATTTTCCTCCCACCCATCCATCCTTTGTGTTTTAGTGTTTACATGTGTTTTAGTATTTACATGTGGGAATTCTTTGAAGGCATTGTTTTAGAAAGTTAATGTTTGTCCAGATACTAAGAAAAACTGAGAAATTGGGAAGATAGAGAAAGTGTAATTCCATGAGAACTAAATCTTAATGATCAACATGGAGATCTTAGTGGTTCATGGAATCAACTGATAGCAAGTAAAAAGCAGGAAATGATGACATGTGAAGTTGAAAGTTAAGGTTGACATTTCCTGGAACTAAGGAGGGAAGTGGTCATATCTAATCAGTTGGTCTTGCTTATGGCTGTTGCCATGTGTTTTGTAGCCCTGTCTACAGTTAGAGTTGTTCTTAAAAAATACATACAATACTATGATAATGTACATGGTATACTTTATACAAATTCTGTAAGTAATATATGGGGAAATAAGAAATATGGCAGCCCCTCCTTACCTTCAGGGGATATGTTCCAAGACCCCCAGTGGATGCCTGAAAGTACAGCTAGTACTATACCCCATATATTCTTTATTTGTTAATATAAATACAGGTATGTCTATGATAGTTTAGTTTATAAATTAGGCACAGCCTTTTCCATGCAACCTAGAGAGGGGTCCATACTGCATTGTTCCAGATTTCCATAGTAAGTTAAAGGGAAACTTTCACAATGTCCAGAGCCCTTGATGTCCTGTAAATGAAGGAAGAGGATGTCCTCATATTCCTTTTAGTAGGAACCCAAGGTGGCACCAACCTTTACTTCCAAATAGAACAATACATTTACAAATAGAAAAGTGATGGCATCTACCTCATAATATTTGTGAAGAGTCTGGAGGAAACCCTGTGGCTTCTAGCATTGTTGCCATTGAAAACCTGGCTGTTGTCAGTGTCATATCCTCCAGAAATACTGGCTGGTAAGCTGTGCTCAGGTTTGCTGCTGGCGCTGGAGAACTGCTTTTCCCTACTTCACTCCTGATACCTTCACTGTAACTAGATTCAGACAGCTTTCCAAGAACCAAGACTTACAGTGGTTACTGATCCCAGAGCTGACCACCGACCTTTCACAGAGGCATCTTATGTTAACCTGCCTACCATTGCTATGTGTAACACAGACTCTCCTATGTGCTATGTGGACATTGCCATCCCCTGCAATAACAAGGGAATTCACTCAGTGGATCTCATTTGCTGGGTACAGCTGAGAATTTCTATACATGTGTGGCACCATCTCCCAAAAATACCTATGGTGGGTCATGCCTGATCCCTGCTTCTACAGAGATCCTGAAGAAACTGAAAAGTAAGAGCAGGTTGCTACTTAAAAAGGCCATGACCAAGGAGTAATTTCAGGCTGAATGGATTCCTCTAGCTCCTGAGTTTACTGCTACTCTACCTGAGGTTGCAGGTTTGATCTAAAGGCATGCAAGTGTACTCTGGGCCCACCCAGTGGTTCCCTACTAAAGACTGGAGTGAATAGCCTGCGACTGAAGACTGGGCTGCAGCTCCCATGGCTCAGGACTCTGAATGGATAGGACCAACCACTGAGTAGTCTTTAAGCTGTTCTTCCAGACTCTTAAACAGAAAAGGGAGATAAGGTTAATGGAAAATGGTTTCTAAACATTGAAAAAAAAATTTTAATGGGCACTGTAAGAGATTAACAAAAACTAGTAACAAAATGTGGATTGTAACAATATACAATAATAAAAGTTATGTGGCCTCTCTGCCTCAGAAGATCTTAATTGTGTATATATTTTTGAACCATGGGTGACTAACATTGCAGAAAGTGGAACCATGGGTAATGGGGTGGGGGTGGGAGGATACCATATTGGTAGCATGTAGTTTTCAAGAACTCTTTTTCCTTTTGTGGTATACACATTATTCTCTAGGTTCTGTTAGTTCTCCATTATTTATAATCATATGACATCACGCTTCTTTCCTAGTGATTGAACTTCGGTTTTATCACCTGGTGTGGCAGTTGCTGCTGCTGCTATTCCTAAGCAAGCCATATAGAACTCCCTATCTGGGGAGGGAGGAGCAAAAAAAAAAAAACAAAACTTACATCTTATCTACCAATTTTAAGGGAGAGATGTTTTACTTGTTTAATTAGTTCTTGCTATGGAAAATAGTCAAAATTTTAAGAATATCTACACTTCAGGTTACAATCTCTTCTGTTTCATAGTTTTACTACTAAGGTAGGAGTCTATGATCAAATCCTAGTTTGTTTCTGCCAGCTGCTATCTAGATCCTTTAGGAATGATAATGACCTTAATAATTGAACATACATGTATATGTAGGTATCTGATTTTCATTATCTTCATATATATATATAGGTATAGATATAGTATTTATGAGAAATGCACATCCTTTCCATCGTAACACATAATACATCTAAGTAAGCACTTGAGCTGTGGAACCAAATAGAAGTTGTAATTTCAATTTGTCACTTTGCTACTTTGGCAAGTTTTAACTTTTTGAACCTCATATTCCTCATCAACATTAAAATAATAACAATAGCAACTCAGTTTTGGGGAAGTTGAGAACAATATGATTAATATGCATGTAAAAGTTAAGTCTAAACAGTGCTGGACATATTAGCAGCATGCAGGAAATATTAGCCATTTTTATTATAATCACTGACCTATATAGAATGCAGTCCATAATTCTGGAGTAGTTATCTAGATACTTCTTGAATTCCTTCCTTAGATGGTATTCAGCATAACTTATTACCATTGGATAGTTTCACCTCTGAATATAATCCTGTTGCTTTATCTCTATAGAAAGCTGAAATGTTTGTCTTCTCCTTGACAGTTCTGCTGAGATTCTCATGTAACTACACACTATTTGTTTTGCTTTAGGTCAGAGATGCGTGAGAGTGGAAGACATGGCAGAGAACTTGAAGAACATTTCTGCTTTTTAGCACTTCCTCAAAGTGATGTGACTGACATATATCGGAATGGGATATGTACCAAAGCATCTTCATTGAAGATTTTAGGAAATCCCCTTCTTGGAATTTATGTATTTAGACATGTTGATGTTGCCTTGAATTATGCTCATAGTAGAAGCATTACTGTAGAGAGTATAGTAATTTTTAAGGTAGGTAGCATAGAATAAATATTATACTCAGCTTGCCTTAAAATGACCTGAACATTTTCCTTTCAGTGTTTTGTTCTGTTTTATTCTTTAGGGATAGAAACCAAACATACAGTGTTTGCTATGTAACTTATTAAATTGTACAAACTCAAGGTAATGATTCGTGTTTTTAAATTGTATTAGACAAATAAATAATAGTTATATCTATTACTGTCACTATCATTTGAAATTTTCCTTTATTTCTGACTCTAATTGGCTATGCAGCATAATACAAAGTTTCAAGTGGGCAAAGGCAGATTTTTTCATCTTTTTCTCCCATGTATATTTTTTCCTGTCTTAATTGACTGCCTTTTTTCTTTTGTTCAGAATGTGCTTAACGTTAGCTTGTTTTAAACGCCCTTTGGTTATAATAATTATGACTTAGGCTAAGATTACTCAACTCAATTCTTCATATTAGTGACTAGTAGTATTCAATGTTAATTCTTAATTTTCATAATTTTGCATGTGTTCTATGCCAGATGTTAACATTGGGTGAAACAGGGTAAAAGCATACAAGACCTTTGAATTATTTTTGTAATTTTTCTGAAAGTCTAAAATTATTCAGAATTGAAAAACTAAATTTTATAGTTTGATCTTAGGCATCAACAGGTAAATTAGTTAAGATATACTTTTTGGCTAATTGTAGCTTTGCCATTACTACCAAAATCCCAGTAGGTAGGCATGATTCAAAAGTATTACTTCTGATTTTAGAAAGTTTGAAACATTGTAACAAGCTCCCGAAAGCCCATTAATGAGCACAGATAATTTTTTGTATATCAGTAAGTAGTCTTCTGTTCATGTACATGGATATGCATTTATAATTATAATGTTGCTTTACATATTTTATAATTTGCTTTCTGAAACTGATTATAGCAGGTATTTTCCATGCCATTAAACAAATAATCTGTAATAATCTTTTGAATGACTGTATAGTATTCTGCTATACAACTCTGCCATAAACTTGCATATCAAACTTTTTAATATTGAATATTTTATTTGGTTTTTGTTTTTATACCTTTAAATATTACTTTGATCATCCTTGTAGTTTCATTTTTACACACACTGATGATTATTTGCTAAGAACTAATTGATTAATTCTTTGGTGTCAATTAGGAGTGAAAGATGTGTGCTTCACTTTTATAGTTTTCATATGTAATGTCCAGTTGCTCTGAGAGAGGTTGTACTAATTGATACTTCTTTGCACAGTGGGTATGCATATCTCAACACTCTAACTATGTATTATGCCTTTTTATTCATGTTTCCAGTCTAATATGTGATAATTTCTCATTGTTGGTTCAGTTTTTTCATAGTTATTGCTGAGTTAAAGTGTAATCTGCATGTATTCATTGACTATTTAATGAATTTGCCTATTAATATTCTTTACCGGTTCCTTACTCATTTTCTTTTTATTTCTAGTTTACAACCATTATCAATTCATTAAAACATATCTTGAGGTCTAGATTTTTCCCTATATAATGTTTTATTTAATATTTTAATTTTTTAATAATTGTTTTATTTGGGAATAAATTTACAGAAAAGTTACTAAAGTATTACAGATATTCCTATATATAATTCACCAAGCTTTCCCTGATGTTAACATTTCATGTAAACAAGGCTTATTTGTCAAAATTAAAAAACTAATACTGTACTCATCAGTTATATTTCAACCAATAAATAAGTAGTAACAAAATATGAAGAAACTGGCATTGGTACAATACTACTAATTAAATTACAAGCTTTATTTGACTTTTGTCAATTTTTCCATTCATATTTTTTCTTTCACTGTCCATGTGGAGGGTACCACATTATTTTTAGTATTTTAATTTTGAATGACTGTATTAACGTATTTTAAAAACTAATAAAATTGCTGACTTTAGATAAGTTGTGTGCTTAATTTGCATATTAATTGAACTCCCACTTGTTTTTTATCACTTAACTGTTTATTGGGTTTTTTTTAAATCTTGTACTCATTTGGTTTTGATAGGTAGAAGTTTTAGAATATCTTAGAATAAATTGTATGTTTTGTGTTCATAGTTTCTTGGCATATGTGCTTAGATAAGAATTCTTTAATATTAAATAAATGTTTGCGTGTATTTCTTTAAATTGTTTTCATTACTTAAGTAATTTCCTTAGTATTTATTTTGTTTTGTAAATTAAGGAATTTAATTCTTTTAGTTCTTTGACATCATTTATTAAACTGTTTTTGCTTCACTTCTATTACAAGTGGTACTTTTAATGTTGTGCTATAACTTTATACATGCTTGGACTTATTTCTGGACTGACTTCATTGTTTCTTTCCTCTATTTTTTGGTGTGGTATGAACAGTCTTTTCAAAAGTATTTAATAGCTGGAAAGTACAAGTCACCTGTCCTATTTTATCATTCTCCGTGGCCAAAAATTCTTTTCAATATTTTCTGGGCTGTTGTTTTTCAGTCTTCCAGCTAGATCTTTTGACTAGAATTCTTTCCTACAAATCCATTTTCTGGTTCAGTTTAAGGTGGAATTGATGTAATATTAAGTCATCCAATTCATCTGGGACACAGATTATCTCTCTGTTTGTATTTCTTATGCTCTAAAGAGAGTTAACTTTGCTTTTTTGTTCAAAATAGGAGATTTTCAAAGTGTTTATGGTGTATTTTCATGGACCTTTTTGTCTTTCTTGTTTGTTTGGGTTTTTTTTAGGTTCTCTTTGGCAAAGTAAAGAAAATTCAGCCTTCAGTGGACAAAAACAAAATTTCTTTGGATCCTTCTCCTAACTTTGATTGCCATATGTCAAGAACTATACCTTCTCTGAAAGATACCATTGAGCTACAAGCCTACAGTTCAGTAGTATGTTAACTTTTTGGTTTCATTTCACTACTTGACGGTCACATGCTTCATATTGTAGGACTCGAGATCTAAAATGACCTACCAAAATATTAAATGCAAATTGTTTTTAATTCATCAATGAAATAATAATTTAGTGAAGCTGTTTTAATGTGATCTTGGAATGTTAGTAAAGCTTCTAGTTTTACATTTAACTTTGTACAGGGTACAGTGGCTGTGTTTATTTATATATTCCATAGATTAATTCTTAACTTACAAAGCATACCAACTTCTCTATTAAAAAAGGCTATCTTGAAATGTTATTGGTCCTTTGTCCTTTGCAAAAAGAGAAAAGCCGTATATATTAATCATTGGGTAAAAACAGTAGTTTTCTATGTTGCTGAGACAATGAAATAGATCTTTAATCTTATTCTAAAGAAGTTAAATTATGTGATACATATCATATATTCATATAATGCTGAAATTAAAAATCTTCTAGAAATACATATGTGCTCTCACATGTAAAATGAAACTATTTTTATTTTTCTGAATAACTTTGCCTGCCAAAGAAAGTACAGTATAGGGCCTCCCCAGTGGCACAGCGGGTTGAGTGCAGCGCTGTGAAGCTGTCCGCAGCCTCTGCAGTGCAGCCTCTGCAGCGCCGGTTCAATTCCCGACTCAGCCAGGGAGAAACCCACATGGCCTGGCAGACCTCTCCTGCCTTGCCCGCTGCTCCCCTCAGCAGTGTCTTCGGCCCATCTGCCTGTTCTGCTCCCCACTCTGTCTCTGGTGAGTTCTCTCACCGTCCCACGCCTCTGACCTGTGCCCCAGTTCTTGTATAAATAAATAAAATCTTTGAAAAAAAGAAAGTACAGTATAGTGGTTCACAGCATATGTAAAACATTGAACTTTTAATGGGAAAATCTTATTTAAAAACATTGTGAAAAAAATTTTAAAAATTCAAAACAGTATAGATCAAGTAAAATGTTATATATACAAATAAATAAAAATATAACATCTGTTTTTGCTGATGTTGGTAGCTTACTAAAGAAAATGTGGTGGGGAAAAAAATTCACATATCTTCCCCAAAACTCAGGTTGGAGAAAAGGAGACATGTGAAAGCAAATGAATAAATAACATCATGCAATTTATATAGGCTTTTTTTTAATATGAGCTTACTCAGGTACATCAATGTAAACAATAATGTAAAAATAATCTTTCTTTATCTTTCAGGTATACTTGTATGAATACAATGTTCTTTCAAAACCAGTAGATAAACCTAGGCACTGTCTTCCATATGCAATAGTAACAGTAAAATTTATTGGTCAAAAAATGGATAATGGACACCTTATGACATCTTTAAGATTCCTCTCAACAGGATTTCCTAAAAGGGCTGGTAAGATACTTACATTATTCTACTTAGTAGCATTTGTTCTGGTCTTACAACTTCTGAATATTATTTTAAAGATATGTGATATGTGAAGATGTATTATTTTTAATTTATGTTAATCTCTAAGTGCTTTACTTATTTTTGAGTTTATATATTTAGAATTATACTATAGGGTTTTTTGTAACTTCTTTTGGTCAGTATTATGTTTATGATTTCATGTTAATATGTATAACTATAGTTTATTCATTTTCATCCATCTGTATACAGTCACATTATTCTACTTTGTAACTATACATTGTTCTGCCCCTCTAGAGATATTTGGACAAGTCCTCGTTTTTGTATGCAGACATTTCTCTTTTAAATATTCATATGTCTCAGCATATGAAGTTTTTCTGTATGTATCTATCTACATCATAAATGTGCAACTTAATCTAGAGGTTATGTCACATAGTTTTCAAAAGTGTTTTTGTCCATTTGCATAATTCTTCTACATGCACTTTTTAAAAAATGTTTCTGCCAACTGTTAAATGTGATGTGTTACCATTATCAACTCAGAAAAAATTCTGTACCTCTTGTGTTTTGTTTTTCATTTTATATATATTTTACATCATTCTTCCTTTTTTGTGCAATGCATACTTTCTCCTTTCAGGTGTAGTCCCCACAAAATTCCCATCACCAATTCACCTGTACGCGATCACCATAGTTCCTTGTGTAAGAAGACATCCCCTCCCCATTTTGATCCCCTTCCCTCCCCCTCTCCTGCTGAGTGTCTCTGATTAATAGTTGCCTGTTAATTTTGTTTTTTAATTTATTATAATTTTTTTTCCTGATCCCTTATTCGGTTCCCCTACATTCCTCCTATGAGTGAAACCATCTGATATTTTTCTTTATCCTTCTGGCTTATTTCACTAACCATAATCCCTTCCAGCTCCATCCATGTTGCTGCTAATGAAAAACTGTATCCTTTAAAAGCTATTCTTTTCTCCTCATGTCTCCTAGTGTTACAGTGGATAAGTGACAATATCCATTAGTCACATGTGGCTATTTGAATTATTTAAATTTAAATTAAAATTTTAATAGCCCAATTGCATTTAAAGTGTGATAGTGCAAATAAAGAACACTTCCTATATGGTAGTAATTACTCTTGGGTGGTTTGCTTTATTGATTGCAGTTTCATTTTGTTACAGTTTCTTATAGAAGATGTTGGGTTTGTTTTCCACTTTCTATTTGTTATTTGGTGAGATTGCCAAAAATGTGAATAAATTTACTTATACAATGTAACCTAGTGATTAACGTTCTACTGCTTATAAGCTGTGATCCTTAGCAAATTACCTTTAATGTTCTTATTGATAAACTGAGAATGTTGTGGAGATGAAAGTACAGTAAATACTTTCAAAAACTGTGCCTGGAATCTAAACACTCTTGAAGTTTATTAATATTACATAGATATAGATATGCACTCACCAGACTTTCATGAAATTGCTATCATTAACCTTACGTGGTTTCTTTTCCCATGTTGGTGTGTATTACTGTATCTTAATCTTTGTAATAACTGCATAGCATTCTGTTTCTAAGGCATTTATTACAGCATAAGCAAATAATACTTTTACTGTTATAATTTTGATATGCTGTATTTACATAACCAGTCTTATATTGATAAACATTTAGGTTTCTAGTTTTCAGCATTCTTGGATTATTGAACTATAAAATTCTTATGACTTTGGTGTTTGTGCAAGTATATTAGAATAATAAATGAGCAAAAATGGATCTGAGGGGTATAGATTATTACACACTACATTTTAATGAATATCATTGGCTTACTTTCAAGGAAATTAGCATCAGTTTATGCACCCATGTAGAATGAAAGAGTGCTTACATCTGCAGAGTATTAATTATCCTTCAAATTCTTTGCCAATCTAAAAAATTCTCATACGAATCGTACTATTTGTTTAGTGGGGCTGGTTGAAACTTTTGTGTTTACTGGCAATTTTCCATTTAATCTGATTTTCTTGTTCATTTACTTTTGCCTACTTTTCCATTCTATGGTTCTTTACTAATCTTATAAAGATGTCCATATACTTTTTACATTTTTAATATATGTGTAATTATATATCGATAGTTTTATATACATATTATACACACAGTAAGCTTGTTTCATTTTGAATAAACTTTTTACAAATTTATCCTGTGTTTTAGTATGCATTTTGATTTTCTAAAATATTTAATTTATGTGTAATTAAAGCTATACCTTCACTTTTTCTTCCAATACTTTTATGGTTTTATTTTTACAATGAACTTTATTTTATTTTGATATAAGAAGATATAGAGATCCACCTGTCCATTTAGCTTCCACTCTAATAATTACATGTCTATCTGTGGTCCTATTGCCACTGTAGCTTTTAATTAAAAAATATAATTACAGAATTTAAAAGTCTACAACATAGTTATCCCTTCAGTATATTGTGAATAACCTCATGGTTCTTCCCAGTGATATGATTAAAACTTAATATATGTTGTAATCTTACAAACAATGTCTTCTCATTAATTTCTATTTTAGTTCAGGTTATTTATGGCTTTAATTACTTACGAATGCCTTATTAACATTTTACTTACTAAATATGCATTTTTATAAGTTCCTTTGTTATTACATAAGTTCCTTGTGAAATTTTAGGAATATAATTTTATAAATCATAAAAGAAAAATTGCTTTTATATTCTCAGGTTTACTTATATATACATTATTTGCAGGAGTACTTACTATACAATAGAAGAGGTGCAGAAATTTGCCTTGTCCCCTGGAAGGGAATTTGTGGCTTTTTTTTTTTTTTACCTTTTCTCCTCCTCTCTACCTCATTTTCCTTTCCTTTCCATTATTTTTCCTCCTATGATAAAGGGCAAAGAAGCAAAATAACAGTATGTAGAGAGAGCCAGTTTTGCCTACTAACATATAGATTCTGTTATTAAATATCTTAGTATATGAACTTATTTTAAATACTTCATTATGAGCAACATGCTTTTAATCCTATTTAATTTTTCTATTTCTTAATATTTGTCAGAAATAAAATTTTTATAGCAAATACTGCTTTTAGTAAGGACTAGCACTAAATTTCATGCAAAATCATTACATGTTATTGGTTTATTATTTATCCTCTTCTCTCCTTTTATTCTGCTAAGAACACATTGTAATCATTAGGTTATTTGATAAGTTTTCAGTTAATATCACTTCTGACACAGTTTACTTGTATTAATAGAGTTATCTGTATTAAAACACCTTCTCTTCCTATTTTTCCTTATTTTCTTATTATTTTCACAGAAAGAACATGCTCTCTGAATAACTGTACAGTGGCCAAAAGAATTGGAAAAGGAAAAGATGCTACTGTCATTTTTGAGCATTTCAGGAAACCAGTAGATCCCTTTGTTCAAGAAAACTGTTCATGCAGTACACTAAATTTGGATATTAATCCTTCCAACTCAAATATTTCCCGTTCCTATGGAAATGTGCAAAATGGAAACATTTCTATACTTGAAACATATAATGGAGAAATGGAACACAAGTTAACAGAATCTCAAGACACTTTTCAAGCACACACTTATGACTCAGGACTCTCATTTATTCCCAGTGATAACAAAGAAAGTGTTAATGGTGATCTCTTGTTAAATTTGACACAGATTAAAAATGTTTTAAGTAGTATTTCTGCTGCCTTTCCCCTTCAAAACAATATTGACTCAAGCACAGTTACTACTTCAAAACTCATCAAAGACCCAAGACTAATGAGGAGAGAAGAAAGCATGGGAAAACATAATTTTATAGGTTTAAAGGAGATTTTGCCATTTGAGAAAAATTTAGATTTTGTTAACTCAGAAATAAAGCTATCATCTATGCCAACTAATTCTGCCTCCTCCTCTGAAGTAGTGCCTGAAGATCATGCTATTCTTACTAATTGTTTAGGCGCTGCTTGCTTTAAAATTTCTTTTGATGATTCACAACCACAGGACTCTAAGAACAAAAATTATACAACTGCCAATGAAATTACCATGGCACGACAATATGAAGACCAACATAATTTTTCCTTCCCAATGTGTTTGTCAAATGTAGTTTTAGAAAATGAGAATCAAAACTGCAATGATGGAAAAAAACAGAAATCCCAGCAGAGAAGCAGCAACCCACGTTTAATTGAACCAAATGTTAAACCTAATGACTGCTATGGGTCAGTGAACATGTGTATAAAAGGGAACAGTGGCAGCATCTCTCAGAAATCACAGACTTCTCATTTAAATCCTGCATATCAAACCAGCTACCAGATGTCTACATTATTTCCACTCCAAAGAAAAGAAAGTATAGATGAGTACATTCAAAATAGTGGAAAGATGAGAAACTTGACTGGCACAGAAGATATTTCCAAACACAGTGAAAAGCAAAATTTGTGGAAAGAAAATGATAATTATTTTACTGATGAAACAAAAATCAGTCCAGTAGATAGTTACATTTCACTACACGAAGAATACCAAAAAAATGAGGTTCTTGGTTCTTTGGGAGAAAATTGTGATCGAATATTAACTGCTGAAGAATTAAAAATACCACAGTTGCCTACATCTACCATAAAGGATAAGTATAAGGTAGCTCCTCTAGCTTTGGAACTTCAAAATGATCTTACTCCACAAGTGGAGAGTCTTCAGCAAACATATCCTCAGTCCTCTTTGGAATATGAAGATAGTATGCATATAAGTTTTGCCATTTCTCAGAAACTAATGAACCTGAAATTGGAAAAATCAAATCAAAATTATGTTAGCATTATGAGTGATGCTTTCCAGGAAGGAAAAGGCAATCCCCAGGCCATAGAGCTAGCTGTTGATAAAGTTATTTCATCTCATGACATTAAAAGAGCTCATGGCAATTCAGATTACAGCATAATGAAAGAACATATATGGGTTCATAGGAAAAAGGAAAATGCGCCAATGTCATTAGAGAACATTCAGAGAAACTGCAAAGAAGTTTCTCAAATGGATGATAAAGGTCAAAATCACACTCTGTTCTGTAATGCACAGTTGAACAGTGATACACACCTAAATGTTAATTTCAAAGAACAAATAGATAATGATAAAGAAACCCAAAATGAGACCAAAAAGAAAGACACTGCTTTGTCTAAAGAAAACAGCATAGAGAATATTTATGAAGAGGAGAAGCAGGATTGTCATATAAACCAAAATTTCACCAATATAGAGGAAAAGAATAAAACTTGCAGTAGTGTGGAAATTCTGAATTCTGAAGACTTTTCCACTACATTTAATTTAGCTTGGAAAAAATGTGTGCCAACAGAAACTACATTATTTGAAAGTGAAGATGTTGTCACTGTCATAAAACAAAAAGATACCCAGAATACTGGACAAAGTATAGAGCATATGTCTTCCACAACATTTCCTGAAATTGCAGTTTCTTCAGTATATGTTACCTCAAATGCTACAGTACAGATAACTGGAACTGCAGTGCCTGCATTAAGTACAAATTGTGAAGATCACCAAGGACACCAGTTTGAAGAAACTTGTTCTTCTCAGAGTCCAGATTCAAGTTTGTTAATAAAACATAGGGTTTCTAATTGTGCAGTGGATATGGATATAAATGAATTATATGACTCATTTCCTCAATCACTAAATGACAACTTACTTCTTCAAAGTTTTGAAATTGAAAATGAGATTGAAATAGAGTCAGAAGTGTGTGATGATACTTTGCCATTTCAACAAGATACTCTTAGCCATGAAAATGTACTGTATGAAGAATATGAGGCTCTCAAGTCTCGTATTGATTGGGAAGGCCTATTTGGAAACAATGGGGAGACAGAAGTTTTTAAAAGTACCACAAAAAGGGAGAATAGTGATCAGCATTACTCTGAAGAAAGTAATTTGTTTTCCTCCTCCACACAGAAAAAGAAAGCAAACCCAATTTTACTTCCAGATCTACAAATTACTATTACTAATATATTTACACCAAGATCCAGTCCCACTGTTAATTCCCTTGCATTGAAAGATAATTTTTGCAAATACGTAACTGAAGCCTCAACACCAGCAATAAATGAGGAAGAGCAGAAAGTTCCAGGATTTGAAATTTATTCCCAGTGTTCTGGTGAAAATTCAGATTGTTCATGTGAAGAGAAGTTTGGTAATATAAGACAAGTGAGTGAATCTGAAACCCTTCTTTCTTCTGACTTGAGTCATAATACACACGTTAATCACATATCTAAAGAACAAAATGGTGAAAATGGTGGAACTTTGCTTACTGAACCTTCCAATGTCACAAGAATAAAGAATGAAAACAGATGTGACCCTACAGAGTCAAAAATTGATGGTAATGATACTGAAAATAAAAAGGACACACATTCAAGAAGTAACAAAAGAAAGCCACATACATCTTTTAAGGACCAGAACATACCACATAAAGATGTGAGACATCACGAGATTTGTGGGAAAAAGAGGAGGCTAACCTGTCAAGACTCATCTGAATGTTTTGCTTCTTTATCCCAAGGACGAATTAAAACCTTTTCACAATCAGAAAAGCACATTAGGTGTGTTCTGGATATTCTAAACAGTGAAGTATCTTTATGCAAAAGCAAACGCCTTTCCAGAAAACTTGACAGAGCTGTTCTGCACCTAAAAAAAGCTCATAGAAGAGTTCACACGTCTTTGCAGCTAATAGCTAAAGTGGGAGAAAAAAGCAAGAGCCCATTACCAAAATCATATGCAATAATATGCAATAATTTCTGGGAAAGCTGTGATCTTCAAGGTTATAGTTCTGTGTCTGAAAGAAGATATTATTCCACTAAGCACTTTTTGTCAAAAAGAAAATATGACAAACCAGGAGAGAAAAGAGCTTTGGGATTTGAAGTTGATAAATCATTAACTCATGTATCAAAGCACAAGTTTTATAAAACAAATGGAGAGAGACTTAAAAAGTGTCTTCCTAAGAACAACCTGGCCAGAAGTCAAACCACTATTCATGTGAGAGAATTTTTTGATCAGATGTACTCTGAGTCACAGTTACCTCTCTGCTCCACATCACAGAGTACAAGTCAGTCTGCTTACAACAATGGACGTGTGAAAAATACAGAATCCTTAGAACTCCAACCCTTTTCTGAAAAAACTGGGTGTCTCTTTTCCTCAGATTGTCCAGATGATAAACTAACAGAAAAAGAAAATCAAATTGATATGAAAGTTTTGTCTATCAGTAAATATGAAGAACTTGCAAACAATACAGCCTGCAATATTAATGATAAAACAAAAGAAAACAATTCTGAGACTATTGAAGTAATAAATAAAAATTCATTAAGTTGTATAAATGAAAACAGCGTAAGTTTTAGCAAAGACAAAAATTGTGATACAACTTGTATAGCTCACACAAAAGTGAAAACTAATGTGCTTATTTCAGTCTTAGAACCAAATGTGAAGCACTTTTTAAATGTTGATATCTGCAAACCAGAAAACCTCATTTTGTCTGATTTTAAAAGAAATGTCGAAGTAGAAAAATCGGCAACTCCTATTGAGAGCCCCAAAGCAAGCATTATTACAGGAAACTTCATTATGGACCCAATAAATATAACTCTGATGACAAGCAAAATGTGTAGCAATATTCCTCAATTGTTACCAGCTGCTCCAGTGATAGATAGTAAGGGAGAATTCTCAAAACCTTACTTGGATGAACAGAGAATTTTTGCTATAGACTCATTTGTAGCATCCACCACTATACCACACTACCAGCAAGAATGCAGTGGACAAGAACTACTAAAGACAGAACAGTGCTCTTCAAGTGATTGCTTCCATGTAGACATGAATGAAACAAATGTTACTGAGAATTCCAAGTTGGATTTAACTCCAGTAACTGAAGAAAGTAAAAATTGTGGGAAAAATATAATGAAACTATTTTCCAGTGATAGTTCTCTGCTGTTAAAAGATAATATAAAGGCTGGTTCTTCAAAAAAATGTATTGTAAAAAAACACATTCAAAACAGGAAAACATGGAAAGTTAAACAAGCAGAAAAAGCAAAAAATTCAGTTGATGAAAGAAGCTTGATGGGAGCATCAAGCTGTTCAACTGTTAAGACTGAGTACAAAAAACAGAAGAATAAGATCTTAGAAGGTTATTCCTGCTTAAGTGAGACAACAGTTAAAAATAACTTGATTGATTCTCATCTAACCATAAAAAATACAACTGAGACAGTTTCTTTCAATAACACAATTTCTAATTGTGAGAGAGAGGAGGAAGTTAAAGTTAGCCATGACTCTTTGGTGGCCTCTACAATGCATTCAGAAACAGCATGTAATTCCAATCCAAGAATTGTAGAAATAAATCATATGCCTGTTTCATATGCCCACTCTGAAGCCTCTAAAGTTACTACTCAGAAGAGGCCTACAACACAAAAGAATGAGTTTAAAGAAAAACATTGCTCAGCTGATCATTCTGCTCTTGTAGCTAGATTACCTCAAATTTTAAGGAGAGCGGATGAAGCGTCATCTTTGCAGATTCTGCAGGAAGAAACTAAGGTTTGTCAAAATATTCTCCCTTTATTTGTTGAAGCTTTTGAAAGAAAACAGGAATGTTCATTTGAACAAACCTTGATTTCAAGAGAACTGTTGGTTGAGCAAAACCTATGGAGTAATTACAAACAGAAGTTAAAGCCATGTGCTGTTGACTCATTGGTAGAACTCCAAATGATGATGGAAACTATTCAGTTCATTGAGAACAAAAAAAGGCTCTTAGGAGGTGAACCAACATTCCGAAGTTTGCTTTGGTATGATGAGACATTGTACAGTGAGCTGCTTGGCAGACCTCGTGGATTTCAACAACAATCTAATTTCTACCCTGCTTTTCAAGGAAGGTTAAAATATAATGCATTCTGTGAGTTGCAGAGCTATCATGATCAACTAGCTGAATTGCTTGAAGAAACCAAAAGAGAAGACAATGCATACTATGCATTCTTAAAATACAGACGACAGATTGATGAGTGTGAAGCAATAATGAAGCATTGTTCTGATTGCTTTGACTTTACACTTTCGGTTCCATTTACCTGTGGAGTTAACTTTGGAGATAGTGTAGGAGACCTAGAAACTTTAAGAAAAAGTACTTTAAAACTGATCGGTATGCATAGGGACTCTCCTAAAGATGATTCCTATCCAGGAAAACAAGATCATCTGTGGATTATTATAGAAATGATCTCCTCAAAAGTTAACTTTATCAAGAACACTGAGGCAGTAAATATTAAAATATCTCTTTATGGTTTGGAACATATTTTTTTTGATGCTGCAAAAAGTCTTGTTTGGAAAGAGAAGCGACAACTGTTCAGCAAAAATTACCCAGGAAAGAAGAACAAAGAAATGCTGCTCAAAATGAATCAATGTGCTTTTTCGAAGTTGCAGATGATATATGATACATTGTCTAAAGATATAAGCAGTTGCAATAATGGGTTTAAGGAAAATACTATGATTGCTTCCAGAAAGTCAGATAACATTATAAACAAAGCAGCTGTTAGCCTGGAGAACTTTAGATTTAATAGTACTTTTTCACGCCCAGATATCTGTTGTATTAGTGAAATATTAGATCAGGCTCAACTTGCAGACTTTAAAAAATTAGAGGAACTCACTTCAAAATGTACTGATCACTTAGAAATTTTAAAAAAATATTTTCAAACACTGCAAGAAGACAGCATAGAAAATATATTTATCACAGAAGAAAATGCTTTGGACGTGCTGGAAAACCACAGCCATGAGGCCATAACATTAAAACCTGCAGCCACTGAAACATATATTGAAATTGTCATGCTGTCAGAAGCAGTTCACTTTCTTAAAAACTCAATGGCAAAGAAACTAGGCAAGGAGAGGTTTCGAGGTATGCTTTGGTTTGATATATCACTTCTTCCTGATCTGGTTTGCTGCCAAGAAAGGATGACAACTTTTTCATTTCTTAAAGATAATTCAACAGATTGCCTTTGGAAAGTGATAGAAACTGCTATTTCTGAACTTAAGAAAGATCTAGATATTCTGTGCAAATATAATGAAGCTGTTAATTGCTCATATGCTCTTCGTTTGCTATCAAGAGAACTTGAAGAACTTTCAGAGATAAAAAAACTTGTAAAGAAGTCTGAGTATTCTGTTCCCACTTATATTGACTTTGTGCCATATATAACATCCATAAATTATGGAAACACTGTGACAGAATTAGACTACAACTACAATCAGTTTTCTACATTGCTCAAAAATGTAAAGGCTGCCCCTAGGAGAGATATAGGGAAAATGGCCCATATTATGAAAGTAATGAAAACTATTGAACGTATGAAGGTAATATGTGCTAGAGATGCTCAATTAACTATTTCCTTTGTCTTGTGCCAAATGCTACATAACGAAAGGAAGATTTTCCAAGTGAAAAGAAAAGAAAAAGTGAATGTTCATGTAAAACCTAGGCAGAGCCTTAGTAAATCAAGTACTTGTATGAAGGAACCCTGTAGTTCAGAGGGCATAGTGAAAAACGTTTTGAATTCTAAAAAACGACCTGTTGTAGAGAAATGTGAAGACACTCAGGAACAAGAGAAAAACATTGCTGTTTCCAGTTGTAAAAAACAAAAGGTAACATGTTCTTAAACAAAATCTGCATATTCTTTTTTTTTTTAGTTTTTTTTTAAGATTTATTTATTTATTTATTTATACAAGCACTGGGTACAGTCAGAAGTGCTGGAGGGTGAGAAAATTCACCAGAGCCGGAGGGGGTAACAGAACAGACAGAATGACGAAATACACTGCTGAGGGGAGCAGAGGGCGCGGCAGGAGAGGTCTGCAGCGCCATGTGGGACCCTCCTCCAGTGGCTGGGGAGCACCCGGGGATCGAATTGGCACTGCAGAGGCTGTGGGCAGCTTCTCAACCCAGCGTTCACCCGCTGCGCTACTGGGGAGGCACAAAAATCTGCATATTCTTTTTAAGAGCAAGTCATTTTTTAAGCAGTTTGCAGAATTGTAATTGAAAATTATTTAAATATAACCTTGCATAATAAATTTACTAGCTGAAATATTTATTAATTTACATTATCAATAAAATAAAAATGGTCCTAATATATGAGATACCTTGCAAATGTTTGTTTATAAATTATTTTAGAATATGTTTTTTAAACTATATGAATTTCAATAGATTAAAGGAAAGTCCAGTATTATGAATGTGAATTAAGTGAATAAACAAATACTGAGTAGCGGTGTCCAATGTAGTGAATATTAAAAACTGGCTAAAAGAGTCTTTGTCCTTGACCATTACCATGCACTTGGAGAAATAGAACAAATTCTTTTAAACATATGATTATGGAGAAAAGTACTACATAAATACATTTTATTTTAACATTGACTGTATTTTTTTTTTAAGATTTTTTAAAAAGAATTATTTATTTATTTTATACAAGCACTGGGTACAGTCAGAAGCGTGGGAGGGTGAGAGGATTCACCAGAGCCAGAGCAGGGAACAGAACAGGCAGACAACAGAAATACACTGCTGGGGGGGAGCAGCGGGCGCGGCAGGAGAGGTCTGTTGCGCCATGTGGGACCCTCACCAGCGGCCGGGGATCGAACCGGTGCTGCAGAGGCTACGGGCAGCTTTGCAGCCCAGCGCTCAACTGCTGCACCACCAGGGGAGGCCCTGACTATACTTTTTTAAAGATTGATCTATTTATACAAGAACTGGGGTACAGGCTAGGGGCACAGGAGGGTGATAGAATTCACCAGAGACAGAGTGGGGAACAGAACAGGCAGACTGATCAAAAACACTGCTGAGGGGAACAGTGGGTGAGACAGGAGAGGTCTGCTGCATCATGTGGGTATCTCCCTGTCCGGCCAGTAATTGAACTTGCACAACATTGACTATATTTAACAAATTTTACATAGTGTTAATTATGTACTTGGCACTGTTTTGACAATTCTACAGTCATTAACTCAATTTTTTTAAAACATTTATGTATACAAGAACTGGGGTGCAGGCCAGAGTTGCGGGGGATGAGAGGATTCACAAGAGACATAATGAGAAGAACAGGCAGATCTACTGAAATACACTGCTGAGGGTTGTGGCAGGAGAGACAGGAGAGGTCTGCTGCACCATGGGGGTAGCTCCCTGGCCGGCCAGGGGATTCAACTCGTGCTGCAGAGGCTGTGGATAGTTTCACAGTGCAGTGCTTACCTCTTGTGCCACCAGGGAGGCCCTCATTAACAATTGTTAACAAAATTCTCATGATGTATGCAGGCATTGTAATCTTATTTAAAGGTATGGAAAGTGAGGCAGAGAAGGTTAAATAACTTCCCCAAGACCACAGAATTAATAAACGGGAGAGCCCAGATGTAAAAAAAAGTCTAGCTCCAGAGCCCATATCACAATTACCCTCTGCTCTGAGGCTTCTCTTAAAACTTTGCAAGAATTTCTGTTCTGAAGTAGACATACAAAGCCTATATGCAAAATAAAAAAGGATTATTTCTTGGTTCACTGCAATTGAGTGACTTAAGAATCAAGAGACTAAGTTAGTCTCTTAAATTAATTCAAGAGACTAAGAATCTGGTCATTTATTGCACCGTATATTGGAAAATGCTATTTATAAATATACTTTAAACAAGATTACAAGTTGTGAGCCTCCCTGGTGGCGCAGGCAGTTGAGCCTAGTGCTGTGAAGCTGTCCGCAGCCTCTGCAGCATGGGTTCAAACCCTGCCAGCCAGGGAGCTACCCACATGGTGCGGCAGAACTCTCCTGTCTAACCCGTTGCTCCCCTCACCAGTGTATTTTGGTCAGTCTGCCTGTTCTGTACCCCGCTCTGTCTCTGGTGAATCCTCTCAATCTCCTCCACATCTGGCCTGTACACTGGTTCATGTATGCATGAATAAATAAATCTTTTAAAAAAAAACAAGAATACAAATTGTGTAGTCTACATTAAACAAAATGATGATGATACTAAAAAAAAGTGTTGTAATTATTGAGAAGTAAAGAATAATTAAAAAATTAGATTGTCAGAAAAGGTTTATTGATTTCATGAAAGAACACAGACCAGTGCTTTGCCTTAATGAAAATGATTTTGGTAAAAATGAAAAAGGTATCTTAAGTTATGGAAATAATGTATACAAAGATAAATGCTTATTGGCTTTCTTTGAGAAATGAGTTTAAAATTTAAGTCTGGGGTAAAAAAATAAAACACAGCAGACAAGAGTAAGCTAAAGATGGGGAATATTGTTTTATATTATAGAATGTCTTAAATAATAGGCCTATAGAGTTTGCACTTTGTTCTGTATGTATTGAACGGTAGTCAGTGTACTGTGAAATGTGGGGTTTTTTTGTAATTTAAAGATTCTGAGTTGAGTCAGTGTAGTAAGTCATCTAGAGCACAGAAAAGGGTGCTGTTTTACAGAATAAGTAAGGAAAGTTAATACTTGACAGACATTATTTATAAGGGACTTAATGACTGGTTTACTAAAAAAGGTACAAAACAGGGAATAGTCATAAATGCACTCCATGATGTTAGAATAAAAAGAATGTTGCAGATTTCTTAAAAAAGGAAAAGTTCCTCCAAACATTTGTGATATATGTTAAGTCACTGGTTTTTGAAGGGATAAATATTAATGAATATAATTCAGTCTGTTTTAGTTAATTACAGAAATAAGTAACTGCACATCTAATATTAAGATAATAAATATATATTATAGTTTAAACTATCACCAATGAAAGTATTCTTTGTATCTTTTAAACATAGATAAACATGAAAGATGTCACAAAAATCAGCAGAGAAAAAGCAGTGTTCAAGCATCCAAGGTAGGAGTTTCCATCAGTCCTATCTGAAGAGAAACTAAACTAAACACAACATAAAACTAAACATATTAAGGAACAAAAATAAAATATCTTTTATATATTGGATTGTTAGAAAACTCATGATGCATTTTTCTATGTTTTTCAAAGGTCTTTATTTATGTAAAGAACAAAGATCAATGATGTGTTGCCCGTTTTGTTCGATAACCTTTTGCCATCTTTCAGTGAGCTTCCTAATTCCCTTTCTTAGAAGGACCTGTCTTTATAGATGAAACACTGAACAAGGTGCTGACTGAACAAGGTGCTGATTTACAGCTTCATCTGAATTGAACGTTATACCACACAAGGAGTTTTGAAGAGTGCAAAACAAGTAGAAGTCTTACAGTGCAAGGTCAGGAGAGTACGGTGGATATGGCAACACATCCCATCCAAGCTCCAATAATTTTACACAAGTTATCAAACTTGTGTGTGGTCTCATGTTGTCATGATGGAACACAACTTTTTTATGATTAACAAGCTGTAGATGTTTCTGGATGATGGATTCATTCGAACTTTCTAATTGCCAACAATACACATTCGAATTGTTGGGTTCCTTGGTAGGAGCTCGAAAAACACAACACCTTTAAAATCCCATCACACTGACAGCATAACCTTCCTTTGACAAATGTCTGCTTTCAATGTCATTTGAGGCAAACCATCACATCAGGACCAAGACCGTTTTACACCACATTGATAATCTACTTCTCATCATCACTGAGTCTACTTCTCAGTCACTTCAAAAAAGGATCATTTTCTGGGCCTCCCTGGTGGCCTAGGGAATAAATCTTAGCACTATTACCCCTACAGCCCTAGTTTGATCCCAGCCACGGAGCTAACCTACATATGGGCGCAGCAGACCCCTCCTGTCTCGCCCGCTGCACCCCTTAGCAATGTATTTCCATAAATTCATCTGTTCTCCCCATTCTGTGTCTGGTGAATCCTCTCACACACCCTTCTCCCCCTCCCCCCTGTGCCTTTGACCTACACACCAGTTCTTCTATGCAAAAAAAAAAAAAAAAAAGTGGCATTTGGGTCACGAGGAACCAAAATATTGAGCTTACTTACACATCCCAGTCTTTTCAGGTGGTCGTGAATGCTTAAATAATTGGTGTTCAGTGTTTCTGCAGTCTCTCGTGTTGTGTAATGTGGGTTTGACAAGATCAGGTCTTTATTTTGTCATCAACAACCCCGGTGGCCTTCCTGACCAAGGAGCATTATTGAGATCAAAATCACCATCATGGAATTTGTGAAGCATCATTAGCACTGACATTCTTGTAGAGCGATGTAACCATAAACTTCATGCCACTTTTCACAAGCTTGGCACACATTCTTCCCTTTATGGAAGTAAAGCAGTAATACATGGCAAAAATGCAGAGTTTGGATTGCTATCTTCAACTTGTAAAATCTCCAAAACTCAACCAAATTGCTCATTTTTTTGTTAGAATGAAGCTAGAACTGTCAACTGTCAAATGATTAGCAGTAACATAGGTGTGAATGACTAGTACTTCCAAAAACAAACTAGTACCATTGCTGCCAAATGCATCATGACTTTTCTGACAATGCAGTAACTCTGTTGGATCACACACGTAACTTAGGGGAAAGAGTAAGCTAAGGAGGGGGAAAAGGTCGTTTCAGTTTATGTATTGTCTTAAGTCCTGAGGAATTTGAACTTCATTCTGTAAGTATTGAAGAGTAATGTCCTGTGAAATGTGTTTTTTAATTATTTAAATGATAAGGAGTTTTGAGTATAGTTAGCAGTAGTCAACCAGGACTTGGAAAAAAGTGATGTTTTACAAAATCAGTAAAGTTAATTTCTTTTTTTTTTTTTTTTAGATTTTTTTTTTTTAATAGAGGCATGTTTTTCTTTCTTTATTTGTTTGCTTGTTTGTTTTGTTTATACATGCACTGGGTACAGTCAGAAGCGCGGGAGGGTGAGAGAATTCACCAGAGCCAGAGCGAGGGGCAGAGCAGGCAGAAGGACCGAAGTACACTGCTGAGGGGAGCAGCGGGCGGCAGGAGAGGTCTGCGCGCCATGTGGGACCCTCCTCTGGTGGCCGGGGAGCAGCCGGGGATTGAACCGGCACCGCAGAGGCCGCAGGCAGCTTCGCAACCCAGCGCTCTACCGCTGGGCCACCGGGGAGGCCCAAGTTAATTTCATATATTTGACAGACATTAATAACATAATTGATGGGGCTTAGTAACTGGTTCATGAAAAGGGGCATGAAAGAATAAGACAAGTGATTGGAATCAGTTTTTTAAAACAATGGATTTTACAGACCAGCCAGATTTCAAAATTGTTTAAAAAGATAGAAATTGCTAACATTTATTACGAGTAAAAAATTAGTTACAGACACACATAAATATATTACTGTTTTATAGAAGGGTGCTTTAACATAACATTGGCTAATGTGATCTCAGAATAGACTAGTTCTTTAAAATGAATTATTTTAGTGGGAAAAATCACTACATTCTTATATTCTTATTTTGACATGAAAATAGTCCTACTGGACTTGTTAACCTTATTCCATTGAACTGTAAGATTTTGAATTTGTGACAGACTTCTTTCCTTCTTTTTATAAAGAATAATGAAAAAATGTGCAATAAAAAAGCATCCTCATTTTTTCTGACTTGGGCTTACTACTTTAAATACAACATTTTATTTACCACATTTCTAGAATCCTTTTCTTGGTACATAAGACTCTTTAAATAGTTGTGTACTGGCATAAAGGTGAATAGGCTAACATAAACCAGTTCTATAACCATCCTTGTTTTAGTGACTAAGTATAGGTGGAATTGCCAGTCAACAAATTAAACCTTTTCTCAGCAGAAAAATTATAGATACAGGGCACTATCTTCATGAAAGTATATCTAAATGCATAAAAGAATAATTCATGCACGCAGCTGCCAGTCTGTAAAGTAGTGACATCACTGAAACAACACTGGAAATGTGATAGTCAAATTGTATAATTTGTAGAAACTCTTACCAAAGTATTACATGGCTTTGTATAATGTACGTTGTCATTTAAATTGCCTTTTTAGGAGGCTGAATTCAGTAAAATACGGGGCTTGTAGATTCAGGACATATAAAATCCCAAGCCAAAAATACTTTAACTGTGGAGAAATAGCACTTATTTTTTCTTTTCAACATGTATTCAAAGTATTTGATAAGACCCTAAAAAATAATACCTTGGAAACCTATATTAACAATTCTCTAGACATTTTCATAATGGATATTTCCTTCAATCTGCTTGAGACTGTCTAAATTTAGGTAGGAATGACAAGGATATTAAATTGACAAAGTATTTAAGGAGTTTGATTTTCTTTTTAAAGTTGGACAAAATACCTTAGTGTGTTTTTGTGATGATTGAAGCTGATCTTTTTTTTCTGCAGGGCAGAACCATGGTTGTTCAATTATTTACAAGAGAAAACTGAAGTAGGGAATTAGAAATGACAATTAAATAAGTTGGATAATGCTATTCCCCTCTACTGGGAAATATGTAAGGCAAATAACTTACAGTATTTGTAAGTTATTACAGTATTGAGACATATATTTGAAATGTAGGGTATATCACCTTTAGCAGAAAACGTGACTACATTCAACCAATGAAGTAAAACTGGGAAAATATGTTACTTGTCTACTGCCAATAGCAATAAAAAATGTAAATCTTCTCATGAATAAAAGTTTCAAAGATAGATTTATGCTAATATTTTGTGACTGTATATTTAAAGATATTTGTATGTATGTGTTTCACCTAATAGAAATACAAAATCTCATCCTGGAAGTGAAAATGAAGTAAGACCAAATTCATGTGATAATCAGGAAAAAAGTCATGTATCTCCAAAAATGGTTCAAATACAAAGATCACCACCTGGCTCACTTTTACCTTTAAGGAACTTGAAAGACATTTGTACATCAAGTTCAGAGAACAAAATAGATTTGACTAAGACTTCATCGGATACTTCAGAAGATTTTACCAGTCAACAGGGAAACTTAAATAGTATAAAGAAAAGAAATGTAAATTTTAGTGTTGCTGAGACAAAAAGTGATAAAAAAGATGCTTATTCTTTGTCAGTTTATAACAAAAAATGTGTAGATGGCACATTTTCTAAAATCCATGAAGCACCTTCACAGAAACTTCTCAAGAATTGTCCAGGTCCTACAGAGAAAACATGTCCCTCATACAGGAAACCAGAAATTGATCCTTCTCTTTTGTCTGATGCAGCAGTGCCTTCCAAGCCTGTTTTCCATTTCGTAAAGGATATCCATGCCAATTTAGAAGTGAATGACACTGTCTTTGAACTGCAGGACAATGAAATATTAAGTTCATCTTTTAAAAATTCTGCATGCACCAGTCCTCCAGAAGCCATATTTATTCAGAACAAAGTTCCGACTTTGCAAATAAATAAAACACAGCCTGCAGAAACTGAGTCAAAAGAAAAATATATTAAGGATACACTGAATTCCAGTACTCTGTCCATTGGAGCAGCTGAAAACACTTTTTTTGGACGCAATAATGAAAATTCAGTAACTCAGAATGCTGCTGTATATTGGAATGAACTGCCACAGTTTTCATATACCCCAACATATAATTCTTCTGAGCATTCATTTGGAACGTCATATCCTTACTATGCTTGGTGTGTTTATCATTATAGCAGCAGCAGTGGCAATTCCATTACTCAGACATACCAGGGGATAACATCATATGAAGTACAGCCATCACCACCTGGGATGTTGACTACAGTTGCAAGTGTACAGAACACACATTCTAATCTTTTATACTCTCAATATTTTGGTTATTTTTCTGGAGAATCACAAGCAAATGACTTTGTGCCAGGCAATGGGTACTTTCAATCTCAAATGCCTGTTTCTTACAATTTTCAGCAACCCATTTTTTCACAGTGTGCTTCCCATCAACCATTACCACAAGCTGCATATCCTTATTCTCCTGATTCAGGTGTGCTTCCAGAAGTTCCTTGGACATATGGTAAGTTTCACAAGTTTTAATGCTTGGTTCACTGAGTTTTTACTTTTATCTTTATATATTTTTGTAAATAGATTTATAAGCAATGTTATAGTGCATTCATTTTTTCCTTGAAGATTTGTAGAATTGTTCAAATATCAAGCAGAGTTCAGTCATATTGTCAGGCAGAAATCTAGTTGTCAAAGACTGAAAATAAAAAGAATTGATAATACCACCACTGTATTCTTGAATGAAGCCTAACATTTTGGGAAATAGATAACTAAATTATAGTTAATCCATATCATGAAGTATGATGCAACCATTAAAGCATTTGTAAAAGTTTTTAATAACAGCTTTTAAAACTATACCTTATAAGTTCATCTTTGTAAGTAAAAAATACAAATACTGAGGGCCTCCCCGGTGGCACAGCGCTTGAGCGCTGGGTTGCAAAGCTGCCTGTGGCCTCTGCAGCGCCGGTTCGTTCCCCAGCTGCTCCCCCCCCCCCCCCCCGCCACTGGAGGAGGGTCCCATACGGTGCGCAGACCTCTCCTGCTGCCCGCTGCTCCCCTCAGCAGTCTACTTTGGTCCTTCTGCCTGCTCTGCTCCCCGCTCTGGCTCTGGTGAATTCTCTCACCCTCCCGCGCTTCTGACTGTACCCAGTGCATGTATAAATAAATAAATAAATAAATCTTTAAAAAAAGAAAAAATACAAATACTGAAATGAAGTTCACAAATATTTTAACTAGTCTACCTTTGGTGATAAAATTTTGGGTGTGTGGAGTATGTTTTTCTCTAATTTCTAGATTTCCTATTGTGAACATAAATTATTTTGAAAAATGGAAAGAAAACAGGTAGACAAGCATCAGTCAGATAAAACATTCTTTTTCTCTGTATTCTAATATAATATCTGCGGGTAAGTGAATGAAATTTATAGAAATACATTGATAGAATAGCTCGAAAGTTTTCTACTAGATCTTAAAATTTTTTCTCTTTTAAAGTCAGTTCTATTTGTAAAATACCATGATTAAAATATAGATTTTAAAAATTGGTGAAGTATGTACTTACCAGAGCTAAAATAAAACTTCAAAGCAATTACTAATAATCTGTAAAAATTAGGTTCCCATTGACACCCAAATATTTACCATCAGAGGTAAAATGCACTGTAATTAATCATCTCTTAATGTCTTTTAAGACATTCTGTTTACAAAAATGCAAGAGAATTAAAATTAGAATTAGGGCCTCCCTGGTGGCACAGAGGTTAAAGTCTCATCGCTATCAAGCTGTGGCCAACCAGTGCGAACTGTGTTCCATCCCCAGCCAGGGGGCTACCCACATGACACAGCAGACAGCTCCTGTCTCATCTGCTGCTCCCCTCAGCAGTGTATTTCAGTAGATCTGACTGTTCTGGTTCCCACTCTGTCTCTGGTGAATCCTCTTATCACCCCTGACTCTGCACCCCCTCCTGCACCTCTGGCCTAGACGCCTATTCTCCCTATTCTTGTATGCATAAATAAAAATAAACTTTTTTAAAAATAAAAATAGAATTAATTTATTCATCTGTCTGAATTGGTCAAAAATCAACCTATTAACAGAAATCTAGTTCTAATTAAGAATTATGGTCACAGCAACATCTCTACTTTGGAGTTGCCACTGGTTCCCTGGAATCTAAGTGATAAAATACTTTAGTTAGAAATGTGGAATTTTTACCTCATCTGTCACAACTTCCACCTCTGTATTTAAGTCATCATTGAACACTGTTCTCCCATATGACAATTTCCTGTTGTGCTTCCATAGTACATTTTGTGTGTTTCTCACAATGATAAGGCCATATTATGTGATATTGTGATTATATATCTTGCCCTTCCCTCCCTGCTCCACCAAATGAGTTTAAACAGGGCTATAATTTTTTTAAAGATTTATTTTATTTTTATGCATATAAGAGCTGGGGTACAGGCTAGAGGTGTGTGGTGGGGGCGAGAGGATTCACTAGAGACAGAATAGGGAACAGAACAGGCAGATTGATTGAAATACACTTCTAAGGGGAGCAGTGGGTGAGTCAGAAAAGGTCTGCACCATGTGGGTTGCTCCCTGGCCGGGGATCGAACTCGTGCTGCAGTGGCTGTGGTTAGCTTCATAGGTTGTGTCTTACGCCACCAGGAAGGCCCCCAGGGCTATAAATTTTTCACCTGAAACAACCTAAAAAAAATGAAATAAAACAATCTGAAGGAAAGCAGTAAAGGAAGAAAGAAAGAAGCAAGAGAGTGGATATGAGAATATATGACTGCTTTTTCCTTTTAATTAATTTTATTTATTTCTACTGCTTCTGCTGCAGTTACAGACATATCAAGCATAGCAGATGTGGCAAACCTGCGAATTAAAAAAAGGCATTTTAATTTCAAAGATAAGAAATTTTAGTGTAATTGTTTTATAAAGCTTCTCATGGTTTGCATTTGAGCTTTTTTTATGTTTCTAATAATTAAATGTAATGCTAAAAAAGATAGCTCTGGGATTAAGTCTAGATTTGACTCTCCAAAACTTGTAATTCTTACCTCTTTGATTATATTATTCAAATGGAAATAAAAAGTTATATACTTATAGTAACCAGAAATAACTTTAAATAAACACACCTTGTAGTTTTCATGAATGCATATAATCCATAGAGATCACAAAAACTGCATCCTTATAAAAATGTGAAAATCCCTACAACCGTTTTGATTTCTTGATCATAATCTTTGTATTCAGCACCATAAATGGTACTAAAGGAAGGTGCTAAGTGAACCTATAAGTAAAGCACATTACATCTTTTACTTCATTTAATTCTCACAAGATACTTGAGAGAGATGGAAAGATATTACTGTTCTTTATCAGACCAGTAACTACTCTGTAGAGAGCCTTAAATAACTTTCTCAGCATCCCATGCCTAGTATAGGATAGTTGTACAACTAGAAAACTTTGATCCCTCTGTCCCTAACTTAATTCAGTTCTTCCTACTATACTGTTATGAACCATTAGTCTACATAATTAACTTATCTTAAATCTTTGTGGGTTTTTTCCTTCCAGCTCCATGGCAACAAGAACCCTTTCAGCCAGGACATTGAAAATAGTCTTCTGTCTACTGAAATAAAGGAGATCTAACAAGTTTTTTCAAGTATTTTTTACTTACATTTTTTTATTTTAACATTTTTAAATATATGTAAATGTGGTAGGGAATATAAACCTTGAGAACTTTTTATAAACTGTTTAGCTGCAACGCTATATCATGTAATGCAATAGAAAATCAATTTCTGATACCCAAATACCAGAATTATTTTCGCGTAATCATTTGAGTGAACTGTACTAGGCTATTTTCACTACCTACCTGGCCATCAGAAACATTAACAATATTTTGAAATTCATTTTTTGAATTGTTACTATACAGCTATTACAATTAGATACTGATTTCTTTGAGATTATTTTAATAGAAAAAGGTGAGTAAATGTCGCATTTAATATAAAGTTTAAAGAACAGTAGTAAAATCTTTAAAATGAAGATTTCTGTTTCTATTATTGTGCCACTTAAAGTAAGTTTTTTTTAATTGAGATTGGTCATTAGACCAATCATTTTATCATTCTTGATATTTATATTCGTATTACTTGTAATTCGGTGTCTAACATAACAAATTTCTTTAATTTCAATATTTTCTAATTTTCACTTCTAAAGTATATTTTAATAGAGAACTTGGTTTTCCTATTTTCAGCATTTCTCCTCGCTGAAGCTTTTTTAAAAGTTTTATACTGAAAGCAACTTTAGATTATTATATTGGGATTAAAGCACATTTAACACCTTTTTCCTTGAGAGCCTTTTCCTTTAGATTATTTCTTTTGTATTTGTATTACACAATTTAAACAGTTCTTTTAATTTTTGGTAACTTAAATAATAAAGGTTAGAATCTTTAGCTAATGCTGTTAGTTTAGTCTTATTTTAATAATTTAAATAATGCCCCACAAATGCAAATTGATTGTTTGGTTTCTTAGTCTCACTGAAAGTAGTTGAAATTGCTGTTTTTTCCAAATACAAGTTTTTTTAATACTGTGGACATAGATCCCCCCCCCTTTTCAGCATTAAAGAAAAGTGAAAAAACACTGTAGTAATAATCATCATAGAAAAATGGGTATACTTTGTAACTGTGCCTTGAGCAACCTCTCTGCCTCAACTATTTCTGTCCCAGTGAGAAGGATCCCTCAGAGCTGAATAGACCTTTTTTCAAGTGGTAGGGAACCCTAAAAAGTGACAAGATAATTTGCATTGAATTTAGAAGATTTAGCTAAGATAGCAAAATTTCACTATTTTCTTAAACTTTTTATGTTAGCAAACATCTTATATATAAAACAACAGGCAGTTAATGAGAGTGTAATTCAGTCAAATTTGTAGAGTAACTAATTTTTCAATTTAGAGAAACATTAAGAATCCCAGAGATACATACCCCTGTTTAGTCACATTAACCAAAATGGATGGAATTCAGAGTACTTAGAGTTCTTCACTAACAAATCTTTGAAAGAGAAAAATCAAAGAACTGCAATTGAAAGAAATAAGGAATTTTAAAAAGACTATATAGATTAAAACAGTATCAATATATATATTTTGGCTGACATAATTGTTTTATTTGCAAATAGTCTAAAACTTAGAATTCTGCAACAGGTATTTTAAAGCAGTAATATTAGGTGTTCAAAAAATGACCTTGTCTCAGCTATTTAATATATTTTGGATATGGAAGATGTTATAAATTTATTACTAAAAATGTTTCTGGTAGGTAAACCAAAAGTTAAGCTTTCTAATTGAAAATTTTCTTTAAACAACTTCCAGATTCTGTCTTCATGGTATTTTTGTTTCATGAGTTTTCATTTCTTCTCCAAAAGAGTAAAAACAGAAATCTTATTTAAATACTGTTATATTGAAAAATTTTCACTTTGAAACGGAACATGAAAAAAATGGAATAGTTTCTTTTTCACCCCCTCAAGTAGTTTTGATTCTAAAATAAAAATTAAACAAATTAAAATTTCATCAAACATTATAAACAAACCTGTTTATTTGTAAATATTGTTTGGGAACTTAAAGAAGAATTATCTAAATAAACTGAATTCCTTCTAGTTGTTTTTTTTTTTCCTTTTGTGTTTCTTGACTAATGCGCATGTTTCTATAGACAGTGCTTGGTTTACACATGTCCATTACATGAAAAACATCCCTCAAAGACTAGCGTCATTAGATGACAAAATAAACTCCTGGAGCTCCTTTCATTCCAGCTGCTTTGCCTTAATCACCTCCCTTCTTTTTTCCTCTTACAAACTTCATTACTTCCTGGAGTTCAGTGAGACAAGCTAGAGTCTTGTCCTCGTGTTCTCATTCCAGCCAGAGACACAGTAAACACGTAAGTAATTTCACAGCATGAAAAGCAATATGTAAGCAAAGCAATAGGTAGAGAATGACGAGGTGATACATAAACTGAGAGGTTCAGGGAAAATCTCTTTGAGGAGGTAATCAAACTAACTGATTTTCTTATATCTTAATTATACCATTGTTTCTTCATTATACATAAAGTAAAAGTGCCTCTAAAACTTGAGTTGTGCATCTAACCAATGAAGCTATACCCCTTTTTCCCAATGAGATTTCCTCGAAAGTTTTTCTGATAAGCTAAAATATATAAACATGTAGAGTTACATATGAAATGTTTAAATGTCAATCATATGTTAGAAAAATATTTTGAAGTTTTTTGCTGAACTCATTTTTAGAACAGTTACATTCAATGACCTCTCATGCATCTTTGACATTATCTTTGTCATCTTTAGAGCCTTTTTGAGTCCTGTAACAGTTTTCCAAAGCATGTCATCCCTATTTGTAAGTTGTTTGAGATATATGCATTTTGAATCTGTGTACATATCCAAAACTTTTTTTTTAGTTATTAACCATCAGTGATTTTTTTTCTTTTTTTAAAGATTTATTCATTTATGCACACAAGAACTGGGGTACAGGCCAGAGGCACAGGGCGGGCGGGGGAGGGGGTTTGAGAGGACCCACCAGAGACAAGAATGGGGAACAGAACAGGCAGATCTACTGAAATACACCGCTGAGGGGAGCAGTGGGCTAGCCAGGAGAGGTCTGCTGGGCTATGCGGGCCGCTCCCTGGCTGGGGGAGCGAATCCATGCTGCAGTGGCTGCGGACAGCGTCATAGGCTGCATCTCAAACCCCAGCGCCACTAGGGAGGCCACGAAAACTTTTTTTTTTTTTTTGGTGGGACCCTCGCCGGTGGCCAGGGATCGAACTGGCGCTGTAGAGGCTGTGGGCAGCCTCACCACCCAGCACTCAACCGCTGCGACACCAGGGGAGGCCCCAAACTATTTTTGATTGAGGTCATTCCGGACTAATTTCTTCCCCAAAGACTTTCCTTAAAGTAAGGTTTTCTGTTAACACTCCAAATGCTTAATGCTTTTTAATTGTGTTATTCTAAGGAGAAAATAACTACCAGGAATATGTGGTATTTTAAAACTATTAAGATTTTTATACAGGCATTGTTTGATTTCAACTCATACAATATTTGAGTACCCCAATTATCCATGCAGTTTGAAAAACAATTTAAGTGATGAAAATTAAATATTCCTACAAAATATTTTATTAAATTTATTGTCTTACATCATTGTTCATTTTTGTGTAATATTTGATTTCTCCCCAGGTGGTGTCCCCATAGTTCTCCCACCACCATAGCTTCCATGATCCATCACCATATTCCCTAATGCTCTTCTCTCCCTTGTTTTGATCCCTTCTCCTCTCTTGCTGTATGCTTTAGCTCTATGGTCAGCTTGCAAGTTTTGTCTTTCCTAACCCTCTGTTCAGTTTCTCTGTATTCCACATATAAGTGAAACCTCTGATATTTATCTTTTTCCTTCTGACTTCACTTAGCATAATCCCTTCCAGCTCCATCCATTTACAGATTCAATGTATTCTGATACATTTCAGTGACATTCTTCAAAGAAATGGAACAAATATTGCTGAAATTCATATGGAATAGCCAAAGATGATCTGACTAAAAAGCCAGAATAATAAAAAGAGCATGTTACTGGGAACAAAAAATAAGAATTTTTTAAAATTAGTTCTGATGAATACAATTCTAAGAACAGTGATGGTGAACTCCTAGTCAGTAATTGCTAATGAAAAGAAACTGAGAAGGTAAGGGGTTGTTGAATACTAATATAATGTGGAAGTAAGTTTTAAAAGAACTAGTTAAAAGATTAAGACTCGAAAATATTGTAAAGATATAAATCCTCTACATCTCTTGGAGTGTAAGCTCTGCTTCAGCTTTGTTATTACCATCTTCTGAATCTTAGAACCATTGAAGAATGTCCTTTTGTTATAGGACAGGGAGAGGGGCAGCCCAAACCCCGCAAACCTGCCTATTCTAAATGGGTTCTGCCATCCGCCGCATCAACACAAAACATATAAGACTTTAATGGGAAGGAACTTTAATAAAACTAGGAAACAATACAGGTAAGGCAAAGAGTCTAGTTTCTAAATGAAGCACCCAAAGTTACCCGTCCCCTCGTGGGTAAAACTCCATCCAAATGGGATTGGTCCAGAACAAGACCCCAAAGCCTGCCACAAGTCTAAAGCATCTTCCAGTGGGGACCCACAGAAAAGGGTCAGAAACAACCAGACAAGCCCAGAAGGAAAAGAGCAAAATCAACATCAAGATAAAAGCTGCCACTGTCACCTCCCCACGGGTCTCACCCACATCTGTGTCACCCAGTCCACGACCAAAAGACAAGTGCAGTTTCTTAACGTGTCTCTAGGCTCCATGCACCTCCTCCAGGTCCCCTGCTCCATCCTGCTTCCTTCCTCAGTCCCTTCTGCAGCTTCTCCTCTCCCTTCTCAGCTCCACCCTCTCTTGGGTGGAGCAGGGAACCTCCCCCTTTCCTGGGGACCACCCTGTTACACTTTGAAATGTCCTGTGGAACTTTTAGTCTTAAAATATACTACATTCTAATTTCTTTTAAAAAATTGAGGATGGTTTCTTAATGAATATGTATTTTTGTAAAGATTTATTTATTTATTTATACAAGCACTGGGCAGAGTCAGAAGCGCGGGAGGGTGAGAGAATTCACCAGAGACAGAGTGGAGAGCAGAACAGACAGACCGACAAAACGCATTGCTGAGGGGAGCAGCGGGCAAAGCAGGAGAGGTCCGCTGCGCCATGTGGGACCCTCACCTGGTGGCCAGGGATCTAACCGGCGCTGCAGAGGCTGCGGGCAGCTTCGCAACCCAGCGCTCAACTGCTACGCCACCAAGGAGGCCCCTTAATGGATATTTTTTATGATTTATTTAAAGAATTTAGCAAAGCAGTCAATTTACTGACTTTTTTCCAGAACATGTAATTTTAAGAAGTACTTGCTTGTAAAGGTGAATTGTATTTTGTTCTTAATTACCTTTAAACACCTGTAATTAAAAATAGATTTCCAGGGGCCTTCCCGGAGGCACAGCTGTTGAGTGCTAGGTTGCGAAGCTGCCCACAGCCTCTGCTGCACTGGTTCGATTCCCGGCTGCACCCCAGCCACCGGATGAGGGTGCCACAAGGCACACAGACCTCTCCTGCCGCACCCACCGCTCCCCTCAGCAGTGTACCTCGGTCCTTCTGCCTGTTCTGCTCCCCACTCTGGCTCTGGTGAATTCCCTCACCCTCCCGTGCTTCTGACTGTACCCAGTGCTTGTATAAATAAATAAATAAATCTTTAAAAAAATATAATTTAAAATTTTAATTTATTTTTAAAATTTAAAAATATAATTTAAAATAGATTTCCAGGGCCTCCCCTAGTGGCGCAGCGGTTGAGCGCTGGGCTGCAAGACTGCCAGCAGCCTCTGCAGCGCTGGATCGTTCCCCGGCCGCTGGCGAGGGTCCCACAAAAAAATAAATAAATAAAAATAAATTTCCATTTAATAGCTCTCCCTTCGAGCTAATGATATTTATATTATTTCGCTTCTTAAGTCTCAAATTTTTTTTATTGAGTCAACATTGGTTAACAATGCTGTATAAGGTTACACCCTTCAGGTATTTGTAACCACAGAACTACAGCACTCCCACCACTCTAACTAAATAATCCAGTCAAAAAATGGGCAGAAGAGCTAAAAAGAAACTTTTCTGAAGAGGAAATGCAAATGGCCAACAGGCATAAGAAAAAATGTTCAACATCACTTGCCATCAGGGAAATGCAAATCAAAACTACAATGAGATACCATCTTACACCAGTGAGAATGGCACGTATTAAAAAAACTGGCAACAACAAATATTGCCGAGGTTGTGGAGAAAAAGGAACTCTCCTGCACTGTTAGTGGGAGTGCAAACGGTCCAACCACTATGGAGAGCTGTGTGGAGATTTCTTCACCTACTAAACACAGAGCTTCCATATGATCCAGCAATTCCACTCCTAGGTATTTACCCAAAGGACACAGAAACATCAATTCCAAAGAACACCTGCACCCTATGTTTATAGCAGCACTATTTACAATAGCTAAGCTTTGGAAACAACCCAAATGCCCAAAAATAGATGACTGGATCAAGAAGCTGTGGTACATATATACCATGGAATATTACTCAGCAATCAAAAAAGATAAACACATGCAATTTGCAGCAACATGGATGGAGCTGGAAGGGATCACGCTCAGCAAAATAAGCCAGAAAGAAAAAGAAAAATGCCGGATGGTCTCACTCATGGCAGGAATCTAGACAACCTAAATAAGGGACCAGGAAAAAGAATAACTATAAGAAAGAAAAAATCAAAATCAATAAACAACTATGAACCAGAGACACTCTATGGGGGGCGGGGGGCGGGGAAAGGAGGGATTGGGGTCAAAATAAAGGGGTTGTAATTGTATGGGGAATATAAAAATAAAATTTAAATTTAAAAAATAAAGTTTATTTTTCATTTGTTAGAAAAGAATAATTTAGGCCTACTATAGATTGATTTTTTTTAATGTTAGAATCTATGTTTTTGGAAAATGAACTAGTCAATTAAGTATATTTGATTAAAGATTTATATTCACTAATTATTAATGCCTGACTTGTGCTAAGTCGGCTAGTCTGTGTGTGTGCCTCTGCTAATCTTTATATCAACCTCATCAGTGGAAATACAGACGGCCCTTCAAGATATTTTGTACTTCAGGTCATCTTTGTGAACATCAGTTAATGGTTTCCAGTATTCTAAAATCTGTCTTAAATCCTACTCCTTCAACATGTTACTTTTTTAAATTACAGACATTAAGCACCTAATACATAATCCCCACTTTTAAAATTTGAATGTGGAGTATGCAAAAAACAATATTGTAATTTGTGATTTCTACATGTTAACAAACAATTGCTCTGTGTACATACAAATAATTCTAGTCCTTTGACTAAGATTATCTTCATTAAGAAGTGAATATATTTTGTTTATTGACAATAATGCTAAATCACATAACTAATGACTCCTAATCCACTGATTCCCAACCTCGGTGTTTTGGAGCTATGTTTGATATTAATGAAGGCACTACTTTCCTCAAAATTGACACTGTCCCCACTTTACATCTACAAATGGTGTCCTGAGACACTTTCTGCTTCCAGTGCATTATAAGAGGTAGGTTTTTTACCTTTCCTCCCTCCTCATTGTTTTTAAAAATATCTCAAGACCAACCATTTCTATGACAGCTCCCTAGAACTACATCACCCTCAACCTTTCTTACAGGTCAGTTGTGCAAAATAAAGCAATATGTCATCTATGGAGAATGCACAGGAAGACCCTACCGAGTCAGCTATGTTACTTTTGTGTTCTTCCAACAAATTCAGGGCAAAAAATCTTACTTCTACTACTTTCTGGGTTCTGATCCAGCAACATACAATGATGAAAATTTTCTATCACCTGCTGATATCCACCTAATGGCAGAGTAAAAATAATCTGTTCATGAATATTATTCCATGAGTGTTTCTTTTAGATACATGTCCAAATGAAAAAAAATCCAAAGTAGAGTTGAGGGTGGGAAAGATAATAGTTTCTTTTCATAAAGACAAAAATTCATTCAATGTAAATACATTACAAACACCAAATTTTTATTGATCGCCTATTGCTGAGCTCAACAATATGATGGGCATTTGAGATAGAAGCATTGGTGGGCATTTTTGACTTGCGTTTACAGTCTGTAGAGTGGGAGAACCAAGCTAGAACCAACCATTAAATTGATGTAAACAGTGTGATAGACAGTTATGCTTGGTGTCATACATCTTAAGAGGAAGACCATAATGGTTCACCTACTGGATTTAAGAATACTTAACAAGAATAAGACAAACCTAAACTGAGTCTTGAACAGTGAGTTATTTATGCTGAAAAGGCATCAGGTCTTCAGATGGAGGAGACAAGTATGAACATAACTTGAAGGATCTCAGTGTGTGTGTGTGAATGTATGTATAATGAGGAAGTTAAAGGGACACGTCACATCCCACCTTCCACCTCCCATGGAACGATTGAATTTGATAAAAAGAAATAACAGATTACATTCTTGACAAGATACCAATCTAGCATAATGACTTGGTGTTATCACTTGGCCCAAACCTGGGTTTGCCACAGAAGTGAAAGGAAATAAATGCACATCCACAGAACATACGGTTAATGTTTTTCCTGGTAGAAGTTCTTTTTAATTTTGATTCTTTAAAATTATGAAATACACAACATCTTAACCCTTTTTAATTGTACAATTCATTAGTGTAAGGTATATTCATATTGTACCACCAATCTCTAAAACCCTTAAATTTTTCAAAGCCCAAGCTAAACTCATTCACATCTTTCCTTTTCATGTTCTCCAGTCCTTAGCAACTACCTTTCTACTTTCTGATACTGAATTCTGTAGCTACTGCATAAATGAAGTCATATGGTATTTGTCTCTTTGTAAGGTATTTCACTTAGCATAATGTCCTTACAGTCTTATCTGTATTGTACTGTGTGTCAGAATTTCCTCTTCAAGGCTGAACAATATTCTGCTCTATGTATATACCACCACATTTTGTCTGTCCATTCGTGCCCTGGGGGACATTTGGGTTGTTTCTACCGCTTGTGAATAATGCTGCTATGAATATTGGTGCACAAATCTCTCCAAGGCTCTGCTTTCATACTATACAAAATTGGTCTTATTGAATCACATGGTTGTCCTAGTCCTAATTTTCTCATAGTTTTTAAAAATCTAACGATGTTTCCCATTATGACTACACTGTTGTGTATTCCCACCAACAAAACACAAAAGTAACAATTTCTCATCCTCACCAACACTTGTTATCTTTTTTTATAGTAGCCATCTTAATGGATGTGAGATGATACATTGTTCTTTTGATAACCATTTATCTAATTATTATTCTTGACATAATTCCCAAAGTTCATGTAAAATATATCCCTTGATGTTTTATCAACCAGTTTAATGATGGCAAAAAATACTCTTATCTGCCCCCCCGCAACTTGTAACATCTAAACAACATGCAGCTTAGAAAAAGTCTTGTTACAGACAAGGATGTCCACTCTCACCACTGCTTTTCAACATAATACTGGAAGTCCTAGCCAGAGCAATAACACAAGAGAAAGACATACAAGGAATCCAAATAGGCAAGGAAGAAGTCAAACTACCACTATTTGTGGATGATATGATAATATACATAAAGAACCCCAAAAACTCCACAGAAAAACTAATTCAACTAACCATCAGTTTAGTAAAGTGGCAGGATACAAAATCAATGCACAAAAATCAGTAGACTTCCTATATACAAACAGTAAATCTGAGGAAGAAATCAAGAAAACCATTCCTTTTATTATTGAAACAAAAAAATTAAATACCTGGGAATAAACCTAACAAAAGAAGTAAAGGACCTATACAAAGAAAACTATAAAACACTGTTAAAAGAAATAGAAGTAGACACAAAGAAATGGAAAGACATCCCCTGCTCATGGATCAGAAGAATTAACATTATCAAAATGGCCATCCTACCAAAAGCAATCTACAGATTCAATGCTATTCCAATTAAAATTTCAATGTCGGAGAGGGGCGGAGCAACATGGCGGCGAGGAGACGCTGCGAGTAAGATCTCCCATTAAAAAAAGTTAATAGGGAGGAAAAGCGGCAGGTCCCAGTGAGAACTGGGACACGGAAGATAAACGGGTGACTCCAGCAAACTACCCGAAGAAGAAAGTGGCCATAAAAGAGGACCAGAAGGGAGGGAAGCGCAGAACCCTGCTCCCCTCCCCCGCCCACAAAGTCGGCACTCTCCGACCGGCAGAGAGGAGGGAAACAACAAACCAAAACGGCCAACAAGAAAAACGGACGCAGCAAGTGGGACTGTGAGTGGAAAGGAACTATTTCAGCCACCACACCCCGTGAACGGGAGCTGTGGAGAACCCTGCAGGATCCGCCGCGGAGGTGAGCTCCAGGCGCCATTAAAGAGAGCCCCGCCCCCCAGGAGGAGACCAGCACCAGCACACAGCCCCGGCCGCCCGGTAAGCTTGCGCAGAAAGCGGCGCGCTGATCCGGATCGGATCGCAGCTGCCCAGGTCCCCGCGCCTGCGACCTAGGCTTGCGGGGACACCGCGGAGGCCTTCCCTGAGTGAGCAGGAACAAGGCGCCCAGGCAGGGAAGTGGGATTCAAAAGGCGCCATTCCCGCGCCACTGATCTGGGCTACAGCCCGCGTCCTGGAACTGAGGGCTTTGGAACTGAGACCCGGGGCAAGAAATTAGGGGCGTGGGTTCCCCACGACGGTGGGGCACAAGGCAGACACAGCACCCCAAAGCCGTTGAGGTGTACCCTACCATCCCCGCTCTGCCCCTGTCCCGCGGGGTGGAAAATCAGCTCCCCAAGGGCTCTAGAAGAGATCTCTGGCGCCACCTAGCGACTTGAAGCCAGCAGACTCATGAAGGAGCTAGTGGCCAGCTGGGGAGTTAGCCCACACTGGGCCCCTTCCGAACAAGTAGTCTGAGCCCACAGGGAGAGCGAGCACCCACAGCCGGGGCAGACCAGGCGCGCAGAAGAGTGTGCCTGAGACCAGACGCGCAGAGAGTGTGTCCCACATCACCATTTTAGAACAGGGACATTTCTTCAGTAAAGACTACCTGCAGAAGGCTTCCTCAGGAGCCAGAGGTGAGCGGGGAAAGTTCGCCCACGCCAGACCCCCTCTGGCCTGCAGTCCAAGCCCAGAGGGGGAGCAGGAACCCACCGCCGGGGCAGACCAGGCGCACAGGGGAGTGTGTCCCCACATCGGCATTTTAGAACAGGGACCTTTCTCCAGTAAAGACTGCTTGAAACTGACAGATGACTCCTGGAGGAACCAGAGGGGAGCAGAGAAGCCCACCCAAGATGCCGGCCAGTCCCAACAACACAGTGTCCCAACGCATACGGCAAATTAGAAAACAGACAGTAGGGAGGAGAAGAACCACACGCAACCTAGCAACTCTCCAGAGAAAAAGCACACCATAAAGAGAAAACCAGCCCCCAGATTGCAACGACAATAACTTGGAAGAATTTCTGAGCCTTCCAGAAAGAGAATTTAAAATTGCCGTGATTAAAAAACTGACAGAAGTCATAAAGGAAAACAATGATAAGGGAAAAATAATCAACGATCAGAAGAATGCAATTGAGTCCCTAGAGAGGGAAAACAATGGTCAGAAGAAAGAAATTGAGTCCCTAAAGAGGGAAGTAAAAGAAATGCAGGAGATCAAAGAATTAATGGAAGAACTAAAGAATTCTGGGAAAAGCAATGAAAGCAGAATAGATGAAATGGAAGAACGAATAAGTAATCTTGAATACACAGAAATAAAAAGAACCAAAACAGAAAAGGAAAGAGAAGTACGAAGAAAAAAGAACGAGGAAAGACTTCGGGAACTATCTGACTCCATGAGGAAAGGAAATATAAGAGTTATAGGAATACCAGAAGGAGAGGAGAAAGATGTAGGAACAGAGAAAATATTCAAAGAGATAATTGAAGAGAACTTCCCAAATGTGAAGAAGGAGCTGAAAATTGATATACAAGAAGCAAGAAGAACACCAAACTTCCACGACGAAAGGAAAAATACAGCAAGACACATAATAGTAAAGCTCCCAAGAATCCAGGACAAGGAAAAAATAATGAAGCTGGCAAGAGGGAAGAAACAGATAACATTCAAAGGAAAACCAATCAGGCTGACATCAGACTTCTCCGAAGAAACACTACGGGCAAGGAGAGAGTGGGGGGACATAGTCAACAGACTCCAAGAAAACAGATGCCAACCAAGAATACTCTATCCCGCAAAGCTCTCCTTCCTCTTTGAAGAAAGAATATGGACCTTCCCAGACAAACAGAAACTCCGGAATTTCATTGCAACTAAACCCCCACTCCAAAAAATACTACAAGGAGTCCTAAAGCCAGAACCTCAGAGGGACGAATAACAATGAAAGAAGGCCAAAAAAAAAAAAGTTATTAAAAGAATAAATAAATAAAATCAAAGGAAAGACAAACACAATGGCAAATACAGATGTTAACATATCAATATTAACTCTAAATGTAAATGGACTAAACTCTTCAATAAAAAGACACAGAGTTGCAGCCTGGATTACGAAACAAAACCCAACCTTTTGCTGTCTCCAGGAAACACATTTAGCTACAAAAGATAAAAATAGGCTCAAAGTTAAAGGATGGAAAACAATCCTACAAGCAAATGGACCAAAAAAGAAAGCAGGAACAGCTATACTTATATCAGATAAAACAGATTTCAAACTCAAAAAGATAAAAAGAGACCCCAATGGTCACTACATTATGATCAAGGGGACAATACTTCAAGAAGAAATAACACTCATTAACATATACGCACCAAACGAAGGAGCACCAAAATATATCAGACAACTGTTGTCCTCTCTGAAAACAGACATCAGAGAAAATACATACGTAGTGGGAGACTTCAACACACCACTATCAACAATGGATAGATCAACAAGACAAAAAATAAGTAAAGAAACCAAAGCTCTAAATAAGGACCTAGAGCAATTGGGCTTAACAGACATCTATAGAACACTAAACCCCAAAAAAACGGAGTACACATTTTTCTCAAGCGCACACAGATCATTCTCCAGGATCGATCACATACTGGGGCACAAGACAAACATCAACAGATACACCAAGATTGAAATCATATCAACCATCTTTTCTGACCATGAAGGCATCAAACTAGAAATAAACCATAAAAAGAAGGCAAGGAACTTTCCTACCTCATGGAGATTAAAAACCACACTACTGGAAGACCACTGGACTAATGAGGAGATCCAAGAAGAAATTAAAAAATTTTTTGAATTGAACGACAAGGAGGACACCAATATCCTAAATGTATGGGATGCAGCAAAAGCAGTAATAAGAGGAAAATATATAGCAATAGAAGCTCACATCAAGAAACAAGAAAGAACGCAAAGAAACAACCTAATCTAGAAGCTCAAAGATCTAGAAAAAGAACAACAAAAAAAACCCCAAAACCAGTAGAAGAAAAGAAATAATAAAAACCAAAGCAGAAATAAATGAAATTGAAACTAAAAAAACAATCCAAAAGATCAATGAAACCAAGAGCTGGTTCTTTGAAAAAATCAATAAAATAGACAAACCCCTAGCCAGGCTCACAAAGGAAAAAAGGGAGAAAGCACAAATAAACAGGATCATCAATGAAAGAGGAGAAATCACAACGGACACAGCAGAAATCAAAAGAATAATCAGTAACTACTATGAACAGTTATATGGAAACAAGTTTAACAATCTAGAGGAGATGGACAAATTCCTACAACTCTACAATCACCCAAAGCTAGATAAAGAAGAAATAGAACACCTAAACAGACCAATTACAATTAGCGAAATTGAAATGGTAATCAAAAACCTCCCCAAAAACAAAAGCCCAGGACCTGATGGATTTACAAATGAATTCTACCAAACATTCAGAGACGAATTAGTGCCTATCCTTCACAAACTCTTCCAAAAAATTGAGAAGGAAGGGACAATACCAAACACGTTTTATGAAGCCAACATTACACTAATACCAAAACCAAACAAGGACAACACAAAAAAGGAAAACTACAGGCCAATCTCCTTAATGAACACTGATGCAAAAATCCTCAATAAAATTTTAGCTATCAGAATCCAACAATGTATCCATAAGATAATTCACCACGACCAAGTAGGATTCATTCCAGGGACACAAGGATGGTTTAACATCCGAAAATCAATCAACGTTATCCAACACATCAACAAAAAGAAATATAAAAACCATATGATAATATCAATAGATGCTGAGAAAGCTTTCGACAAAGTGCAACACCCATTCATGATAAAAGCCCTTGAAATTCTTGGGATACAAGGAACATACCTCAACATCATAAAGGCCATCTATGACAAGCCAACAGCCAGTATCATTCTCAATGGTGAAAAGCTGAAAGCAATTCCATTAAGATCTGGAACAAGACAAGGATGTCCACTCTCACCACTGCTTTTCAATATAATACTGGAAGTCCTAGCCAGGGCAATAAGACAAGAGAAAGACATCCAAGGAATCGAAATAGGAAAAGAAGAAGTCAAACTATCACTATTTGCAGACGATATGATATTATACATAGAGAACCCCAAAAACTCCACAGAAAAGCTAATTCAACTCATCAATCAGTTCAGTAAAGTGGCAGGATACAAAATCAACACGCAAAAGTCAGTAGCCTTCCTATACACAAACAATAAAACTGAAGAAGAAGAAATCAAAAAAACCATCCCTTTTGTTATTGAAACAAAAAAATCAAATATTTGGGAATAAATCTAACAAAAGAGGTAAAGGACCTATACAAAGAAAACTATAAAACACTGTTAAAAGAAATAGAAGAAGACACAAAGAAATGGAGAGACATCCCCTGATCATGGATTGGAAGAATAAACATTATTAAAATGGCCATCCTTCCAAAAGCAATATACAGATTCAATGCTATTCCAATCAAAATTTCAATGTCATTCTTCAAAGAAATAGAACAATTATTGATGAAATTCATATGGAATCACAAAAAACCACGAATAGCCAAAGCTCTCCTGAAAAAAAAAGAAGGGAATGGAGGCATCACACTCCCAGACTTCAAACTATACTACAAAGCCATAATCATCAAAACTGCATGGTATTGGAACAAGAACAGACATACAGACCAATGGAATCGAATAGAAAATCCAGAAATAAACCCACAGATTTATGGTCAACTAATCTTTGACAAAGGAGCAAAGAATATGCATTGGAGCAAAGAAAGTTTGTTCAATAAATGGTGCTGGGAAAACTGGGTCACTACATGCAGAAGAATGAAGCTTGACCACTACCTCACCCCATACACAAAAATCAACTCAAAATGGATTAAAGAACTAGACATAAGACCTGAAACCATAAAATACATAGAAGGAAATATAGGCGAAACACTACGTGATTTGCACATCAAAGACATCTTTACAGACACATCACCCAAAGCAGTGATAGTGAAGGCAAAGATAAACAGCTGGGACTACATCAAATTAAAGAGCTTTTGCACAGCAAAAGAGACAATAACAAAAACAAAGAGAAACCCCACCGACTGGGAGAACATTTTTGCACCCAACACTAATGATAAAGGACTGATCACAAAAATCTACAAAGAGCTGATGAGACTCAACAACAACAAAGAAAATAATCCAGTCAAAAAATGGGCAGAAGAGCTAAAAAGAAACTTCTCTGAAGAGGAAATGCAAATGGCCAACAGGCATATGAAAAAATGTTCAACATCACTTGTCATCAGGGAAATGCAAATCAAAACTACCATGAGATACCATCTTACACCAGTGAGAATGGCACATATTAAAAAAACTAGCAACAACAAATGTTGCAAGGGTGTGGAGAAAAAGGAACTCTTCTGCACTGCTGGTGGGAGTGCAAACTGGTCCAACCACTGTGGAAAGCTGTGTGGAGATTTCTGGACCTACTAAACATAGAGCTTCCATATGATCCAGCAATTCCACTCCTAGGTATTTACCCAAAGGACACAGAAACATCAATTCCAAAGAACACCTGCACCCCTATGTTTATAGCAGCACTGTTTACAATAGCTAAGCTTTGGAAACAACCCAAATGCCCAAAAATAGATGACTGGATCAAGAAGATGTGGTACATATATACCATGGAATATTACTCAGCATTCAAAAAAGATAAACACATGCAATTTGCAGCAACATGGATGGCGCTGGAAGGGATCATGCTCAGCGAAATAAGCCAGAAAGAAAAAGAAAAATACCGATGGTCTCACTCATAGCAGGAATCTAGAAAACTTAAATAAGGGACCAGGAAAATGAATATAAGAAAGTGAAAATCAAAATCAACAAAAAACTATGAACCAGAGACACTTTTAGGGGGGCGGGGGCGGGAGGGGAGGGATTGGGGTCAGAATGGGGGGGCTGCAATTGTATGGGGAATATAACAATAAAATTTATAAAAAAAAAACAAAAAAAAAACAAAAAAAAAATTTCAATGTCATTCTTCAAAGAAATAGAATAAATATTGATGAAATTCATATGGAGCCACCAAAAATCCCGAATAGCCAAAACCCTCCTGAAAAAAAAAAAGAAGGGAATGGAGGCATCACTCTCCCAGATTTCAAACTATACTACAAAGCCATAGTCATCAAAACTCTATGGTATTGGAACAAGAACAGACACACAGACCAATGGAACCTAATAGAAAACCCAGAAATATACCCACAGGTCAACTAATCTTTGACAAAGGAGCAAAGAATTGCACTGGAGCAAAGAAAGTTTGTTCAATAAATGGTGCTGGGAAAACTGGATTGCTACATGCAAAAGAATGAAACTTGACTACTACCTCACACCATGCACAAAAACCAACTCAAAATGGATCAAAGAACTAGACATAAGACCTGAAACCATAAAATATATAGAAGGAAATATACGCAAAACACTACATGACATGCACCTCAAAGACATCATTACAGACACATCACCCAAAGCAGTGATAGTGAAGGCAAAGATAAACAGCTGGGACTACATCAAATTAAAGAGCTTCTGCACAGCAAAAGAGACAATGACCAAAACAAAGAGAAACCCCACCTGAATGGGAGAAAATTTTTGCACACAACAGTAATGATAAAGGACTGATCACAAAAATCTAGAAAGAGCTGACAAGACTCAACAAAAACAAAGAAAATAATCCAGTCAAAAAATGGGCAGAAGAGCTAAAAAGAAACTTCTCCAAAGAGGAAATACAAATGGCCAACAGACATATGAAAAAATGTTCAACATCACTTGCAATCAGCGAAATGCAAATCAAAACTACAATAATATAGCATCTCACACCAGTGAGAATGGCACATATTAAAAAACTAGCAACAACAAATGTTGGCGAGGATGTGGAGAAAAAGGAACTCTCCTGCACTGCTGGTGGGAGTGCAAACTGGTCCAACCACTATGGAAAGCTGTGTTGAGGAAATTCTTCAACCTACTAAAGATAGAGCTTCCATATGATCCAGCAATTCCACTCCTAGGTATTTACCCAAAGGACACAGAAACATTAATTCCAAAGAGCACCTGCACCCCTATGTTTATAGCAGCACTATTTACAATAGCTAAGCTTTGGAAACAATTCAAATGCCCAAAAATAGATGACTGGATCAAGAAGATGTGGTACATACACACCATGGAATATTACTCAGCAATCAAAAAAGATAAACACATGCAATTTGCAGCAACATGGATGGAGCTGGAAGGGATCACACTCAGCAAAATAAGCCAGAAAGAAAAAGAAAAATACCGGATGGTCTCACTCATGGCAGGAATCTAGACAACCTAAATAAGGGACCAGGAAAAAGAATAACTATAAGAAAGAAAAAATCGAAATCAACAAACAACTATGAACCAGAGACACACAATGGGTGGGGGGAGGAAGGATTGGGGTCAAAATATGGGGGTTGCAATTGTATGGGGAATATAAAAATTAAATTAAAAAAAAAAGAAAAAGTCTTGTTACATTCCAAATACAAATAAAAATGAACCTTTTTTTTCTAAGTGCCCTAAGTGTCAAAAACATGAAAGGTGTCTTGATAACAACTGATAATATGAACCTTTCTCAACTACTGTATATTTGTACTAAAAACATTTTTCCATATTGAACCTTCCTTGTGTATCCCTTGTTTTGTCTGGTATGTTATGAGTCCATTACTACATAAGAACACAGTGAAGAAAGCTGTGGAGAAAAAAAAAGGAAAGCAAGTAAGACAGCGATTGTGATAGAAAAGAAGATGCTACTGTATTTTAAGCATTTTGCTTAAAAGCCTGTTATTTTTACCTGGATAATTATAGTTTTGTTACATTTTAGGAAATTGGTTGCAAATTTGGAGTTGAGGTGCATATTTTCCATTTAAAAAATTGGTAAGTGAACAATTGTTCATGCAGTATTACTAGTTTTTAGGAAAGGATTATTGATTTTTCCTGCATTTGGATCTGAACTAAAAAGTGGGAAATTTTTTATTCTTGAGCAATTTACTCAAATTACTCTTATGTCTCACACTTTTGAATACTGTAGTTTTTATTTCCTAAAAGAAGGGAATTATTCTATATAACAATAAAACCATCAAAATCAGGAAGTTAATACCAACATATGACTACCATCTAATCTTTGTATCCCATTATAATTTTTCCCATTTGTCCTAATAATGGGGCTTACAGGGAAAGGATCCAGCGTAGAATCACTTATTGTATTTCATTGCCTAGTCTCTAGAGTCTGAATCATTTCCTTGATTTTTATACTTTTTTTTAAAGATTTATCTATTTATTCATACAAGAGCTGGGGTACAGGCCAGAAGTGTGGAGGATGAGAGGATTCACCAGAGACAGAGTGGGGAACAGAACAGGCAGATTGACTGAAATACGCTGCTGAGGGGAGCTGTGAGCGAGACAGGCGAGGTCTGCCTCGCCATGTGTGTTGCTCCCTGGCCGGCCAGGGATCGAACTTGTGCTGTAGAGGCTACGGATTGCTTCTTAGTGCGGTGCTTAACCCCTCGCGCCATCGGGGAAGCCCCTGATTTTTATACTTTGACACTTTTAGAAAAGAAAAGTTACACAGTGAGGGCCTCCCCAGTGGAGCAGCGGTTGAGCGGTGGGTTGCGAAGTTGCCCGCAGCCTCTGCATCGCTGGCTAGATCCCTGGCTGCTCCCCGGGCTCCAGAGGAGGGTCCCACATGGCGCGCAGACCTCTCCTGCCGCCCGCTGCTCCCCTCAGCAGTGTACTTTGTCAGTCTGCCTGCTCTGCTCTCCCCTCTGGCTCTGGTGAATTCTCTCACCCTCCCGCGCTTCTGACTGTACCCAGTGCTTGTATAAATAAATAAATAAATCTTTAAAAAAAAAAAAAAAGATGCTTATTCCTTTTAAGAAAAAAGAAAAAGGTTACACAATGATCCTCAGTTTGGGTTTGTGATTACATCTTTGGTTGGATCCCTACTTTTTACAGTGAACAAATACATGGTAAGAGTTAATAAACTAAAATACGCAGCTAAGAGTAGTAAATGATTTAAGACTCAAAATGCGTAAGAAGGAAAATAAAATGGATTTGACAAGGACAGTTTCTAATCAAAGAATTCCACAGAACAATGTCAAACTTAGAAACATTATTTGTCACAAAATCAACGAGGTGTTAACAAAAAGAACAAACTCTTGGAAATCAACAGGCAAAACCGGAATGTTTAACATCTTTAATTTGAATAGGTAAATCACAAAAAAGGAGTCTCAAATAGCCAACAAATGTACGATAATATTTTCAAACTAATACCAGGAAAATGTATATCATAACAAGATACCACTTTACACTCATTAGCAAATATATCAGTAATGTGAATAGTATTGGACAGATACATAAAATATTACCGGGTTCATCCAGTGAAACACTATACACTAGAAGTTAGAAGCGAATACTAAATACAGTAATGATCATTAAATGAAAAGTTAGGAAAAGTGAAATGTATAGTACAACACCAACATATTACATGCATGAAATACATGTATTTATTTTACACAGGATGTGCCAAATATATGAGGGTGTTTTTCAAGGGAAAGAAATGAGATTGTGTATGAAGTGAGAGAGAACAGATTTTTGTACAGATCTGTTGACTATGTGCTATAATATAATTTTACCTGTGTGTCTGAGACCCAAAAGAAAGTGGGGAATTTATTTCCATAGCAAACTATAAAAGGATATAAATATATATGTAAATTATATAAATTATATCCGTGCACCTAAAAAAGTATGTAACCATGGCAACTTAAAATTTAACTATTTTTTAAAGATTTATTTATTTTTGCATACAAGAACTGGGGTACAGGTCAGAGGTGCAGGGGGTGAGAGAATTCACCAGAGACAGAGGGGGGAACAGAAAAGGTGGATTGACTAAGGTACACTGCTGAGGGGTGCAGCGGGTGAATCAACAGAGTTCTGCTGCACCATGTAGATAGTTTCCTGGCAGGCCAGGTTAGAACTCGTGCTGCAGAGGCTGCAGATAGCTTCAGTGCTGTGCTTAACACCTTGCGCCACCAGGGAGGCCCCTTAACTATTTTTAAAAGTGTTATTTAAGATGACAATAAGCTAAACATAGGGCTAACCAAATGGTAAATGTCTTAAGTTCAACTGTCAAAAAATGTGTTAAGGTGAAATCTTAAATATATTGCCCTGTTCTGTCACTAAATTCTTGACACTAACTGGGTGTTTTGTAATTCATTTCAATTCTAACACTACATGGAGTTAGCACAAACGACACAAGTATAGTCCTTCACAAGACTATCCCCATTTCAGAATTCAACCACAAGAATTGGTGTACTCCTAACAAGCTAGAAATTTGGGCTTCCTCCCTGTGTTTATTGCAGCGGTATTTACAATAGGTAAGATATATGGAAACAACCCAGATGCACGAAAATAAATGACTGAATCAAGAAGATGTGGTATATACAATGGAATACTATTCAGCAATCAAAAAAGATAAACTAGTGCCATTCGCAGCAACATGGATGGAGCTAGAAGGAATTATGCTCAGTGAAATAAGTCAGAAGGAAAAAGAAAAATATCAGAGAGTTTCACTTATAAGAGGAATATAGGAGACCCAAATAAGACATCAGGGGGAAAAATAACAATACAAAACAAAACAAAAACAGACAATTATAAACCAGAGACATCTTGCAGGGGAGGAGGAGGGAGAGGCATCAGAGGGAGGGAGGAGCACAAGGGATTGTGGTGATGGAGCACGGGTGAATTGGAGAAGAAAATTCTACGGGGACTACACCTGAGGCGGAGCTGGGATGGAGGGCAGGGGGAAGCAGGCATTGCTTAAAAATGAACAATGATGTAAAATACATATAAATTTAAAAATTGGGGGTTCCTATTGCCCCTCTGGTTTCAAAAATTTGGTAGAACTCACAGCATTCACTGAAACACTATGCTTTCAATTATAACTTTATTATAAAGAATACCTGTCAGGAACAATCAGTTGCCTAAGACTAGATCTTTGGAAGCAGAGGGGCATGCAGAGCACCAATGCCCCCTCTCTCTTTATGGGTTCCAGGCACCCCATCCAACCAGCACATAAATGCGTTCACCAACTCAGAAGCTCATAGAATTTGTGTGCAGAGCTTTTATTGGTGTTTCTTTATGTAGGCATTTTTTCATTAAATTATTGGATGTGTAGTTCAGTCTCTAAATTCACCACCCGCCCTGAGGTCAGGCTGTCCCAAAGTTGACTGATTTTATACGCAGTTGGATTTTCTGGTGAACAGCCCACACCCTGAAACTGAATCATGATCCACCATGAATCACCTCATTAATATAAAAAAAGACACTCCTGTAACTCAGGAAATTTTAAGAGTTTTGCAAGCTCTGTGCCAGGAATCAGAAACAAAGACTAGATATATTCTTAATTATATGTTGCTTACAAGACATATAAGTGGGAAGATAAATCTTACAGTTTCATACTGGAGCAAGATTTACCCATTACTCCGTATAAGAGAAAATATGACAATATTAATAAGCAAAGTTATAGCAGGTGAAATTTGAGAATATGAAGTTATAAAGTTAATTTTAACCATGCACAATCACCATAGTCCCTTGTGCTCTTCCCACCTCTGTTTTGATTGTGCTCCCTCCTTCTCCCCTGCAGAATGTCTCTGATTTATAGTTGCCTGTTGATTTTGATTTATAAATTGTTATAATTACTTTTTCTTCCTTCCTGATCCCTTGTTTGGTTCCTCTTCATCCCTCCTATGAGGGAAACCATCTGATATTTTTCTTTTTCTTCCTGTCTTATTTCACTGAGCATAATCCCTTCCAGCTCCATCCATGTTGCTTCAAAATGCATGAGTTTATCTCTTTTGATTGCTGTAATATTCCATTGTGTATATATACCACATCTTATTGATCCAGTCATTTATTTTTGTGCATTTGGGTTGTTTCCATGTATCTTACTTATTGTAAACAGTGCTGCAATAAACATTGGGGTATAGGTGTCCTTTTTTTTTTTTTTTTATGGTGAAAAATTGTATTTAGAATTAGCCAGCTGGAGTCAGTTTAGATGATCCCAATTTTGTTGGCAACATCCAAAGCATCATAGTCAGGAGCCAGTCAAACATAGGCCTTCTTTTCTCCATCAGGTCTGATCAGGGTATTGACCTTTGCCACATCAATGTCATAGAGCTTCTTCACAGCCCGTTTGATCTGGTGCTTGTTGGCCTTGACATCCACAATGAACACAAGTGTGTTGTTGTCTTCTATTTTCTTCATGGCTGACTCAGTGGTAAGAGGGAACTTGATGATGGCATAGTGGTGGAGCTTGTTTCTCTGGGAGCGCTCTTCCACGGATATTTGGGTTGCCTTCGGAGTCGCAATGTCTTGGGCCTCCGAAAAGTGGGTGAAGTGCGGATCTTCTTTTTCTTATGGCTGTGGACGCCTTTCAGCACTGCTTTCTTGGCCTTCAAAGCTTTTGCCTTGGCCTCGGCTTTGGGAGGGGCAGGGGCTTCCTTCTTAGCTTTCGGCGCCATCTTCGTGAAAAGGGTTTTTCTAGGTGTCCTTTTGAATTAATGTTTTTTTAGTCCTAGGTATTTACCTAGGAGTGGAATTGCTGGATCATATGGAAGCTCCATTTTTAGTAGTCTAAGGAATCTCCACACAGCTTTCCATAGTGGTTGGACCAGTTTGCACTCCCACCAGCAGAGCAGGAGAGTTCCTTTTTCTCCACATCCTCGTAAGCATTTGTTGTTGCTAGTTTTTTAATATGTGTCATTCTCACTGGTATAAGGTGGTACCTCATTGTGGTTTTGATTTGCTTTTCCCTGATTATAAGTGATGTTGAACATTTTTTCATATGCCTGTTGGCCATCTGCATTTCCTCTTCGGAGAAGTATCTTTTTAACTCTTCTGCCCATTATTGACTGGATTGTTTATTTTGTTTTTGTTGAGTCTCATCAGCTCTTTGTAGATCTTTGTGATAGTCCCTTATCATTGCTATTGTTTGTAAAATTTTCTCCCAATGAGTGGAATGTCTCTTCCTTTTGGTAATGTCTCTTTTGCTGTACAAAAGTCTTTAATTTGATGTAGTCCCAGCTGTTTATCTTTTCCTTCACTTTCTTTGAAAAGCTGGAAAAATTTTTAACAATACTTTGGAAACCCAGCAATAGACAAATAGGATAACTGCTAAAGACTTTTTTTTATTGGCTCATGACATTCAGTAGATTCAAAACTATAGAAGAAATGCCAATATATAAATAAGCCCAGAGTAACTTCTTGCAGTTCCAGCATTTCAGTGTTATTAGCAACTGGGTTTGTGTGAAGAAATGTGGAACATTTTCAGATGTGTTAATCTCAGTATCTATTGACTCATAAGTTGTTGCTCCATATTCCACTCAAATGCTCTCCATGTTTTTATTTTATATAGATCCCCAAAAGTGCTGTCAAAATCAGGATCTCAAGAGAACAAAGTGGGGAGAAAGCACAATGGACTATGGTGGTGGTGAACTATGGGTACTTTGATGGTGGTGATAGCTACACCTGAAGGAGGAGATCCTATATTTCCAAAATACTAACAATGATGTAAATCAATGTTACTTCAATTTAAAATTTTTTCAATCAGGATCTCAGTGCATCAAGTGAAGTTTGTACATCAAGTGAAGTGCATAAAGTTTGTCTATCGATATTTAATATATATTGTAATTCTTATCCATAAAATCTTTATTACCAATTTGTGGGTGTCTCTTGTATTTCTGCTTGATTAATTTTGAGGTACTTAAAGTTTCCAATTTCTTATCACTCTTTCAAATTTTGACTTACAGAGTTTATCTCAAATTTAATTTTTTAAAAAATAGCCATTATTTTTAGCAGCAGCCCTTCTGCCCACCTGTGCCTATGCAGGTGCTTCTTTATGACAATTCTCTCCCTCTGGAGGGCAGCAACCTATATGCTAGCCCTTGACTTGCACCATACCAGGGCTGCTCTTCTCTGACCTCCCTCAGCGGAGGCCGCTCTTCTCAAGGCCGCCAGCCTGCAACAATGCAGCTTTCTCTCAGCAAATCTGTCCCTTTCAGGGCAGCTTTTTCCGCCCACTTGTGTCTGTGCACGTGTCCTTATTCTTCTCTCCCTTTTATTTATTTTTTTTAATAAGGGGGGTACAGGCCAGAGTCGTGGGGGGTGAGAAGATTCACCAGAGAGAGCAGAGAGCAGAACAGGCAGATGTATCGAAATACACTGCTGAGGGGAGCAGCGGGCAAGACAGGAGAGATTAAACTCGCACCGCAACAGCTTCACAGCACTGCGCTCAACCCCCTGCGCCACCAGGGAGGCCCTCATTCTCTCCCTTTTATAATAAAGCTGCCCTTTTGGATATATATTTTTTTAAAAATAGGCATTTTTTTAACTTTTTAAAAATTTATATACTTTGCATCATTCTTCATTTTTGTACAAAAAGCATTTTTGTATGCTTTTTCCTGAGGTGCAGTCCCTGTACAATTCCCACCACCAATTCATCGTGCACCATCACCATAGTCCCCTGTGCTCTTTCCTCCCGTTTTGATCCCTCTCCTGCCTCCTTCCCTGAAGAATGGCTCTGATTTATAGTTGCCTGTTTATTTATTTATTTTTAAAGATTTGTTTGTTTGTTTGTTTGTTTATACAAGCACTGGGTACAGTCAGAAGCACAGAGGGTGAGAGAATTCAGCAGAGCCAGAGCAGGGAGCAGAGCAGGCAGAGGGACCGAAGTACACTGCTGAGAGGAGCAGCTGGCGGCAGGGGAGGTCTGCGAGCCATGTGGGACCCTCCTCCAGTGGCCGGGGAGCAGCCGGGGATCGAACCAGCGCTGCAGAGGCTGCAGGCAGCTTCACAACCCAGCTCTTAACCACTGCGCCACCGGGGAGGCCCATTGCCTGTTTATTTTTACTTTTAATTTATTATAATTTTTTTTCCTGACCCTTATTTGGTTCCCCTACATTCCTCCTATAAGTGAAACCATCCGATATTTTTCTTTTCCCTTCTGATTTATTTCACTGAGCATAATCCCTTCCAGCTCCATCCATGTTGTTTTTAAGTGAATAATTACCCATTCAATTCTTGACATTTTTGTCTACCTTGTCAGTCAGTATCAGCATTAATAAATATACCAGTGTGTTTCTCACTCAATGGGTTTTTTTGCCATGTAATTTTCTTGAAGGATGATATTAAAAAACATGCAGAAGTCAACTTTAGATAGATAAACCCATATAGTTTTGACATACTCTTTACCTATGTAACAGTCATTAGCCCTAGTCACAAATGTTTTTCTTTCCTGTTAACAAAATGTTGATTTTGTTGTAATGCCAGAAGTGGCAGCTTTGAAATTTGGAAAAGATACATCTTAGTCTTAGGTAATTATTTATAATTAATCTAAACCACTCATAATAATCTAGCTTTGGAAAAAAATGAAAATATGCAAGGTTTTCCTTACTCCTGTTCAGACTTCAGAGTTCATATATCGTAAAGCACCAGAATAGAAATCAGACAGATGTATTTTTTTGGTTCTGTTTGTTTTTATTGAGGTATAATTTACATGATATTTGCACACATTGTGAAATGAACACCACATTAAATCTACCTCACATGTCACCATACATTGCTACAAAATTTTTTCTTGTGATGATCTTTAAAATCTTGTGTGATTTTTAAGATCGACTACACTTTCAAATATGTAATACAGTTTTATTAACTATAGTCAACATCTTGTACCAAAATTGAGGATTAATCTTTACCAGATACTATCTGTGTAACTTGAATGTATTTTTAACGTCCGTGCATCTGTTTTCTCATCTGTAAAATACAGGATAATAATAGTGCCTGTCTCATAGGATTATTGGAGCCCTAAATGAGAAGGTAGATGTAAAACCCTTAGCATATAGAAAGAACTCAAAAAAGATTTCTTATTTGGTCTACAGCATAACACTACAAAACTTTGCAGAAGCACTTTCACAATAGCGCCCTAACCCCAAATCTGAGGACATTCTGTCACATTCCAGAAACATGCTTCTGTTTTAATGACCTTGCTCCTAACCACTATTCATAGTTCTATTTCTCCTCAAGATGTGTTTTCTGTTCTCAGTCCATCTTCCTAGGAACTCTGAAGACACCACCTTCATTCTGACCTTTACAAGTTTAGCTGAAATTGAACCTCCTTTAAATCTTTATAGACTAGGGCCTCCCCGGTGGCGCAGCGGTTGAGCGCTGGGTTGCGAAGCTGCCCGCGGCCTTTGCAGCACCGGTTCAAAGCCTCGCTGCTCCCCGGCCACCGGAGGAGGGTCCCACATGGCACGCAGACCTCTCCTGCCACCGGAGGAGGGTCCCACATGGCACGCAGACCTCTCCTGCCGCCCGCTGCTCCCCTCAGCAGTGTACTTCGGTCCTTCTGCCTGCTCTGCTCCCTGCTCTGGCTCTGGTGAATTCTCTCACCCTCCTGTGCTTCTGACTGTACCCAGTGCATGTATAAACAAAACAAACAAACAAACAAATAAATAAATAAAACATGCCTCTATAAAAAAAAAATCTTTATAGACTAACCTCAGAAACTGCAATATCTATTGCAATCATACAGGTACCCATCCTTTTCAGTATTATCACTTTTTCATGTTTTGTTCTTCAGTTGTTTTGTTACTACTATTAGTAGCTACTAATAGTAGTAACAAAACAGAAATATGACCTGTTGCTAATAGTATTTGTAGGTTTCCTAATAGACTACAGTCTTTTACACATTTGTCTTCTGCTTCCATCCCCTTCCACATACTCACATAAACTTTCTTAGAAGTTTTGTCTCAAGAGAAGATTCAAAATTCAGTTCAAATGTTATCTTTCAAAGCTTTCTATAACTGTTGTATAGGTGGGATAAGGCAATTAACATGTTACCGTACTGCACTATTGGATAAGCACTTCTGAATTTTTTTTAAGATTTTTCTTTTTATTTATGCATACAAGAGCTGGGGTGTAGGCCAGAGGTGGGGTGGGGGAGGTGAGAGGATTCACCAGAGACAGAGTGGGGAGCAGAACAAGCAGATCTACTGAAATACACTGCTGAGGGGAGCAGAAGGTGAAACAGGATAGGTCTGCTGTGCCATGTGGGTTAGCTTCCTGACTGGGGATTGGACTCATGCTGTAGTGGCTGATGATAGCTTGATAGTGCTGAGACTTTAACCCCTGCACTACCAAAGAGGCCCAAGCACTTGTAAATTTTAATCTTCACAACCTGAATAATAGGCTTTATTGAGCCTTTTTAACAGATGAAGAAACTGAAGTCAGAGATTTGTGCTCAAGGACATAGTTAGGAAGTTACAGAATTGGATCCCTTGCCTTCTGAATCAGGGTGTTTGTTACTCCCACTTGGGTTCAGGGTAAGTAGTATGAACCTCTAATGGAGCAAGTGTGGTTTAGCATCAGCTAGGCAAACAATCTTGCAATTGCAGGTCTTCAAAAATATTTGTTGAACGAGCAAATCATTAGAATTCAGTAAACAGGGCCTCTCTGGTGGTGCAAGGGGTTAAGCACCATACTATGAAGCAATCCGCAGCCTCTGCAGCACGAGTTGGATCCCCAGCGGGCCAGGGAGAAACCCACATGGTGAGGCAGACCTCTCCTGTCTCACCTGCTGCTCCCCTCAGCAGTGTATTTTCAGTCAATCTGCCTGTTCTGTTTCCCACTCTGTCTCTGGTGGTCCTCTCACACACCCCCTCCCCACCCCCATCTCTGGCCTGTACCCCAACTCTTGTATGCATAAATAAATAAATCTTTTATAAACAAAAAGAATTCAGTAAAGAATGCAGTAAGTGCAGTGAAGAACGCTGGAGCTGAAAAGGGACACAAATTGAAAAATCATTTCATTTTTCTGATCCGGAAAGGGATATTTGAGGTGTTGGAGCCCAACAGCTAGGATTATTGTCTCTTATCTCAGTGGCAGAGACAAGACTAGCATGAATCCATTTATTCACTCAATATATATTGAATACTTGCTATGGGAGAGCGGGAGACTGGGGAGTCAGCCTTTGAGGAAAGGCACATGCTTCCCAATTCTCTCAGAGGAATGAAAAGACACTGCAGGACACTACGGTGGTGATTTAGTTCCCAGAGAAAACACGTGTAAGAAGACGCCGGAGAGGCTGCCCGGGGCCAGAACTGAAGGAAAACCACAGGCAGAGGGAGCAACCCTGGCGACTCTGGGCCTCCTCGGACCGTTTCTCCGCCGTGCCACACAGGGGCGCTGCAGCCTGGCGTCCCGTGCCCCCGCGGCACCGCCCGCTCGCCTTTTCCCGGCGGAAATGCCCGGCCGCTGACGGAAACCGGGGGGAGGAGCGAAGAGGAGCCGGCGACGGGGAGAGAGACCCGAAGAGGACGGCGGGCGGGCGGGCGCCGTTGGCTGCTGGCCACTGTCTGGCGGCCGGCCCCGTGCCGCGCCCCCCCGGCCTCCGAGCTCTCCTCCCCGACGCCCGGGGCGCGCGAGCGGGCGAGCCGGGGCGGGCGGGGGTCTCGGGGAGCCCGCGCGCCCGGAGCCGCCCGCCGGGCCTGGGCGGGGCGTGAGGCGCGCGACCGCCCGCCCCGGCGGCTCCTCCCGCGGGGGGCTGGGGGCGGCGGCGGCGGGAGCGGGGAGCGGCGCGGGGCCGGGGGTGGGCGGGGAGGGGGGAGGGAGGCGGCGGGGCCGGGGAGCGCGCCGCCATGGACGACAAGGCGTTCACCAAGGAGCTGGACCAGTGGGTCGAGCAGCTGAACGAGTGTAAACAGCTGAACGAGAACCAAGTGCGGACACTGTGTGAAAAGGTAGAGAAATGGGAAATGCGGGGGCGCCGGGGAGCGGGCGGGGGCCGGGCGCGCCCGCGGGGTGCTGGGCCGGGCAGTCTGGGGGCCCGGGGGGCGGCGCCTGCGGCTTGGAGGTCCGCGGGGCGACGGACCGGCCCTTCCAGCCTCCGAGGCGCGTCGGTGCAGCCTCCCCGCGGCTCTCGCCTCCCCGCTGCACCCAGCCCACGCCCCCGGCCGGGGCTCACCTTCCTGGCCCAAGGGGTCTGGAAAAACGTAGCGTCTAGAATGCACGCCCCGTGTGTGATCCATGCATCTTGCCACAGTCACTTTAAATTTTCTCATAACTTCTAAAACTACCTTATCCCAATGGTCAGTTCATTGAACACTGAATTTTAATTAATTAATTTATTACTTGCTCATAAATTATCATGTAAATGTAAGAATTGGAGGGAAAAAATAGGATGCACGCACTATATTTGGTTGGGATCACCGACTCGCTACTTGGGTTTAATGACACTCCTGCCTTTATTTCACTGGCGGACTCACGGCCGCGGCACTTTGGAATGTCTAATTAGTCTCCTGCAGTCGCTTGCTTGAAAATGCACCGAAAATTAACCGGTATGATGTTACTACTAATGAACCTGTTCGTAAACGTAGAGTTTTTCTCAGGTTAGTGATACCCTTCAAAAATCACTGACTTAGAAGGTATCAAACATTAGTTCTAAAGAGGTAGATGTGATGGTAGACAGATTTCTAAAGTAAGAGGTCAACTTTAGTTGAAACTGATGGTGACTGGTGTTCCAATTTAGTGTCTCTTGGAAGTAAATTTGATTGTTTTCAGGTCAGGACGGCAGGTACTAAGATTGGCAGAAGTGCTTGTTTGAAATGATAAATGGGGCATATGTTTTTCGTGCGAGTCAGCACTTTTTAAGAAGTTATTTCTATTATGTATTTTTTTTTCTTTTCAAAAGAGTGATAAAATAAGCAGGTGGTTAACTCTTTACAAATCGTGCTTGATTGTGTCCCCTTCGCTTCTGAATTCTGTGCCCATTGTTTTCTTGAGTCTGTATTGTTTCTCATTCTTAAAGTCTAGAGTTCTTGATCCGTCTTTTATAATGTGGACTGAATAATTTCCGTACACTTCTGTGTTAAAGTTTGAAGCCCATAAAGAAATAACGAGATTATTTATTCTTAAATGCTGTTGGCTTTGTATTTTTAAGGCATAATATATTAAAAAAAAAAAAAAGACTTCTGATCATATATTCGGAAGTGAAGGTGCCCCAGAAATGCCCTTGAGAAAGATTTTGTCAGTATTATCAATAGGGCACTCTTAAAATTAAGCAACTTTTAGGAATGGAGGCGTAACAACTGATACCAGTTTTTTAGTAAGCTAGTAGTTTTTTTTTAACAAGTGTAATGGTGCCTAGGGCCTTAATATAGTAAATAGCTATTTGTTAATAATGGAGAATTTATTTCTGTAAATAGAACTGCCAATCAAATGGTATTTTTCTGAAGCATTTGCTTCAACAGTTTCCTTGTGTAATAACCTATAATTTCATGCATATTAAAAATGTTTTAAATCTCTCTCCAGTTCTAGTGGCAAGTAGAATATCCAGTTTTGAAATCAACTGAGTCAGTTAACCTCGTTATGAACATTATAAACTAGAAGTTATGGGCAATCTGTAGTTGAATTAGTTTTTCCCTTTGACTCTCATAACTTTAAAATGTATTTCTTGAGAAGAACATTGTACCACTACTCAATCACACTTGGGTCTTAATTACTGAGGAAACTATTTGTCAAGAGAGATTATTTGCACTTCAGCTCCTAATTAATAAAGCTACCAATCCCTAGGACCTTATAGGTATTCTTAAATTGAAAATATCTTGCCCACTTATTTCTTTGAATATCTCTATTTATACACTAAATGTGGATCTTAAAGTGAAATGCCTTTGTTATTTACCTTTGTCCTCTACCACTTTGAAGAGTTGCCAGTGGGATGAAAAAGTGTGGTGGTAGTTGTTCTCTCTCTAGCCTTTGACTATGCTTACTTTTGCAGACCTCTTCTAGCAACTGTATCCACCCCTTTACCAGTCATAGTCTATCTTCTAATATTAGTTTCTACTTCCATTTTGTATTCCTATCTGAGTTCAACCCCTGACTCCAGTCTTTCTGCACCTCTAGCTCCATATATAGCTGTAAGACAGGGATAATGTATTTGCCTGGGTTCTTTGTGAGTATTAACATGGTACCCATTGAAGTCCTGGTGAGTAATAACCACTCAGTAAATTTAACTAGGGAAAAAATAAAAATATCTTTTATCTCATTTTAAATCTGTCACCCCCATTATCTTTTAGGAAAAGATGCAAAATAAGTATTTATTGATATGGCTTCTCTATGATGAATGTGCTTCAAAAGAGACTTTCTACAGTGACTATAGAACCCTGAAAACTACAGTATTAGTATTTCTCTGGCCCCTGTTACCTGAAGCACAAGTTTACTGGAATCAGTAGCAACTTTATGAAGTAATTTGACTCCTCATTTGACCTACTTAGTACTTATTCTGCCCTTCCAAGTCAAGCATGGCAGGCATATAGAAAAACTGAAGAGAAAAACAGAAGTCAAATATAATTGTATCAATCATTTTTATGTTTAATCATTCATGACTAGATTTTGGTTTAATTTTTTTTAAGTCTATTGGAAATACTACTTTATAGAAAATTACATTGTATAGTGGTGTTGATGGTAGATATCTCCTCAAAATTAAATTCCTATTCTAACTCATTGCCTAGAAAGTGAAGGAGTCAGCTAGACTGTAGACCAAGTAGTATTGGCAAAGACCCTGTTTTGACAGGTCCAACCACTATGGAAAGCTGTGTGGAGGTTCCTCAGACTACTGAAAATGGAGCTACTGTATGACCCAGCAATTCCACTTCTAGAGATCTACCCATAGGACACAAAAACATTAATTCAAAAGGATACCTGCACCCCTTTGCTTATTGCAGCACTATTTATAATGGGTAAGACTTGGAAACAATCCAGATGCCCAAAAATAGATGACTGGATCAAGACAATATATACATACACAATGGAATACTATTCAACAATCAAAAAAGTTAAACTCATGCCATTTGCACCAGCATGGGTGGAGCTAGAAGGGATTATGCTCAGTGAAATAAGTCAGAAGGAAAAAGAAAAATACCGGATGGTTTCACTTTTAGGAGGAATTTAGGGGAACAAATAAGGAATCGGGGGAACAAAAAATAACAATAAAAACCAATACAAAATAAAAATAAGCAGACAACTATAAGTCAGAGACATTCTGCAGGAGGGAGCGGGATCAAAATAAGGGCAGGAGGAACACAAAGGGTCTGTGCTGATGGAGCACTGGTGAATTGGTGGTGAACATTCTATGGGGACCACACCTTAGAAAAGAAAGCAAACATTGTACAAAAATGAACAATGATGTAAAATATGTATAAATAAATACATATTTTGAGGTAGTGGCAAAAATAAAATCCATTCTAATGCCAATTGGAGAATAACTACAAAAAAATATGAAAGTGAATGTTATAGTATGTCTGGTGTCCATGGTTAATTTCTGTCTAGAGAAAAATCATTTGCACAAAATAATAAGGCAAGACTTATTTATATAAAATAATAAGGCAAGACTTTTTAGAAGACTGATTCTTAAATCAACAGTCCATCTTTTGCGAGTCATTGCTACAACAGCAGTATGCACGGTAATACTAAAAGATAGTGTGGCTAAATATCTGGAAGCAGGTTCTGTCATATGAAGTCATCCTCTCCTCATTGTGTAAGACCCCCTTCTTTCTCCTTGACTCTCTAAGTCCCTATTCCATTCCTTAGCTCAAAATATAGCCCTCCAATTTGCCCGATTTCTTTAGAATTTAACCATGTAAATATTCGGTATACATGCTATTAAATTTGGTCTTATTCTCTTTAAAAAAAAAAAAGATAGTGTGCCTAGAGAGACAGCCTGTGATTACAACTGTTTAATTCTTGGTAGAGTCTCAAGAAGAGTAAAAATTTTAGGCTCTTTGACCTGATACACTTTACTTTATATTGAAGAACCTTAATGGTAACACTTTTAAGTAGGAAGGGAAATTTAGCCTATATATATGCTAGCAGATCATTATTTTGATGATTATAAATTTAAAGTGCCTTCTGAGAACAATTTTAAGGTTTATGTGGGAGTATAAATATGTAAATTTTCTATTGACTGTATGGATATATTTCTGGGTTCTGGTCTCAGCCGTGAAATAAACAGACATATTTTTAGGCTATTGCTTCATTAGTATGAAATAGCATGCTTACATTTTTGAATGTCTAGAATCTACTGAATGAAAGAAAATCTGGTGAAAATGAATAATTGATTTTTGTAAGTGGTGAAAAATCTCTTAGATTACTTTTCTAAATTGACAGAATTGATTTTTCTAAATGTGCAAGATATAGTGTGTAGGCTGTAGTTTGGCTTTTGCCATTCATTTTATACAAGAGAAAATAATGGCATAGTTTCTTCTCTTTTGAAAGATTTCCACATGGTATTATGTCCTGGATAAGGAGCACTCAGAATTGATTCAGTACCGTCTTGCCTTTTCTTTAGTAGCAAATGAGGCTACTCTTCTGTGGAAAGTGAGAAAGTAAAGTGAGGATTGGTAGAATAAATAATGCCACTGTATCTTTACCCCATATATTCAGGAAGTTTTAGTTGTGCTCCTGTGTGCCAGGCCCTTTTCAAAGTGCTGGGGATTCAGCTGTTAACAGAAGAGGAGACAGATGATAAACAGATACAACAGAGTGTCAGGGGGTGATTCTTGCTAGGGAGGATAGAGGAGGATAGAGGGAAGATTGTGACTTCAGTTCTGGAGGCTCTTTTAATAGAATGGTCAGAGAAAGTCTTTCACGTTCTTCAGAATTTACTTTTTTGTGATCAGAGGATTGCCAGAATTAGAGAACATAGTTCCTAAGACTACTCTTATTCCTTCACCAATTGTAAGTTCAGTGGATTCTTGAAACCACTTTCAGGTTCACTAATTCACAACACTCACTAAAAGCTGTAAATCTCATAAATTATGGCTTATTACAGGGAAAGAATACAGATCAATATCAAGCAAGGGAATCAACACATAGGGCTTGAAAGGGTCTGATGTCTTTATCCTCCAGTTCCTGCAGATGCAAAACAGAACTGGTACAAGGTCATCCCATCATACATCACATTGTTAGACTGTCCAGTGGTCAAAGCCCCCAGACAAGTAGGGCATTCTGAGGGTCTAAGAATCGCCTCCCAGCATCCAGAGAAAAAGGGCAGATCCCTCTTTGGGTAATGTTAATTCTTTACTACACAGTTTTTTATTACATAACAGATTTTCTGACAAGAACTTTAATAAGAAAATAAATACCAAAAATACATGAAGTAAAAATATGGGTAGAGTTATTAGAATCATACATAGAGATGATAGGATATGAGAGGGCTTTTTTTTTTTTTTTTTTTTTAAGATTTATTTATTTGTACAAGCACTGGGTACAGTCAGAAGCGCAGAAGGGTGAGAGAATTCACCAGAGCCAGAGCAGGGAGCAGAACAGGCAGAAGGACCGAAGTACACTGCTGAGGGGAGCAGTGGGCACAGCAGGAGAGAGGTCTGCACGCCATGTGGGACCCTTGCCCGGCGGCCAGGGATCGAACCGGGTGCTGCAGAGGCTGCGGGCAGCCTCACAGCCCAGCGCTTAACCGCTGCGCCACCGGGGAGGCCCACAAGAGGGTTTTTTTTCCTATGAATTGAATCAGCTTGTTCTTTGTTACTTCATAACTCTTTGAAAATGGAAAAAGTTAACCATTTTAAATGTTAAAAATATTCTCTCCCAGTCCTTAAAAAATTTTTACTATGTTTTTTGCACTTTTGCGTAATCAAAATTTTGTCTACCTTTTCCTTAAATTTTGTGTATGCATAGAAATCATTTGGAAAGCCAATAATAAATTCACATTGCTTGATCCATTCTAGAAGATGATTATGTCTTGGGCAGATCCAAGGCTCTGCATTTTTTGAAAGAGATTGCAGGTATTTTGATTTAGAAATTCCAGATTGCATTTTAAGAAATGCAATTTTGGGGGCCTCTCTGGTGGCAAAAGGGGTTAAGGCACAGCACGTTGTCCACAGCCACTGCAGCACTAGTTCGATCCCTGGTCACGGAGATGACCCACATGGCACAGCACACCTCTCCTGTCTCGCCCACTGCTCCCCTCAGCAGTGTATTTCAGTACCTGTTCTGCTCCCCACTCTGTCTGGTGATTCCTCTCAACCCCCTGCATCTCTGGTCTGCACCCCAGCTCTTGTATACATAAATAAATATACCTTTGAAAATGAATTTTTTTTTAATTTTTTTTAAAAAGAAATGCTATTTTGTGTAGTATGGTAAGATTCTGTTTAATTTACCTTTATGGTTGGATCAGCTTCCAACCATTTTTTCACTTGTGGTTTAGGTATTATGGAATGTCTCAAAGTGTTCCTTTAATGAGATTATTGACAGCATCACTTCCTCAGGAATATTTTCATTCTCTTCATCACAACTACTTTCTTCATTTATGTCAGTAAACTTACTTAATGTATTTATGTCACTAAGTGGTTACCTCCTGGCAGCATATCCAGAGCTCCTCCAATTATAGCAAAGTCAGCATTCTACAGTCAGCTATACTATATACTTCTGATTTGAATTTCACTTCCAGCTTTATCACCTTTCGTTTCTTTGCTATAATTTCATCATTGTTCAGCAAATCCTTTTTTTTTTCCACTTTTGTGTAGAAGAACTGGGGTGTAGGCCAGAGTTCCGGGGAGATGAAGGGATTCACCAGAGACAGAGTGGGGAACAGAACAGGCAGCTTTACTGAAATACACTGCTGAGGGGAGAAGCGGATAAGACAAAAATGGTTGGAAGCTGATCCAACCATAAAGGTAAAGACAGGGATAAGACAAGAGAGGTCTGCTGCACCATATGGGGTTAGCACCCTGGCCACGGCTCGAGTTCAGGCCATAGTGTTGATAGCGCTGACTTAATACCGGGGCCACCAGGGAGACCAAAATCCTTCTTTTGAGTATCCATTTTTGTAAAATGTCTTAAGGGTTTTTTTACTGGGAGTAGAGGCTGCAAAACAACCACACATTTGCTTTCTAGGTGTGAACATAGTAATAAATGTGCTGTAACCAGTCACTGAAAAACTTTGAAAGAGGTGGTTGTTGATCATGATGCTGCACCTGTAGTTTATGTTCTGATTTGTATGCTAGCAGCAAAATTTTTACTTTATGTAATTAAATTAAATACTGTAGCGGCTTAAATTTGAACTGTGTTGCTGGGAACCTGGGTTTTAACTAAACTCTGTTAACTAAAATTCATGCATATAGGAATTACACAAAGTAAGACCTGCCTGTATTAAAGAGACATGACTGGGTAGAATTCAAATCCACTAAATAATTTTGTTCTAACTTCCTTGGTCTCTGACAATATTCTACAAATTTGGTACTTTGACTTTCTGACATTTTACTTCTCATAATCATCTCAAATTCCATTCTTGTCACAAAAGGCATGATTTCCATCTTTTTTAAATAGTTGAGTATTCATTAAGTATTCTAAAAAAAAATTCATAATTTTTTATCTAGTCATTCATTTTGGTTGATTCAATGTTCTTAAACATTTCTGAGCCATTTGTGCAGCCTCTACAAGAGGTTCTTGATCACTAAAATATGCCTTCAATTTTAACTGGAATTGCACCTTGTTGCAACTTTATCCTCCTAGTGATACTCAAGGTGTTAGTTGGGGCAGCAAGGAGCCTGTGTCCCAACTGAACAGTAAGAGGTAATAGGAGTAGCTGCATGAGACTTCTGGGAAAGTGTTGCAGGATGGATTAGTATAGTATTTGCCCTTTGGCCTTAGCTTCTTCTCCTCTTTTTATGACTTGGATACCAATGTGCAGTGTCCAGAGATGTATCTCCATTTTGTCACCATAAGATGACAGTTCTGTGGCATCAAAAGTAGGTAGAAAGTCTACTGCCCAGATGGCCCTTAAGAAGCTGCACAATTCAGTGCTTCCTACCTGCAGGCTTGTTATGTGACAAAAAAACATTTAGTTCATCGTCTTCTCCCTCCTGAATAAAAAGAAATTTCAGTAACACAATGGTAATAAAAATAATGTATTTGCCACATACTAAGACTCAATCCTTAAAGAATTTTAGTTTAGGAAAGGCTATTTTAAGATTATACATGTGAAAGATAAGACTTCCTATATTAGAGATACAGCAAAAATGAAGAAGCTGAAGGGTATATAGGTTTTAGTGAAACATAATTAGATTTGAACAGGGAAGATATTTTCTGAGAAACTTTAATTATAGGCAAAGAGAAAAAAATACATATGGGCTAAGAATATTTGGTACCTGAGAATCAAAAGGAAAGCTGGAGAGTCAAACTGGGCAATTTTGTGGAGATTACAGAAATATTAGAACATTTTAAAATCATACCCTAGAATGTTTTAGATTCCTGGGGAGAACACCTCTGGACAACTGCCTTTGTCCCTACTCCTTAGAAATACTTTACATTAAAACTCTGATACAGCTGCATTCAATTGGCATAGAAGAATTTGGGGATAGACAACTTTGTGATCCTGAAGAGTATATACAAACTTTAACTGTGATTTTGTTTAATATTTTCTGATGTCAGTATTTGGATTGGTATAATGGGGTACTAATAGTTATGAGATTAAATCATTAGTATACTTTTCTTTGTAGGAACATAAACCCACTTTACCTTAATGTGGTCTCTTTCTTTTATATGGTGCATGTAGATCAACAAAACATTTGCATTAATATAGCAATTTACAAGCTTTTTTATTCTCACTACCCCTTTTGCTCTTTTTTTTTTTTTTTAAATAGAGGCATGCTTTATTTATTTATTTTGTTTGTTTGTTTTGTTTATACATGCACTGGGTACAGTCAGAAGCGCGGGAGGGTGAGAGAATTCACCAGAGCCAGAGCGGGGAGCAGAGCAGGCAGAAGGACCGAGGTACACTGCTGAGGGGAGCAGCGGGCGGCAGGAGAGGTCTGCGCGCCATGTGGGACCCTCCTCCTGTGGCTGGGGAGCAGCCGTGGATCGAACCGGCGCCACAGAGGCTGCGGGCAGCTTCGCAACCGAGCGCTCAACCGCTGCGCCACCGGGGAGGCCCTGCCCCTTTTACTCTTAAAACTTCAGGACTGCAAAGGACTTTTGTGTGGATTGTATTACTGATATTTACTATGTGGGCAATTAAAACTGAATTTTCAAAAATAATTATTTCTTGAAAATAACAATAGTAAATCTATCACATCTGAAAATGCCCTTAGATCACTTTGAGAGCTGCTACATTAGTTCATATATCTGTATATTAAGTGAATAAATGCCAATTTTTCAACAAAATTTCATCTCACTATTAAACAACTAAAGCTATCAATAATATAGAAATTATACTTTAACTTTATTGTCAAAATAGAGAAATAAAACTTTAAATTTAAAAAAGTCAGTTGCTATAAAAAGTAGTAAGTCCTCTATGTGTAAATTTCAGCAGAAGTGACTAATTTACACCTTTATAGTCACAGGTGCTCTTGTGTAAATAATTTCTTAGGGCATCTCAAAGAGTGACTTTCATTTTACTTTTGCATACAGGAACTGGGGTATAGGCCAGAGCTGCAGGGGGTGAGAGAATTCACCAGAGACAGAGTGGATAGCAGAACTGGCAGATCCACTGAAATACCCTGCCAAGGGGAGCATTGGGTGAGACAAGAGAGGTCTGCTGTGCTAAATGTGGGTTAGCTCCCTGGCCGGGGATCAAACTCTTGGCGTAGCAGTGATATGAGACCTTACTCTTCAGCCACTGGGGAGGCCCTCAAAAAGTGACCTTTCAATTCTTGTTAAGATTAACTGAATAAGTGATTTTTGAGGCATGATATAATTTATTCTATTAATGTTTTTATATGACAAAGTCAGTATGTTTCTATTATCCTGTTTGCTGTATTTCCCGCAGGCTTTTCCTTGTATTGCTTTTTGTAGGTTTTGTTTTGTTTTGTTGAGCCCACTGAAGCCAAGGCTTTTGAGACTAGAGAGTTTACCTGCTCCTTTTTTTATCTTTTTATTTACAATGGACAAATTGGTGAATATATGAATCTTACTCTTTAGGAATGTTTTGATACGTCAAGTAATTGCTATGTGTGTTGTACATTAGACTGAATGGTTTATCATTCTGGTAACTTTTGTCCCTTATAGATACTGTGTATTAAATAATCTTTCCTCTATTTTTGGTAATGTTTAAATAGCATTAGCTTGTTAAATTCTTAGTGTAATAAATTTGAGGATTGTCTTAACAATTTCTGTAAAAAGTTGGTTATTTGCACCTGTTGACATGAAAAACAGATTACTTAATGCTTACTAAGCAAGTGACACAGTGATTTTACTTATTTTTAAAACTCACTGCCATTATGACTTTCCCTGTTGCCAGTTCCCTTACATGTGGTTATGTTGCTCTTGAGAGACGGTTGCTAACTGTCTCAATCTTTAGACATTATGCTAGGATGTTTCTGGCTGTGGGATTTGGTGTCTGCAAATTGGTTATTTTGTTAAGGCCTTTTTTTCTTTATGTCCTGATGCTTTGGCTAGACTTAGCACTTCACCCCAGTGATTTAAAAGAGCTATACAGAGAATATAATGTGATCATATCTAAAAATTGTTAGAGCATCTTCCTGTGTGGAACTTCTGGATAGTTTTTCTTATTAAGTAGGTGAGATCAATAATATGTTTTGGTAATTTTTCTTTTACATTTATTTATTAAATATCCTTTGTAGCAAGTGTATTTCTACAATCTTTTTTTTTTTAATGCAGACCCTTTTTTTTTTTTTTTTTGAAGATATATTTATTTATACCAGCACTGGGTACAGTCAGAAATGTGAGAGGATGAGAGAATTCACCAGAGCCAGAGCGGGGAGCAGAGCAGGCAGAAGGACCAAGTACACTGCTGAGGGGAGCAGCGGGCGGCAGGAGAGGTCTGCGCGCCATGTGGGACCCTCCTCCAGTGGCCGGGGAGCAGCCGGGGATCAAACCAGCGGCTGCGTGCAGCTTCGCAACCCAGTGCTCAACCGCTGCGCCACTGGGGAGGCCCTCTATAATATTCTTAATGGCTACTTACTATTCCATTTTGAGAATATACCATGTTTGTTTTAGCTATCCAATGGACATTTATACTTTACAGTTTTTTTCCTTAAAAGTAAACATTGTTTTACTGATATTTATCTGATACTACTCACAGTTTAAAAATCTAGAAGTCTAGTTGCTTGCTCCACTGTGTAATTATTAAGCTTTGTGTGTGTAACAGAAAACCTGAAATAATAAGGGCTTAACCAAGGTAGCGGTTTGCATTTTTCTTACGTACAGGAAAATCCAGAGATAAAATCAGTTCATGATGTATGGCAGTTCCACACAGTTTACCAGGAAACTAGACATCTTGCTTTATTAGTTTTTTGTGACTTCTGCAAGCTGAGTGGCTTTAATCAACAGAAAAATACTCCCCACAGCCCTGAAGGCCAGAAATCTAAAATCAAAGCATCGACCTCTGGAGGCTCTGAGAGAGAATCCATTCCTTGCTTCTTACTGCTTCTGGCAGCTGCTGTCATTCATTGACCACATTGTTTCAGTCCACCTCTGTATCTGTCTCGAATCTCTGTCTTTTCCCTTTTTTTTTTTAAGATTTTATTCATTTATGTTGAACATTTTTTCATATGCCTGTTGGCCATTTGTATTTCCTCTTTGGAGAAGTTTCTTTTTAGCTCTTCTGCTCATTTTTTGACTGGATTATTTTCTTTGTTTTTGTTGAGTCTTGTCAGCTCTTTGCAGATTTTTGTGATCAGTCCTTTATCATTAGTGTTGTGTACAAAAATTTTCTCCCAGTCGGTGGGATTTCTCTTTGTTTTGGTTATTGTCTCTTTTGCTGTACAGAAGCTCTTTAATTTGATGTAGTCCCAGCTGTTTATCTTTGCCTTCACTCTCACTGCTTTGGGTGATGTGTCTGTAAAGATGTCTTTGAGGTGCAAGTCATGTAGTGTTTCGCCTATATTTTCTTCTCAAAACTACAATGAGGGCCTCCCCGGTGGCGCAGTGGTTGAGCGCTGGGTTGCGAAGCTGCCTGCAGCCTCTGCAGCGCCGGTTCGATCCCCGGCTGCTCCCCGGCCACCGGAGGAGGGTCCCACATGGCGCCCAGACCTCTCCTGCCGCCCGCTGCTCCCCTCGGCAGTGTACTTCGGTCCTTCTGCCTGCTCTGCTCCCCGCTCTGGCTCTGGTGAATTCTCTCACCCTCCCGCGCTTCTGACTGTACCCAGTGCTTGTATAAATAAATAAAAAATAAAAAAATAAATCTTTAAAGAAAAAAAAAACAAACAATGAGGCTACTGCCAAAAAGCCCCAAAACATTAAAAAAAAAAAAAACTACAATGAGATACCATCTCACACCAGTGAGAATGGCACATACTAAAAAAGCTAGCAACAACAAATGTTGGCAAGGATGTGGAGAAAAAGGAACTCTCCTGCACTGTTGGTGGGAGTGCAGACTGGTCCAACCACTATGGAAAGCTGTGTGGAGATTACTCAATCTACTAAAGATAGAGCTTCCATATGATCCAGCAATTCCACTCCTAGGTATTTACCCAAAGGACACAGAAACATTAATTCCAAAGCGCACCTGCACCCCTGTTTATAGCAGCACTGTTTACAATAGCTAAGCGTTGGAAACAACCCAAATGCCCAAAAATAGATGGCTGGATCAAGAAAATGTGGTACATACACACCATGGAATATTACTCAGCATTCAAAAAAGATAAACACATGCAATTTGCAGCAACATGGATGGAGCTGGAAGGGATCATGCTCAGCAAAATAAGCCAGAAAGAAAAAGAAAAATACCGGATGGTCTCACTCATAGCAGGAATCTAGACAACCTAAATAAGGGACTAGGAAAAAGAATAACTATAAGAAAGAAAAAAATCAAAATCAACAAACAACTATGAACCAGAGACACACTATGGGAGGAGGGGGGAAGGGATTGGGGTCAAAATATGGGGGTTGCAATGGTATGGGGAATATAAAAATAAAATAAAGAAAAAGATTTTATTCATTTATGCATACAAGAACTGGGTGTAGGCCAAAGGTGCAGGGGGTGAGAGGATTCACCAGGGACAGAGTGGGGAGCAGAACAGGCAAATCTACTGAAATACACTGCTGAGGGGAGCAGCAGACAAGACAGGAGAGGTCTGCTGTGACATGTAGGTTAGCTCCTTGGCCGGGATCTAACTCATGCCTCAGTGGCTTCCAATAGCTTGATAATGCTGAGACTTTAACACCTGTGCCACCAGGGAGGCCCCTTCTGTTTTGTTTTTGTTTGTTTTTATTTATTTATTTTATTTATTTATTTATGCAAGAACCAGGGTACAGACCAGATGTGCGGGAGAGTGAGAGGATTCACCAGAGACAAGGCTCAGCAGACCTCTCCTGTCTCATCTGCTACTCCCCTTAGCAGTGTATTTCAGTAAATCCCCCTGTTCTGCTCCCCACTCTGTCTCTGGTGAATATTCTCACTGCCTGGCACCCATGGCCTACACCCCAGTTCTACCCAAAACAAAACCAAAAAGAAAGAAAAAAGAAATAGTGGAAATGGCTATTGGGGAGAAATGGGAGATGAGTAATGGGCCTGATGGTGACCAAATCATGCATCAGGACTGCACACTGATAGAGGGATGTTTGGAAAGCCAGAGTATACCCCATCCCCTATGGCAATGAAATGAGTTCTTACAAACTTCAGAGGTAAATGCAGTTTGTAGGCATTCTGCACTACACACTCTCTCGAGGGTTCTCCTAACTCCTATCTTGACTACCAAAAAAAAGACTGAAGATGAAACTATATTGACTTTTTTTTAAAGATTTATTTATGCATACAAGAACTGGGGTGTATGCCAGAGGTGCCGGGGTGGTGGTGAAAGGATTCACCAGAGACTGAGTGGGGAGCAGAACAGGCAGATCTACTGAAATACACTGCTAAGGAAAGCAGCAGGCAAGACAGGAGAGGTCTGCTGTGCCCTGCAGGTTAGCTCCCTAGCTGGGGAACATATTCATGTTGAACAGTGGCTTGAGCTGTGGCTGGTGATAGCTTGATAGGGCTATGTCTTTAACCCCTGCGCCACCAGGGAGGTCCTTGAACTACCTTGACTTTAAAACTGTATAGCTCCTTGGGGAAAAGAAGTTGGTCTCGATTGTGGTAGAGTGGGAGTTAAAATGTTACTCACAAAATACTGAAATAAATAGAACTTTTAGACTACTCAGCAATGAGTGAGAAGCAACAATATGGCAAACAAATTTTAACAAGCAAGCAAAAAGAAACAGTTTTGGAAATAAAATAGAAAGAACTAGAGGTGAAAAAGCAAAATCTTACCCAAGGAACAGGAAAAAAACTCCCCATGTTTGCTTAAGTGGTAGAACAACACTTTATAATGTGGATTTAATGAAAGAAACTCAAAGACCACAGAGTAGCACAAACTAGGAACAAAAAAAAAGTAGTAATTATAAAGAAACAGAATAGACATGACAAAAAAAATCTTAGCTGCATTGCCAAAGAAAAAATTTAGGATAATTACAAGGATTGCAGGTATAAACAAAAGAGATTCGACAAACCTGACTAAAAAACAATTCGACTGATTAGTTTCTGAAATAGGAAATTTGACAAAGAGAACAGAAAAAGTATTCTACTTCATGTTAAGAAAAAATCCCTGAATTAAGAAATTAAGAATTAAGCCTCCACAACCATGAAAACTAACTTTCTGTTGTTTCTGAGCTACTCAGCCTATGGCATTTTTGTGATAGCACCTTGAATAGACTTACGATACCAATGGTTATAAAATTTGTAAAGGAAAAAAACAGTTGTCATTTTAAATAGAAGAGAATCTAAATTATCAAAACTACTTAAACATGTTTTCAATTTACAAGTGCGTTTTGTAAAAATGTGTAAGAAATGTTTTCTTGGGCCTCCCCGGTGGCGCAATTGTTGAGCGCTGGGTTGCGAAGCTGCTCCCTGGGTTGCCCAGCTGCTCCCTGGCCACCGGAGGAGGGTCCCACATGGCGCGCAGACCTCTCCTGCTCCTGCTGCTCCCCTCAGCAGTGTTCTTCAGTCCTTCTGCCTGCTCTGCTCCCCGCTCTGGTTCTGGTGAATTCTCTCACCCTCCCGTGCTTCTGACTGTACCCAGTGCTTGTATAAATGAATAAATAAATCTTTTTTTTAAAAAAAAAAAGAAATGTTTTCTTAAGCCACCCCTTCTAATTAAGTATAAATTACCTTGGATTACATCTAACAGCAGCAACAAGTAGTAGATATTATTGAACAGATTATGAAACTTGATTTAATAAAAGGAAATCTAAATAAATGATCAATACCATAGTCACCTGTGGGGAAAGACTTGGTATTTTTTAGATGTTCATTTATTCCAAATTATGAATTAATACAGTTTCAATCAAGATCTCAAGATTTTTATACAACTTGACAGTTTAGTTATAAAATTCATATGGAATAAAGTTCATGTGGAAGGGCTAAAGTAGTCAGTTTTGAATGAAAGGGATTAAGAAAGGAATCTCTCTTCCATGTTATGGTTTATTTAATAGTAATTAATTCAGTCTGTTATTGACCCAGAGTTGGAGACCAAGGAGAATGGAACCTGGGACAATGAACTAAAGTGCTGATACTAATTTTGGGAAGTGAAAACCCATATAGATGAAGTGAAGAGAGAAAATAAGCCAGGAAGTGCCGGAGACCAGCTCCAGTGAACAGGCTGAGGATATGAACCCGAAAGAACCTGTAAATAAAGAACTGATAGACACAAAATAGAGTTTAAGAGAAGTAGGACCCAGGGGACGCAAGGCCTCTCATCCTGAGCTCAAGTGTCCCAAGTGCCAGGCGTAACTCATTTTTATTGATATAAACAGTCCCCCTGCCCTTCTTGTTAGTTATTAGACAGTGAATCATTCTCTTAGTATTTAGCCTTGTCTGGGCATACATACATTACTTTTTAATTTTGCGTTATCGAGTATATTATACTCCCTTTTTAATCTCGCCTGCTTCTCAGGCTTAGCTTTGCTGACACAAGAAAGGACATCATGGTCTGGCCAGTCTTCCAGTCATGACCTTGACATTCTCCTTGTGTCAGCATCTCATGCCTTAGGGGTCTCCAACAAAGAAGAGCTGTGAAGTAATGTGATGTGATACATTACCTTGGGAGGTGGAACTATGTCCAAATCCAGAGAGATCATACCTCACAGAAGTCCCTAAAAGGGAAAACAGTTTATTTCTCTGGCTCCCTTTCCTCCCTACCCCTTCCCAATGGACAGGTTTCATTGCACTGGGAGATGACTCACTCACTTCAAGATTGTACCATCTAATTCATAGCACCTGCTTAAGAAGCCACATCCCACCATGTGCCATTCCAGCCATCCCTGGAAGTAGAGGAATAGCTCAGCATAGGTCTGAGTGAGGACCAAGCAGATCCAGGGCTTAAGCTTAGACTCCTACCAGCCCAGGGTCTAGGCAAGGGAACCATCAGCCATAATAGCAGAGCAATTCAAGAGTGAGGCAGTTTCTTCAGAAGAACGAATGTTAAGAGAATCTTAGACAATGTAAATTCCAGGGTTACCTTTATGACCTCTGTAAGAACAGTTTCTAAAACAAGACCCAACAGCACACATCATAAAAAGGGTAGAGAGATAAATTTAGCTATCTTAAAAAAAAGTTTAGAAAAAGCATTAACCACAAATTTAACTAGAAACACTATGAGCCATCAGCCTGAGACTAAGAGAAGAGACTTAAAATGCATAAAACCAATAAAAGGTAATTCTCCCAAATTCATAATTCTACCAAAAATGGCACACATCAGTAGGAAAAATATAAACAACCAAAAAAAAAAAAATTAGGCTAATTTTGTTTTTTTTTTGTTTTTTTTTTTGTTTTTTTGTTTTTGTTTTTAAGAGGCATGTATTATTTATTTATTTGTTTGTTTGTTTGTTTATACAAGCACTGGGGACAGTCAGAAGCACGGGAGGGTGAGAGAATTCAGCAGAGCCAGAGAGGGGAGCAGAGCAGGCAGAAGGACCGAAGTACACTGCTGAGGGGAGCAGCGGGCGGCAGGAGAGGTCTGCGCGCCATGTGGGACCCCCACCCAGCAGCTGGGGATCGAACCGGCGCTGCAGAGGCTGCGGGCAGCTTCGCAACCCAGCGCTCAACCACTGCGCCACCGGGGAGGCCCTAGGCTAATTTTGTGAGTAGGGGACACACACACAAAATACAGTGACCAATAAACATGAAAAGCTGTTTGTAAAAAAGTTAATTAGAGGTGCAAATGAAAAGATCTCAGTACATACTAATTGGCAAAAATGTTAAAGTCTGTTGACAAAGAAGCAGGCCAACAGGCACCTAGAATAGTACAGAGAAACTCAAATCCATGTTTTTAAACTGCTTTTTAGATTATCAAGTCCCTGGTGGGGCAGAGAAATGTCTGTCCCTACAATTCTACTCACCCATCATTTGGCTCACCTTTACTGGGATCTACTTTAAGTTTCAGTTGGGGCCTTTGACTTGCTGCCCTGTATCATTTTCAATACCATCATCACATTCATGATAGGGCTGTTTCTTAATTGCTAAATTAGCCCAGTTCTTACCTCTTGTTTGTCACGGCTTTCTGTTTCTGATATTTCATGGATCTGGAAACATGATAGTGTTTTAGGATTTTGTACATAAGTAAACAGACCCAGAATAAGACCTAAGCATTTTGGCAGGTTGATTACATATATCTTTTTACATACCTGTTTTACTAGAGGCCTTTGGGAGGCCTTTTTAATTTTCTTTCTGACTCTGGGGTCTTACTCATTAGGCAAAGTTGCTAGATGGATGAGGAGTAATGAAATTTAATTTAGTCAGTACATATGTCATTGTTTACATTATAAATTCTATCCTTCAGAGTCTCCTAATGGTATATGCTAAGTTAGCTCATTAAATACAAAATATTTGGAATAAAGAAGTTGAACATTGGGCTTCCCTGGTGGCGCAGGCGGTTGAGCGCAGCTCTGTGAAGCTGTCCGCAGCCTCTGCAGGTGCAGGTTCAATCCCGGCCAACTGGGGAAATACCACATGGCAGGGCAGACCTCTCCTGTCTTGCCTGCTGCTCCCCTCAGCAGGGTGTTTCTGACGGTCAGCCTGTTCTGTTCCCTGCTTTGTCTCTGGTGAATCTTCTCACCCACACATCTGGCCTGTCCCAGTTCTTGTATGCATGGGGTAAAAATGTTTCTTTGTGAAACAAATTGAATAATTTGTGCCTTTTTTATTCACCTGTTTTAACCTGTGAGTAAGATTACTTTTATTGGGATGCAGTTCCTATACCATATAATTCAGTCATTTATAGTGTACATTCGGTGACTTCTAGTTCTTTTGCAGGTATACATGCATCCATCACCACAATATTGGAACATTTTAATTACCCTCAAAAGAATCCCTGTACCTCTTAGCAACTATTCCCAGCCCCCCTAGCCCTAGGCAGCACTACTCTTTCTATCTCAGTAGACTTGCCAATTCTGGACATTCATGTAAATAGTCATACAGTATATGACCATTTGTGACTGATTGCCTTTTTTAACTTGCAGTGTTTTCAGAGTTACATCATGTGTCAGTACTTCATTTCTTTTTCTTGCTGAATAATATTCTATTGATTGGATATACTACATTTTATTTACCTGTAGTTTCTACTTTGTGTGGTTTGTACTTTTTGGCTATTGTAAATAATGTTGCCAACGGAAGTAAAGAGGTATGTTTACGTATGTTCATAAGTATATGTCTGGGAGTGGAATTGCTAGATCACATGGTAATTCTGTTCTTAACATTTTGAGGAACTACAACTTTAGAGGAACTACCACTTTTAAGGAACTACCACTTTTCCATAGCATCTATGCTGTTTTACTCTCACACCCACAGTGTGTAAGACTTCTGCACCCACACAAACACTTGTTACTATCTGTCTTAGCCATCCTAGTAGCCATGACAAAGTGGTACCTCACTGTGTCTTTTAAAAGAATAAAGCTTAAATCACACCTCAGATGTTTTTCCCCAGCTTGCATTTATGATAGAAATTTATGATAGAATTTCTTTAATTGTTGATTTTATTTTTCTAACAGGCCAAGGAAATTTTAACAAAAGAATCAAATGTACAAGAGGTTCGTTGTCCTGTTACTGTCTGTGGAGATGTACATGGTCAATTCCATGATCTTATGGAACTCTTTAGAATTGGTGGGAAATCACCAGATACAAATTATCTATTCATGGGTGACTATGTGGACAGAGGTTATTATTCAGTGGAGACTGTGACTCTTCTTGTGGCATTAAAGGTATGATTAATGAAATTCCATTTTTTTCCCCAAGCTTTAAATCAGTAAAAGGCAAGCATTGGAAGTATTGCATATCATCTCTTCTGTTATCCATTCAGTTTTATAACTTCAAATACTAGTTGATTTTACATCTTTTAAAAGAGAGAGAATGATACCTCAGACTTCCCCTGCTTGATTCTGATAAATCATTTTCTTGGGTAATCCATAACTGAAGTCTTTTTTTTTGTTTTGTTTTTTTTTAATAGAGGCTTTTTTTTTTTTTTTTTTTTTTTTTGCTTATACATGCACTGGGTACAGTCGGAAGCATGGGAGTGTGAGAGAATTCACCAGAGCCAGAGCAGGGAGCAGAGCAGGCAGAAGGACCGAAGTACACTGCTGAGGGGAGCAGCGGGCAGCAGGAGAGGTCTACGTGCCATGTGGGACCCTCCTCCAGTGGCCGGGGAGCAGCCGGGGATCGAACTGGCGCCGCAGAGGCTGCGGGCAGCTTCGCAACCCAGCGCTCAACCGCTGCGCCACCGGGAAGGCCCCATAACTGAAGTCTTAGAATAATTTTTTATACTCAGTCAAAACATCTCTTTTTTTAAAAAAAAAGTATCTTAAAATTTTCCTTGTCAAGTCTTACTTGTGACTGTTTTTACTATTACTACACAATTTATATCTTTATCTGTTCACACTTCAATAACATGGTAACATATTTCTGCTTCTGAGATCTGATTCCCTCCTAATGTACTTTGCCCCTTATATAAGCTGTCAGATTAAATCTTACTTAAAACTTCCACCTTATTCTTTGCTCCCAAACTGATTCCATGTTGCCCGGAGCTCAGACTCCTTGTCTAGTTCTCTATAAACTAGCCTGAATTTGCCTGCCAAGAATTAGCATAAACGCTTTACCTCAAAGAGTTTAAATGTTTAAATGCTCAACCTATTATCTCTGTTACCTGATTTCTTACCCTTTCTGCCAAAACTCATGTAAAGTCCCAACTCCTTTTTCTTCTGTGAAGCTTTGTACCATATTTACCTCACCCTTCTGCTCTAAATTACCATGAAACTTACTTCTTTACATAATGGTTTATTGCCTTCTGTTATTTCTTTCTTGTACCTCTCAGTCCCCTGAAGAGCACATGTCATGTATTATACTTCTGTGGACTTGTCATTTAGCATTAAGCACTGATTTTAATGTTGAACACATAATGGATGTTTAGTAAATATGTATGAATAAAAGTATTTGCAACTTTTGATTAATTTGGTTTACAGAATCTGATGTTTTTTCATATTTACCAGACAGATTCCTAGCTAAATAGTGTGCTATAGGTATTTTTCTGTGTTTTGTTATTTCTAGAATCTTAATACATTTGAAATCTTGCCCAGATTTGGCAAGGGCTGTTGTTTGTTTTTGTTTTTTTTTTTTTTTTTTTTTGGTGTTTTTTTTGTTTGTTTGTTTGTTTTTGTTTTTGGCAAATGTAATCTTCCTGTGGGAAATAAAAGTTGAAAAGAGGAAGAAATTAAGACTATAGAACAGTTTGTCCCAGGTCCAGATTTCTGATTTTTAGTACCCATTCAGCAGTAAGAAAATCAGTGTTCCAGAAAGACATAGAAGATTGTATTTGAAACAATGAATCAAATGTAAGTTTACTATAATTATATAGTTATCAGTTAGTAAGGAATCCATTGAAGGTGGTATAAGTAATAATGCAGGATGACTACAGGAATTATTTTAATCAAAAGGACCTGACTACAAATGAAAAAAAAATTACTATTAAAAAAAACTAGCATTTAATTTACTAGCAGAGAAAAGAGCCATTTAAAGAAATGAGTTAGATGTTAATGTGCTTAACATGAAACTATTGATAGTAAAAATAGTGCTTTTTGCCATGGATTTATTATGCTTTTTTTCTCCAGGTGCGGTATCCGGAACGCATTACAATATTGAGAGGAAATCACGAAAGCCGGCAGATTACCCAAGTATATGGCTTTTATGATGAATGTCTGAGAAAGTACGGAAATGCCAATGTTTGGAAATATTTTACAGATCTATTTGATTATCTTCCACTTACAGCTTTAGTAGATGGACAGGTATGTGTGAGTATACTTACATGTCTTGCAAAGGCAAGGTGAGCTAAAAATAAGATTTTCTAATTTATGGTCTAGACTTTCACATGACTTAAGTTTCCATGTCTTTTTGGCCTTTTCTGCCTCTTTCCCTGTGAGATTTCAGAACAGGAAATAGGATAAGTTTTATACACTTTGAGATCAGCAGATTTCCCTGTTCTCAGATAATGTATAGTCTTTTGACCAAAGAATGTGCCACTTTTTTTTATTACAAGAATGGTAAATAAGGGGCCTCCCCGGTGGCGCAGCGGTTGAAGGCTGGGTTGCAAAGCTGCCTGCAGCCTCTGCAGCACCGGTTCCATCCCCGGCTGCTCCCCGGCCACTGAAGGAGGGTCCCACATGGCACGCAGACCTCTCCTGCCGCCCGCTGCTCCCCTCAGCAGTGTACTCCCGGTCCTTCTGCCTGCTCTGCTCCCCACTCTGGCGCTGGTGAATTCTCTCGCCCTCCCGTGCTTCTGACTGTACCCAGTGCATGTATAAACAAACAAACAAATAAATAAATAAATAGAAACATGCCTATAAAAAAAAAGAAAAAAAAAAGAATGGTAAATAAATGCTTGAGATCCCAATGTGCAATACTAGTAAAACAAAGCAGTTTATTTTAACTGTCTACTATGTTTGCTGGTTACCATTAATAACTTTTTATTCCTAGTTTCATAATTGTAAGTAGTAATATTGTTATTAACACCTTCTTGACTAAGAAATGAATGCTCTTGTTCCCACCTGTAACAAGTACTATAGACATAATATAAAATATTCAAAAGTATAAGAAAAATGTGTATACTTTTTCTGTTATCCCAATTTCTAGAAGTTATGACTGAGCATGAACTGACTTGAATTTCAATTTTAATTTAAAGCATGCAATAACTGTACAGTTCTTAAACTATTATTTAAAAAAAACCAGAGCTGTCTGGGGTATAATAGATTCCCTTTGATACTGTATGTGGGAATATAATTTCGTTATGGTCTTTTCTGTGTGATCCAGATGGTCCATCTTTTCCCAGTCATTATTTTGGAAACCACAATAATTTATTTTAAAGGACCATATTTTGCCTAGACTTTCTAAAATGAATTTAAGGGATGTTAAATTTTAATTTAGGATTTTAATTTTAATCTTCATTAACATAATTAATAAATTATTTTAGGACAGTCTAACACCATTGATAGTGAATCTAGCTTTTTAAATGGGTATATTAGAGCTTTTATTTATTGAATGTGGTTCAAGTCAAATTATATCTTTTTCCTTCCCCAGCAACTTAGCTTTAATGAGTCATTGATTTTTCCTATCATAGAATTTTTAAGGAATAAAACTGTCATATACACACATTATTGGTGACAGGTTAGTGTTTATAAAATGTAGTTATAGAAACACTATACACTCCAGAAATCAGGTGGATACATAGAGCATTTAAACAATGTGACAAACCTACTTAACAGATAGATAGTATAGACTTTAGTATACAGGTACCCAGTAAACAAAACCGAATAATCTCACATATCCACCTTCCTTCGCTTCTTCCTCTCCCCCGTCTTGCCTTTCCTTCCCTGCTTTCTTTTCATCTGTCTATCCATCTATCCATCTGTCTATCATGTGTTAAGTGACAGTCTCTAATTGAAAGTAGAACAAAACTCAGACTAGAAATTAAACAGAAAAGGGAAATGAAAATTCTGCTTGCTTGGGAACTTTTACAATCTTCTGACAATCAGAAAATAAAAGGTAAGAATTTAAATTGTTTCTCAGTGAGAGTTGGAAGTATGGGTATAGACCAAAACTTGGATGTTATCAAGAAGTGAAATGGAAGGAAATACATAGCCTTACATCTGTTTTGTAGCAAAAGTGAAAAGAAATAATGTGATGCCAAAAACAGGGTTTTTTTTAAAAGTCTACTGGAAAAGAAATGGTCAAACTGGTATAGAAAAAAAAAGGGAGGGTGACAGAAAACAGTAGGGATGAGAAATAAGATTATTACTGTAAATATAGAGGCAGTTATGTATTATAAAAACAGGTACATTCAGTAAACTTGAGAAGCTGAATGAAATGTGTCAGAGCAGAACATGATTATGAAAGTATTTTTGAAACTAGATCAATGCAAATAGACTACAAGACTTAGGGGGGAAAATGGAAAAGTAACCAAGTCTAGGTAGTTAGTTTCATAGGTGAATTCCCAAGCCTTTAAGGAACAGAAAAATGGAAAGCTCAAAACTCACTCTGTACAGCTAGTATGACCCCATTTGACCAAACCAGACTTGGCAAGCACATAAAATTAGACCAAAAACATTTGAAAGAAAGTCCCTTTATCTTATTATTTAAAACTCATTTACTAAGGTATAAAATAAAATTGTATTAATTGGATAAAGAAACTGTACTTATCAGCAAAACATCAGAAACCCCATCAAAGTAGGGAAAAAGATACTGTCTAAAACTATTGTGTCTGATTCACAATCCCTAGAGGATGGACCTGAGAGTAGGTATTTTACCAAAAACATAAATCTTGTGATACTCAGTTTTGATTTTGGAAATCCTTGTGTTTATATTGAGCAACATCAACAATTAAAAAGTAGGGCCTCTCTGGTGGCGCAAGGGGTTAAGACAGCACAATGAAGCTATTGGCAGCCACTGTAGCACGAGTTCGATCCCTGGCCAGGGAGCTACCCACATGGTGCAGCAGACCTCTCCTTACCCGCCCGCTACTCCCCTCAGCAGTGTATTTCAGTCAGTCTGCCTGTTCCCCGCTCTGTCTCTGGTGAGTCCTCTCACTGGCCTGTATCCCAGTTCTTGTATGCATAAATAAAACTAAATTTTTAAAAAAGCATTAAAAAGTACAAGTACTAAGAAAAAGGCAAAAATATTTTTGCGGAAACATACACAGAAATCTTGGGAAATGAAAAATTATTGGCATTACTGACATGAATCAGGGTGTTTGCTGTAAGATGGAAAAAATACACATCAGCAGTAACAATAGAATACAATGCTGAGTCACAGGGATCGAGGGACATTCCTTTCACTTAAAAGGAAAAAAAGTCACTATGAAACACCTAAAATTAAATTTCATTTTGAAAAGAAGAGCTGTTTGGATTGGCATTTGTAACCATTACTTATTGTCCATTAACTTTTAAGAATTAATAAAAATATTCTCTAAATTTATAAACAGATTTTCTGCCTCCATGGTGGCCTGTCTCCATCCATAGATACACTGGATCATATAAGAGCCCTGGATCGTTTACAAGAAGTTCCACATGAGGTAAATAAACTTCATTTTTAGAAGAAATATAATCGTATTGTGGTAAAGCTAAATTATAATAACTTACAACATGTACTTAATTTTCTTGGCCAGGGCCCAATGTGTGATCTCTTATGGTCAGATCCAGATGATCGTGGTGGGTGGGGTATTTCACCACGTGGTGCTGGCTATACTTTTGGACAAGACATTTCTGAAACTTTTAATCACGCCAACGGTCTCACACTGGTTTCTCGTGCTCACCAGCTTGTAATGGAGGTATGTCCTTTTCCTACAGGATGATGATCTTTATTTGAAATAAACATGTATGTCTGTAGTAAGACTTCGTGACTTAGAATATCAGAAACATCGTTCCCAATACCGAAATAAAAGGAGAAAAAACTTGGCTAGTATTTGCAAGCAGGGAAAGTTTTAGTTAGCCAAACCAGAATTATAATTCACATTTGAAATTAATTTAGGCTTAATGAAAAGTTGCAAAAATAGCAGCAAGGAATTCCCTTGTAGCCTACATTCAAATTCCTTCCTTATCTTATATTTGCTTTATCATTTTGTCTCTCCCTCCCTGTCCCTTTTCTCTCATATACATTACTTGATTTTGAACTGTTTGAATATTAGTTATAGACATGATGGTCCTTTACTCCCAAATTTCCTTGTGTACTTAATATAAATAAGGACTTTCTGTTATATAACCACAATGTAGCTAGCATTGATGTATTTGATTGTCATTAATGTCCTTTATAGCAAAATTTAATTGTGTATGTGCTTATATAATCTAATCCTGAATTGAGCTATTCTGTCTCCTTTGATATGGAAATAATTCTTCAGATTTTCTGTTTTGCATTTTTTAAGTTTTAGTTTGTAGAAATAGTCTTCATATGGTTTGACTGATACTGATGATTATAGGCTTAGGGTATGTATTTTTTTTTTTTAAGATTTATTTATTTATACAAGCACTGGGTATAGTCAGAAGCGCGGGAGAGTGAGAGAATTCACCAGAGTCAGAGTGGGGAACAGAACAGGCAGGCCGACGAAATACACTGCTGAGGGGAGCAGCGGGCGGCAGGAGAGGTCTGCACGCCATGTGGGACCCTCGCCTGCGGCCAGGGATTGAACCGGCGCTGCGGAGGCTGCGGGCAGCTTCGCAGCCAAGCGCTCAACCGCTGCGCCACCAGGGGAGGCCCTGGGATATGCATTTTTGGTGGATATACCACAGAAAGATGTTGTGTCCTTCTCGGTCCCATCCTGTCAGGGCTTGTAAAATCTTTTTGTATCACTGCTAGTGGTATTAACTTGGATTACTTAGTTAAGGTAGTATCTCCCAGATTTCTCTACTATGGTGTTACTAATTTGTAAATATTAAAGGAATATAAACAGAAAATCATCCATCCATGCCAAAAGGGAGTGCCTTCAAGATATTAGAGTGAATTTCACAGACCCATAGAGGCAAGAGGAGGGTATAGAAAATAAAGAACAAATTTATATGGTAAAGATAAATCTAATTATATCAGTAATTATAAGAGATGAAGAATTTTACTTCCCTAAAAGACAAACTCTCAAATTAGATAAATAACAGAATGTGTCTATTATTTGGGATGTATCTACAAGATATCACCACATTCCCTAGAAGTAGGGGTGGAAACTTGTGTAATCCTCTATCAATTTAGATAATTATCCAAAAGACAGTTAATAATGAATCAGAATAGGTGCTAAAACAAAAGGCAGAAATAGTCACTAATTGATGAAAAATGGGTGAGCTCTCTGGAAGGAAATAATTCTGAATTTGTAACTACCTAATAATAGATTGAAAGTATTAATAAAGCAAAAGTTGACATAAAATATGAGGAAAAATTGAGAAATCTGTCATCGATGTGGGAGAAATTTGAAAATACATCTTAGCCAAGATCCTAAGCAGAAAATAAGTAGAAAAAGCAATACTGTGCTCACATAATACAGCCCATACCCAACAGCACAGTATTATGGTAACCATATAAGTATTATGGTAACCATATGTTAACATATAACCATATAAGATAACAGAACACTGCATTTCCATAGAAAGTATTTGTAACTTTTATTAGTTTTCTAAGTTTACTGTATCAGGGTTTTGGTTTTTGGGTTTTTTTAAGATTTATTTATACATACAAGAACTGGGGTGCAGGCCAGAGGTGAGGGGTATGAGAGTATTCACCAGAGACAAAGCAGGGAGCAGAACAGGCAGATTGACTGAAATACGCTGCTGACAGAAGCAGCGGGCGAGACCTGAGAGGTCTGCTGTACCGTGTGGCTTAGCTCCCTGGCTGGGGATTGAACTCATGCTGCAGTAGCTACTGATAGCGTCATAGTGGTGAGACTTAACCCCTTGTGCCACCAGGGATGTCTCTGTGTCATGGTTATTTTATATTACAGTAATATTATGGTGAAATATTGAAAAAAATTTTTTAATGCTGCAGGGATACAATTGGTGTCATGATCGGAATGTGGTTACCATTTTCAGTGCACCCAATTACTGTTACCGTTGTGGAAACCAGGCTGCTATCATGGAGTTAGATGACACTTTAAAATATTCCTTGTAAGTAACTTTAAAGTTTAAATGGAAAATTTTAGAAGGAAAAATTTAAACGTAAATTGAGGGAGAGATGGGGGCTACAAGAGTCTACGGTAAAGGACTAAGTATGGGTGATTAAGTGGTGCGGATCAGGTGATAACATATATCTAAGGGAGGTGTGATCCTATTCCCTTAAATCATGAACTGTGTTGTAAATCAGTGTTACCACAATAAAGGGGAAAAATAAAAATACTAAGCAAAAATATATAATTATTAAAAGTGTAGGATTTCTGCTTCTGAAATAGTAAAGAATGTGGCCAGCCCTCTCCCCAATAAAAACAATCATTTAACTAAAGGAACTTCTATTGAATGGTTCTCTCAAGTTTTTGAAATTGTCCTTACATGCATATAGAGAAACACTTATTTTAGAAAACCTACTAAAATCTCAGGGGTAACAGCCAGTCTGTGGAATTTAAGCCACAACATGCTCCCTCCCCCTACTTCCAGGTTCTTGGCCAGAAAGTGATCCAGGCATTCTACTCTGTGGGTGTGATCAAGAGCATGGGGGTTTCTCCCTCTTCCTATTTCTCAGTTGAGGGGGGAAACGTAGTGGGGAAGACAGTGTCAGGGTGCCACCATATCTTACCTACCCCAGTTCTGGGTTACAGAGTCTATTCCTTGTGTCTGTACTCGAAGAGCAGGTTGAGGTCTCCCTCCACCTGTCTCCTAGAATGTAAGTTCTACTCTAGAAAAAAATAGCAGGCAGAGCTGGTAGGTCTATAGTTCTTGCCCCAGTGCTGTTAATTTAAACAGGATATTGCTAGCAAGTGGGCAAAATGGGTAAAAGTGGTCAACAGTAATGTCATTGTCCTAAGGATATAATGTACACCTTGGTGGCTGCAGTTAATATACTGTGTATTTGAAAGTTGCTGAGAATAGATCTTAAAAGTTTTCACCTCAAAGACAAAAAATTTTGACTGTGTAGTAATACATGTTAATCAGACATATTGATATGACAGTTTCCCAGTACATACATATATTGAATTGTGTGTACACCCATACAAGTGTTTTGTGTTATCACTTATATCTTAATTAAAAAAATAAGCTTTGGAAACAACCCAAATGCCCAAAAATAGATGACTGGATCAAGAAGATGTGGTACATATACACCATGGAATATTACTCAGCATTCAAAAAAGATAAACACATGCAATTTGCAGCAACATGGATGGCGCTGGAAGGGATAATGCTCAGCAAAATAAGCCAGAAAGAAAAAGAAAAATACCAGATGGTCTCACTCAGAGCAGGAATCTAGAAAACCTAAATAAGAGACCAGGAAAAAAAATAACTATAAGGAAGAAAGAATCAAAATCAACAAAAAACTATGAACCAGAGACACACTATGGGGGGGCGGGGAAAGGAGGGGTTGGGGTCAAAATAAGGGGGCTGCAATTGTATGGGGTATATAAAATTTAAAAAAATAAATAAAATACAAATCACAAATCAAAAAAAAAATAACATGAACCATGTCAGCTTAAGCAAAAAGAAAAAATAAACTAAGAGGTGGTGGGGAAGTGGGCAGCCGTAACTACTTACAGCTCAGGAGCAGTCACATAAAAATTCTGCTCTTGGTGAAAGACAGACAGAAAGTTCCTCAGCTCTGCCTGAGATTTACCTAAGTCAGTGAAAGATTTAGTACTTTTCCCCAAAATCTAGAATGAAGCGAGCATGTCCACTCTCACCACTTATATTTAAATGATAATACCGCAACCCTTTTATGCCAGGCACGGAACAAGACATTTTTTATGTTTAAATTTTCACCATAGTTCTGTGTAGTAGTTTTATGGATGAAAACAGCTACAGTGATTGGCCCAGAGACATTGCAGTCACAAACAATGCAGTAAAGGTGGGAAACCAGGACTGTTATTAGTACTACAGTGTCTTATTCTTGATTGATTTACTTGCAAAATAAATTCTTTAATTATTTGCTTTCATTTTTTGTCATTTACAGCCTTCAGTTTGACCCAGCACCTCGTCGTGGAGAGCCTCATGTTACCCGGCGTACCCCAGACTACTTCCTGTAAATTCCTCTTGAGAAAATATGCCTTTGTATGTGGAAGTATACTGGACTTTTTAAAATACACATATTAAAAAAAGAAGCAGCAACATTAATCTATGTGTTTCGGTAACAAATTGGGATCTGTCTTGGCATTAAACCACATCATGGACCAAAATGTGCCATACTAATTGATGAGCATCTAGCACAATTCAAGACTGAAATTTAGTACATTATGTTCTAGATCAGTGACTTTTAACAATTTGCCTGCTGTATTTGTGTAACCATTTTCCTCTGGACTGTTCAAGCAAAAAAGGTAACTAACTCCTTCATCTTCTTTTGCACTTACTTGGAAAGTTTAGTTATAGTGTTTAACTGGCATGGATTAATAGAGTTGGAATTTTACTTTTAAGAAAAATTCACACGCTCACTTCCATTTAATCCATTATCCTTTATATTTTATTGAAATGTATAATTAACTGAAGAAAAGAATCTTCTTGGGAGTATGCTGTCATAACATTTAAAGAGATTTCCCTTCATGTAAACTAAATTACTGTTTTATGTTGATCTCATATTTCTGTATATTTGTCCTGACAGTGCTTGCATCCTCTGTGGTGTACTGAGCAAATAAAACTTTCCATTTTAAACAAAAACATTGATTTACTGTGGTACTCTTTCAATGAAAGTTTTTAATATTTTGAAACATAAAATCTGTTGACTATAGTAATCAGTATGTATGTAATACTTAATATAGGGCTTATTTTTCAAAAGAAAAAATTAAATAGTACTTGATAACTCTTAGATATAAAAATGCCATTTTTTAATAATAAATTTTATTTTTATATTCCCCATACAATTGCAACCCCCCCATTCTGACCCCAATCCCTCCCCTCCCACTCCCCACCCCCCAAAAAGTGTCTCTGGTTCATAGTTTTTTGTTGATTTTGATTTTCACTTTCTTATAGTTATTCATTTTCCTGGTCCCTTATTTAAGTTTTCTAGATTCCTGCTATGAGTGAGACCATCCGGTATTTTTCTTTTTCTTTCTGGCTTATTTCGCTGAGCATGATCCCTTCCAGCGCCATCCATGTTGCTGCAAATTGCATGTGTTTATCTTTTTTGAATGCTGAGTAATATTCCATGGTGTATATGTACCACATCTTCTTGATCCAGTCATCTATTTTTGGGCATTTGGGTTGTTTCCAAAGCTTAGCTATTGTAAATAGTGCTGCTATAAACATAGGGGTGCAGGTGTTCTTTGGAATTGATGTTTCTGTGTCCTTTGGGTAAATACCTAGGAGTGGAATTGCTGGATCATATGGAAGCTCTATGTTTAGTAGGTCAAGAAATCTCCACACAGCTCTCCATAGTGGTTGGACCAGTTTGCACTCCCACCAACAGTGCAGAAGAGTTCCTTTTTCTCCACACCCTCACCAACATTTGTTGTTGCTAGTTTTTTTAATATGTGCCATTCTCACTGGTGTGAGATGGTATCTCATGGTAGTTTTGATTTGCATTTCCCTGATGACAAGTGATGTTGAACATTTTTTCATATGCCTGTTGGCCATTTGCATTTCCTCTTCAGAGAAGTTTCTTTTTAGCTCTTCTGCCCATTTTTTGACTGGATTATTTTCTTTGTTGTTGTTGAGTCTCATCAGCTCTTTGCAGATTTTTGTGATCAGTCCTTTATCATTAGTGTTGGGTGCAAAAATGTTCTCCCAGTTGGTGGGGTTTCTCTTTGTTTTTGTTATTGTCTCTTTTGCTGTGCAGAAGCTCTTTAATTTGATGTAGTCCCAGCTGTTTATCTTTGCCTTCACTATCACTGCTTTGGGTGATGTGTCTGTAAAGATGTCTTTGATGTGAATATTACGTAGTGTTTCGCCTATATTTCCTTCTATGTATTTTATGGTTTCAGGTCTTATGTCTAGTTCTTTAATCCATTTTGAGTTGGTTTTTGTGTATGGTGTGAGGTAGTGGTCAAGCTTCATTCTTTTGCATGTAGCGACCCAGTTTTCCCAGCACCATTTATTGAACAAACTTTCTTTGCTCCAATGCATAGTCTTTGCTCCTTTGTCAAAGATTAGTTGACCATATATCTGTGGGTTTATTTCTGGAAAATGCCATTTTTAATCTAAACATTTCATTAAGTAATTTACATTAATGCAGTCATGTTTAAGTACAAAATGTGGAAGTATACAAAAACTGTAAAATATAGCTGGGAAGAATCTTTTAAAAATTAAAATGTTACTTTCTCTTTTTGACCAGGAAATGAAATCTCTAAAGAGTTTAAGAGAATAATATGCAAATGTCTAATATAAATTCCAGAGAACAGAGGGGAAAATATGGAGGGAGGGAAGGAGGTATGATACAAGAGAATAAAATACATTTTAAAAATTTTTTGAGAAGAAAATGAGTATTCCTAGAAATTAGTTATAATCAGTGTAAATGACTATTCTCTATGAGTTACGAATTTTTCCTCTCAGGGCCTCCCTGGTGGCGCAAGGGGTTAAGACGCAACCTAACTGCAGCCACCACAGCACGAGTTTGATCCCTGGCCAGGGAGCTAACCACATGGCACAGCAGACCTCCTGACTCGCCTGCTGCTCCCCTCAGCAGTGTATTTCAGTCAGTCTGCCTGTTCTGCTCCCCGCTCTGTCTCTGGTGGATCCTCTCACCACACACCTCTGGACTGTACCTCAGTTCTTGTATGCATAAATAAATAAATGTTTAAAAAAAAAAATTTTTCCCCCCAATCCAGCTATATGTACTGATTACAAGACACTAAAAGTGGAGTGCTTGGATAGGTTGGAAATAAGAGGGCCTCACTGGTGGCTCAAGGGGCTAAGTCTCAGCACTATGGAGCTATCAGCAGCCGCTGCAGCACGAGTTCGATCCCTGGCCAGGGAGCTACCCACTGGCACAGCAGACCTTTCCTGTCTCGCCTACTGCTCCCCTTAGCAGTGTGTTTCAGTATATCTACCTGTTCTGCTCCCCACTTTGATGAATCCTCTCATGCCTCACCCCTGCACCCTAGCTCTTGTATGTATAAATAAATCTTAAAAAAAAAGTTTTCCTTTAAAAAGAAAAAGAATATGGGCCTCCCTGGTGGTGCAGCGGTTGAGCGCTGGGTTGCAAGGCTGCCCACAGCCTCTGCAGCGCCGGTTCTATCCCCGGCTGCTCCCCGGCCACTGGAGAAGGGTCCCACATGGCGTGCAGACCTCTCCTGCCGCCCGCTGCTGCCCTCAGCAATGTTTTTCGGTCCCTCTGCCTGCTCTGCTCCCCTCTCTGGCTCTGGTGAATTCTCTCACCCTCCCGCACTTCTGACTGTACCCAGTGCTTGTATAAATAAATAAATAAAATAAATCTTTAAAAAAAAAAAATATACTGAGGATATTCTTAAATCTGAAGTAGCTATAATTATATTGAAATTGAATTAAAGACAAAATTCGAAAACAGAGGATCAATACAGATAGAGTTAACTTACCATTCTAAACCTGTATGCCCCTACCAAAATAATGACAATGTTTTAGAAACAAAATCCTTAGAAATGCATAGACATTTACAAATGTTCATTACAGTGGCAGATTTCAACATCTGTTTTTAAGTCAAACATACAGATGTGGATATGATTAACACTTTTATAAGATTATTATAACAAGATTTTGGACCCTAACAGAATATACATTCTTGTCAAATTTATATGGAACATTTGTAAAGATTGGCAATTACTATAACATAAGACAAGTTTAAAAATGTTTACAAAAATTATATACAACACCAAATTTTCTGACTATTACAATTTTGGCGTCAGTAGCAAAAACACAAGTTTTAGAAATACCTATTCGTTTTTAAATTAAACAACGGTCAAGATAAAATAATGGAAATTTTTAAGAGGTTTTTATATATAGCATATAGTATTTTCATATTGTTTTTCTAAACTTTGTCTTAAAAATTAAAAATAATGTTTAGAATAGTGTGCCTATATCCCACAGCCATACTAAATACATTTAATACTTACCAGAAATTACTTTGGATTTTATTACAAAATCATGCTGCACATTAAATGTAAAGTTTTTTTCTTCCTAATCTTTACACGTTTTTATGTTGCATTAGCTAAGATTACCAAAGTTTCATGTTAGCTTTAGGTGGTCTGAAGGTATTGATCAGTTTCTTTCATACAGTATATAGATCAACACTTTTTTATTCAACCTAACATTCTATCTTTTAACTGGGGTGCCATCATTAAATGCAATTATTGGCATAGTTAGCTTTAAATCTGTCTTGCTATTTGTGTCCTATACTATTCCATAATTCGTTCCCTCTTTTCCTTCTTTTGGATTATTCTTTATTTCATTTCTTAGTGGCTTATTAGCTGTACCTTATTATGTTACTGTAGTGGTTACTTTAGGATTTGTGGTGTACATTTTTTTTTAAGATTATTTATTTTATACAAGCGCTGGGTACAGTCAGAAGCACGGGAGGGTGAGAGAATTCACCAGAGCCAGAGCGGGGAGCAGAGCAGGCAGAAGGACCGAGTACACTGCTGAGGGGAGCAGCGGGGGCGGCAGGAGAGGTCTGCGCGCCATGTGGGACCCTCGCCGGTGGCCAGGGATCGAACTTGTGCTGCAGTGGCTGCTGATAGCTTCATAGTGCTGAGACTTAAACCCTGGCCAGCAGGGAGGCCCACATCTGCTGTAATTTCTCTTCTGCTGTAGTTGATTATTTTTGTAGTATAAGTCTGCTGGTGAATTCCTTGAACATTTGCAAGTGTTCAGTTTCATGTTCATTTTGAAAGTTATTTTCACTATAGACTTACAGCATAACTTACAGACTCAGACCGTAGGCTTTAAGTTCTACTAAAAGTGGGCTGGCAGCTGCTACCTTGTACTTAGGGTAAGGGTTTGTGTACCAACTTCTTCTGTGCCCTGCTCTGCCGCCCCCCTCTGCTTTCTGTTGCCCCTGCATACCTGTTTCAGAGAAAGGGTATTTGTCCATGCTTTCACCCCTTGCCTAGTTGTAGGCTGCTGTTGCTTGTGACTCAGTGTTAAGCTCGTGATAGGAGCGAAAGAGAGGCCCTATTGTCCTAATTCAGCCATAATCTTGAACGAGCCTGAGGGTAAAATGGAATTAATGAGACATTTTGTGCCAGTAGCCTTTGTGGCAATCACCTGCGGCCTTGATTGTGCTAATGCAGGAGCGTGGGCATGAGGCATGCGTGCCTGATTGTAGACACCTGGAGCATGGGTGTGCATGCATGGGTAAGTGTGCACACCTGAACCTAGAGGTCAGGGATATAAAGGCGGCGTCACTCAGATGGCTGTGACTGTGGGAGGATAAGTGACTACATAAGAGGCAAGACCATGAGAGAACGCCAGAGAGCCCGGGGAAAGAGCATAAAGATTCTTGTGGCAGCCTGGGAGGCTCATTTGCCGGCCTGCCTCCCAGCACCCAGTGCCCAACGGTGCCTGCCTCCTTGTGCCAGCCTCCCTGCCTGGTGTGCCTGTGTACCTGGTTCCCTGAGAGAGCATTAAAGCCTGAAAAATCCCCTGAGGCCTCTGGGACTCTCCGTCTGTGGAATTAATAATCAACCTGCACCGAGCCTATCGGCTCAACAAGGCCCTTGGTGCTTTGGCTTGAGGTGAGATTTTATTTCTGTTCTTCCTACCTGTGGCAAACTTTACCTTCAATCTATGCTTTATCTAGGACGGAAGTTTTCTCTACCACTCCCAGCAGTAGCAAACATGTTTGGCATCTGTATCTAGCCCTCTAGTAGAGAATTTTTACTTCTACTCTTCCCCCAAGCAGCAATAAAACTCTGCCTATGACCTGAGAGAAGCACATGGATTTTGCTTCTACTGCTTGTCCAGGAACAGTAGATTGTTTGCCAATATCCTGTGGCTAAATTAGTACTTGGTGTACCGCCTCCAGCAGGTTAAGACTTCAGCTTTGTAGAATGGTGAGGAGGGTGGAGTTTTGTGCGTGTTCCTCCACAACCACCAGTCACCACCTACTTTGCACCACTTTGTTGACTTTCTCTTACACTGTCCTCACTCCTAATGAACACCTGAAGGCCAATGGAGAAGGGCTTTCACATGAGTGAGAACTCCCTTTGTGCCCGAGGCCCCAGTCGGGGCTGACTTCATAGTGTGGGACTTGCTATCCCCTTCCTGCATTCATCTGTGAACAGATTCCCACATTTCTATCTTGCACTAGGACCTACAAATTAAATAACTTGTCCTGTTCCAAAATGATGCAGTAGCCCACGTTTGGCCTTTACGAATGCTAAAATCATAGCTGAATTTTTCTCGTTTTGTTTTTTTTTTTAAGATTTATTTATGCATATAAGAACTGGGGTACAGGCCAGAGGTGCAAGGGGGAGGGGGGTGAGAGGATTCACCAGAGATAGAGTGGAAAGAGCAGCAGACTGCCTGAAATACACTGCTGAGGGGAGCAGCGGGTGAGACAGGAGAGGTCTGCTGTGTCATGTGGGATGCTCCCTGGCCAGCCAGGGGCCAGGGATTGAACTCGCGCTGCGAAGGCTGCGGATAGCTTCACAGTACTGTGCTTAACCCCTTGCGCCGCCAGGGAGGCCCTCTCATCTGTTTATATAGGAATCACTCTTGTGCTTTGCCAAAGGGAAAAGTCTGTATCATGTCTCTCAGGGTGGCTCATCCTTTGGATTTCAGGTTACATGATTGCTTTGCAGTTTTAGCAATCTGAGTGCTCAGTAATGTTATTTTGTATGTCACCCAGCTGTTGTTGTTAGGGTAGACCAACGTTCTTTGCAACAATCCAAAACTGCTGTATAATTTAAAACTTGTTATTTTTAGGATCTCAATTTGAGCTAATACAACAATTAACTGATTAAGGCAAGGCCTTAATATTTCCCTTAATATTCCTTTAAAGGGGACTATCACGTTTCTTTTCAAATTTCCTTCAGAAAGACAGCTGTATGTTCTCCCCATAACAAAGTAACTCAATGTCAGTTTTATTTAAAGATATTTATTTTATGCATACAAGAATTGGAGTATAAGCCAGAGGTGGGGGTGGGGGTAAGAGGATTCACTAGAGAGAGTGGGGAGCAGAACAGGCAGATGTACTGAAATATACTGCTGAAGGGAACAGTGGCAAGACAGGAGAGGTCTGCTGCACCATGTGGGTCAGCTCCCTGGCCTGCCAGATTGAACTCGTGCTGTAGTGACTGGCAGTAGCTTGATAGCGCTGTCTTAACCCCTAAACCACCAGGGAGGACCTTAATGTCACACTTTTAACATCCTAAAATGATATTTGTGGTTTTTGCTAATAGGCAGCTACAGTATTATTAAACTCAAATGAGTTGATCTCCCCACATCTGTCCACTGCATTGAAGAGAGTTTATAAAGTGAAGCATGAACAGAGGATGAAGAATAATGAAATGAAGGGAAATTCTCTAAGGATTTGTGGCCTGTGTACCAGTGCTTTAGTTTATAAAGTGCACTCCTGATCACCTTCACTGCATGCTCTATTTTTTTTTTTTTGAGAAATAAAGTTTATTAAGGAGAAAAGGAACAGAATCACATGCTCTAATTTAATACTCAGATGTAAATATTTAGATGTAAAAACTTGAGAACTGCATTTTACTATTACACCAAAGCATATTAAAATCAGTAATAAATAGGCTAAATTGAAATAGGATTCAAGTTAGTTTCTCTGAGGCTATTAGAAAAACTCTAACTTAGAGCTCTTCTGTCACTTGACAAATTCATGTCTGCTCCTTTTTTATCTCAAGCCTGTTGATATCTTTGAACATTTTATTATGAAAACTTCTAAAAAAAGTAGAAATACAAGGTACTCCTATGTACCTACCACTTGACAGTAATAACTCTATATTCCATCCCACTATCCATCTCCATAGTTTTGAAGCAAATTTTGATCAATGATAATTCCTATTACACTCCAGTATGTTTCTTTAGAGATATTCTCTCACCTAAAATCAATTATCATCGCCATATCTGGAAAAAATTACTAATTCCCCAATGTTTCAATTTTTCCAATTCATTACAAGAATGGTATTAACCATAAATACAAAGATTGGTAGCATCTGCACTTCCTCTGCCTAAATTCAGAGGAAGAATACTGCTTTTGTTGCCAAGGAAACAAGCATCTCCATTTTTAGCCCTTTAGTTGTACACATTTGTTCACTGTTAAAGAAAAATGTACTGCACTGCTACACACAAAATGATCCTAATATTTTTGTTAGAAACGGGAGAGGGGGCCTCCCTGGTAGTGCAAGGGGTTACATGTCAGCACTATGAAGCCATCCACAGCCACTGCTGCACAAGTTTGATCCCTGGCCAGGGAGCTAACCCACATGGTGGAACAGACCTCTCCTGTCTCACCCGCTGCTCCCCTCAGCAGTGTACGTCAGTCAATCCATCTGTTCTGCCCTCTCCCTCTGGTAAATCCTCTCACCAACTTGCACCTCTGGCCTACTCCCCAGCTCGTTTGCAAATTAAATCTTAAAAAAAAAAAAAAAAAGGGCCTTCCTGGTGGCACAAGGGGTTAAGACGCTCCACAGCCACTGCAGCCAGGAAGCAACCCACATGGCGCAGCAGAACTCTCCTGACTCGCCTGCTGCTCCCCTCAGCAGTGTGTTTCAGTCTGCCTGTTCTGTTCCCCACTGTTTCTGGTGAATCCTCTCATCCCCCACACCTCTGGCCTGTACCTCAGTTCTTGTATGCATAAATAAATCTTTAGGGCCTCCCCGGTAGCACAGCAGTTGAGCCCTGGCTTGCAAAGCTGCCCGCAGCCTCTGCAGCACCGGTTCGCCGGGCGAGAGTCCCACATGGCGCGCAGACCTCTCCTGCCGCCCGCTGCTCCCCTCAGCAGTGTACTTCATCCGTCTGCCTGTTCTGCAACCTGCTCTGGCTCTGGTGAATTCTCTCACCCTCCCACGCTTCTGACTGTACCCAGTGCTTGTATAAATAAATAAATAAATAAATCTTTTTAAAAAAATAAATAAATCTTTAAAAAAAAAAAAAATAAAAAAGAAACCAGACACACAGAAGGGATTTTTATTCCACAAATTTAAGGAACTACTAATTTTGGCTGCTTAAAAGATAATAAAGTTTTTTATTTAATGCATCAGTTTCTGTATTCAAATTACTGGAAATGGATGGGGTTGGACAACTGAAAATAGAGCTTATGAAAGTTTGTGATCAGAACAGATGGAAATGTTCATTTTCTTTTTTTAAAGATTATGTATGCACACAAAAACTGGGGTATAGGCCAGAGGTGTGAGGATTCACCAGAGTCAGAGTGGGGTACAGAACAGGCATATCTACTGAAATACACTGCTGAGGGGAGCATGGCACAGGTGTGATGTGCCATGTGGGTTAGCTCCCTAGCCGTGGATCGAACTGGTGCTGCAATGGCTGCAGATAGCTGCATAGTGCTGAGACTTAACCCTTTGCGTCACGAGGGAGGCCCCAAAATGTTCATTTTCTTTTTTTGTCCATACCTATTTTCATTTGAGTCTGTCATAGAATGATGGCTGGAAGCTTTACTGAGTCTTTGAAAGGATCCCTGATTAGAGATATCAACAACTAGAGAAACCAAACAATACATCAGAAAAGAGAGTCACTCTTAAGAACTTCTGGTTGGGGAAAGAGCCCTGAATATTTCCTGTACTAGTTATTTATTACTACATAACAAATTTCCCCAAAACGCAATAGCAAAAACATTATTCCCTACAATTTCTGTGGGTCAGAATCTAGGAGGGGCTTAGCTGTGTGGGTCTGACTCAAGGTCTCTCATTAGGCTGCAGTCAAGGTGTTGGCCAGCAGAATTAAAGTCCTGAATTGTGATGGACTAAAGAGCAGATACTAGTCAGTATGACTTTGCTTTCAACATACTGTTAAATGATGTCAGCTAGGAAAAACAGAAATTATTGAATATGTTGTTATATACATTATTACATTATTCTTATTCGGTATAAGATGACATGTTACCAAAAAAACTATTACATACAGAGAGCAATCCTTTTCTAATCCTTTATGTCTATCTATCCCCTATGGATATCAAAGTGTTTACTCCTTTGAGTTCAATCAAGGTATGGCATGATTTTAATGTGAATCCTTTATTGTCCAGTAAGGTCATGGCATAACCGATTTTATGTAGAACAGGTAGTTCTCATTTCTTGACTAGTTGCTCTGCTCTTTCTCTTCCACATTGAGTACAGTATCCAAAGTTATTCCTATGTCCTGCAGTGATAAATCTCCCTCCATCTCCAGAGGCCTTCTGGGAAAAGAAGTAGAAAGGCTGTATAGGGACGTGTGGTACCCAATTTTCATCATCCAGTTAAATAAAACCTGAAAAACAAAAAGCTTATCAAATACTATACACAACTGTGTCTTTAGATGACCATCATTTATAGTTCTTTCATTCTTAAAACATGCCCTACAAGTAATAAAACAACTTTCAAGTCTGTCAAAGGAACTTTCTAGGGCTTAATGGAAAATATCATGCCCTGAATTCTGAGAACTAAATAACTAAATCTTTTGTTTCAGAGAAGCCATAGGGCCTACTGGCACAGATAGCAGAGATAGCTATTTAACAATCAGAAAATCCCAACCATAGAGAATGGAAAGGTTTTTCAATTCAAAGGGTTGAAAACAAAGGGTTAGTATTTGGTGAAAAGTTTTAGAGCAAAATAAAAGCCAACAGTCCATTTCATAATCACTCAGGAAATTTTTCACAATACTCTGACTCCTCATAGCCTGGTTTTCAACAGACCATCCCTATAAATTTATAACATTTCCTAATCATGAATATTCCACAGTAACTGTCAAAATTTCCACTTATGGTTGCCAAAAAACAATGTCTGCCTAAGGATCATTTTTTGCTTTAAGAAGAATGATGGATAATGGAATGTTCTGGGGAGAAGTTGGAGTATCATCAGTAATCCCTATCTCTACTGCTAACCACCTTCTAAGAACCTATAATATTCCATGTAATAAATGTCCTTCAATGTCATAAAAAGTCCCATAATTTTCCAATATTAACCAGTCCCTATATTAATACACTGGTACCTTTGATCATTTGTCTTATTTCTTCAGAACAAATTCTCATAAATTACTAGACCAAAAAATATATTCTATTAAAAATATATATATACAGGTAATCTATCCCACAGGAACATACTCACATGAACAATTAATGAGAATCCCTGTTTTCCCCACACACTGACCAAAACTGGGCACTATACTTTTAGATCTTTTACAAACTGATTGATAGAAAATAGGGTCCCATTTTTAGTTTGGACTTCTAAATACGTCAAACATTTTTTTCACGTTTTTACTGTTTGGTAGTCTTTAAGAAATTCTTCATACTTTGTTGTAAACCAATTGTATCTATTTTTTAGAAAAATTGAAATACCTCATGTTTTTTTAAAAATCTGCCATCCTACAAAGCTTTGCTTTTCCTTGATTTGCATAAGCTCATTAAAAAATTACCCTATCATACAAAGATAGTACAATATTTTTCAAAAATGTTTTAAGAACGTCTTTACAGAATTTTTAATTTTTATGTAGTCAAATCCATATTTCCCACTATGGTTTACAACATTCTTGTCATAGAAGTTAAATGCAACAATCAGGACAGAAACTTGGTCTACTAAATACATAATGTTGCAATATATTGTTACATCAATAAAAATAAAGAATCAACATGAATCTGCAATTAACATTTTTCAACATATACAAATTTTTAATGCACATATAAGTAAATTTTAAAATGCACTTAAAGTAGAAATACACAAAAACATTAATGTGCAGGTGGCAGATCAAATTTTGTTCTAGTTTTCTATTTTCCAAGTTATTGCTAATGAACAGAGTTATCATTTTTAAAGGGAAAAACTCTCTTAGGATAAAAGGAAACAAACCCTAAAGAATGGCCTGAAAATTATATATAAAAATGGGGTTTAGGTTAACCATCAAGGATAATGGGAACAAAACTAATATTGGCTGTTTTCTAAAGACTTAAAAGCCTCTTACCCACCAAGCTGTGAAAAGCAATAAAAACAAAGCAAAAATTTAAAAAGAATAGGTAAAGGAGAACCAAAAAAATTTTGAATGTAGAAAACACAATTCAAAACAGTCCAGCATGCCTAATTATCCAAATTTCTGCAGTGTGCACATATAAATGCTCTTTCTTCTAGTCTGATGGGAGTAGCAGAGTGATACTATCTCCCCCACTGCAAGGGATTAAACTATTTCCAAACTCAACAAAAATGTTTCTCAGACTATGAATCTTCTCACCTGTGAACTGCAAGACTTAAAAAACCTTTTCTTCATGACATTCCCATTTGGGCATCGGAGAGCAACAGTAACTACCTGAAGGAAAAAAAAAATGTTCAGGTAAGAATTCCAATTCCGAAGTTCCTACTCCTATGAAATATCCGATGATTAAAAACTACATGGAGTCTCTGTAGAAATTTGGCTATGAAAATAACAGATCATCATAAAGGAAGAACAAGATTCACTCCAAACATAGAAATAATTCCTCTGAAACAAAACCATCTTCCTACAGACTACAGAGATCAGTGAGGAGAAGACAGCAAGACATCAGAGACTAAACGCCTCTGACACTCAGACTGCAGGGTAATCTACCAAGCCAAGACCCAGCGCCACCTTGGTCAAGTCTATGGACAAGACAGACACGAGATTGAAGGAATGAAAAGCTGTCCACTCTGTTATAGTCTGTGCACCAGTCTACACCATGCAAATCATCCAAGAAAATGAGACAAGACTGGAGTAGGCCCTGGTCTTGTTTTTAACTTTTATGAAAATACCTTTCCATGCTTTATTCTGAAAAAATGGGTTACATTAGAAGGGCAAAGGGAGGCAGAAAAGTCTAGAGGGACTAGGCCAACTGCCCAGAAACAGGTCATTAGGTTAAGAGCAGGACAACATGATTTATTTCAATGAGAATAGAACTACTGAATGATGGAATGGGACATCTGAAGTCACTCAACTGTGGATGGTTAGTGCAGAATTAAGACTGTTTGAATTAAATTCTTAGAACTCTCTGAGCAGTAGCAACTGCATAGTATAAATACTCTGTCTAGTGATTCTGATAATCAAAATATTTCAGTATTTGTTAGCTTTTCTTGATTACTATAAAATACATTATAAAAGTCAGTATTATCAACTATGCATTAGTGATTTTCTTAATAAAACTTCACACTTAAAAGTTGCTTACACCTATTAACATATTATGCTACATAAATTTTATATATGATTTTCTGGTTACATAACTGTTGACTTTATAAAGCTAAAATAGAACAGAGGACCAAAAATCAGAGAAAACTAGAACAGGGAGGAGAAAACGGGCATAGTAATGCTTATAAAGTGAATAAGGAAAGTGTTCTGGCTAAAGCAACAGCTACTTAGACACGTCCTCCTATGGCTTCAACACCAAGTGAGAAGATGGAATAAAATTTATTTCACTCAGCTCTAAAATTCCACTTTTCTGGCACATACTTGAGTGAGTATAAAGCAGAATATCAAATAACGGAACAGGGTAGAGGGAAAAAAAGATGGAATAAGCATAACTTATAAACGGGAAAGCAATAGCAACTGCCCCTGTAACAGAGCTTTCTTAACCTTTTTTAGGGCTACAGACATGACATTGTGAAGATTCTGAAGAAAAACACTGTAATCATAAAGAGGTACAATTTCAAAAGAATCACTCACACGGATGGCTATAATCAGTGGACCTTCAGTGAGACTGTATTTCTATAGGAATAATGTCATGTGCTTCAAAGCCAGGATAAACCTGAGCTATATTTAATCATTACAGTATTATAAATGGTTGTCATGGAAACCAACTCAGCACTTGATGAGAAGTGAGAATTCAGAAGTAGATATAAAAGTATCAGGACAGACATATCACAGGCATGAATTTGTCTAGTATAAAGGAGGAATTAGAAGCTTTTTTTTTTTAAAAGACTATTTTATGCATACAAGAGCTGGGGAGTAGGCCAGAGGTACGGGGCGGTGGGGTGAGAGGATTTACCAGAGACAGAGTGGGGAGCAGAACAGGCAGATCTACTGTAATACACTGCTGAGGGGAGCAGTGGGCGAGACAGGACAGGTCTGCTGCATCATGTGGGTTAACTCTCTGGCTGGGGATCAAAGTTGTGCTGCAGTGACTGCCCATCCCTTCATAATGCTGAGACTTAACCCTTTCCACCACTAGGGCGGCCCTAGAACTTTGTTTTTTAAAATGTTTCTCTTAACCCCACGGACTGGGAGAACATTTTTGCACACAACACTAATGATAAAGGACTGATCACAAAAATCTACAAAAAGCTGATGAGACTCAACAAAAACAAAGAAAATAATCCAGTCCAAAAATGGGCAGAAGAGCTAAAAAGAAACTTCTCTGAAGAGGACATGCAAATAGCCAACAGGCATATGAAAAAATGTTCAACATCACTTGTAATAAGGGAAATGCAAATCAAAACTATAATGAGATACCATCTTACACCAGTGAGAATGGCACATATTAAAAAAACTAGCAACAACATATGTTGGCGAGGGTGTGGAGAAAAAGGAACTCTTCTGCACTGTTGGTGGGAGTGCAAACTGGTCCAACCACTATGGAGAGCTGTGTGGAGATTTCTGGACCTACTAAACATAGAGCTTCCATATGATCCAGCAATTCCACTCCTAGGTATTTACCCAAAGGACACAGAAACATCAATTCCAAAGAGCACCTGCACCCCTATGTTTATAGCAGCACTGTTTACAATAGCTAAGCTTTGGAAACAACCCAAATGCCCAAAAATAGATGACTGGATCAAGAAGATATGGTACATATACACTATGGAATATTACTCAGCATTCAAAAAAGATAAACACATGCAATTTGCAGCAACATGGATGGAGCTGGAAGGGATCATGCTCAGCGAAATAAGACAGAAAGAAAAATAAAAATACCAGATGGCCTCACTCATAGCAGGAACCTAGAAAACTTAAATAAGGGACCAGAAAAAATAATAACTATAAGAAAGAAAAAATCAAAATCAACAAACAACTATGAACCAGAGATACTCTATGGGGGGCGGGGGGCAGGGAAAGGAGGGCTTGAGGTCAAAATAAGGGGGTTGTAATTGTATGGGGAATATAAAAAATAAAATTTAAATGTGAAAAATAAAATAAAATGTTTCTCTTTGGGGTTTAGTATTTGGATTGCACACTTTACTGTCTCTATTTTTTGTATGTCTTTTTTCCCTCAGATGTCCAAAATCCTACACTTAAATGTTGCAAATGTATTGACAAAAATGAGACTCTCCCAGTTGCTTTTATGGCTGCCTCAAAAACAGTTTCCTAGGAAAGTCCTAAGAAATGAAAACCACCAGTATCTCTCCTTTCCCTCAATGATGTAATGGCTTTAAAGACACGTTTCAGGCCTCCCTGGTGGCACAAGTGGTTAAGTCTCAGCACTGTCAAGCTACTGCAGTCACTGCAGCACAAGTTCAATCCCTAGCCAGAGAGCTGGCCTACATGGCACAGCAGATCTCTCCTGTTTCGCCTGCTGCGCTCCTCAGCAGTGTATTTCAGTCAATCTGTCTGTTTTCTTTCCCACTCTGTCGCTGGTGAATCTTCTCACACACACACACCCCACCACCACACATCTGGCCTACACCACAGCTCTTGAATACAATAAGTCTTTAAAAATAAAGACACATGTTCCCTGTGGACATGTCTGAAACTAAGCTAAGGCAACAGCAGGAAGAATACAGCTCAATAAAGAATGAGGGCTCAACCTGGTCCTACCTCCAAAACCGCAAACCATCCTTAAAACATTTAACAAAGAAGCTGTGTTCTTCATTTTCTTTTTTTAGGGGAGAACTGCAATTTAAAGTTATCTGCCTAGTTTGCTTTTAAGAAGTAACTCATGTACTGACCTGAAGTTTGGAAAAGCCCATGCCCCCATCTCTCCTGACTACAGTAGGAAGGCCCTACACTCCAAGCTCAGGAGACAGTAAGTACGGTACAATCCTATCAACATCTATGCTATCTTTTCTTTCTAAATTCAAATTTAGATAATACTGACTTCATGTTAAAGAAAAGAGAAAATATATTTCTTCTTCAGAGAGAAAATAAGCTCACTTCTTCAGCTGAGTCAGGAGGTTCTGCAGGTAAATCAAGAACCTAAAAAAAATATATAATAGGAATGTAAATATTTTGAAGAAAAAAAGAATCTCAACAAGAAGAATTCAGAAACAGCTAAGCTTAAAGAAACTTTGTTAAAAGTATGCACTGATAGAAAGTTTACAATGAGAATGGGGGTTCAGTTATAAACAGTTTTGGGTAAACATTTCAGTACTTTCAATAGATCATAAAAATAGGATTTGAGATGAAGCTATCAGCATATGTACAATTGAAGAATTTTTATGATGACCCAACACAACACAGTATATAAAAATGTACCATTTAAAAACATTAAATATTAATATGAATTAATATGTTTAATAAGCCCCCAAAGTTATTTAGACTCTTACACATATACACATTTGAAGATGAGGGGATATTTTTCTTCACTGGCACTTCTAGAAGGGTGGTTAAACACCCATTCAAAATCTTTGGTTGCCTTCCTCATTTATTCACATTTGCTTTTCTGGTTTATTTACCTAAAACTGCATGTTCAGACCACTCTCTCTCACTAAAACAGTTGTTAGGAACAATTTGAATTTCAGGGATTTTTTTTATAATTTAAAACCATGTCCTCCATGTTTTATAACATTTTATCATTTTAAAATTAACTGAATTTATTAAGTAAATCAAAATCACTTTTCTTTGGTATCAAAAGCACATGACAGTTAACAAAATGTGCCATAACCACAAAAGATCATTCAGGTTATTAAGAAAAATCAAATTTGAATTTTTATATAGCCCTACACAGTTAACTAGATCCTTCTGAAGTGTTAGAAATAATTCAGTGACCTGATTTACACCCTCAAGCTCCATTAAGTGACAGGGAAACAGACTGAGAAGCAATATATTAGAAACTACTTTTAGAAAACAGTCTACCAGCTTTCTGTAAGAGTTAGCAAAAATAGATTTGTTACTTCCAATATTTTCTAAATCCAAATCAGAGTCAATTTAAGGATTAAAGATTTGAAAGAAAACGATAATAAACCTGTTGCTTATTCCTTCCCTAGAAAGACCACTGAGAAAAATTACACACTCATATCATTAACTATTCACTAAACATGGCTTAATCGTGTCTTAGTTACCCACAGAAGTTTCCCTTAGTAAACATTCCTTTCATTTTTACTTAATGAAATTAAATCCTTAAAAAGAACTAAAAATCGGGCCTCCCCAGTGGCGCAGCGGTTGAGCGCTGGGTTGCGAAACTGCGCACGGCCTCTGCGGCGCCGGTTCGATCCCCGGCTGCTCCCCAGCCACCAGAGGAGGGTCCCACATGGCGTGCAGACCTCTCCTGCCGCCCGCTGCTCCCCTCAGCAGTGTACTTCGGTCCTTCTGCCTGCTCTGCTCCCCGCTCTGGCTCTGGTGAATTCCCTCACCCTCCCGTGCTTCTGACTGTACCCAGTGCATGTATAAACAAAAACAAACAAACCAGCAAACAAATAAATAAAGCATGCCTCTATTAAAAAAAAAAAAAAAAAAATTAAAAATCTAAATATATTATCATTTATCTCCATAGCTTCCTCCTAAGTTTGGTTTAGAACATTAATACTATTAAAACAGGAAAAGTGATTCTAAATGAAGCTGATCACTTTAAAAGGTAATGAGAAAACACCAACTGAATTAAAAGCCAGTAATCATCTTCACTCAGTATACTACCTAACCCACAGAACAATATCCCTACTGCACAGAGATACAGTTCAAGAAGTAGGTAGTAAGTAATGAACCTCTTTCTGCCTAGGCTGTTCAGCAGATGGTGAAACTTTGGTTAAAGGCTTAGGCAAGTTCCGTCTCTTCGCTGCTTCTCTGTTTGATGTTTCTAAAGATGTCTTATTTCCAGTTTCCAAATCTTCATTACCCTGATCAAAAAACAACAGAGAATTTCTAAAGAGAAGCTCTCTTTTGACTTTTTCTATTCACAGTAGTTACCTTTTTAACCCTAATAGCATTTCAGTAAAAAAAAAAAATTAAAAGTCGTAATTAGACCCAAAAACTTAAAGTATCATCTCCTTAGTCAAAAGAACATGGAACTTAATCACTTGTGAAAACTACTGTTATGTAGCTCCATGATATCCTCTGATAGGTAAGAGGCTGAGAAAGATCATTCTATTTTTGATTGACTCCCAAATTTTTCACTAGGATATCCTTTCCTTCTTTCAGTAAAGAAAGCAAGGCAGGGCCTCCCCAGTGGTGCAGAGGGTTGAGCGCTGCGCTGTGAAGCTATCTGCAGCCTCTGCAGCACAGGTTCAATTCCTGGCAGGCGAGGGAGAAATCCACATGGCATGGCAGACCTCTCCTGCCTCACCCGCTGCTCCCTTCAGCAGTGTATTTCAGTCAGTCTGCCTGTTCTGCTCCCCGCTCTGTCACTGGTGAATTCTCTCACCCTCCGGTGCCTCTGACCTGTACCTGTAACCCAGTTCTTGTATAAATAAACAAATCTTTAAAAAAAAAAAAAAGACAGTGCAAGAGAATATGCATTAAAAGGCGTGAATAGAAACATATATAAGTATAAATGTGTTTATGTATTTGATGTTGCTAAAATGCAATAGCTGAATGTGGCCACAGCATCTTGTTATACATAAATATATTTTAGTTCTTAAAATCAGACTTTGATCTTCCATTTGACTTAGTCACTTTAGGAGGCAAAGGAATTTTTTTATTCCAGAAATCATCACAACTATTATTTATATTATTTATTAAAAACTAAACATAATGAATGTGAGCTTATAACTTGGGAATATCTGAATTCCCTCATAAAAACACAGTGATTTAGTTAACAGTTTGCTTTAGGCTACCTAATGTTAGAGCTTTTCAATAATCCAAGTTAAACATTCTTTCAGAGAAGTACGAAGGAAAAAGAATGAAGAAAGACTTCGGGAACTATCTGACTCCATGAGGAAAGGAAATATAAGAGTTATAGGAATACCAGAAGGAGAGGAGAGAGAAGTAGGAACAGAGAAAATATTCAAAGAGATAATTGAAGAGAACTTCCCAAATGTGAAGAAGGAGCTGAAAATTGATATACAAGAAGCAAGAAGAACACCAAACTTCCACGACGAAAGGAAAAATACAGCAAGACACATAATAGTAAAGCTCCCAAGAATCCAGGACAAGGAAAAAATAATGAAGCTGGCAAGAGGGAAGAAACAGATAACATTCAAAGGAAAGCCAATCAGGCTGACATCAGACTTCTCCGAAGAAACACTACGGGCAAGGAGAGAGTGGAGGGACATAGTCAACAGACTCCAAGAAAACAGATGCCAACCAAGAATACTCTATCCCGCAAAGCTCTCCTTCCTCTTTGAAGAAAGAATTTGGACCTTCCCAGACAAAGAGAAACTCCGGAATTTCATTGCAACTAAACCCCCACTCCAAAAAATACTACAAGGAGTCCTAAAGCCAGAACCTCAGAGGGACGAATAACAATGAAAGAAGGCCAAAAAAAAAAAAAAAAGTTATTAAAAGAATAAATAAAATCAAAGGAAAGACAAACACAATGGCAAATACAGATGTTAACATATCAATATTAACTCTAAATGTAAATGGACTAAACTCTTCAATAAAAAGACACAGAGTTGCAGCCTAGATTAAGAAACAAAACCCAACCTTTTGCTGTCTCCAGGAAACACATTTAGCTACAAAAGATAAAAATAGGCTCAAAGTTAAAGGATGGAAAACAATCCTACAAGCAAATGGACCAAAAAAGAAAGCAGGAACAGCTATACTTATATCAGATAAAACAGATTTCAAACTCAAAAAGATAAAAAGAGACCCCAATGGTCACTACATTATGATCAAGGGGACAATACTTCAAGAAGAAATAACACTCATTAACATATACGCACCAAACGAAGGAGCACCAAAATATATCAGACAACTGTTGTCCTCTCTGAAAACAGACATCAGAGAAAACACATACGTAGTGGGAGACTTCAACACACCACTATCAACAATGGATAGATCAACAAGACAAAAAATAAGTAAAGAAACCAAAGCTCTAAATAAGGACCTAGAGCAATTGGGCTTAACAGACATCTATAGAACACTAAACCCCAAAAAAATGGAGTACACATTTTTCTCAAGCGCACACGGATCATTCTCCAGGATCGATCACATACTGGGGCACAAGACAAACATCAACAGATACACCAAGATTGAAATCATATCAACCATCTTTTCTGACCATGAAGGCATCAAACTAGAAATAAACCATAAAAAGAAGGCAAGGAACTTTCCTACCTCATGGAGATTAAAAACCACACTACTGGAAGACCACTGGACTAATGAGGAGATCAAAGAAGAAATTAAAAAATTTTTTGAATTGAATGACAAGGAGGACACCAATATCCTAAATGTATGGGATGCAGCAAAAGCAGTAATAAGAGGAAAATATATAGCAATAGAAGCTCACATCAAGAAACAAGAAAGAACTCAAAGAAACAACCTAATCTCGAAGCTCAAAGATCTAGAAAAAGAACAACAAAAAAACCCCAAAACCAGTAGAAGAAAAGAAATAATAAAAACCAAAGCAGAAATAAATGAAATTGAAACTAAAAAAACAATCCAAAAGATCAATGAAACCAAGAGCTGGTTCTTTGAAAAAATCAATAAAATAGACAAACCCCTAGCCAGGCTCACAAAGGAAAAAAGGGAGAAAGCACAAATAAACAGGATCATCAATGAAAGAGGAGAAATCACAACGGACACAGCAGAAATCAAAAGAATAATCAGTAGCTACTATGAACAGTTATATGGAAACAAGTTTAACAATCTAGAGGAGATGGACAAATTCCTACAACTCTACAATCACCCAAAGCTAGATAAAGAAGAAATAGAACACCTAAACAGACCAATTACAATTAGCGAAATTGAAATGGTAATCAAAAACCTCCCCAAAAACAAAAGCCCAGGACCTGATGGATTTACAAATGAATTCTACCAAACATTCAGAGACGAATTAGTGCCTATCCTTCACAAACTCTTCCAAAAAATTGAGAAGGAAGGGACAATACCAAACACGTTCTATGAAGCCAACATTACACTAATACCAAAACCGAACAAGGACAACACAAAAAAGGAAAACTACAGGCCAATCTCCCTAATGAACACTGATGCAAAAATCCTCAATAAAATTTTAGCCATCAGAATCCAACAATGTATCCATAAGATAATTCACCACGACCAAGTAGGATTCATTCCAGGGGCACAAGGATGGTTTAACATCCGAAAATCAATCAACATTATCCAACACATCAACAAAAAGAAATATAAAAACCATATGATAATATCAATAGATGCTGAGAAAGCTTTCGACAAAGTGCAACACCCATTCATGATAAAAGCCCTTGAAATTCTTGGGATACAAGGAACATACCTCAACATCATAAAGGCCATCTATGACAAGCCAACAGCCAGTATCATTCTCAATGGTGAAAAGCTGAAAGCAATTCCATTAAGATCTGGAACAAGACAAGGATGTCCACTCTCACCACTGCTTTTCAATATAATACTGGAAGTCCTAGCCAGGGCAATAAGACAAGAGAAAGACATCCAAGGAATCCAAATAGGAAAAGAAGAAGTCAAACTATCACTATTTGCAGACGATATGATATTATACATAGAGAACCCCAAAAACTCCACAGAAAAGCTAATTCAACTCATCAATCAGTTCAGTAAAGTGGCAGGATACAAAATCAACACGCAAAAGTCAGTAGCCTTCCTATACACAAACAATAAATCTGAAGAAGAAGAAATCAAAAAAACCATCCCTTTTGTTATTGAAACAAAAAAAATCAAATATTGGGGAATAAATCTAACAAAAGAGGTAAAGGACCTATACAAAGAAAACTATAAAACACTGTTAAAAGAAATAGAAGAAGACACAAAGAAATGGAGAGACATCCCCTGCTCGTGGATTGGAAGAATAAACATTATTAAAATGGCCATCCTTCCAAAAGCAATATACAGATTCAATGCTATTCCAATCAAAATTTCAATGTCATTCTTCAAAGAAATAGAACAATTATTGATGAAATTCATATGGAATCACAAAAAACCCCGAATAGCCAAAGCTCTCCTGAAAAAAAAAGAAGGGAATGGAGGCATTACACTCCCAGACTTCAAACTATACTACAAAGCCATAATCATCAAAACTGCATGGTATTGGAACAAGAACAGACATACAGACCAATGGAATCGAATAGAAAATCCAGAAATAAACCCACAGATTTATGGTCAACTAATCTTTGACAAAGGAGCAAAGACTATGCATTGGAGCAAAGAAAGTTTGTTCAATAAATGGTGCTGGGAAAACTGGGTCGCTACATGCAAAAGAATGAAGCTTGACCACTACCTCACACCATACACAAAAATCAACTCAAAATGGATTAAAGAACTAGACATAAGACCTGAAACCATAAAATATATAGAAGGAAATATAGGCAAAACACTACGTGATTTGCACATCAAAGACATCTTTACAAACACATCACCCAAAGCAGTGATAGTGAAGGCAAAGATAAACAGCTGGGACTACATCAAATTAAAGAGCTTCTGCACAGCAAAAGAGACAATAACAAAAACAAAGAGAAACCCCACCAACTGGGAGAACATTTTTGCACCCAACACTAATGATAAAGGACTGATCACAAAAATCTGCAAAGAGCTGATGAGACTCAACAACAACAAAGAAAATAATCCAGTCAAAAAATGGGCAGAAGAGCTAAAAAGAAACTTCTCTGAAGAGGAAATGCAAATGGCCAACAGGCATATGAAAAAATGTTCAACATCACTTGCCATCAGGGAAATGCAAATCAAAACTACCATGAGATACCATCTTACACCAGTGAGAATGGCACATATTTAAAAAACTAGTAACAACAAATGCTGGCGAGGATGTGGAGAAAAAGGAACTCTTCTACACTGTTGGTGGGAGTGCAAACTGGTCCAACCACTGTGGAAAGCTGTGTGGAGATTTCTGGACCTACTAAACATAGAGCTTCCATATGATCCAGCAATTCCACTCCTAGGTATTTACCCAAAGGACACAGAAACATCAATTCCAAAGAACACCTGCACCCCTATGTTTATAGCAGCACTGTTTACAATAGCTAAGCTTTGGAAACAACCCAAATGCCCAAAAATAGATGACTGGATCAAGAAGATGTGGTCCATATATACCATGGAATATTACTCAGCATTCAAAAAAGATAAACACATGCAATTTGCAGCAACATGGATGGCGCTGGAAGGGATCATGCTCAGCGAAATAAGCCAAAAAGAAAAAGAAAAATACCAGATGGTCTCACTCATAGCAGGAATCTAGAAAACTTAAATAAGGGACCAGGAAAATGAATAACTATAAGAAAGTGAAAATCAAAATCAACAAAAAACTATGAACCAGAGACACTTTTAGGGGGGCGGGGGCGGGAGGGAAGGGATTGGGGTCAGAATGGGGGGCTGCAATTGTATGGGGAATATAACAATAAAATTTTAAAAAAATAAATAAATAAATAAACATTCTTTCAGCACCAAAACACTACTTAACCATTTGACACACAAAAATGCTGAGTGGTAACTGATAAACAATTTTATCACTAGATTCCTAAGAAAAACAAACTGTACTAAAAATACAACGTAGGGCCTCCCCAGTGGTGCAGTGGTTGAGCGCTGGGCTGCGAAGCTGCCTGCAGCCTCTGCAGCGCTGGTTCCATCCCCGGCCACCAGTGAGGGTCACACATGGCGCGCAGACCTCTCCTGCCACGCCCACTGCTTCCCTCAGCAGAGTACTTAGGTCCTTCTGCCTGTTCTGCTCCCTGCTCTGGCGAATTTTCTCACCCTCCTGCACTTCTGATTGTACCCAGTGCTTGTATAAATAAATAAATCTTTTAAAAAAAAATACAACATAATTTGAAATTTTTAAAAACCAGTACATGTTAAATGGAAACTTAATAGCATAACCCAAAATATAAAATGAGAATATTTTCTAACCCCAAGTTTATGGCCACTGCTTAACTTCCAGGTTTCACCAGTCATCTGGTAAAAGCGCTCTTCCAGTTTTCTCAACTTCATTTCCTGGTGTGGTTTTAAAACATTCTCTATGTATCTGCTGGCCTGTTCAAAAAAAAACTGTGTTGTTACTATGCATTAATAGTTCTCAGATTTGGGCCTCCCTGGTGCAGGAGTTAAAGTCTCAGTGCTATCAAGTTATCACCAGCCACTGTAGTATGAGTTCGATCCCCAGTCAGAAAGCGAACCCACATGGCACAGCAGACCTCTCCTGCTCCCCTCTCCTCTCCACTCTGTCTCTGGTGAATCCTCTCACCCCACACCCCTCACCCCACACGTCTGGCCTACACCCCAGTTCTTGCATGAATAAATAAATAACAAATAAATCTTTAAAAAAAAAATTCACTTCATGGGAGCTTCAAAAAGAAAAAGGACCAGAGAGGAAATTATCCAAAAAATAACTTAAGAAAATTTTTCAGAGCTAAAGGACATACCTAACATACTGGATTCCCTTCACAGTAAACAAAGAGCCACACCAAATAATAACAGTGAAATTTTACAATACAAAGGATAAAGATCATAAAAGTTTCTAGAAAGGGGTACAAAACTGATAAATAGCAATAGTAGCTCAAGGATAAAAATGGAATCAGATATTACAAAATCATACTGGAAATTTGAGGACAATGGTATATTTCAAAACTCTAATTATTTTCAAACTAATTTCATACCAAATCAAACTATCAAGGGCCAGAGGAGGGAAAAAAAAAATCACATTTTTAGAATGTAAAGATTCAAAAATTGTATGTATCATTAGGCATATCTCTGCATAGACCAGGCATTTCACCATATACAAAGACGATACTATGAGATACTGATCTATTAATTTTCCTTTGGCCAAAAGGCCAAAGAAGAGAACACACAGATAAAGTTTTTAGACATTTGCCAAACAAAAGATCCCCACCTTGTTATCCCTTAAGAAATATAGATGCTGGGGGCCGCCCCTGGTGGCGCAGCGGTTGAACGCTGGGCTGCGAAGCTGCTGCACGCAGCCTCAGCAGCACCAGGTGGATCCCCGGCTGCCGGGGAGGGTCCCACATGGCACGCAGACCTCTCCTGCTGCCCGCTGCTCCCCTCAGCAGTGTACTTCAGTCCTGCCTGCTCTGCTCCCTCCTCTGATTCTGGTGAATTCTCTCACCCTCCTGAGCTTCTGACTGTACCCAGTGCTTGTATGAATAAATAAATAAATCTTTAAAAAAAAAAAAAAGAAAGAAAGAAATATGGATGCTGGGGACTCCCTGGTGGCTGGTGGCGCAAGGGGTTAAGACGCAAACTATGGGGCCTCCCGGGTGGCGCAGCGGTTGAACGCTGGGTTGAGAAGCTGCCCGCAGCCTCTGCAGTGCCGGTTTGATCCCCAGCTGCTCCCCGGCCACCGGAGGAGTGTCCCACATGGTCCCACATGGCGTGCAGACCTCTCCTGCCGCCCGCTGCTCCCCTCAGCAGTGTACTTCAGTCCTTCTGCCTGCTCTGCTCCCCGCTCTGGCTCTGGTGAATTCTCTCACCCTCCCGCGCTTCTGACTGTACCCAGTGCTTGAATGAATGAATGAATGAATGAATGAATGAATAAATAAATAAATAAATAAATAAATAAATAAATAAATAAATCTTTTAAAAAAAGGACGCAAACTATGAGGCTGTCCTCAGCCGCTGCAGCACAAGTTCGACCCCCGGCCAGGGAGCTACCCACATGTGCAGCAGACCTCTCCTGACTCGCCCGCTGCTCCCCTCAGCAGTGTATTTCAGTCAGTCTGCATGTTCTGTTCCCCACTCTGTCTCTGGTGAATCCTCTCACCCCCCACACCTCTGGCCCGTATCCCCAGTTTTTGTATGCATAAATAATAAATAAATTTTTTAAATAATTAATTAAATAAACAAACTTTAAAGGAAAAAAATAAATATAGATGCTTATTAACATACAAATGGAATACAGATAAAATTATAGCTTACTAATTAGCAAGGCTCTGAAAGTAATCTACTTCCATGGGAATTTTAGAAATTCAAATTATTTATGAGAGCTTCTTAAAAAAGATGTTGCAAGGACACTTTCAATGGTAGTAAATACAAGTCAGCATGGTTAAAAATGTAGTCACCACCTCTCTCATTCTGAACTAAAAGACAGACTGATTCTTTTGATGTGTTTAGTCTTTGTCTACTTAAAAAGGAATAATCTGTTCACTAGAAAAACAGTGACAGATGTCAAAATATGAACCCCTAGGACTTTGAAAAGGGTTTAATATTTAGCTAAAAATCCACAGCTATTTTCTTTTGTCTTTAAAAATAATTCTTTACCTTTTCACCCTGTGCCTCTTGCTGTTTTTTTCTCACAAGTTTTTGCCTTTTCTCATTCTTCTCTTCTTCTTCTAAGACATCAAAACAAAAATGCTTTTTAATTCCCAAGTAACAGAAAAAAACAGAATGCTCTTTTCTCTAAATTTGTAGATCTTAATACCAAAAAACTGGTTCTATTTTTCAAATAATAAAAACTAGATACATGTAGACAGAAATAAAGATACCCACAAGAAAAATCTGTAACAAAAGGTCTGTTCTGAAACAAAAATCCTCTGACATGTATGAATATTGTATGATATTGTATGTTTTGCTAAGGAAGCTCCATGTGATTGTTGTATGTTGAAGTCCAGGGCTTCAACAGCTCCACAATGTAACATGGAAATCCACTACTGCACATGAAGTGTGGAACACTGCTTTGCAGGCATGAGGAGTGTTATTTCATTCACCTTAGACTTGATAATGAAAGCAACATGCCTAGATCCCAAAAGTGGAGTGTGCTTGGCAACTCCTATAGTGACTGAAACAATATTAGGTTATTATCCACTGAATGTCAAGAGAAAAGAATGCTGCTGTGATATGGGTCTTTATTCGAATACAATAAATTTAAGTTCATTTAACTGTATTCCCTGGAGGAATTATTTATCTCTTGAGAAATTATCTCCTTTAAACTGTGCAGCTCTTTAAACAGGAGCATCTCTTTCTGTCAACAACTTTATCTCATGGCAGTAAATACTTCCTCAAATTTATTTAGGGTAGTAAAACAGAGAGGCTATCAGAAGGTTCAACTTGGCCACTAACATGGTATGTGATCAGTCACAGTTATCTTAAGGCTCCTTTCAAACTCTTGAGTCAGAGAATATGGTTTTCAAGTAAATCAATAGCAAGGGAACTGGTGGGCTTAAATCTTAAAACTGAGAACTGATTACTTCTGAACTTTTGATAGACTTAATTTTACAAAATTTTACAAAAAAAGAATTAAAGTTTGAAATGAATCTGTATTCATTTAAACTCTTATATTTTAATAAATCTTATATTTTAGTAACAGTAGGGAAAAAAGTATGAGCAAGTTGATATTTTACTCATTTGAAGAAAATCTGACTTTAGGTACTAAACATACTCTTAATTCTTACTAGTTTTAGCCTCCAGTGGTATTACCAACCCATAAATGTACCAAAATGACTTACACCCCAACATGAAAGTACAACAATATACAGAATCTGCTAAGTGCATGTTTCCCTTATTTGTAAGAAATGAGATAGTTTAACGTATGCAGCAAATATCCTCCTTAGAGCAAAATGCATTTAATACAAAGAAGAAAGACAGAATTTCCAAAATATAAGATTGGGAGACACTAAAATCTAAGACTGGGAGGGCTACATTATCTTCTATATTCAGGTTGAACAGTAAGGCCTTTTAGGAATATGATTTTACACATAGTTAATTTGATAGTCCTGTAACTTAAATAATGTTCATTTTCCTTTTACTTAAATTTATTTAAATAAACAACAAAACATGCAATTTGCTGTTGGCAAAATTCCTTCTACTAAGGTATTAGAATGTAGGTATTAGTTGCAGGATTCATCTGGTCTGAGGTAAACTACAATATTGTTTTACAAGGCTCCTAATAATGACAAACATTTACTTATTGAAAAAGCAAAAAACAAGCATGGTTTCCTAAAATTAAGGCCATTTAACTATACATAAGACATAAATGTGTAAATAAAAACTGACAAAATAGAATGAAAAATAAATTATTATGAAAAACCTTTAGAACTTAATGGTAGAAACATTTACCATTTGTAGAATAGTTAAGCACAAACACAGAGGACTTAAAATGTTGGTAGTTGTTGCAAACTACTAACAACTTAGAAACAATATGGTTTCAAATGTATATGTAAGAATAAATGTATAATCTTTCACAAAAATACTGAAATTATAATTCATTCAAAAATCACGACTAAAAATGTAATAATCACCTTAAAATTATACAGCACAAATTTATGGTAAAATGATTCTTCCCATACAAAATTTTAGAATAAAGGAAGGAAATTTTAAAAGTATAAAAAGGTAGCATACACAATAAACTTACCTGTCAGATAAACTTGGGAAGATTTAGATGAGTTAAGCCATGAGGTAGTCACAGAAATAATTAAAGTAAGAAGAGCAAGCAGTAAGAAGATCCGGCCACATAGCAAAATCAGATCTTTAATTCCTTATAAAAGTAAAGAAAAAAAATTAAATTTAAAAACACTTTTGTGGGGCCTCCCTTGGTGGCGCAGCGGTTGAGCAATGGGCTGCGAGGCTGCCCGCTGCCTCTGCAGCGCCAGTTCGTTCCCCGGCTGCCAGTAAGGGTCCCACATGGCACGCAGACCTCTCCTGCCGCCCGCTGCTCCCCTCAGCAGTGTATTTCATCAGTCTGTCTGTTATGTTCCCCGCTCTGGCTCTGGTGAATTCCCTCACCCTCCCGCATTCTGACTGTACCCAGTGCTTGTATAAATAAATAAATAAATCTTTAAAAAAAAATAAAAACACTTTTATTGTTACTGATAAATAGCACAGTAAAAGATTAAGCTACACAACTATATATTGTGATTTTTCAGTTTCCTTAGATGCTAAAATTCATCATGGTTGCCACTACCAGAACAAGTTTTCAAAAAACAATTTCAGAACATCTTCTCTCTCAGAAATGCATTTATAATTTGAGTGACAGGCTACATTCTAAATATTATGACTATCAATAATGCTTAAATTCTGGTCCCCCTTCTGCCCAGAGGAGATAAAATTATCCATATAATTAGGAATTAAATTGTGACAGTATCTTGTCAAATCCTGGTTCTATTTAAGATATTCATTCTCACTAAAACATCAAACTCCTATTTCTCATAGTTAAATTATACAACTATGTACTTCTCTATTTTTTAGTATCTATTCATTTGTAAATAAAAATTCTTATATACCTGTTTTGCTGGAAAAAAAGCATTCAATATTTAGTTTTATATTCTTTTAAGTACCAAAACAAATACTAAATCATCAAAAATGAAACTAGTACCGACTTTATGCAATACAATTTTCTAAGTGGGAAAGGAAGAAGCAGAGCTATAAAGGTAGGTTCAAAATAGTTTCTAATCTCCAAGAAGTTGTAGTGTATGTGTAATTATCAAAAGTAACCAAGCAGAGTACAGAGGATCCGTATTATCCTTGTGATCAGGGCTGGTAATTTAGTCAATTGTTTTAATAAACAAGCAATTTGCAAATGTTATATGGGAATATAAAAGAACTAGATTTAAACATATACTTTTCAAACAAAAATTTTTCATTACCTTGATTTTTTTGTACCTACTTGCAAGAGCCCATTCAACTCAAATGCATTAAAAAGATAACAAATGTGAGGAAACAGTCTTAAAATATTTAGCTTAAGTACAAGTAAAATTGTATCGGTAGTGAAGTCCCTTATATAAGCATTAGAAAAAGATAGTGATTATTTTTCAACATATGTCCAAAAACACAGCACAGCTAAATGAAAAGAATTCAATTTTTCCATCTGGGAGTTAAATTAGCAGCTGCAGCTAAGAGCATTATTGGGATCTGCAAATGCTGTTCCACTGTAACTAGCTCTGAAGCTGTTGCATTGGGATGTATAATTTGTAAAATGGACTTAAACACTGATACTGGATATTTGGATAATCAGTATCAAGGGGAAAAGAAGAGTAAACAAGCAACAGTTGACAACTGAGAGGATTCTAAGATAATTAACTCCATGATTAAGTGAAAATTTCAGGAACTGCTCGATGGAGGTATTACCAGGAACCCAGCTGCATTTTCCAGAACTTCTGCCCTATTTTTATTAAATTAGATATCATAATTGCTGGAAATACAAAACAAATTAGATGTAGTCTCAGTTTTCAAAGAAGTGTATTTATTTCCCTGTGGTTAGAGCTAATCATGTGAGTATATCTCCTCTGTAACCTAGTGACACAGTATTAGTGAAAAGTAGAAGACTCTAGATGAGCAAAGTAGAGGTGGATACTGTAAAGACAAGGGAGCAGGTAAATTCTGGAATTTCTTCATTAAGTGTGAATTTCATATTTCTGTATATAATTTGGATGAGATCTGCTGAATTCTTTTTTTTTTTTAATTTATTTTTTATACAAGCATTGGGTACAGTCAGAAGCGCGGGAGGGTGAGAGAATTCACCTGAGTCAAAGCAGAGAGCAGAGCAGGCAGACTGACGAAGTACACTGCTGAGGGGAGCAGTGGCCGGCAGGAGGGGTCTGTGGGCCATGTGGGACCTCCTCCGGTGGCCAGGGAGCAGCCGGGGATTGAACCAGCACTTCAGAGGCTGCGGGCAGCTTCGCAACCTAGCGCTCAACTGCTGCGCCACTGGGGAGGCCTGAGATCTGTTGAATTCTAATAGAACTTTAGGAGGCCTTGGGTAGTCTCTGCAGGTTTTTTTTTGGGAAACATTTTATTTTAATTTCTTACTTAAAGCAACATTTCTGAGTGACTCCTTGCTGGGTGGGAAGGAGGAGAAAGAGAGAAAGGATATTTACAAAAGCAAGTTTTATCATGGGCTCTAACATTAGAACTGAGATTAATGAGGGAGAGAACATGTAAAGTTATTTCTAACATGTCCAAAAATGAACTGATTCTCCAAAGGTCAACCCTTTTCCTCTCAACATTCCCTTCATAATTGGCACTACCAACTATTCAGAGTTGTTTAACCCAACATGTCAGAGTCATCCTGGTACCCTTCTTTTCCCTCACCCCAAACATTTATCCATCAAGAAATCTGTTGAGGGGCCTCCCCGGTGGCACAGCGGTTGAGCGCTGGGTTGCGAAGCTGCCCTCAGCCTCTGCAGCACCGGTTCAATCCCCGGCTGCTCCCCGACCACCGGAGGAGGGTCCCACATGGCGCGCAGACCTCTCCTGCCGCCCGCTGCTCCCCTCAGCAGTGTACTTCGGTCCTTCTGCCTGCTCTGCTCCCCTCTCTGGCTCTGGTGAATTCTCTCACCCTCCCGCGCTTCTGACTGTACCCAGTGCTTGTATAAATAAATAAATAAATAAATCTTAAAAAAAAAAAAAAGAAATCTGTTGATTCTGCTATATAAATATCCCAAAATCAACCACATGGCATCTATTTTCCACCCCATTCCAGGTCATCATAACGTCCTGCCTACCTCAAAAGCCTAACTTGCCTCACTTTTTCCACTGGAGTTTTTTTTTCCAAAACACTCTCCAAAAAGAGGGCCTCCCTGGTGGTGCAAAGGCTTAAGCACCACACTACAAAGCACTCCGCAAACTGCAACCCACATGGCACGGCAGACTTCTCCTGTCTTGCCCACTGCTCCCCTCAGCCGTGTATTTTGGTCAGTCTGCCTGTTCTGTTTCCCGCTCTGTCTCTGGTGAATCCTCTCACCCCTCACACCTCTGGCCTGTACCCCAGCTCTTGTATGCATAAATAAATAAATCTTTAAAAAAAAAATTCAGTTAGCTTCTTAAAACCTTAGGAGAATCGCTTAACCTCCAGTATCTCAGTTTCCTAAAATGTAAAGTGGGGGTTATAGTACTCACCCCTATTGTTACAGGACAGGGAGAGGGGCAACCCAGACCCAGCAAACCTGCCTGATCTAAAGAGGTTCTGCCATCCGTTGCATCAACACAAAACATATGAGACTTTAATGGGAAGGAACTTTACTACAATTAGGAAACAATACAGAAAAGACAAAGAATATAGTTTCTAAATCAAGCACCCAAAGTTATCCATTCCCTCGTGGGTAAAAATCCATCCAAATGGGACTGGCCCAGAGCAAGGCCCCAAAGCCTGCCACAAGTCTAAAGCATCTTCCAGTGGGGACCCACAGAAAAGGATCAGAAACAACCAGACAAGTCTGGATGGAAAAGAGCAAATTGAAAATCAAAACAAAAACTGCCATTGTCACCTCCCCACGGAGCTCTCACCCGCATCTGTGTCAACCAGTCCACCACCAAAAGGCAAGCGCAGTTTCTTCATGTGTCTCTAGGCTCCATGTGCCTCCTCCAAGTCTCCTTCTTGCTCTCCATCCTGCTTCCCCCTTCCTCAGTCTCCTCTGCAGCTTCTCTCTCTCTCAGCTCCACCCTTCTCTTGGGTGGGGCAGGAAACCTGGAACCTCCCCCTTTCCTGGGGACCACCCTGTTACACTATGATTATATTGCAGATTAGATGAGATAATGAATAAACAAGGCTTGGCCTTAGGCTTACAAGCGTTCAATGAATATTCACTTGAGTCACTCTTCTTCGGTCTCCTAGATCCAAGCACAGTGGTCTTCATCCTTTTCCTCCGAGGAGACAATTCCTAAGGTCTGAAATGTGCCCCCACCCTTGCATTTCAAAGGAGTGACCCTTCACTTCAATCTCTACTTATTACACTCTTCACCACTTATCAACCTATTCATTCCCATTGAGCATTCAAGACAAATTTATTCCCTTTTGAACATTCAAGACAATCTGAAAACAGTGGTTATGCCTGTTCCCGTGCTTTCTGTCTTTTTTTTTTTTAAAGATTTATTATTTATGCATACAAGAGCTGGAGTACAGGCCAGAGATGCAGGGCAGGGGGTGTGTGTGTAACAGGATTCACTAGAGACCGAGTGGGGAACAGAACAGGCAGAAGACAGAAATACACTGCTGAGGGGAGCAGCGGGCGAGACAGGAGCGGTCTGCTGCGCCAAGTGGGTTGCTCCCTGGCCAGCCGGGAATCGAACTCGTGCTGCAGAGGCTGTGGATAGCTTCACAGTGCTGTGCTTAACCCCTTGTGCCCCCAGGGAGGCCCTCTGCCTGTCTTCTTAACACAAGAAGCCTCACCTCCGGCAGGAGCACTGCCCTAGTGAAGCCGGTTCCCCCAGGCGGCGGGAGAATCGCGCCAGGAGGCTCCCCGCGGGAAACGGGCGGCAGGCGCGGTGCAGCCTGGGAGTCGTAGTCAAGGCCGCCCAGAGCCACGGGGCGTCGAGACGGTAATTCTACGCGACATCACGGGAAACTTACCTGGGTGAGCGCCAAACGGAGACGCCAACACTTACCTAGATCCGGGATCCCACGCCGGAGCTCCAGACACAACAGGGGGAGAGCAGACAGAATGAAAACGCCCACGACCCCATGAGAAGCCATGGTGGCCGGGGCCTCGCGTCCGGTCGCAAAACCCGCCCCTTCCGCTTGCTTCCTCCCTCTGGCGCGGGGCGGGAAGGGTTCTGGAGAGACAGCTAGACCCCAACGCGAGGTGGTTGGCAGCCCGGAGCCAAGCCCCGCTGTTTGTATTCATAACCTGTAGCGTTGTATCACGAAATAACAAGTCGTCTCCGCAGGCCACAAGATGTCCAGAAAAGAGGCCCTGCTAAGCCAAGCTTTGCTGTGAAGTCGAAGCCGAGGCTTTACTGTAGTTGCTCCCTGGGCGCACCTGACTCTCTGGCCACCAGACTGTGGAGGCTGTGAGTTCGCAAGAGTAAAATGAACCGGAGGGAAAAGTGTGACGGGCAGTTGATGCTGTAGGAGGCAGTCTGGCCTTGGCCTTTTGTCCGTTGGCTGCGAGATTTTGGGCACAACCACCAAAGGGACTTTGAAGCACCTTCCTCCTCTAATGGTTCTTGATTCTTTCCGTGGCCTCTAGTTCCTTGGAAAAGACGATTCACAAGCGTGGCTGCTAGCTAATTCCAGATTCTGGAGACCCCCATCCCCTCCCCAGCCCTGCCCCTTGTCAGTTTTGCCAACCGGTATCATTGTTAATAACTTAACTTGACGTTAGAGCTCTATGACCTCATTGACATCCCATGACTCACCTCTGGCTCTTCTGCCAATTTGCATCTCGCTTGAGCTATGGAGATCTTTGCAACGTACAAGATTCCATGTTATGAAATTGCTTTTTTGCCCTTCAATCCTCCCACCTCGCTCTTCAACACCTTTCAATTTAGTTTAATGAAGATTTTATTGAACCCCACAATTTGTCTAATACTGTAGAACTCGGGGAGATTCAAATACTTTTAAGTTATTGAATTTGTCATTAAGAAATCAGCTTCGTGGGAAAAATAGCCTGTAAACAGATACATACAATATAGCCCTAAGTGCTCTGATAAGGACATTCATGGGATGCTAAAGACCCCTACTCTAAGGACTTGACTTTCCAAAAGACACCATGCCTAAATTGTGTTGAAAAGGCTAGAAGCTGGGAGGACAAAAGCAGGAGTGGGATTACATGTTCAGAAATAGTGCAAAGGAACTACCAGCAATTAAAATATTACTACAGTTTAAAGCTTGAACAGAGGTGAGATTTCACAGAGATAGATTGGAACCATATATTTTTATGCCCAATAATAACTTGTATTTAAGCACCAATGTTCTTTAGTTTCCTATCTTTATCAAGTGATCCACTATGCATATAAATTATAAAACCAATAATATAAATTATTTAAAATTGTATACTGGTTAAAGTTTCATAAGCCACATTTAGATACCATTGAGGAGTGGCAGCAGGGTGAATTTAGGCAAAGCATAGTATTGTTATATAAGGAACCATGATTGAAATCTTAACAGACTTGATTCAGTCAACACAAAGGAACCACCTATTATGACACAGGTATTACAGGTGCTGGAGGTACAGTCCAAAATGTGACAAGATTCCAGTTCTCTGTTGAGTTGGTGTGATGGTTAATTTTACATGTCAACTTGGGTGGTATTTTGTATAGGATGAACATTTAAAGTAGTGAACTCTGAATAAGCAGATTGCCCTTATGATATGGTTGAGAGCAAGAGGGAATTCTCCAATGGACTGTACTAAAACTGCACCCCAGGCTCTTCTGGGTTACTCTCCGCCTAGTGGACTTTGGACTGGAACAGGAACTGCAGTGTTGGCTCTTCTGAGTCTCCAGCCTGCTGGCTCAGATTTAGATTCAACTGCTGATTTGGACTCGCAGCTTCCATAATCATGAGACAATTCCTTACATCTCTTTGTATAAATAATTTTTAATCTCTTCACATAAATATTTATATACAACATATAAATGCGTATATTTACATGTGTAAAATATAAAGGCCACATCTACGATTTACAGATATCAATTATATATAAGTGTTAATATATTGTACATTACGATGGGCCTTCCTGGTGGCACAAGGGGTTAAAGCGCAGCGCTGTGAAGATATCTGCAGCCTCTGCAGCACGAGTTTGATCCCCGGCCGGCCAGGGAGCAACCCACATGGCACAGCAGACCTCTCCTGTCTTGCCCATTGCTCCCCTCAGCAGTGTATTTCAGACAGCCTGACTGTTCTGCACCCCACTCTGTCTCTGGTGAATCCTCTTATGTCCTGCATCTCTGGCCTGTATCCCAGTTCTTGTATGCATAAATAAATAAATCTTAAAAAAATACATTGTACATTATATATTGTATACACACATATCAATATATACATGTATAACACACATACGCACACATATATAAATACTTTTAGTTCTGTTTCTCTGAGAATCCTAATACATAGTGGGAAAGACAGAAGAAAACTAACAATGTTTTTAAGTAGTGATATGAACTTGAAGACAACAAAACAGGGCAATATGATAAAGAATGAGACTGAAGGGAACAGTTGGAGATACTTTAGATCAGTGGTTCATAAAAAGACAATGTGATACATATGTGTTTAAGGAATGTTAGATATCATTGCCCTACTTTTATAAATAAGCAAGAAGAATTTAAGGAGGTTAACTAAGCTCCTCAGTTCTATATCTGGCAAGTGACAGAGTTGCAATTATTACCAAAGTTTACCAAAAGTCTGCCCACTTTATACCATATCGCCTGCGCTCACATAAAGATAAAATCACTTCAAACATGGGATTTAAATAAAAGTATTTACTTATTTATATATGGAGGATCATCTATAAAAATGTCTGCATTTGATTAAACATTGCAACATATCACAAAATTATTGGTGAATCCACTGCATTTTTTGGGAATGGCTTATACCAGATCATTTTTGTATGTTTCAAGAGGAAAAATTGATTGTCTTCTAAGAAAACACAATATACTACTATGTAAAAAGTAAGTATATTAACATAGACGTAAAACACTGAGATTTTCTATGTTAAGGAAATTATGGCTAGTTTGCATAATAAAACTCATATAAGGAAAGCTTGCTATATACTAGGATTTTCTCACTTGTTGTTTTAGTTTTATTACTTATATATTTCCTATTTGACTAAAGTTTCCTGCAAAGATTTTTTTTAAAGATTTATTTATTTATGCATACAAGAACTGGGGTACAAGCCAGAGATGTGGGGGGTTAGAGGATTACCAGAGACAGAGTGGGGAACAGAACAGGAAGATTGACTGAAATACACTGCTGAGGGGAGCAGCGGGCGAGACAGGAGAGGTCTGCCACACCATGTGGGTATCTCCCTGTCTGGGGATCGAACTCGTGCTAGGCTGCATCTTAACCCACTGAGCCACCAGGGAGGCCCAAAGATTTTTTTTTTAGTGAAAAGGTTACTGACTTTGGGGTAATGTTAGACACATGAATCAACTTTTGCTTCCTTTGAAATTTCACTAAGATGACAAGAAGGTGTCATAAGAATGACACAAGTCCAAAAGGATACAAGGAACAAGAGAGTAAGATCTGTAATAAAATATTTGAAGATAGCATATAGAAAAGTAGTGGAAGACTTACCAGATCCAAGAAAGCAGAATCTCAAATTAGTAATATCTAGATGCCAAGCACTAAGCTGCCTACAGTGCAAAATCTCCAAAGTGCTGAGTAAGTGGAAGCAACAGATATTTCTGAAAGTTAAGAGTAAGTGAAAGCAGAATTAAAACAAAGAGAACTGATTGAAAGTCATTTAAGATGCAGTAAACCCCAACAACCTCACTATATAATGGCTTCTCTAAAATTTCAGCAAAATATCTGAGATATATTATCTGAAAAAAAAGGAAAATAATAGTTTCTATTCTGGAGCCTCCCTGGTGGCACAAGGGATTAAGCAACAGCACCATGAAGCAATCCGCAGATTCTGCAGCACAAGTTCAATCCCTGGCTAGCCAAGGAGCAACCCACATGGTGCAGATCCTGCCTGCCTTGCCTACTGCTCCCCTCAGCAGTGTATTTCAGTCAGTCTGCCTGTTCTGTTCCCCACTCTGTCTCTGGTGAATCCTCTCACTGCCCATCCTGGCACCTCTGGCCTGTACCCCAGTTCTTGTATACATAAATAAATCTTTAAAAAAAAAAGTTTCTATTCTGGAGACTATCTGCCACCATTTAGAATCTGATTACATACCCTGTTTTGTGCTTTCACAGTTTCCTGTACTTTTCCTTTAGAGTACTTACTACATCATATATAATAATTACATATATAAGTATTTAAGTGTTGCTCCATACACTGTTAGACTCATGAGGGCAGGAATATGTTGGTTTAGCTCACCAATATATTTCTAGTTTCTGGCATACTAGATGGCGTGAAGTTGGTAAGCAGTGAATAATTAATATGTACATATTAACCTAGAATGAATGAATTAATATGTACATATTAACCTAGAAATTATGGATTTCATTTTTAAGTTAGGGTTATTGTACTTTTAATCACTATTAAACAATTATCCCCATAGTCTTCAAGAAAAAAAAAAAACTAATTCAACATAAGTGATTTAAGATTTTGAACATCTTATAATTTTTTTTTTTTTTTTGCATAGAAGAACTGGGGAGTAGGCCAGAGTTCCGGGGGAGGCGGGGTCGGGGGAGAAGGGGGTAACTCAGAGAGTCACCAGAGACAGAGTAGGGAGCAGAACAGGCAGGTTTACTGAAATACACTAATAAGGGAAGCAGCAAGCAAGATAGGAAAGGTTGCTCACCATATGTGGGTTAGCTTCCTGGCTGGGGATCAAACTCAGGCTGTAGTGGTGACAGTGCTGAGACTTAACCCCTAGGCCACCAGAGAGACCCTAAACATCTTATAATTTAAGAGGAAATACTGTGACCAATGTTCATTCAAAGTTGTACTCTTTATCTAATATTTTCACTTTTCAGTAACCCATATTTGACCCATGACAGATGAGGTAAGCCCACAGGATATTTTACTGTGAAAACCAGATCTACATCCAAGCAAGATTTCATTGATCAGAAGATGGTTTAAAGGTCACTCTGAACAAAGGCCACATTGTTCCCTTCTGGCCATCATGGATCTACAACTAGATCTACAAATCTACAACTAGGAAATTCAACAAAAATATGAAACAACTGTTTTTCAGAACTTGAATAACAGGTAGCACAGGATTATGATTCCTTTTTTTTTTTTTTTAATCTTGTAGAAGAACTGGGGTCTAGGCCAGAGGTATAGAGGGTGAGAGGATTCACCAGAGATAGAGTGGGAGCAGAACAGGTGGATCTACTGAAATACATTGCTGTGGGGAGCAGGGGGTGAGTCAGGAGAAGTCTGTTGACCCATGTGGGTTGAACTCATGCGGCAGTTGCTGCTCAGGCTGCTCAATAGTGCTGAGAGTTGATAGCGCTGACACTTTAACCCCTGCACCACCATGGAGGCCCCAACACCTCTACTTTCTATATCAAGGTATATAACAAATCACAATAACAGAGGGGACCTCAGAGAACAGAGGTCTCATTGAGTTGAGGCAGAAATCAGAGTTTAGTGAGACTAAGGTGGCTAGAAATTATAGTATAGAGTTGTAGAGATGAGGGGAAAAGCTGCAGAAATCTATTCAGAGTCCTCAGCTACACAAAGGAGCAATTTCACAAAACCAGCAATAAAAAAACCATCCAACTCTCATAGGAAAGGAGACATTCATGCTTCAACCAACCAGGGTCCCTGCTGATAACCTAGGGGAGAAGTCAACAAACATTTTCTATAAATGAACAGATAGTAAATATTTTAAGTTGTCCTATAGTTTCTATCTCAAATATTCAACTCAATTATTATAATGTGAAAGTAGCCATACACAAAAATAAATAAATACATGTGACGTATTTACCAAAACATGTGTGGGCTGGATTTGGCCTGCAGACCATGGTTATCTGACCCTGGATCTGAGACAGTTAAAGACCACAAATTTCCTTAGTAGTGGGACTAAACTCTTCCCAGAATCAAGGTCACTTTAGATGTCTGCTCTAACAAAGCTTTAAAAAAATAGCTCACAAATTATGGAAGGATAGCAGGAAAGTAAAGACTCTGAGCTATGGGCATACCTTCTCCACATATTTGTAACCAAATTACACTGAAACAAAGAAAGTGACTCCTGAAAGATGAAGAGGTAATTACTGTGTGCATCAAGAGGAACATGGCAGAAAGGGGTAGGAAAAACTAATTCAACTGTCGGGGCCTTCCCAGGGGCACAGTGGGTTGAGCGCTGCACTGTGGGGCTGTCTGCAGCCTCTGCAGTGCAGGTTTGATTCCCGGCCGGCCAGGGAGAAACCCACATGGCATGGCATACCTTTCCTGCCTCTGACCTGTACCCCAGTTCTTGTATAAATAAATAAATCTTAAAAAAACTAATTTCACTGTCTAGAGTAATATCAGGGCAGTACAATCCAAAAGAGCAAGAGGCATCTGCTGTTCAGATTCTCTGCTGTTGTTGATTGCAGGTCTCACTCTCCCATCAGGGACTTTAGAACCTGGGGACTATACTGGAGAAGGGAATGCAGAATTGTGTAGAATATAGGGTGCAGCACCTGAGAATATAGGAATAAGGGGATAGAGAGTTGAGGCAGAAGGCTGGAATAGTAGTTGGATGCCAGCAGATACAGATGTTATACTCCTGGATAGCAATAAGGTATCCTGAGTCAAAAAGCAAAACACTTTGTTCCACTACATTGGGGAGCCTGAGGACCATGGACAGTCTTGGCAACTGCTAGCATGAAGTCTGTGAGGTGGTGGCTGCTGGCATGAGCCAATGGCTCCCAAATGAGAATAGCTGGAACCTGAACAGCTGGGAAGGACTAGATTGGATGGTGCCCCTTTACGGAAGAGGCTATCATCTGCATACTGTGGCTGTGTTAGGCCAAACCCCTACCTTACAGCCACCAAGGGCAGGCCAAAGCATAGATAATAACTAAATAATATACTTTTATTAACCAGAGTTCAAAGCACCTGGTCCTAACCACATGAATAAGAGCCCTCTGCAGGGTAAGACTGTACCTGAAAGGCAAAAAGAATAAATCCCAACCTGTGTCCCTGTTTTGACCATACTCCCCTTTTACAGCTATTTTTACTGCTTAACCACACTTTATAGGTTGAGGCTGGCACAAAACAGTTCATGACATTTTGATTGAGGATAAAGGAAAAGGGAATAATGTGGAGCTCCACCACCCAATTTGGATAACCATCGCTCTTTAAAAGGCTTGACTTCCTGCCTAGGCATCTCTGATTATTTATAGAAGTATCATTACCACCTTCCTTTCAACATAATAGGTAGTGACTTATAACCTCAAATAACACGAGTTGTAATATAAATTAGTCATGTGTGAGTCATGAATACATTTCCTACAAATTATACTGCAGAAAAAATGCAGCGGAAGAGAATGGCTCTATTTAAATGCAAGATATAAAAAGTGATATTCAATATTTTCTCCTACAAAGACTATCATTTAAAAAGAATCTTGGGTGTCTCCCAGGAGCCTCCCAGATGGTATAGGTAAGAAATTTCAGTGCTTTTATGCTATCACTGCTTTAGCCTGGGTTCCATCCTCAGCCAGGGAGCAAGCCCACATAAAGCGCAGCAGACCTCTCCTGTCTCATTTACTGCTCCCCTTAGTAGTGTATTTCAGTAAAATCCACCTGTTCTGCTCTCCACTCAGTGGTGAATCCTCTCACCCCTGCTCCTCTGGCCTTCACCCCAGTTCTTCTACACATAAATAAGTAAATCTTTAAAAAGAATTTTGGATTTTTTTTTAGCACAGTACGTTATCCATCATGATTTTATTTATACAAGAACTGGGGTATAGGCCAATGCCAGGGAGGGTGAGAGGATTTACCAGAGACAGAGTGGGGAGCAGAACAGGAGGCAGACTGACAAAATACACTGCTGAGGGGAGCAGTGGGTGAGACAGGCGAGGTCTACTGCGCCATGTGGGATTCTCACCAGCCACTGGCGGGGATGGAACCCGAGGTGCAGTCTGGACAGCTTCACAGCACAGCGCTCAACTGCCTGCACCACCAAGGAGGCCCCCCATCATGATTTCTTTCTGGTAATAGTTAAGAGGATAGCCTTCAGAATTAGGCTTCCAAGACTTGAATCCTTTCTCTGCTATTCATCAATTACATGATTTTGTACAAATTATTTACTCTCTCTGGGCCTCAGCCTCCTCATATATAAAATGGACATGATAGTAGTATTGATTTTGTGGGTTGGTTTTGAGGGGATAACATGCAAAGTTATGCCTCACATAGCTCTTAAACGTAGAGCTTAGAGCAATACTATTATTTTGACAAATACTCCAGTGTCTTTGTGGAAACAATCTAATTTTGTCCAGTATTTTATTTTTTAAAGATTTATTTATTCATGCATACAAGACCTGGGGTACAGGCCAGAGGTGTGGGGGGTGAGAGGATTCACCAGAGACAGAGAGGGGAACAGAATGGGCAGACTGACTGAAATACACTGCTGAGGGGAGCAGCGGGCGAGTCAGAAGAGGTCTGCCACTCTTTGTGGGTTAGTTCCCTGACTGGTGAGGGGTTGAACTCGTGCTGCAGAGGCTGTGTGTGGACAGCTTCACAGGGCTGTGTGGAACCCTTTGTGCCACCAGGGAGGCCCTTGCTCACTATTTTAAATAACAAATTTAAGTGAAATTATTAAAAAACATGAAGTAATTGCCTGGGGTTCTGCAGTTTCTCACAAGTCAAGCTAGTTCGTAATGATGTCCTAAGACTGCTACACTTTAATGATAATTTACTTGATTTTTATTTCAGTACTATTAGTCTCATCTTGAAACTACTACTTATTAACTATGTTAACTAAACTTTTACTTTAGCTGACCTTTTTTTTTTAAAGATTTATTTATGCATACAAGAGCTGGGGTGCAGGTCAGAGATGGGAGGGGTGAAAGGATTCACCAGACACTGAATGGGGAGCAGAACAGACAGATGTACTGAAATACACTGCTGAGGGGAGCAGTGGGTGAGACAGGAGAGGTCTGCTGCGCCATGTGGGTCACCTCCCTGGCCAGGGATCTAACTCTTGCTGCAGTGGCTGTCGATTGCTTCATAGTACTGAGTCTTAAACCCCTTGCGCCACCAGGGAGGCCCCTTAGGTGACCTTTTTTTGCTTGAAGAAGTGAAAGACTTCATTCTGAAGTCTTCAGCTGCTTAGGATATGGCTACCTGTTCCCTTTCCCACCTTGGTCAGAAGCAAAAAGGAAAAATGCTTATATGAAAATAAATAATATTTTAATAGCAAGTAATACGTATCTTTGGTTTCAACATATTGCATAAGATTTTGTAATCAGGTGATAAAACGTTCTTCTCTCCCTTAAAACTAGTAGAGACACAGACTTTCACCTCCTTTCAATCTTTTTATGTTTATGGCATCCTTTTTCTCCTGTATTCCACGTTCAAGTCTTGTCATCCTTGACCCTTGTACCCTACCCAGCTTGTCAACATTACTTCCTTATTTCTCTCCCATCTGCTCCTCTTGTCCCTTCTAAATACTGCTATTCCTTTGTCTCTTATTCTGCCAGTTCCACCAACCCCACTATTTCATGTATTTCCAAGGAAAGACACGTCTGAGAAATACGAAGTGATTCTTTACCACATAAAGCCCAGCTACACGCAAGGCTTTCCAAGACTACCCACCTCAAGGCGTCTACGGCGCAGCCAACCTGTATTGCTCTACGTACTATTTCCAGTTCCCACCAGCTCATTTCCCCCCCTGTTATTCTCTTTGGCATGTTTATCTTCTTTTTGCTGGCCTCTCCATTTCTCAGGTGAAAAAACTGAGAATTTGACTATGACAGTGCCTGTGGTGGGATAGGAATCCAAGTTTCTCTGACCCAGGCTTTTACTCCTAAATACTTTAGAAGGCATCTCTTAAAACAAGGCTATTCTCTCACATCACCACACTGCAGTGATCAAATTCAGGAAATCACACCGATGTGGTGCCCGACCAGGAGTGACTGGATGAGACAAAAGAGGGTGTTTATCTTTCCCAGTTCCACTGGCCTTCGGAAAAAAAAAAAAACGTACAGCCGGCTGAAGCCACTGGGGTGCGGGGACCCGGGTGCTGGGGTGAATCCAGGCGGAGGAGTCCTCCCCAAAGCGCTCACTCAGCGCAGGGCCCGCTGCCTCGCTCACCGGGGCGGGGAGGCAGCCTCACCTCTCTGCGCGCGCCGGAGCGGGCGCCGCCCATCCCGGCTCCAGCAGCGCCCCGGCCGGAGAGCTCCCTCCCGGAGCCGGCGGCCCCCCGCCCCCGCGCTCCGGCCCGGTGCTTAGTCACCGTGAGGCTGCACTCGCCCGGGGCGCGCGCCCGCTCCTTCCCCGGGGACCCGCCCCGGGGCGCCTCCCCCCGCCCCCCGCGCACTTCCGCGTGCATGGCCCAGCTGGCCCGGGCCCTGAGCGCGAGCGCGGGGCCCTGCTGGCGGCGGGCCGCGAGCACCTTCGGCCGTTCCCCGCGAGCCCGGCCCGCCCGCGCCCTCCCCGGCGCCATGGAGTGCAGGCAGGAGCCTCAGCCGCGCTGCCCGCCGCCCGCCGCCGACGCCGTGGCCTCCTACGACTACCTGGTGATCGGGGGCGGCTCGGGCGGACTGGCCAGCGCGCGGCGGGCGGCCGAGTTGGGCGCCAGGGCCGCGGTGGTGGAGAGACACAAGCTCGGCGGCACTTGCGTGAGTAACCGGCTCCCCCGCCCCGCGCGCCGCGCGCCTCTCTGTAGCGCTGCGCCCCGGCGCCCCGCTTTCTCCTCGCCCTTCGCGCAGCGGCGAGTCGCCTCTTTCCTGCAGCCACTCGCCGCTCCAGGCCCCGCAAACGACTTCTTGCGCTGTGCTTTTCGCGTTCCCGCCCTCATTTGAGATCGAGGTCGGCAGCCTGCAGGTTAAGGTGACAGAAATGTAAAGGACTTCCTTGTAGCGCCCCCCACCCCTCACCCCCCAAACTAAATCTTCGTGTGTTCCAGCCCGGCTGGCTTTGACAGAAGTCGTTGGTAGACAAATGTGAACTGACTTAACTGCATCCTCACTCTTTGAGGTGGAAGAGTATTGGATTCCATGCTTGATTTCACCTGGTCCATGAAACCTAAAAATGCATGGTGAAAATTGCACCTGGTGTGTGTGTATGTGGCAGGGAGGGAAAAGAGGGGCTCGGGTAAATGTCCTGGAGGAATGCGGGTCCTGCTTTCCTCCTTTTCATTTCAAGGGCAGAATGATTTACAGTGGTGGTTCTCTTCTCTTGGTTGCACATTGAGGAGCTGAAAAAATTCTAGTGCCCTGGTGGAGCCTCAGCTATGGGGGGTGGGGGAGATGGTTTAGAGGCTCCACAGTGATTCTGAATTGCAGACAAGGTTGAGAAGCACGGACTATAGGTTGCCTTGATGTACGACTTACTATTAAGTGAATTCTCAGACCTTTTGCTTTTGTCTGTCTTGTTTTGGTTTGTCTGGCCTCCTCTGCCCCCCAAAAAGTCCTGTGATTGAGACACGTCGTCACATTAAAAAATAAATTTTGTTTCCGAGTTACTGGTGTGATCTTTCACAAGACTTGGGTGAGGTATTTATTGTTGATATTAAAATGCTGTATTAGACTAATTTGAGATTTGGGAATAAGTTTACTAAATTCCTTTGTAGGCTTTAAATTACACTAAATTGGGAACGCCTTTAGAACAGGGATGGGTTCCTGGATTTATGCACCTCTCATCACCTTCACAAAATACCTTGCTCAATAATCTTGGGTGAAATGAATGAAACTCAAAACTGACAGCTATGAAAGGGCTGACTCCATTGTCCAATGCTCAGTTTTCAAGTTCAGAATGTGATGGCAATGAGGAAATGAAACTCCTTGTTGATTATCAACCCTGCACCTTGACTGCTTAGTTAGAAAGATTCTATTGGAAGTCTGTCTCTGCAGAAACTAGATTGGACAGTTGGTGACTCTCCGGACAGTAGGTGAGAGCACTTGCTAAGTGCTCATCTTTGTACTTCTGTTTTTCTGTTTCCTCCTTCCCCATTTATGTCATAATTACCTTGTGGCATCTGTAGTCTTTGGCTGCATCAGTATTTTTTAATATATATTTTATTTTTATTATTTATTTTTTAAAGATTTATTTTTATTTATGCATACAAGAAGTGGGGTGTAGGCTAGAGATGCTGGCCGTGTGTGTGTGTGTGTGTGTGTGTGTGTGTGTGTGTGTGTGTGTGTGAGAGAGAGAGAGAGAGAGAGAGAGAGAGAGAGAGGACTCAACAGAGACAGAGTGGGGAGCAGAACAGGCAGATCTACTAAAATATACTGCTGAGGGGAGCAGCAGCAAGGCAGGAGAGGTCTGTCTTACCATGTGGGTTAGCTCCCTAGCTGGGCATCGAACTCATACTCATACTCGATCTCATACTCGAACTCATAGCAGTGGCTGGTTATAGCTTGATAGGGCTGACTTAAACCCCTGTGCCACCAGGGAAGCCCCTATATACATTTTAAAAGGACAGGTTTATTCAGAAAAAGGAGAAAGAAAGAGGCATCTACATAGTCACAGGTGGGCAACAGGGCTGTCTCTGCTTGCACCAGTATTAATCAAGAAGGGCCAGCCCTATCTTCAGGCTCCTGTTGGGACTGGGGATACATTAGATAAACGCCTTCTGAGAGGAAGTTGAAGGACAGCTCAGCACAGTCAGACACGGCTGTCTTGCAGCGTGCTTGACTTGCTTATCCATGCTACTGGAACAACTTTTATTTTTCTGTGAGCAATGATAAAATTGAGGAAATCAGCTACCTAACATTTTTATGACTTGGGTTCTCGTCACAGTGACTTTTGGAATTACAGGGAAGGGTGTAGGTATATGTTGAATATCATAAAAGTTACAACCGATTGATAAGACATGAATTTTGATTTGTTATCAGTACTATCCACAGTTGCAGTAATACATTTATATGCAGTAATTTTTGTACATGTTTTCATTTCTTGTATTCCTAGTGCTCAGTATTTGGATTGAGGCTGAGAGATAGGGTAGATACAAACACTTGTAAGATGAAGATCTTGTCACTCAATTGTAATAGAGAGCAAAATGTAGACTGTAGTCTGTATTAATTGCATCAGTTACTAGTTGAAAAAGAGAGTTGGAATTATCTCTGCATGGGCACCATGATATGGATTTTTATAGGAGATAGTATGTTTATGAACTTAAACAGAAGAATTATCAGTTTTTGACAGGGTAGGGTCAGGGGTAAAGGCATTGAAGTGGGGTATGTTGTATAATGGAATTTCACTGGAGCAGAGCATTTCTTATAGAAATGAGATGGGAAGCTGATGGATAGGTAGTTAAAAGAAAAGTGTAGCTTCTGAAAGCACAGTGAACTGTAGAAATATTTTGAGCAGAAGAGTAATGACACAATAAAAGTGAATTTGTGCCCGGGGTACTGTTGAGAGCTGCCCCTTGGGGAAGTCAGAAGTTTTGTTATTATTAACTCTCCAATTTTTTTTCTAAATAAATATATTAATTCTGAAGCTTCGTAAAATTTTTAAATTGCCATGAATGTTTAAATTAGAATCTTACTCTATCGGTGGTTATTTCCAGGTAGTAGGATTATGTTTTGTTTTTGTTTTATATTTGCTTGCTCATTATTTTACATGCCAGTTACATAGGTACTTTTTTAGATGCTGGAGCACAGCCGCAAACAAAGCAAATAAAATTCCTGTCCTCTGGAGCTTACATTTGTAGTTGTTATCTGTAGTTTCTAAATTTTCCATGTATCATTTTGTAACAAATAAAAATACAAGTTTTTAATTTTTTGCTTAAAACCTTCCTCCATACAAGTTTAGAGTCATGGAATGGTAGAGCTTGACCTGATTTTGGAAATCCATTAATCCATTGTGACTATTTTGTTTGTTTGTTTTTTAAGTGGGAATGTGAGCTTGTTGACTTTTTAAAGCAATGGCTTTTAAAAAGTTTATCATTTTTAAAAAAATGGTGTTTTAATAAAATGTAGGAAGTTTATACCTGACAGTAAAGGGTAGTCCTTTAAGTTGAATTCTATAAGGTTTTTGAAACACGTACTACGTGGGACCCCTTTATCATTTTAAGAAGTGGGTTTGGGAATCTTCACAGGAATTTGTGTTGTTTTAGTCCCGCACTCTCATTTACCAAGGAACAAATTGTTTGTCAGTTAAAATGTAACTGAAAATAAACTAAGTGTGGGGGGGAAAAACAAACCTGGGAATTGGCAGTACACCTATCAGAAACCATGGTTTTGGTGTAATTGTATGGAGTAATCTGTGAATATTTTTTTTAAGCATTGGCCTCAACTACGGGGCAGAAATCTTTTCCTTGCTTCTTAGCATCAGCCATCATTTACTTTAAAAACACTTGGTGATGGGTCTACTTTATGGGTCTTCACCCTGGAGCTTTTGATTTAGTAGGTCTGGGCTGAAGCCCCAGCAGATGTATTTTTAAACAGCTCTATTCTTATTCTTGTGTGCATGAACCAGATACAATGCCCATGGCTTTGTGGGAAGCAGGGGCTATGTGAAGACTTTCCTGGTTCAGGAGAGAGTAGGGGGGGCACCTTTACAATGGGAAATTTATATTCTGTTCTTAGGTACAATGGGGAAGACAGAGTTCCTCCTGTCTGCTGTTTCTTAATTACCTTCAGCTCAAAATAATCCTTATGCCAAAGGGATGGCACATCCTGACCCCCTTCGGTCCAAAGTAGAAGTAACAGGGACATAACTACTACTAAACTTGATAGTCTTTGGATCAGGGAAATAAATGTAGTTATTTGGTATCAGGTTCCATGTCAAAAATAGGAAACTGAAAGAAATCATTTATTTAAGATAAGGAATCTTATGTTTAAGGAATTTCTTAGAGGAGTAAAAAGTACATGAGATGATCTTTGATTTTGTTTTTGGAGTCTCAAAAAGCTAAATATAGCACTTCTCTTGATCAAAAGTAGATTAAGAAGAAATGCAAAGAATGCTCAAAGCCACATGTGAATTAGAGCTTTGTCTCTGCAGTTCAGGTCTGCCTACGCAGAGGTGGGAAGTGTCAGCTTGAGGAGAAGTTCTTTCTGATGTACTGCTCTCTTTGCCCCAGGGCCTGTGGGAGCACATGTTCCCATATTTTGCTGAGTGTACTGATTCTCTGATACAGAGTATCTACCTGCTTATCTCATAGTGTACAGTTCTGCCAATGAGGATGGGGCAGTAAGTATTGATCACCATTTTTTTTAAATTGAGGTATAATTGACAGTATAATATGGTATTGGTTTCAAGTGTACAGCATCATGATTCAATATTTATATTGTGAAATAATCTCAATAAATCTGGTAACATTTGTAATCAGATATAGCAGCAAGCTTTTTTTCCCTGTGATGAGAACTTTTAAGATCTATTTTTAAATATAGTCACCACACTGTACATTACATTCCCATGACTTAGTTATTTTATAATTGGAATTTTCTACTGAATAAAAACATTCTTGGTCGTCAATGTCTCCGTGAACTCTGCTGCACAGGTACAATTGGAGAAGCTGACACGGAGAGGTTAGGGTTTTGAAAGAACAATATGCTGCTCAGTAGACTGTTTATTTAAGCAGGAAACAATTACTTGGCTATAAGTAAATTGTAATCTAGCTTGGAGGTAATAGCATATTTTTGATATTATGATGTATATATTCCCATAAGGCTGAATATGCTTTTTTCTTTTATTTTGGTAAGGAGTGTATGAGAGAGTGTGTGAGTGTGTGTGAGAGAGAGAGAGAGAGGGAGTGTGTGTGTGTGTGTGTGTGTGTGTGTGTGTGTGTGTAGAAAAACTGGGGTATAGGCCAGAGGTGTGAAGGTGGGGTGGGGTGAGAGAACTCACCAGAGGCCGAATGGGGAGTAGAACAGGCATATTTACTGAAATACACTGCTAAGGGGAGTAGAGGGGAGACAGGAGAGGTCTTCTGTGCTATATGTGGGTTAGCTCCCTGATCAGATATGGAACTCAGGCTATTGTCCTGACAGTGCTGAGACTTAACCCCTAGGCCGCCAGGTAAGAATACTTAACATGAGTTCTAGGCTCAACACATTTTTAAGTATATAGTACACATTGTTGACTTCAAGTACAATGTTGTATAGCAGATCTCTAGAACTTAGTAATTCTGTCTAGATGAAATATTGTGCCTGTTGATTAATAACTCTCCATTTCCCCTGCCCTCCAGTCCCTGGCACCCACCATTCCATTCTGTGATTTTATGAATTTGACTACTTTAGATACCCCATCTAAGTGGAATCTGGCAGTATTTTTTTTTCTGTGAATGGTTTATTTCACGTACTTTGTCATAATGTCCCATTCTTGAACTTACGTTTTTCATTATACATTTACTTAAAGGAACTCTGAAGTTCCTTCAGTATTGATGGTTAACCTTCAAAAATAGAAAATATCTTATTTTGTTTCCTGCATTCAGAGTTTTCATAAAATGCAGCACATCTATATTCATAAGTGCCAAATAAGAGTGATCAGAAAGGGTAAGTATAGTTGAAATAGGCATATGCCATGGTTGCCATTGGTTTTCTTGTTGATTGATTTTTTTGTACCAATCTGAGTGATGAGGTTTGGGGAGTGGGGTTCTTGGGTCCCTCTGAGAGAGAATTTGGCAGAGTCTCCCATTCAGTGGCACATATCAAAATTATTAAGAAACGAAGATGCCTGTTCAGACACAGGGCAGTACTCTTAAAAGACAAGAGGTGTCTTTTGGAAGGGGCAAATTGATTAAGAGAAAAGAGATTTGCATTAACATATACGGGCAGTCTAAATGGGTTGCATTTTGTGTCTTTATATATTATTGTTCTTTGATGGAATTACTTTATGGAATTTACTGCTTTGAGGTCAGGTTGGGTAGATTTTCCCCTGATAAGCCTTTTTGCCCCCACCTCTGGTTTTTGACCTTGTAAAAATGTCCATTGTAAATTTTCTACTCTAAGCTTTTACCATTAGCATAATATTACTTTGCCATCAGCCTCAGAACCCACTAAGTCTGTAGCACCAGAAAGAGAAAAGTCTGCTTCTACATCCCTCAGAGCTTCTAATTTTCATAAGCCAAGATCTGAACAAGTAACAACAGAGAATCTTTTCTTGTAGAGTAGAATTGAAGAAATTTTGTGAACGTATTAATAACCTTTGGCTTTTGTAAGTATATTCTAGTCAGTTATTACTAATAACCACTTGCTCACTGAGTGTTGCAACATTAGAGATTAAATAGGATTAAATAGGGAACCTAAATCTTTTTCTTTTCAAGGTGGTAGATAGCTCAGTGCCCAGCCTGGGCAACAAGTTTTCTTTGTGGTCAGGTGAAGTAACCAACCACATTGGATAGAATTATCTCAATAATTGCATTGTCCAGATCATTGGCGGGGGGGGGAGGGGGGAGTGGCAGAAGTTAGGGGGCCTGAACCACTGCTTTAAGCATCAGATAGAAGAGAATTGACAGTTCAAAAGAGAGACGTTCAGCTTGTCTCAACTATTTCTGGGTCTCGCTGGATGCCCCGAGGTAACAGTTTTTTTAAATTTCACAATATCTGGGGCTGGGAGTCTTACATTAATCTAATGTTGTGTTTAACTAATTATTGAGTCTAAACAACCTTAGTTCCAACCTTTCTAGTTTGTTTTTTTTAATTGAGGCAACATTGGTTTGCAATACTATGTATCATTCAGTTCCAATCTTTTTTTTATGTTTATTCATTTTTTTTTAAGATTTATTTATACAAGCACTGGAGTGCAGTCAGAAGCGTGGGAGGGTGAGAGAATGCACCAGAGCCAGAGAAGAACAGGCAGACTGACAAAGTACGCTGCTGAGGGGAGCAGTGGGTGGCAGGAGAGGTCTGCGTGCCATGTGGGCCCCTCAACCGGTGGCCGGGGATTGAACCGGTGCTGCAGAGGCTGCAGGCAACTTCGCAGCCCAGCGCTCAACTGCTGTGCCACTGGGGAGACCCCAGTTCCAGCCTTTCTTAATACCTCTTGTATCAGCGTATTTTCTTGCTTTAAATTATGCTTTACACAGAATTATCTCTCCTGTGTCTTTTTGGGCTAAACCTTATCTGAAATTTGGTAAGGTAAAGGCAGGAATGCTGAATGTTTTGTTAGCACACAATAAGGGATCACCCATGTATCCCTAACTTTTAAGGGGTACACTCTGAAAGGGATTCAGCCATCTTTGCACACAAAGGCAAAAAAAAGCGTATCTTGGCATAAATTATTTTTAATAGAATTAGTGTGCATAGGGCAAGAGAGACATAGTCCACACATAACTGTAAGGAAGAAAGGACATAACTAGTAAAACTCAGAAAATTATCCATCCCCTCATGGGCAAATGCCCAGCCAAACAGGCTTGGCTCAGAGCCACTGAGGCCTAAAACCTTGTCACAAGCCTAAGACACCAGCTGGCAAGGAATCACAAGAAAAGAATTAGGCAGGTCCTAGAGAGAAGGGGCAGAGGAGAGAGAGAAAACGGGAAATATAAGATATAATCCAACATGAAGTCAAGACGAAAGCAGCCTTTCTCTTCCACATCTCCTCCAAGTCTCCAGCGTGCAGATGAACCCAGACAATCAATGTAGCATAAACCCACATGTGTTTAATTATCTGCCAAGCATGGCTACTTAACTCCACCCCTGGTTCCCACAGCTCCCCCATTCTAGATGTCAAGCTCATGGTATACCAGGAGTTGTATCCTTGACTCCTGAGATCTCTTCGGCATGGAGATGGGGGTGTAGTCTGTAAAATTGTCAGAGTGTGGAATTCATTTAGGATGTCATTGAAGGATTCAGAGCTTACTCCTTATTCCAACAGTTTAATATGTGCCAGCTTATGCTATTGTGATTTATAATAAGAAATATGTATTTGGCTTTCTTCCCCATTCCTGGCTCAGCGCTACTTAAACGTTTGGAATTTCCAAAGCGATAAAAGTATTAAAGGTATCTTAGTGTTTACAACAAACCCCTTTCAACCAGACTGGAGTTTATGTTACTGAGATTACTTTTCGGAAGAACCTAAAAATAGGGGCTGGTTACCAGGGAAACCCAACCTGAGATTAGAAAGGTTAGAGTATCACTCTCACAACTCTGATCTAGTAAGGGACTGGAAGTTGAGTCAATTGCCAACTGGGGGTCTCCCTGGTGGTGCAACGGATTAAGTCTCAGCACTATGAAGCTATCACAAGCTACAGCAGCACTATCCGCGGCCAGGGAGCTAACCCACATGGCCCAGTGGACCACTCCTGTCTCTCAGCAGTGTATTTCAGTCAGTCTACCTGTTCTGCGCCCCACTCTGTCTCTGGTGAATCCTCTTACCCATTCCTCTGCCACTCCCCCACCCCCACACACCTCTGGCTTACACCCCAGCTCTTGTATGCATTAAAAAAAATCGCCAACTGGTAATGATTTAATCACTTATGACTTTGTAATGAAGCCTTCGTAGAAACCCAAAAGGATGGGGTTCAGAGATCTAGGTTGGTGAACATTCTGGGAGAGTGGTGTGGGAGCTCTTCACCCTTCCCACTTAGATACTGTGTCCTGGGCTGTTCCATGTGGCTCTTCCAGACTAATATCCCATTATAATAAACTGGTAATCTAGTAGGCAAAATGTTTCTCAGTTCTGTAAGGTGATCTAACATGTTAATCATATCCAAGGTAAGGATCACTTGAACCTCTGTAACCAATAGGTCAAAACCACAGATATGGGATCTGATGTTGTTTCACTGAAGTATCAGCTTGGTAATGACTAATTATCCTTTTCTTCCCTTTCCAGTCAGAGAGGCAGCTGGTAATCTCATGTGTTGTACTGGAGTGTAAGTAACTAGGTTTCTAAAACTAGCTGAGGCCTCCTTCCTTAGAATTGACTCTTGTCATCCATGTCCATAACTGTTAAATATGTGAGGCTGAGAAATAGCATATCCTCTGCTTCGCTTTTTCAGACACAAGGACAGTCTAGGTAGAAGGTCATAAATTATTCTAATTGCTAATATAAAGCACTTTCTGGATGGGAAATACTTGTAATTATACTTGTAATGTTACTATAAGTGTTAATTCCTTTATTTTATTAGGCTTGAATTCCACACTCAGCATTCTGAGTCCTGCTTCTGTTGCCTTATGAATCCATACTGTAGCATAATCGTATAAAAAATCCAAGTCCACAACTAGACAGTGTGACTCATCTCTTTCTGGAAAAAAAATCCCAAATGACTGATAACCTGAGCCTGTGTAGAAACGTATTCCACTGCTTTGTATTTCCTATGTGCCAAATAGTGGGATTATAATGGCATTGCCCCAGGTATGTTATTAGCAATTAGAATTTGAAACTACTAGAAGAATAGAAGGATATAGTACAATAGATGAATAAGATTCCCTCATTCAAACAACCTCAGTCTAATGAAATTTGGGCAGTGTACTGCAAGCTCTCAGTTAACTTTTTTTTTGGAATGCAAATGTCTGACTCAAACTTGCTAAGGCATCCATCTACAAGGGGCATCCACTTCAAAGAGGCCTTGGCTCAAATACATGACCAGCCATATGACTAGATTTATGAATATATAGAGATGCATTGAAACATGGAATACATGTGGTTCTGCAAATTTCTTTTTATCCCTTAATATTGTATGTTTTAGAACGGCTCATAACAGTACATAGAAATCTGTTTTATTCTTTAAAATGGCTGCAGAGTATTATATAGTTTAAATGTATAGTAATCTCTCTACAATGATACTCCCTATTGACTCATTTCCAGTCATTCGCTGTGACAATGCTGCAAGGAGTAGCCTTCCTTAGACATGAATCTTTGGGCATCTGAGCATAATAGCATAACATATCCTATTATAGGATATATTCCTAATTGTAGAATTGCTGGACTAAATCGTGTGTGCTTTCTAACACTGGCATACTTGATCCTTTCTACTGGATCATGAATGAAATGAAATTAATGAGTTGAAAATACATAATTTTTATTATCTATCATCTGTAATTTTTTCAAGACTTTTTAAAATTTATTTTTGTATAGAATAACTGGGGTGTAGGCCAGAGGTGGGGGGTGGTGAGAGGATTCACCAGACAGTGGGGAGCAGAAGAGGCAGATCTTCTTAAATACACTGCTAAGGGGAGCTGCAGGTGAGACAGGAGAGGTCTGCTGTGCCATATGTGGGTTAGCTCCCTGCTTGGGGATTGAACTCAGGCCAGAGTGTTGATAGCACTGAGACTTAACCCCTAGGCTGCCAGGAAGGCCCTCGCCTTTAATTTTGAAAAATTTTTTTACATATAGGGCCTCCCCAGTGGCACAGTGGGTTGAGCGCAGCACTGTGAAGCTGTCCGCAGCCTCTGCAGCACGGGTTTGATTCCTGGCCAGCCAGGGGATTCCCACATAGTGTGGCAGACCTTTCCTGTTGCGCCCGCTGTTCCCCTCAGCAGTGTATTTCGGTCATCTCCCTGTTCTGCTCCCCACTCTGTCTCAGGTGAATCCTCTCACCCTCCTGTGCCCAGCTCTTATATAAAAAATAAATAAATCATTAAAGAAAAAAGAACATTTTTTACATATATATGTTATATCATTCTTTTTGTAGCATGCATGCTTTCTCCTCTCAGGTATAGTCCCCAGAAAATTCCCGCCACCAGTTTATCCATGCATCATCACCATAGTCCCTTGTGTTCCTCCCTCCCCTGTTTTGATCCCTCTCCGTCCTCCTCCTCTGCAGAGGGTCTCTGATTAATAGTTGCCTGTCTTCACCTTTAATTTTCTAATGCAGTTTTCTATGGAGTGTTTATGGTTTTCACTGTTGCATAAATATTTTTTTACATAATAGCTAATAGTAGGGAAAATTATTTTACCAAGTAAGTGTTTAGACATGATATGATCTCTTTCTGCATTTAGCTTTTCTATATTTTAGGTTACTTTTTGAGACTAACTGCTTCAAAGTAGTCATAAATCATAGTTATTTTATGAGATCTAGCATTTCCTCAAGTTTTCTTGCTATCGTTGACAAGCATCCTAAGTTCTATGCTATGTACCTTGTATTTGTGGACTTTCGATAAATATTCACCAGTACGTAAACATTCATTTAGCAACCAACTAGACTATAAGATGTACAGGTGATTTTTGCTTTTTAAGTCTTACAACAATGTTGTAGTGAACAAGACACATCATCAACACTTCCCAGTAAGTATTTATAAGGTTTAAGTACATCTGAAATACACATTACATGTCCAGTCTCTAGCACTAAAGGGCCTGTAGTTAGTTAGCTTTTCAATCTAGTTTTCCTTCTGTAACCACTTTCTCTGCTAGGTTACACCCAGTGGTTACCATTTGATCAAGTGGGAATCTTCACCTAAAGCAATTGTCATCAGTTTTACTCTTAACCTAGCAGCTCCCCCACCCCACAAGGTAGAAATTTTAGGACCAGATCAAAAGGAAATAAATGAAAACTTGTATGTAAACATATGCATTATAGCTTGCCTACAGGGATCCTTGGTAGACTAATTTCTTTAGTCTAGCAGGTATGAATATTATTTTTCCTAAGCAGTTGGTTAGTTTTGATGTGAAGTGTTAAAATTATTTCTCTTTTCCTTTATATATTGGCTGTTAGAAGACTGAGTCAAATTTGTGACTTCTCTGTAGCAATTATATAGGACTGCATAGCATGGATGAACCTTACTGCCTGCCTCATTGTTGTCCTGAAGAATCACATAGATTTTGCACTAGGGTGTTTTACCCAGCACATGCCATAGTGGGTTTCCAGGACAGATGCTCAGATGGTCCAGTTGCCCTTATTCAGCTGGTGGGTTTTGATCTCTGTGCTGCTGTCCTCTTCGGCTTCTTCCCTAGCTGCTGTGTGTGTGTAGGCTTCTGCTACTTCCTGACTGTAACATCCCTGTGGTGCTTCTCTTGACACACTGTTGATGACTAAAATTATTTGCCTCATCACATAAAAAAAATTTAGATCTTTCCTAACATTGTAATAGAAAAAAGGAGGTAACTACAGATGGTAACTTAGAACTCAAGGACATATGGGTTGATGCTTGTACTTCATTTCTTATATGTTTGTAAGTTTGATGGTTTGAGTTTAATAATCTTAAAACATGTCCTTTTCTATTTTTTTCCCCAGGTGAATGTTGGATGTGTACCCAAAAAGGTAGAATTTTTATTTCTTACTCCTTTTACATTCCTTTTACATCTGGTAAATCATGGTCAAAATAATGCTGTTTCCAAGTGTATCCTTTAAAAACCCTTTTCGAAAAATTACAAAAGTAAAAGTGATTTACACAATAGGATATTTAATTTTAATAACACTACGCAGCCTGAAGCTGGGCAGTTTCTGAGACTGACTTAGCACTCAAGGATATTAGAAAGCACCCTTACTTCTCTCCATCTCTCCATTCTGATCTACCACATATATGATATTAGCAGTAACCCCACCACCGCCACCCCAGTGGTTCCAGGAGACCACTGGGTCTCACCCAGCAACCTCTATAGGTTGCTTTAGATTCTGGTCAGGACTGAATTATTCCTGCAGGAGAGACTTGAGGAAGGGAAGGATTGCTAGAGAGATAACCACAGAAACACTAACTCCTGGACACTAACTACATCCTGTATCCAGAAGAAATTCATCCTGGCCATTCACCGTGTGCTATATTCTCATCCGTGACAAAGCTCCTATAGATGCATAGTGGGTAGTTATTCAGGAATGGAACACAGTATCTGGTCTCAAATTTCTGATGGGCTGAAAGGAACAAAATATCTAGTAATGGCATAGATAGCTTTCTATATGGGATGACTCTTCCTCAGTAGGGAACTCTAGCCAGGAAATAAGAAAGTTTTCAAGCAACTCTCAGCGGAAATGCTGGTATGAAAGAGACCAGGTGGATAGTGTTTGCAGATGGAAGCATCTCCCACAGACAGCTCTGCTTAACTGCCTACAATGCTGCTCTGATGTGTCTCTGAATCAGTTTTTCCCGGGGAGACTAGAATTGTTTTTCTCCCAGAAAGATTTTTTTTAAGATTTATTTATTTATTTATACAAGAACCGCAGCCCAGCGCTCAACTGCTGCGCCACCAGGGAGGCCCTAGAAAGATGTTTTATGGGTTTTTTTGTTTGTTTGTTTTATTTTGTGGTAGTTTTTGTTTTAAAACAAAGAAAGCTATGTTGATTCATGTTAAAATGAATGAATGATTGATGTTAAAATCTATGAATGATTCATGTTAAAATCTCATGTCTTATGACTGGGTATCTAGTGGTCACTCTAAGACTGAGTTTCTCAAGTTGCTTGAATGACATTTGTGATTATAGTTTTGGGTAACTTTGTGGTAAGCAGTCTTGATAGAACTATGTACTTAGGTCCTAGTCCCCATCTTTGCTGTTCAGTATTTCAAGTTTTTGGTACCCTCAGGAGAGATCAGACAGACTAGTGAATTGATTACCCAACTACAAAGAAATTGTTTTATAAAACAATACATTGATTGATTAGAGTGAGTGAGATTATATCTGGACCAATTAGGAATGGTTATTTGTACAGAGTAGCTTTTTCACAATAGGGAAACCCAGATGGTAAATCAAATTATGAATAGAATCTTAACTATTTCCATTCACTCCTTTAGCAGCAAAGATTCTCTCTGCCACTATAGTGGTTTTGGTTTCAATATCTGCCACAATGAATGAACTTAAATTCACCTTTTTTTTTGTTTGTTTGTTTATAAAGATTTTGTTTATTTTTGCATAGAAGAATGGGGATGCAGGCCAGAGGTGCAGGGGGTGAGAGGATTCACCAGACACCGAGTGGGGAGCAGAATAGGCAGATTGACTGGAAAATACTGCTGAGGGAAGCCGCAGGCGAAACAGGAGAGGTCTGCTGCACCATGTGGGTGGCTCCCTGGCTGGGATTGAACTCAGGCTCTGGTGGTGGGCATTCACGGTGGTAGCACTGAGACTTAATCCTTAGGCCACCAGGGAGGCCCTTAAATTTCACCTTTGACAAAGTGAAAGAGATGGCAACTCTTATTTCTGAAACTGCAGCTTGTTTATACTTGCAAGTAATTTTATTCCTCATTTGAATGTACTTTCAAATTATGTTATAATCCAAAAATACAACTCTTTGTTACTGAGATTGCATTTTAAATTGGCAGCTTATTTTTTGGCGTGTAAGCAAATATTCTACTCTCACCAGAGACACACCTTGAATTTAATTCCCTAAAGGTTTTCTGTAATCTGTTCTCTAGTCTAGGTAATTTGTTTATTTTAGGAAATTTTTCTGGGATGGTTTTCTTCAGTTGTTTTCTTTCCTTTTACTCCTGGAATTTGGAATCTGTTCTACTTGGAAGCATGCAGTTGTAGATATATGAATTATATAAATAGTTCTAAGGTGCTTTCCATAGTTTAATCCAGTTATAATAGTAAATATGGCCTTGATTGGTGCACCATCTTTATTTTAAAATACCTTCTGGTTAATAGTGCATAGTAGCATGATTTTGTAATATTTTGTTCCCATATATTGTGTTTTACTTAGTCCTTTCATTCTTACCAATTATGCTGGACAATTACCTTGTATTTTTGTAGAACTCTACTGATTTCACAGTGCTTTTGCATTCTTGAAGATCAGTTAATAATTCCTCTTACTTTGTAGAAGAATAGACCTAAGCCTAGAAACTTCTCCCCACACCCGCCTCCCAAAAGTGTAGAGTGAAGCAACAGTAGAGAAGGAACTAGACATGATTAGGTGTAAACCTAAAAGCCCAAAGCAGTTCATATCGAGACACCCTCTAAAGAGGGTGTTAAACTGATGCAAAAATCCTCAATAAAATTTTAGCTATCAGAATCCAACAATGTATCCATAAGATAATTCACCACGACCAAGTAGGATTCATTCCAGGGATACAAGGATGGTTTAACATCCGAAAATCAATCAACGTTATCCAACACATCAACAAAAAGAAATATAAAAACCATATGATAATATCAATAGATGCTGAGAAAGCTTTCGACAAAGTGCAACACCCATTCATGATAAAAGCCCTTGAAATTCTTGGGATACAAGGAACATACCTCAACATCATAAAGGCCATCGATGACAAGCCAACAGCCAGTATCATTCTCAATGGTGAAAAGCTGAAAGCAATTCCATTAAGATCTGGAACAAGACAAGGATGTCCACTCTCACCACTGCTTTTCAATATAATACTGGAAGTCCTAGCCAGAGCAATAAGACAAGAGAAAGACATCCAAGGAATCCAAATAGGAAAAGAAGAAGTCAAGCTATCACTATTTGCAGATGATATGATAATATACATAGAGAACCCCAAAAACTCCACAGAAAAACTAATTCAACTCATCAATCAGTTCAGTAAAGTGGCAGGATACAAAATCAACACGCAAAAGTCAGTAGCCTTCCTATACACAAACAATAAATCTGAAGAAGAAGAAATCAAAAAAACCATCCCTTTTGTTATTGAAACAAAAAAATCAAATATTTGGGAATAAATCTAACAAAAGAGGTAAAGGACCTATACAAAGAAAACTATAAAACACTGTTAAAAGAAATAGAAGAAGACACAAAGAAATGGAGAGACATCCCCTGATCATGGATTGGAAGAATAAACATTATTAAAATGGCCATCCTTCCAAAAGCAATATACAGATTCAATGCTATTCCAATCAAAATTTCAATGTCATTCTTCAAAGAAATAGAACAATTATTGATGAAATTCATATGGAATCACAAAAAACCCCGAATAGCCAAAGCTCTCCTGAAAAAAAAAGAAGGGAATGGAGGCATCACACTCCCAGACTTCAAACTATACTACAAAGCCATAATCATCAAAACTGCATGGTATTGGAACAAGAACAGACATACAGACCAATGGAATCGAATAGAAAATCCAGAAATAAACCCACAGATTTATGGTCAACTAATCTTTGACAAAGGAGCAAAGACTATGCATTGGAGCAAAGAAAGTTTGTTCAATAAATGGTGCTGGGAAAACTGGGTCGCTACATGCAAAAGAATGAAGCTTGACCACTACCTCACACCATACACAAAAATCAACTCAAAATGGATTAAAGAACTAGACATAAGACCTGAAACCATAAAATATATAGAAGGAAATATAGGCGAAACACTACGTGATTTGCACATCAAAGACATCTTTACAGACACATCACCCAAAGCAGTGATAGTGAAGGCAAAGATCAACAGCTGGGACAACTTCAAATTAAAGAGCTTCTGCACAGCAAAAGAGACAATAACAAAAACAAAGAGAAACCCCACCAACTGGGAGAACATTTTTGCACCCAACACTAATGATAAAGGACTGATCACAAAAATCTGCGAAGAGCTGATGAGACTCAACAACAACAAAGAAAATAATCCAGTCAAAAAATGGGCAGAAGAGCTAAAAAGAAACTTCTCTGAAGAGGAAATGCAAATGGCCAACAGGCATATGAAAAAATGTTCAACATCACTTGTAATCAGGGAAATGCAAATCAAAACTACCATGAGATACCATCTCACACCAGTGAGAATGGCACATATTAAAAAAACTAGCAACAACAAATGTTGGCGAGGGTGTGGAGAAAAAGGAACTCTTCTGCACTGTTGGTGGGAGTGCAAACTGGTCCAACCACTGTGGAGAGCTGTGTGGAGATTTCTGGACCTACTAAACATAGAGCTTCCATATGATCCAGCAATTCCACTCCTAGGTATTTACCCAAAGGTCACAGAAACATCCATTCCAAAGAACACCTGCACCCCTATGTTTATAACAGCACTGTTTACAATAGCTAAGCTTTGGAAACAACCCAAATGCCCAAAAATAGATGACTGGATCAAGAAGATGTGGTACATATATACCATGGAATATTACTCAGCATTCAAAAAAGATAAACACATGCAATTTGCAGCAACATGGATGGCGCTGGAAGGGATCATGCTCAGCGAAATAAGCCAGAAAGAAAAAGAAAAATACCGGATGGTCTCGCTCATAGCAGGAATCTAGAAAACTTAAATAAGGGACCAGGAATGAATAGTTATGAATAACTATAAGAAAGTGAAAATCAAAATCAACAAAAAACTATGAACCAGAGACACTTTTAGGGGGGCGGGGGCGGGAGGGGAGGGATTGGGATCAGAATGGGGGGGGCTGCAATTGTATGGGGAATATAAAAATAAAATTTATTATTTAAAAAAAAATAAAGAGGGTGTTAATTACTATAATGATATAAATTGGAAATAAATATGGGATATCTCATGATGATATGAGACATACTGAAGTTTCCTAAAATAACTATGTCATATTTACAAATTTTTCATATGCGTTGATAAAACAAAGAGTCTAGCAGATAAAATGTTTTATTCTATGTTTTATGAATTTCACCTCAATTAAAAAAAAACAAACTAGCAGAGTTGTTAATTTATTCATCTTTAGGCAAAAGGGCAGAAATATACAAAGAAGGCATCTGAGGCTTCTCAAAAAGGAATCTTGAGCTTATCTGGCAAAGAAGATGGTAGTTTGTCATCTAGAGTTCTGAGTACTGATGTGAGTTCAGTAATGATGATCAGTTGGTATAAAAGGTCTTCACAGATTATATGCTACATTTCCCAAAACATGCATCAAACTTCTGACTTCCAGATGTCTAATTACATACATCCTTACAAGGACATGTTTGTAGGTACTGCACACATAATGGGAATTCATTTAATAATTTCCTTTTGAGCCACTTTGTTGTGAAATACAGATGAAATTCAGTTTCCAAGAAGTAATCACAAAAGCAGTGCTTAAAAAAATCTAGGACTTTCAAAAAGAGAACGTAAGCAACAATAAATGTAATTAAAATAATAATTTTAATGGAAGGACTTTGAGGCTTGTAACATCCTCCTTTTATAGACTTTAACAGTGGAAGTAATTTCCCCCAACTTTGGGAAATCTCACTATAAAATCTATCTGGCCATGTTATTGAACTTTCTCTTTTAAAATGTTTAGTTTTGTTTTGAATTTAAGGCTAAGAATTTTTACCTGCAATTATATAGTACCCTTTCGTGCATGATTTCTGTTTTCCCCCAGGGCACATTGCTACTGTTGTTCACATTTATTTATTTGTCTTTTACAGGTGATGTGGAACGCAGCTGTCCATTCTGAATTCATGCATGATCATGTTGACTATGGCTTCCAAAGTTGTGAGAGTAAATTCAATTGGCGGTAAGTGTGTTAGTGCCCAGTATGTTAAAAATACTTTGTAAATATTTGTAAGAAATATTTACAAATAGAAATATTTTTCTCTCATAATTAAACTGAACCATAAGCTTTTCTGAGAGTGCTGTTATTGTACAATATATATAATATAAACTTGTGTAAGTTATGTATGTGCTTATGGTCTTCGTTGTAGTGATGGTTCCACAGGTGAAAACTTATCTCCAAACTCACTTGGTTGTTTACATTAAATATTGCAGCGTTTTGTCTGTCAATCATACTTCAGTAATGTGGTTTATGACAATATACATACACCCCATAAAAATTTCCATTGTAGCCATTTTCTATATCTAATTCAGTGTTATTATTAAATATATGATATTTAATAAGGGTGCACACACGCTTGGCATTTTGCCACCATTACTACTATCCATTTCAAGAACTTTTCCACCATCCCAAACAGAACCTATGTGCCCATTAAATAATAATTCCTCATCTCCCCTCCCTTCAACCTCTGGTGCTTCCATCCTATTTCCTTTATGGATTTGTTTTCATGGATTTGTTTTATGGATTTGTCTTTATGGATTTGTTTTTCCTAGGGTTCTTCATACAATGCTTGTCCTTTTATGCCTGTTTTAGTTTATTTAGCATGATGTTTTCATAGCTGATCCATGTGTGGCATGGATCCACATTTCGTTTATTTTTAAAGTTGAGTAATATTCCATTGTATTTATATACCATGTTTTTTCCAACCATTCTTCAATGGACTTTTGGATTGTTTCCATCTTTTGTTAATTGCACATAATACCACAATGAACATTGGTCTCCAAGTCCCTGCTTTCAATTCTTTTGGGTTTAAGAGAATTTGTGTCAAGAGTGGAATTGCTGGGTCATAGGGCAGTTTAATGTTTAGATTTTTTTTTAAGATTTATTTATTTATGCATACAAGAACTGGGGTACCAGCCAGAGGTGTGGGGTGGGGGGGGGTTTGAGAGGATTCACCAGAGACAGAGTGAGGAACAGAACAGGCAGACTGACTGAAATACACTGCTGAGGGTAGCAGCGAGCGAGGCAGGAGAGGTCTGCTGTGCCATATTGCCCGGGGATCGAACTCGTGCTGCAATGGCTGCGGATAGCTTCATAGTGCTGAGACTCAACCTCTTGCACCACCGGGGGGGCCCCTAATGTTTAGCTTTTTAAGGAACTGCCATAAACTTCTTGAAGTTTAAAGAATTTTAGCAAATCCATTTATTCAGAAAATATTATCGAGTGATGACCACATAGTAGGCACTGTGCCAAAACAGTTCTCCTTATCTTCTGTGCAGACAAAAATTTACATGTCATGGAAGCCCACTGAGCAGTTCTCCATGGGATAGAATAGGGGTTCTATAGATGTGGGAAGGCAAATGGACATGGGAAGGGGCACCTGTCTTCAAAGACATTCACTCACTGGGGTTCTTGCTGACAGTCTGGTGTTCTCTACCCAGCGGTGTTCAGGGTCAGAGCACCCTGAACTCGTTACTCAACTGAAAGAGGCAAATCTTGTTTCTCAGGACTGACTCAGGTTTCATTGCAGCATTATAAAGGAAAAGCGGGATGCCTATGTAAGCCGCCTGAACACCATCTATCAAAATAATCTAACTAAGGTGAGTGTGCTGAGTTTTGGACTTTGAGAAGGAGTTGTTCTTGCTGGAATATGCTTCCACATCTGGCTAGACTAGAATGTAGCCTATGAATGTAGCTCTTGTTTCTTTTATTTCTTTTACTATTAGTGATTTTGAGATTACCTATCAGCAGAAAGTCTTACCTAAGTATTAATTGTCAAAGTTCTGCAAAAACTCAAACATCAGAGTATTTGGCATTAGCAAACAAAAAGAATCCTCAGCACAGAAATGGAAAGATCTAAAAAGTTGCAGTAGATAGTTTTTTCTTTTTCTTTTTTTTTTTAACTCTTAAAAACAGGCTAATGTTATGACTCCTTCTTCAGTCCCACATAGATATCATCCATGGCCATGCAGCTTTCACATGTGATCCCAAACCCACAGTAGAGGTCAACGGGAAAAAATACACTGCTCCGCACATCCTGATTGCCACAGGTGGTATGCCCTCCTATCCTCAGGAGAGCCAGATCCCTGGTGAGTTTTCCAAAGGTTTAGCCTAATTAATAACAGTCAGAGGAGTTTACCATTGTTTTCTTATATTTTTTTAAGATTTATTAATTTATGTATACAAGAACTGGGATGTAAGCCAGAGGTGTGGGGGGTGAGAGGATTTACCAAAGAGACTGGATCCACTGAAATACACTGCTGAGGGGAGCAGCAGGTGAGGCAGGAGAGGTCTGCTGTGTCATGTGGGTTAGCTCCCTGGCCCGCCAGCTACACTCATGCTGTAGTGACTGGCACTAGCTTGATAGTACTGTCTTTAACCCCTATGCCACCAAGGAGGCCCCTACCATTGTTTTCTACTTTACAAACCATGCCAAGGGATCTGTCTATACCAGTTCATTCTTTTGGACAAGGCAATGAGAGAAGAGCTCAGCAGAACCTAAATGTAATTGGCTTAAGTAGAGCCTAGTAAAAGGGCAAAGACAGACATTTCATCTAGCTGTGCCTGACATTTCATCTCAGGCATACATAGGTAACAGGAAGAATAATACACAAGAGCCTCAACCTTTACTTCTCAGCATGATAGAGATTCTCTCTCGCATGTTTGTCAAATGGGTTGTTACGGGCCTCCCTGGAGGCATAAGGGGTTGAGACGCAATCTATGAAGCTATCTGCAGCCATTGCAACATAAGTTCGATCCCCAGCCAGGGAGATACCCACAAGGCGCAGCAGACCTCTCCTCACTTGCCCGCTACTCCCCTCAGCAGTGTATTTCAGTCAGTCTGCCTGTTCTGTTCTCCACTCTGTCTCTGGTGAATCCTCTCACCCCCCCCCCCCCACACACACACTTCTGGCCTGTACCCCAGTTCTTATATGCATAAATAAATAAATCTTTTTTAAAAATGGGTTGTTACAAGACATGTGATATCTTTATTGTTTTGGGGATAGTGAAAGAAGGAATCACAATTGACAACTCAAGGCTTGGGATTCTTGGTGGAAGGTGGGCCTTTTAAGGGAAGTGGTAAATTTGAGAGAGGGATATGGTTTGGGAGATAAAAGATAATTCTATTCTAAATATGTTGAGTTTGATACTGAGTAGAATTACATAGTGGGATAGTTAGAAATATGCACCTGGAACATGAGGAGAAGGTCAAAGCCTGAACTACAAGTTGAGGAAGTTGATCAAAATTTTTTAACCAAAAAGCAGAGGCAAGGGCCAAGTTTTGATCTAAAGGTAGGAAAGTGACAGAAAGCCAGCCAGGAGACAATTCAGTGAGAGCTGAGAAGATCTTAGATCCTCAGAGAAGTTTCATTGCTCCAATTTCTAGAGAGAAAATTAAAATGTTGACTCAGGGAAGATCTGGTTGGCATCTTCCCAAGTGGAGACTTCAACAAAATTTGTCAAAACAGAGAGTGTGATGACAAAGTATTTGGTTCTTGCATTAAATGTTGTGATTATTTTACAAGAGAAAGCTCGGTCTGTGTGATCTACATTGCATTTTCCTACATAGGTGCTAGCCTGGGAATAACCAGCGATGGATTTTTTCAACTGGAAGAATTGCCTAGGTAAGCTGATTTCCTTCGTGCCCTCAGTGTTCCACCTTCCTCAGTGTCTGCTGCTAACATTTCTTCTTCCTCCCCTTCCCAGTCATTAGAAGTGGATATTTCCTGAATTCTGTTCTATTTTTAGGACCTTGGGTATCTCATCCACTAACACCTCTAAGTAAAGGATTCAAGTCTTTTGTGCCTTTGCAGAAATCTTCTTTTTTATTTTTTTTAAAGATTTATTTTTTATTTGTTTATACATACAAGAGCTGGAGTGTAGGCCAGAATTGTGGGGGGTGAGAGGATTCACCAGAGATAGAGTGGGGAGCAGAACAGGTGGATTGACTGAAATACACTGTTGCAGGGAGCAGTGGAGCGAGACAGAGAGGTCTGCAGCACCATGTGGGTCAGCTCCCTGGCTGGGGATCAAGCTCGTGCTGCAGTGGCTGTGGATAGCATCATAGTGCTGATACTTAGCTCCTCGCACCACCAGGGAGACCCTGCAGAAATTTTAGAACCAGAATCAAATACAGAGTGGTTTTGAAGAATTAACAGTAAAGTCCAAAAACTGTCCTTTTTCTTGAACCTGGGACAGCATCAATTAATACTGTGTCTGAAGTAATTGATTCTGGTTTTCAAAGCAATTCATGCAGAGGCATCTTGATAAATGAAGGCTCTTCAGACTCACACAAATAGAGTTTTTCTCATTGTCCTTTCTGTGTGTTTGCTCAAACAGCCTTAGTAAAATTCTTTCATAGATTTATATGTGGAAAGAGAAAAAAGATAATGAGAAAGATTATTTTTGTAATTCGAGGGAGCTGCCTACTGCATGCTTTTTAGGTTAAAGGGATTTTCTTTTCACTCATGATAAAAGATGATACCTCTGAATTGGAGGAGGGACACTGTTAGCCTTTGTTGCTTGGTGAGTAATACTCACTCTGGAGCCATTATTGCTCTGGAGCCATTATTGCTCAACTCTACTGCTCACTTGGCAGATATTGTTAATGCAATTTGAGGTCTTAATCCTGTGCTTTCCGAAAGACCTTCATGAAGGGTGACTCATAATCCATGCTCATACCTTTACCTTAAATCACTGGGAGCCACAGGTTTAAAAAAAACTCTCCTGTAAATAAAAAATTTTCTCAAATAGGTTTACTGAATTTAAAAATACTTACCCTGTGCTCTCATTTTAGGCGCGCTGTCATTGTTGGTGCAGGTTACATTGCTGTGGAGATAGCTGGGATCCTTTCAGCCCTGGGTTCTAAGACATCACTAATGATACGGTATGATAAGGTAAAGTCTGTCTTTTCCCCTCCCTTTTCCCTGATGTTAATTTTTTCAAGAACCTACAGCAAGAATTTTATTTTGTCTTTAAATGCTAGAGTGTAAAGCATGTGGAAGTCAGCCGTTTTGGTCCATGTGGGGCTTTATCCCAGCTATTTGAATTAGGCGTTATGTGCTTCCCAGATATCAGCTGCTATTGATTTTTGATACTAATGATTTTGGTGTCATCATACTAGTTGGTAGTTTCATCATAAGGTGGTAGCTAATATCAAATACCTTAATAAGGAGACACAGAGGTTTAAATATAAATACTAAATTGAACAGGCTATCTGGTTAATCTCTTATTCTGAAAATCAGTTTCATATGATCATATAGTGCTGGATTGTTAATATTTAATCAACACATTTGCTAAATTCTCTGCATGAAAAGGAAACTTATTAAAAATATTTGCCGACCAATATTATGACAGCATTATTCACAATGTCAAGAAATGGAAGCAACCCCAATGTCCATTGATAGATGAATGGATAAGCAAAATGTGGTATATTCATACAGTGGAATATAATTCAGCTTTAAAATGGAAGGATGCTCCGACATGCTACAATATGGATGAACCTTGAGGATATTATGTGAAATAAAATAAACCAGACCAAAAAAAGTCAAATATTGCAGTGACTCCCCCGCCTTGTATGAGCATGTAGAACAGTCAGACTTATAGACAGAAAGTAGAATGATGGTTTTCAGGAAATTGGGGGAGGAAGAAAAATGGTGAGTTTTTCAATGGGTATAAAGTTTCCATTTTGAAATGAGAAAAAGTTCTGGGGATTTGTTATACAACAGTGTGAAATATACTTAACACTATATAACTGTGAATTTAAAAATGGTGAAATTGGTAAATTTAATGTTACATATTTTTTAACCACAATTTAACAAAATAATAAAGCTTATAGATTGTCTACTCAAACCATATTTTATAGAGTAGGAAATTAAACCCAAATAAGGTTTATGATTGCTCATTGGTGTCAAAACTGAGAGTAAATTAAGGTTTCAGAATGCCCAGGCCAGTATTTGTTCTGCTAAAATTCAACTTCCATGTTTGTCATTACTTGATGAGATACTGTCTTTTATGTTTTGTTGCTTGGTGACTGAGCATCAATGGGTTGTGGCACGGTATTGGAGCTTTCAGAGACATGGCAGTAACAAGAGCATTGGCTAAGTTCTGGCCCCTAAGAATCTGGCTTTTCATGTCAAGTTCATGTCAAGAACTAGGGCTCATTTTGTCCTGCCTTTGGGATAGGATTTATCAGATCTCTGAACACTCAAATGCTGTGATATTAATTCTTGATTATTTGAGCAAATGGAAAAGGAAAAAGAAAACCAAAATCCTAGTTAGCATGCACTCCAAGGAACTTTCTGGCTTTTAGACTTGCCATATAATTAACTCCCAGAGGCTTTATGTCCTGAGCCATGTTTTTCGTTGATAAACTTTGTTTTGCATTGTTGGGCTTTATCCAGCAAATTGGATGGGAGGAGAAAGTCAGAGTGATGCTAGTCTGAATGTAATTTATAATATATATAATATATAATAAGTAACTAAATCACAGAAGTTTGGCAGAGTGGATGATTCCTGCATTTGTCGAAAGCCACATCTACTTGACTTTTGCCCTCTCCTACCCCCAATGGATGAGACTCATCCTCCTTCTTCTCCTTGTCCCAGGGTACTTTTATTCTAGCTCTACTCTGAATAACCCATGTCAGTTTACTTTTACCTTGCCTGGGGTGCATTACATGTGTGGTATCACATAATCGCTAGAGAAAAAAAAAATATGAGGCCTAAGTAAAGTTAGACAGCAACGACTATTTTAAAGAATACTTTTCTCTAATAACATCAATAACGATTTCTCTAGGATAGTAATGGAAGCCATCATTGGAACATTGAAATCCAACTGGAAAAAATATAATGGGAATTTTGAAAAAGAATAACAATCCTGGGGGCCTCCCCCGTGGAGCAGCGGTTGAGCGCTGGGTTGCGAAGCTGCCCGCAGCCTCTGAAGCGCCGGTTCGAGCCCCAGCTGCTCCCCGGCCACTGGAGGAGGGTCCCACATGGCGCGCAGACCCCTCCTGCCGCCCGTTGCTCCCCTCAGCAGTGTACTTCGGTCCTTCTGCCTGCTCTGTTCCCCGCTCTGGCTCTGGTGAATTCTCTCACCCTCCCGCGCTTCTGACAGTACCCAGTGCTTGTATAAATAAATAAATAAACAAATCTTTAAAAAAAAAAAAAAAGAATAACAATCCTGACAGCAAAAACAGATTATTGTGTTGATTCTATTATTTCAATCATGTTATGCTACAGAATTCATGTAGCTCTTAATTAACTCAAGGCTTCATAAGATTCTCATTTTCATTGAACTTCATAAGGCAAGCAGTGGTCATGGTCCTAGTGGTGCTTTTAAATGGCTTCCACATTTGTAGGGTGAGAAAAAGCAAGTGCATAATATTGTGGAAAGAACTTGACCTGAAGAATCAGACCCATGTCAATTTGAATCTTAACTCTAGTCCTTTCTAGTAAAAATCACTCCACTTCTTGAAATCTCAGCTTCCTCATCAGAAAAGTAAAATTATATGATTAGAAGGATTTGAGGATAGATTACACTTGACTTTTCTGCCTAGATTTTGGAGATAAGGAGTTTTTTTGTTTTTTTTTTTTAAGATTTATTTATTTATACAAGCACTGGGTACAGTCAGAAGCGTGGGAGGGTAAGAGAATTCACCAGAGCCAGAGCGGGGAGCAGAGCAGACAGAAGGTCCGAGGTACACTGCTGAGAGGAGCAGCGGGCGGCAGGAGAGGTCTGCGCGGACATGTGGGACCCTCCCTCCGGTGGCCGGGGAGCAGCCGGGAATCGAACCTGCACTGCAGAGACTGCGGGCTACTTCGCAACCCAGCGCTCAACCGCTGCGCCACCGGGGAGGACCTGGAGATAAGGAGATTTTGTGAAAGAATCTTCCCATAAGTCATCAGAAGGAAAATTGACTTTAAAATACTGAAAGGGAAAAGAGTCTGGTCTTTAAACTTACAGAAAAAAAGAAGCAAACTTGGGAGCAGAGGAACATGGCAAAGATAGTAGACGTATGAAGATCTAAAGTCTGAAACAGAGGTTGATGAAATTTGGTGTAATAGAGACATTGGTAGCAACTTAGGAAAACAGAGGACTTATTAAAACCCTATTCACCATGTGGAGGAAGGATATAAGAGGAAGGATAATACTGAAATTTCCCTTCAAAGTTTATAACAGATCTCTAATCAAGTTTTATTTCTTTCCTACCACCCTCCCAATGCTGCCTCTGTTTGTATATAGGTACTTCGAAATTTTGATTCATTAATCAGTTCAAACTGCACCGAAGAGTTGGAGAATGCTGGCATAGAAGTCCTGAAGTTCTCCCAGGTACGACTAAGCCCCGGGAATGCTTACAGCCTTTGCTGATCTATCGGTGATGAATCACATTTCTTTGCTTTTGGCTTCATCCAATTAGCTTTATAAACAAACTCTGTATCTATTCCTTTCAGTAGTACAACCAGTTCTTTATCCTAAGAAGGTGTATCTCCCATTAATGTTAGTGAAGTCAGGGCATAATAGATTAGAATAATGGTGGTTGCATTTAGTTTATTAGAACTGAAACTTTAATTTTTGTGTTCAGCTACCATATTGAACATACTTAGTTCTCAAAAAATATTGTGGAGTTTATTTTTAAAGTATATTGTTCTTAGGTTCCATAGACAGAATTACAAAGTACTTGAGCTCTCAGGGAATCACCTAAATTTCAAGGTTTTCATTTCTTAAAGAAATGAAAAATGATTGTAATTGTAAAGATTGTAAATGATTGTAAAGAATGTAAAAATGATTCTCTTTGCCATAGCTTCACCCTTTCAGCAAAGGTCATGTCAGGTGAAACGATGAATGTGAACATGCTTTGTGAATGTAAAAATGCTAGTTGGTGGTAGCAGTCAGCGTCAGAGTCACCTTTGGATCTTCACTGAACTCTAGACTGGCCTCACTCCCATAGCTTGATCTTAACCCCTTTCCCATTCTGTAAAATGCACAGTTTAAAATACCTAGTTTTAGGACCTCCCAGGTGGCGCAAGGGTTAAAGACAGCGCTATCAAGCTATGGCCAGCCACTGCAGCATGAGTACTGAGTTCGAGTTTGATTCATGGTCAGGGAGCTACCGACATGGTGCAGCAGACCTCTCCTGTCTCACCTGCTGCTCCCCTCAGCAGTGTATTTCAGTAGATCCACCTGTTCTACTTCCCACTCTGTCTCTGGTGAATCCTCCCACCACACCCCCCGCACCTCCTGCCTACACCCCAGTTTTTGTATGTCTAAATAAATAAATTTTTGGAAAAAAAAAACCTGGTTTTAAGCTGAAGCATCATGGTAGTGACATGAGCTGACATGTCTCATCATTAACTGTGATTTGTGGCAATCTGGGAAAAAGGCTGGGTTCCAGGGAGTATGAGTGGCCTTTGGGAGAAGTCAATGTGTCAATGAGTAATATTCACTGGGGTTTTTTTCAATGTTTAAGATTCTAGTTTGCTCTTTATTTGCTTTGCCTCCTCCCTCATTAACACATTTTATTTGTCAGTAGATCAAGGAGGTTAAGAAGACGTCTTCAGGTTTAGAACTCTGTATGATCACTTCAGTCCCTGGTAGGAAGCCCACCTTGACCACGATTCCAGATGTTGACTGTCTGCTCTGGGCCATTGGGCGGAACCCAAATTCCAGGAGCCTGAATTTAGACAAACTGGTAAGATGACTTAGTCTGCCCAGAACATTCCTGAATCTGTTTTTTTCCACCTGTGCTTTCCCACCACCATCCCCTGTGTCCCAAAACTTACGTGGGTTCTCTTAGATTCTCTTTACTCCTTGCATGCAGTTTGTCATAAAATCCCATTGCTTTTTCCTTTGAATTAAAAGAAGATTCTTTTTCCTTTCTAGTGCCTTCACCTTGTGTCAGATCCCCACCACCTAATCTAGGCTGCCCAACAGTTTCTTGGCTAACATCACCTCCTCAGAGGTTTCCTTTTTACTATGATACTTGTTTATTTAAAGCCCTGTAATTATTCCTTATTGAGTGCAGCTCTAATCCCAATTGCTGGGTGTGTAACTCATTCTAGACAATTGTGATACTCAAGGTTGGGAACAGACATGAAGCAGATCTACCAGTGCTATAATTAGTATTCTTATTTGTTCGTTAAATTTTGAAGGAAAGTGGTTATACTAGCTTGCGGCGTGGGTCCCAGAGTTTGACCCAGTTTTGAACCTTAGTGCCATTATTTCCAGTTGCATGGCCTTAAGCGAGCAGTTTAATTACTCTAAAATTTCAATGGCTTCACTTAAATATGGGAATAAAAATAGTATTTGCCTCATTGGGTTATGGAGAAAGGTATGTAAGAAAGCACAGCAGCATAATTAACTTAGATACTGACTAATTTCCATTTAAAAAAAATAATTATTCCCTTATTATAAGATTTTTATTTTATTTATTTGTGCATAAAAGAACTGGAGTGTAGGCCAGAGGTGTGGGGGTTGAGAGGATTCACCAGAGACAGAAGAGGGAGCAGAACAGGTGAATTTACTGAAATACACTGCTAAGGGGAGCAGTGGGCAAGACAGGAAAGGTCTGCTGCACCATGTGTGAGTTAGTTCGCTGGCCGGGATTGAACTCAGGCTGTAGAGGTGATGGTGCTGAGAGTTAACCCCTAGGCTACCAGGGAGGCTCTAATTTAAGCATAATAACCATTCTTAGCGTAATAACCAACTGTTATTGATGAGATGATTTTTCTAATTTGCCATCCTACTCTTAATATTTTACATGTTTGAAATTTTTGTATTTGATGGAGCCTCTTGAACAGTGTGGAACATTATAATATATGTTCTAATATTAATGTGTTACAGTGTGAGTTCCCTTTTTTGTCAAAGGTATTTTTCACCATTAAAAAAATAGGTGGTGGGGCCTCCCCGGTGGCGCAGCAGTTGAGCGCTGGGTTGCGAAGCTGCCCGCGGCCTCGGCAGCGCCGGTTCAATCCCCGGCTGCTCCCCGGCCACCGGAGGAGGGTCTCACATGGTGCGCAGACCTCTCCTGCTGCCCGCTGCTCCCCTCAGCAGTGTACTTCGGTCCTTCTGCCTGCTCTGCTCCCCTCTCTGGCTCTGGTGAATTCTCTCACCCTCCCACACTTCTGACTGTACCCAGTGCTTGTATAAACAAAACAGACAAACAAAATAAATAAATAGAAAACATGCCTCTATAAAAAAAAAAAAAAAGGCTAATAAATCTTTCAAAAAAAAGATTTAAAAAAAATATATATTAGGTGGTGTGCAGACCTCTCCTGCCACCCGCTGCTCCCCTCGGCGGTATACTTCGTCAGTCTCTGTTCTGCTCTCCGCTCTGACTCTGGTGAATTCTCTCACCCTCCCGTGCTTCTGACTGTATCCAGTGCTTGTATAAATAAATAAATAAAATCTTATTAAAAAAAAATATTAGGGAGGGGGACTCCCTGGTGGCGCAGGGGTTAAAGTCAGCACTATCAAGCTATCTGCATCAACTGCAGCATGAGTTCAATCCCAAGCTAGGGAGCTAACCCACATGGCATAACAGACCTCTCCTGTCTTGCCTGCTGCTCCCCTCAGCAGTGTTTTCTATAGATCCACCTGTTGTGCTCCTCTGTCTCTGGTTAATTCTCTCACCCCACAACACTACACTTCTGGCCTACACACCAGTTCTTGGATGCATAAATAAATAAATCTTTTTAAAAAACTAAATAAATAAAATTTAAAAATACCAAGGAAATGTTTTAGTTGTTTTTAATCTCATTGTTCAATGAAGTTTAGTAAAAACTAGTTGTCTATTTTCATGTTAACAATACTAGTCATCCAACTTTTTACCTCTTAGCTATTTTGCCTTTGTACTGATATAGGTATTGGTAGGTTCAGTTTTCAACTATATTTGCTGAAATCTTTTTTAATGAGGGAGAATTTTTCATTTACATTCAGTATTATGATATATTTGTATAATGCAATTTAAATTATTACTATGTATATGTCTTGTCAATATGTATGTAGTCTTGTCAGTAGCTCTTTGAGGGGGTTAAGGTAAGGAAACTAACCACACAAGGAGCATAAATAATTCATTGGGCTTTTAAACTCTAGGGATAGGAAGGATGTCTATATTATGTACCACTGTATGCACAGTGACTAGGTTGATGCCTCATTTGTATTAGAAGCTCAGATATTTCTTGATAAATACTAGGTGTCTGTCCAAGGTCTCATTACTTGTTAGTGGATTAGTAGATATTAACGTAGGTCTCTATTGGCTCTTAACTACCATGCTACCTACTGCCCACTTTCCGCTAGCTGTGTGTGGAAAAACTTGCTACTTCTTACATGGGAATGTACACACTTCGGATCTGCTGAGCCCTAAGATGAACATGACCCATTATGTTGGAGCAAAATTTCTCTCATTATTTAGGAAAAATAGCTTAAAGAAAGCATCTATATATATATCAGAGTAGAATATATACCCTGCTTTGATTTTTAAAGATAAACTTGTAAGGCTTAAAGAAATTTGTTTTTGATGACTGTTTCAGGCTCTGCCCTGGTAATGTGAGAGCCTCCTTTAGTAGGGGTGCTTCAGTGGAAAAAGTTGAAAAGCACTGTCTTAGATGGACTGTACAGGGATAGCAAGTAGCACATCTTATAGTTAGGTGATTCCTTTTAACTTTTACCTGTCAGTTGAATTGTATGTTGCAAAGTCAAGTTCTATTAAAAAAACCTCAAAAATGATACAATATTTACCTTTTAAATTAAACAAAAGATATGGAACAAAAAGCCCCACTTCCTTTAAAAAGTGGGGGCACCTCCCCGGTGGCGCAGCGGTTGAGCGCTGGGTTGCGAAGCTGCCCGCGGCCTCTGTGGCGCCGGTTCAATTCCCCGGCTGCTCCCTGGCCACCGGAGGAGGGTCCCACATGGTGCGCAGACCTCTCCTGCCGCCCGCTGCTCCCCTCAGTGGTGTACTTCGGTCCTTCTGCCTGCTCTGCTCCCCGCTCTGGCTCTGGTTGGATTCTCTCGCCCTCCCGCGCTTCTGACTGTGCCCAGTGCTTATATAAATAAATAAATAAATAAATAAAATCTTAAAATAAATAAATAAATAAATAAAAAGTGGGGGCAGGCCTGACCTTGGTGCCCTGTAAGTGGCAACTCTAGGCTTTTTGTTTTTATTGCTTTATTCACTTTTTTGGTTGGTCTCGTACTGAGTTTATTTACAAAAGATGTATTTTGTTGAACCAAATATTAAAATGGAAAACATCAAGGCCTCCTTGGTGGTGCAGGGGTTAAAGTCTCAGCTGTATCAAGCTGTCACCAGCCACTGCAGCATGAGTTGCGTCCCTAGCCAGGGAGCTAACCCACATGGCACAGCAGACCTCTCTTGTCTCACTTGCTGCTTCCCTCAGCAGTGTGTTTCAGTCAGTCTGCCTGTTTTGTTCCCCACTCTGTCTCTGGTGAATCCTCTCACCCCTCTCTCCACACCTCTGGCCTACACCTCAGCTCTTGTATACATAAATAAGTAAAATAAATCTTTTTAAAAAAGAACAACAACAACAAAAAAGAAATCACAAGATTCAATGAATGATGATGAAAACATCTTAACAAGCTGGCTTTTTTTTAAATGGAGTTTCCATTTTATTTATTTTTCAAAAGATTTATTTTATTTATTCATATAAGAGCTGGGGTATAGACCAGAGCTGGGGTGTAGACCAGCGGTGCGGGGAGGTGAGAGGATTCACCAGAGACAGAATGGGGAGCCGAACAGGCGACTGACTGAAATAAACTGCTGAGGGGAGCAGCAGGCAAGACAGGAGAGGTCTGCTGTGCCATGTGGGTTAGCTCCCTGGCTGGAATCGAACTTGTGCTGCACTGGCTGCTGATAGCTTCATAGTGCTGAGACATAACCCCTGCACCTCCAAGGAGGCCCGAATCTTGTGCTTTCTTCAAGATTCAGGTTGAAGAGTTTCCTGAAGTGAGGTAGAGCCAGAGATTTGATCTGCTGGTTTTTGTAGATAGGCCATATACTTACATGATGTCCCTTCACAATTTTAGGGCATTCAAACTGATGACAAAGGTCATATCACAGTAGATGAATTCCAGAATACTAATGTAAAAGGCATCTATGCGGTTGGGGATGTGTGTGGAAAAGCTCTTCTGACTCCAGGTAATGTTCCTTATCCTCTCGGGCAAGAGCAACCCTGTGTGTTACATAGGACTATTCAGCCTTTGATAGTCAAGTCAACTTAAGCAAAGTGAAAAGGATGAGTGTCATATTGTCAAAATGATTAGAATGTGTTGAAACAGATGTTTATTGGATTCCTAACATTTTCTGAATATGTATTTTTCCTTAAAAGACATTTTAAATGCTTAATGAAGACTGGATTTTTTATATGGATGCTATGGTCACTCTCTGACGAACATTATAATAAGTTAGAATCTGAGTTGTTTGACAGTGGAAGAAGTGGCTTTGGAAAGAAGTAATTTATAATGGTGTTCTTGTATGAAAGTTCATTTTCAATAAATCAATACTGTTCCTCACTCCCTGAATCCCATATTTCAACCTACTTCCTAGGTAACTATTTCATGCTGCTTGTGCCACTTTTTGTTTATCAGTAACAATCACTCCATCAGCTTTCACTCTGTAATCTATGTGACTTCAACTTTGAAAAATGGCCCAGTGTCTCTCCTCAGCATGAAAACTTAACCCAGTCACACACCCAAAGCCTTTTAATGCCTTTAGGAATTTCTCTTAACAAAAGCAAAATAAGGAAGTTTCTAAAACTTCTTAACATGACCTAACAGTTGACATTATGTCAAAGTAATGAAAGTTTGTGGTGTATACTACTGATACCTTACTTGGGAAGAAAAACTGTCAATTTGAAAACAGTAAACAACTGATGCTTTTATTGAATTTAAGCATTCCCCCGATCCTAAATATAAGAATAAAAACAGGGTAAGAGAATAAACTTTAAAAAGTTTATAAAAATAAACTAAAAAATTGTACTGTGAAATGAATATGGTAATGATATACAGCTGAAGATTGAAACTAATGTAGTTTGTTCAGTAAATTTTAAATAAAAGTAACATTCTCAGTAGGTAAATTTCTAGATAATTGGGACTTGTAAATGTGTCTTTTGTGTGTATGCCATAACAGAATGTACAGAATATGTGTAAGCTCATAGTTTTGAATTGTTAGCTAAGGCATTTGTCTTTATTATGTTGAACTGGATATTATAATGAGTATTGGCATAAAGCTTTGTAAGTATGTTAAGCCAGATAAATAAATGGTTAGAACCATTTTGCTGTGTTAAGATGAAAAATAAGCCAAACTCTGATTTTACTGTATCTTTGCAGTTGCAATAGCTGCGGGCCGAAAACTTGCCCATAGACTTTTTGAATGCAAAGAAGATTCTAAATTGGACTATAGCAACATTCCCACAGTTGTGTTCAGCCACCCTCCTATTGGGACAGTGGGACTCACAGAAGGTAGATATTTACAAACAAAGGTCATTTATGATTTCCTTCTCTCCCCTGCAAAATCTTTATTCATTTTAAATTAAGATGACATTGGTTTACAACTGTATATTTTAGGAGTATAGGTTCATACCTTTTCAAATGTGTGTTACCATACTACAAATACCATCAAAGTCCTAATAACCCTCCCCCACAGTTCCCCTTATTCAAATTTTGTCAGTTATATATTAAATGTGATTTAACATTTTTTTCTCAAGTCCTGGTTTTAGTCCAAGGTAATGCATTGCATTTAGTTTTCATATCTCTCCTTTAACTAAGAAGAAAAATTGTTCATCTTTTCTTTTGTCTTTTGTGACTTGAACATACATCATTTGTGATGTTGTTTACTATTTTTCCTCGTGATTTAATTCAGGTTATATATTTCTAGCCATCTTTCTCTATGATAGCTCATTGTTATTGTTTAGTTTTTGACAAATGCTTTATTCTGTGCATTATAGATGAGGCCATTTATAAATATGGAAAAGAAAATGTGAAGACCTATTCAACCACCTTTACCCCAATGTATCATGCAGTTACCAAAAGGAAGACAAAATGTGTAATGAAAATGGTTTGTGCCAACAAAGAGGAAAAGGTATGGGGGAAGTCTAGTAAGCTAAAAAGTGTCTTGAAGGTTGATGGAAATGAGGTATTTTGATGTATTGGTGAGGGAAGAGAACTAATTAATTAGTTAAGCTTTCCGTGATTCAGCTGGTACAGTTTTACTTTTATCTGTATGTGAATGGATGGATGGATGATTGATAGACAGACAGACGCTTCATACTATTTCCCTTAGAAAGAGGGTTCTGCTACATTCATAGGGGGGATATTTGAAAGCCACAAAAAGCTGTCATTGACTAATAGACCACAATAGATAGGAAACTAAGAAATATTGATAAATTTAAGAATGTAATGCTAAGTAAATTTAAATGTAACATAACTAGTCAGTGAAGAGGAAGTTTTTTCAATAAAATTTTCATAGATTAATTAATTAGTTATCTACTTTATTTTTTAAGATTTTACTTTATTTATGCATATTAGAGCTCAGGTGTAGGCCAGAGGTGAGAGGGGTGAGAGGATTCACCAGAGACAGAGTGGGGAGCAGAAAAGGCAGACTGACTGAAATACACTGTTGAGGGGAGCAGCAGGCGAGACAGGAGAGGTCTGCTGTGCCATGTGGGTCAACTCCCTGGCTGGGGATTGAATTTATGCCACAGTGGCTGGTGATTGAATTTATGCCACAGTGGCTGGTGATAGCTTGATAGTGCTGAGACTTTAACCCCTGCACCACCAGAAAGGCCCCAAGATAGGATAAAAGTTTTTTAGGTTGAAAATATCAGGTACTTCTCGTGAACTGTGTACCTAATAAAAATTTTTACAAGTGTTTTTCATTTTTTTCCCCATAGGTGGTCGGAATCCATATGCAAGGAATTGGGTGTGATGAAATGCTGCAAGGTTTTGCTGTTGCAGTCAAAATGGGAGCAACAAAAGCTGACTTTGACAACACAGTTGCCATTCACCCTACTTCTGCAGAAGAACTAGTCACACTTCGTTGAAAACTTGGCGATTCGAATGGTTGGCAGCTGGACAAGTAGACCATCAGAAATAAACCAAATCATTGTGTTTACTTACTGTTCCTATTTTATGTTTTCTGTATTGTAATCAGGATCTTTCCATAGTGTTAGTGTTCAGCACAATAATAGAACTTATTTATGTAATTGGAAATTTGTGATTGATTTTCACTTGATTACATCTTATAATAATGTTTTAATTTTTTTTTAATTTACAGCTCTGTGCTGATTTTTGTTTCACCCCCATCCCAAGTATAAAACTGTATGAAGTACAATTAAATTAATATACTTGAATGAATATAGCTTGCTAATTTTTATAGATGAAGGTGACCATAGCTCTTCACATTTAAATCATACAAATGTGTGGAATTTTTTTATAGATTTATCTTTATTTATTTATGCATGTAAGAACCAGGGTCCAGGCCAGAGGTGGAGGGGGATGAGAGACAGAGTGTGGAGCAGAACAGGCAGATCCACTGAAATACATTGCTGAGGGGAGCAGCAGGCAAGACAGGAGAGGTCTGCTGCGCCATGTGGGTTAGCTCTCTGCCCAGAGATCGAATCTAGATCAAACCCATGCCACAGTGGCTGGCTATGGCTTGATAGCACTGAGACTTAACCCCTGCGCCACGTGGAAGGCCCCTCCATGGAATTGTTTTTTTAAGCTAATAACTGTGCTCTGTGTATTGCAAGGCTGTTTCAAATATGTGACAGGGACCTAAGAATTTATAAGGGACCTGCATCTCTTATTTGAATCTTTCTTTTCTTTCAAATGATGAAAATTATGTTACTTTCATGAGATGTAAGTATATCAGACTTGGGAAAGATTGAGGAACTAGTTGTATAAGTAAGGGACATTTTATAAGTGATTCCTGCTTTCAGAAGGAGGGGGACTCAAAGTGCTTCAAGACTCTTCCTCCACTAAAAGTTGATAGTCCAATGAATGATTTCAATATTTGTGTGTGTTGTCACTTTTTTTTTCCTGAAAACTATTCCCAAAATTTTGAAAATAAAAACATAGCCTTTCCTTGATGTGTTGTTATGAACATATGGGTACCAGTTCATTTTCTAAGAATATTTCACTTTAGAGAATCAAATGCCCACAGTAAAGCTACCTAAGAAGGCTTTAAGTCCTTATTGGGGGGGAAAGAGATTTCTCTTTTTATAGATAAACACCAGACGTAGTAAATTTAATGGTTGAGTTGGAAGAATAGTTTAAAAATCAATTAGGTTTTTAACTATTTCTATTAGCCATTACCAGCTAGCTGAGCTAGTTAGATTTGTCTTTGGCTTTCATTAATGACAGAGCTACTTACTTGTTTCAGTAAACTTTTACTGAATGTCTTTCTGGTTGGCCATTGCCATGCCTACATAACCACTGTACAACATAGCGGTAGTAGGCCAAGGTTTTCTGCTCCACTCACCAGATGGGTTTTTCACCAAAGTTTGGGTGTGACTCCATAAGATACATCTACTTTAACACCATGTAATTTTGATTCAGGTATCCTTTGCACTGCCTGGTTTTGGTTTATAGTAAACCAGCATGAAAGTAACCTTTTCCAAGTTATAGTCTTCAGTGTTAGCAGACCTCAATTCTATACAACTGGTAAAGTCATCTAGCCTAATAGCCTCCATTGCACAAAGCCCTGGGGAAAGTGACAATGTATAAGGCAAGCACATTGTACAGTATGTGGCACACTGTAGGTGCTCTGGAGAGACTTACTGAAAGAAAGACATGGAACTTGCTTTCAAGTAGCCATATTGTCTAGAATAAGATAAAAATTCTACACAAATAACTGCAATTCAAAACAAAGTGTTAAAGCACAGGTTGACCTCATGGCTTAACTAAAATGAGACATTTGGGAGAATAAAAAGGGACACTATTAGCTGGGACAATAGGCACAAATTCATAGTGTTGAAGGAAGACAGTGTCACCCTAGTTAAACACTATTAACTAGAAAAATACAAGTTCAGAGGTGGCAGAAAGAGCCATTTTACTGTTTTGGTTATATGTAGGATTTGGAATTTGAAGATTGTGGAGAAGGTCTGCGTGTAGAAGGAAGAGTGAGTCAGAATTGGGCAACATATACCTGGAAAATGGTAAGAGTTCAATTTGGCAGTAACATAAGAGGTGTGTGTGTGTGTATGTGTGTGTGTGTGTGTGTGTGTGTTTAAGAACTGGGATGTAGGCCAGAGGGGCACTCCTGCCTGCCATGTGCCTGATAAATCCCAATAAGAGCCTGCAAAAGCCACTGAGGGCTCCAGGACTCCTCCTTTACCTGGTCTGCTAGGTCAGAAAACCTGCCCTGTGTCCTCCCTGTCCTGCCTCCTACAATTGGCGTAAGTCAGCAAGATGATCCATGCAGACGGGTATGAAGCCCTCCGAAGACCTCTGGAGCAGACCAAGAGCCTGTGACAACGCTGGAGGCGTCATGGCGGCACAGGAGATGGACAAGCTCCGGGAGCAGAACAGGCAGACAGACGAAATACACTGCTGAGGGGAGTAGACCTGTCCTGTCTCTTCCACTGCTCCCCTCTTCGGCTTGGGCTCCACCCCAAGGCACATTCCCCACCTGTCCCCCAAGGACGGGTTCCTCAGCTCCTCACCCTCACTTGACAATGAGCAGGGCATCACCCACAGGTAATTTCACTGGCCTTCAACATATTTAAGCTGCGTAACAGCCACTCAGGGCTTCCCAAGCTTGGCCCCAGCTTTTGCCTTCTCAGTTGGCTTTTTCTCTGCCTGACTGCAGAGAACTTGGCGAGGGCTACCTCAGTCAACTGTGGGCTCTCATACCAAGGCCCACTGGCCATGCCTTGATTTTAAACGATACCATCCACCCTCACGGTCCCCAAAATGTAACAACCTGCCAAGGTTCCTCTGCCTTCTGGTGGGATTGTCAGTCCAAGTCCATTAGTCCAAGTCCGTTGGGCCTCTCCCTGCATCAGCACTGGTGAGCTCTGAATTGTGGTACTCTTCACCAATTCTTGCTGTCTCAGGGGTCGTTGGCTGGTCCTCTAGGACCGTCTTCTCCAGGAGAGGTCTCGTCCTGTAGCTCCCGGACCTTGTCCAACTCCTGTGGGATTCTCGCCGGCCGGCCAGGATCGAACCCATGTTGCACAGGCTGCTAACAGCTTCACAGTGTGGCACTCAACCGCCTGCGCCACCAGGGAGGCCCCAGCAGTAACCATTTTATTATATCTGCTTCATGGGTTAGGATTTGGAGCAAGGCAGCTTGAAGGATGACTCTTCTATGGGTGTTGACCAAGACTGGTTTTTAAACGACACGTCTAGAGTCTAAACATTCATGTGACTCTGGAAGAGCACAAGGGAATAGGGTGATGGATGCTGTGGTGGTGGGAGAACTATGGGTACTATTCCTGAAGGGGGTGGGGAATCAAATGCTGTCCAAAAATTAATGATGATATAAGAAAAAAGTACTTTATCTAAAATAAGAATGGAAGATTAGCCTCAACTGAGATGATTGGAGTACCTACTCATGGCCTCTCCAGCAAGGAAAGTTATGGACTTATGTGGAAGCCCAGGGCTCCCAGAGCTTTTTCCAAGGTTCCCAGGCAGATGCTGCAAGGCTTATGACTTTATCCTTGGAAGTTCTAGAATGTCACTTCTACCATATGTTCAGTAACACATGGTAAGCAAATCACTGAGGCAGCCCAGATTGAAGAATTTGAACTGTGCCTTTCTGTAGGAGGAGTGGTAAGGAATTTGTGATCACCTTTAATCACCCACACCTGGCAATCTCATTTTATAAGCCTTGACTATAACCAGCTTTGTGAAGAGTTAGTGGTTTAATGTATCATTTGTTCTCATAACACCTTGTCACGCAGTACCTCTATTGTGTGTGTCATTTTACACTTAAAGTCGATCTATATTCTCTGTTGACTTTCACAGTATCATTCCTGGTATGTATTGCAGTGAATTCTGCAAGAGGTTAAAGGTGTGCTACAGTGGGAGTTTTCACATAATATCTAGAGTGGGAAAGCAGCCAACTTAATTTCACACTTTTTTTGAAAACAAATAGGCAAGATTTTCAAGTCTTCAATAAACCTTTCCCTTTCCATGAATCTGACCTCCTAGATATAAATGAACTATTAAGAGGTAGATATAGAAGATGATTTCTGTTGTGCCCTACTCTGAGAAATAACTTCTATTGCCATTGTCTTTGATAACAATAATTTAGCCTGTTGATTCTTCAGTGAAGGTCACAGTCAACATGTTAAAGATAAGAAAATAAAAACAATCATTTCTATTTTTTTATGTAGTATATACTAAGTGTTTCTTTATGTGTTAGGGGACAGTGTTTGAAAGTGTTGGATGGTAGGATTGGAGTTGTATCTAGGCTCTACATGAATTTTTAAAATTTTTTTTATTTTTTAAAGATTTATCTATGCATACAAGAGCTGGGGCACAAGCCAGAGGTGTGGTGGGTGAGAGGATTCAAAGAGACAGAGTGGGGAACAGAACAGGCAGATTGACTGAAGTACACTGCTGAGGGGAGCAGTGGGCAAGTCAGGAGGTCTACTGTGCCATATGGGCAGCTGCCTGGCCGGGGATCGAACTCTTGCTGCAGGGGCTGTGGACAGCTTCATAGGTTGCATATATTAACACCTTGCGCCACCAGGTAGGCCCACTACATGAATTTTTTTTTTAAAGATTTATTGATTGATTGATACATACATACATACAAGCACTGGGTACAGTCAGAAGCACGGGAGGGTGAGAGAATTCACCAGAGCCAGAGTGGGGAGCAGAGCAGGCAGAAGGACCGAAGTACACTGCTGAGGGGAGCAGCAGGCGGCAGGAGAGGTCTGCGTGCCCCACTACATGAATTTTTAAAGAATATTCCCCTTTTAAGTCCTTTCTTTCTAAGTTGTATTACCAGACATTTTTCCTTTCTGACTCTTTTTTTTTTTTAAAGATTTATTTTATTTTTTTATTTTTTATTTATTTATATAAGCACTGGGTACAGTCAGAAGCGGGGGAGGGTGAGAGAATTCACCAGAGCCAGAGCGGGGAGCAGAGAAGGCAGAAGGACCGAAGTGGCCGGGGAGCAGCCGGGGATCGAACCGGCGCTGCAGAGGCCGGCAGGAGAGGGACCCTCCTCCGGTGGCCGGGGAGCAGCCGGGGATCGAACCGGCGCTGCAGAGGCCGTGGGCAGCTTTGCAACCCAGCACTCAACCGCTGCGCCACGGGGGAGGCCCCCTTTCTGACTCTTAAGCATACAGACTCCATCACAAGTTCGGGAAACACCAGCTTTATGTGTTTTGGTAGAAACAAAGCTCATCTTCCCACACATTACCTGGGAATGTCAGACCTGTGCTTTACCAAGCACCTAGACAACTAGAGAGAAGACATCCTGACTATTCAGAAACCAGTGAAACAGGAGAAACCCTTCTAGTGATGGCACACAGCTGTGGCAACAACATCAAGGGCAGCCTGGCATCAGTACCAGTAGTTGCCGTGTCAGTTTCTAGCTATGGTGACTTCACTTGACATTTCAGAATCATGATTTTGTATATCTTGGTTCTGGCTGCCTAGTCTTTGAGCCTGGATCACCACTGATCGCCACAACATTCTGTGAATGTAGGATACACACGCACATACAATGTATTCAACTCATTTAAATCAGCACATGTCCATTTCCAGTGTTTAAGAAAGAACTCTGATAGTTTTATTTTTCTAAAACACAACCTTAAAATTACAAGAAACCTTATCCAGTTACTACAGCACTCATTGCATTGCTATGAAGTATTAGTCCCTGTATCTGTTCCTATTTTGGTATGCTTTGTGTGCATCTTTGTACTATATATTCCCATGGTTCACTGCAGTGCCCAATACTGTTGAATGAATGAGGTAATGGAAGATTACACTAGAATATTAGATTATGCTGTTTAGAGAGGTGCTGGATAAATGGATGTGATGACTAGCAACGAGGAATCATTAAAGATGTTAAAGAAGGAAATGCTGTCAAAGTGGGATTGGAAGCTTAAAGCAGAAATAGCAAAAAAACAAAAAACCTAGAGCATAAGGGGGCAGGAATCATAAATGTGTCTGAGTGAGTGAGATCATAAAGGATCTGGACTAGTGGCAGTGACAGCAATAACAAAAGGATGCATGCAAGAAAATTTGGAGGGCCTCCTTGGTGGCGCAGGTGGTTGAGCTCAGCACTGTGAGGCTGTCTGCAGACTGCAGTGCCGGTTCAATTCCCGCCGGCCTCGGAGCAACGCACATGGCAGGCAGACCTCTCCTGTCTTGCCCGCTGCTCCCCTCAGCAATGTATTTCATCAGTCTGCCTGTTCTGTTCCCCACTCTGTCTCTGGTAAGTCTTCTCATCCTCCTGTGTATCTGGCCTGTACCCTGATTCTTGTATAAACAAAATAAATCTTTAAGAAAAAGAAAAAGAAAATTTGGAATAAAAGACCCACGATGATTTGTGAACTGATTAAATTTAGATTTTGAGGGAAAGGTAGGATTAACACTAGCCCTGAAGTTTCCAGCATGAGAAGATAAAGAGAAGGCTATTAATAAAATACCAAGACAGATGGAGAAACTAGTTTAATGAGGGCAGGTTTCAAGTTTTAGACATGTTGAATTTATGGTCCTCTCAGGGATCTGGAAATTAAAACCTGGAGTTTGCGGGGATGTGGTGGGAGAATCCAGACTGGGGAGACAGCTTTGTAAATTATACAACTAGAGGTCATATTAAAGCCGCAGTATACATATCGCCCTTAAGGGAGAAGGGGATGTGGAGGGAGGAAGCAGAGTCAATACTGTCCTCTTTTAAGAGATGGCTAAAGGGCAAAGGCCTTGGATGAAAAATATGAAGTAGGAGTAAAACCACCAGGAAGGTACTTGAAGGAGAAGGGAATGGTGCACGGGAAGCACTGAGCCTAAGGTCGTAGAAACTACAGAAATTGACAGGTGTGGCTGTTCTTCAACTGAGGGCTACAGGAATTGCTGTTGAACAAGTTGGAAATGGTGCTTGTTGTATTGAGGGATGACATAAGGGTATAGGGTGTCTCAATAAGAATTATTTCTAATAAAGTCCCTATTGGAGTGTATGGATCTTCACTGGTTAACTTTGGGGAAGGTTTCAGGAAGCAGAAGTTGGCTCTACACTATGTATAATCAGAAAGCAGGGGGCAATTATATGCTGGGCATCACAGTAAATGTTCACAGTGAGGACTCTTTCTGCAATTACTAGGAAGTGGTAAAGAAGCAGCCAAAACTCATTCAACAAGAGAGGAGCATGTTTGGTATTCTGTGTTGTGCAATGGCCTTGTCTAAGGTAGATATTCTATGGGATTTGATGTCCTACAAGAGAACAATGTAATTTAGCTGTCAGATCTATTGTCAGATGTCAGGGTGTAGTGGCGGGAAGGCACAGAGCAGGATCTCTATGACCTATGCAGACGGATAAAGGAGAGTCCTGGAGTCCTCGGTGGCTTTTCCAGGCTTTTATTGTGCTTTTACCAGGGACAGGGCAGGCAGGGGGCGGGGGGGGGGGGGCCGCCCCGCGGGAGCCAGGCAGGTGTCCCTTCCGCAGGTGTCTTCACTCTTTTTGTGTTCTCTGGTGTTCTCATTCTTCTCTCCTTCTCATTCTTGCTCTGTTCTCTCATTCTGCTCTTTCCTTCCTTCCTTCCCTCCCTCCCTCCCTCCTTCCCTCCCTCCCTCCTTCCCTCCCTCTCTCTCCCCCTCCCTCCCCCTCCCTCCCCCTCCCTCCTTCCCTTCCCTCCCCCTCTCTGTCTCTCTCTCCCCCTCCCTCCCTCCCTCCCTCCCTCCCTCTCTCTCTCTCTCTCTCTCTCTCTCTCTCTCTCTCTCTCTCTCTCTCTCTCTCTCTCTCTCTCCTCTCTCTTTCTCTCCCCCAGAGTCCCCATGACACCGCCCTTATAAGCCAGTCTCAGCCCAGGTGTACCCACCTACTCATGCCCACACCCCCCTCCAGGTGCCCGCCATCAGGCATGCATTTAGGACCACTGGGATCCGTCATTAATCCTAATGGTGGGAGGGTAGAAAAGCCTGATAATCACTTACCCTACACAGGGGCTGATCTTTTCTTTCTCAGGAGGTTATTGGTGACTTTTGAGATTCCAATTCTAGTAAACTTGTAGTGAGAATAAATAAATAAAAGTGGTTAAGAAGAGATTCCATAGTGGAGAAGAAGCAGCAGCAGCCTCAGGCTATTTAGTCACCTGTTGAAAAGAACTAAGTATTTGCCTCCTAAGGCCCAACTCTGAAGGTAAGAGGGAAGGGCAAAGAATTGAATAATAGACAACATATTTTTACCTGAGGGGATGTGAAACCAGTAAGAAAGGAGGAAGAGGGATTGATGCTGCTGGCACAAGAGGTGATAAATGAACAAATAGATTCTTTCAAAGTAAACAACACTTTTTTTTTTTAAGATTTATTTATTTATTTATACAAGCACTGGGTACAGTCAGAAGCGCGGGGGAGGGTGAGAGAATTCACCAGAGCCAGAGCAGGGAGCAGAGCAGGCAGAAGGACCGAAGTACACTGCTGAGGGGAGCAGCGGGCGGCAGGAGAGGTCTGCGCGCCATGTGGGACCCTCACCCAGTGGCCAGGGAGCAGCCGGAGATCTAACCAGCGCTGCAGAGGCTGCGGGCAGCTTCGCAACCCAGCGCTCAACCGCTGCGCCACCGGGGAGGCCCCAAACAACACTTTTAAAATGCTTTTTAAAATGTCTTTCATCCCATTTTTTGTAAGCAAGAAGATATATTTAGTTCAAGATATATTGTTATTGATGTGTTTAACACCATGCTACCTTTCAGGATAGACCCATGCTTCCTTAAACATACAGCCCCAAACTTGAAAATTGACCCCAATCTACCTTACCTACCTTACCAGCCTTATCTCCCTTTTCAGACTCCTTATTCTAGCTAGGCTGGAAGGACAACTTTTCCATCCCAGCCAACACCCTTGGTGTAAGTAAAGACAGTTTCATTGCCATTTCCAGCACCATCTCCTCTGGTACTCTTTTCTGGGTCTTTATCTGTGGTTCCCTGCTCCTACGCTAGGTACCTAGCAGGGAAACTGCTGGGAACCTGACCTACCTCGTGTAGAGCTGAACTCCCCTTTCCCAGCCAGTGCAAGTTCTTTGTCCTCCTGCCAAAGCATGTTGATTAGCATATTGATTCTATCTCTTAGAGCACGTTTTTTTAAAGATTTATTTTTATTTATACAAGAACTGGGGTACAGGCCAGAGGCATGGGAGGGTGAGAGGATTCACCAGAGACAGAGTAGGGAGCAGAAAAGGCAAATAGACCGGAAACACTGCTGAGGGGAGCAGCAGGCAAGACAGGAGAGGTCTGCCATGCCATGTGGGTATCTCCCTGGCCAGTGGGAATCGAACCCATGTTGCAGAGGCTGTTGACAGCTTCACAGTGCTGCGCTCAACCCGCTGTACCACTGGGGAGGCCTCTAGAGCACTTTTTATAATCTGACTTGTACTCTGGATTTTTGTTAACCTCCATAAAGACTGAAAGCATGTCTTAGTCACTCTAATATCTCCTTATTCCTCATCATGGAGACTGATAAAACCGAAGGGTACCCAGGGACCCCAGACTGTTAGGAGGAAAAGCTCACGTTGCCTGATCTAAGTGGTCTTGCCCACCCATATGCATAAAGCATGTAATCAAAGACTATTGTGATCAATGATTTTTAATCAATGAGAGGTTCAAAGGAACTCAAGAGGGGCAATGAGGAGTAGCGGAGATTTCAAAGTATGGACTCCTGATCAAACTCTGAAATGTTCAGCCAAACACGGTCCAAAGTGGAATGACTAAGGCTCAACACCAGAGGTTGCACGAAAATGAATCTAAGGGAAACTCTAAGAGAAAATGCAAGCAAGAAGTTGCACAGGGCCAAAGGGCTAGCATACGAAGGGAGAACCAAAGTTCAAAATGTACCACCCACTGAATCTACCATGAGGTCAAGATGGCAGCTGCCATAGTCTCTCAAGAGAAGAGGATCTAATCACCGAAGACAGCACTGAGGCTGGAGAAAGAGCCACAGGTGGGAGCCAGCTGAGGGGGCAGGAGCAGGAGGCCCTGCCAGAATTCTTTTAGTTTACCCTGAGGGTTTATTCCTCATTTCTAGCTGTTCCCATTCAAGAATGGTGGGATGGAGCAGCGAGACTCATGACTCTTTTACACTCACATTCATACTCAATGTAAAAGATGACAAATGCTTACTTGTGGAATCAAAGTATACTGGTGATGAGTGAATCAAATTATCCCTATCAAATTAATTAAACTCCTGTTTAGAAAGCTAATGCTTTTTTTTTTTTTTTTTGGTCTGTCGTTCAACTAGTGTTTAATGAGTGTGTTTCAATCCACTTTATCAATTCAACCTACATTATAATTCAGAAGCAATGTAGTCATTATGGGGACTTGCATAGCAACTGTAAAGGCTGGACTGGGCACAGTGCAGGTTTCCTGATCCCATGCAGACCGGGTAAAGGAGGAGTCAGAGTCCTTATTGGTTTTGCAGGTCTTTTATTGAGGTTCACCAGGCATATGGCAGGCAGGGGTGCCAGCCTCCCAGCCCCCCAGCAAGTCTTCACTCTATCTGGGCTCTCTGGCGTTCGTTCTGCTGCTTCTCAGCTTCTCTTTCGGCTTCGGCTTCTACTGCTGCTACTGGTGCTGCTGCTGCTACTGCTGCTCCTGGCGTCCCCATGACGCCGCTCTTAAAAGCACAGTCTTAGCTCAGCTGAATCCCATCTACCTACGCCCACACCCTATTCCAGGTGCCCGCCATCAGGCATGTATTCAGGACAAGGATCCATCATCAATCCTGATGGCGGAAGGGCAGAAAAGCCTGACATTTTCTTTACCCTACAGCAACACATTTATTTGTTTATTTTAAAGATTTATTTATTTATGCATACAAGAACTGGGGTATAGGCCAGAGGTGTGGGGGGTGAGAGGATTCACCAGAGACAGTGGGGAACAGAACAGGCAGATTGACTGAAATACACTGCTGAGGGGAGCAGTGAACAAGACAGGAGAGGTCTGCTGTGCCATGTGGGTCACCTCCCACCGGGGATCCAACTCATGCTGCAGAGGCTGCAGACAGCTTCATAGTTATGCGTCTTACCACCTTGTGCCACCAGGGAGACCCAATTCACTCTTCAATTTAAATAAATGTGTTGCTGGGCCTCCCTGATGGCCCAAGGAGTTAAGATGCAGTACTATGAAGCTGTCTGCAGCCTCTGCAGCACGAGTTCGATCCCCGGCCAGGGAGCAACCCACATGGCGAAGCAGACCTCTCCTGTCTCACCCGCTGTGTATTCAGCAATGTATTTCAGTCAGTCTGCCTGTTCTGTTCCCCACTCTGCCTCTGGTGAATCCTCTCATCCCCCAACACACGTCTGGCCTGTACCCCAGCTCTTGTATGCATAAATAAATATTTTTGGTAATTTTCTTTTTTTTTAGATTTATTTATTTATTTATTATTTATTTATTTTTTATTTATTTATACAAGCACTGGGTACAGTCAGAAGCGCGGGAGGGTGAGAGAATTCACCAGAGCCAGAGCGGGGAGCAGAGCAGGCAGAAGGACAGAAGTACACTGCTGAGGGGAGCAGCGGGCGGCAGGAGAGGTCTGTCCTGCCTTGTGGGTTTCTCCCTGGCCGGCTGGGAATCGAACCGGCGCTGCAGAGGCTGCGGACAGACAGCTTCACAGCATGGCGCTTAACCTGCTGTGCCACTGGGGAGGCCCTAAATAAATCTTAAAAAAAAAAAAAAATTGGGGCCTCTTTGGTGGTGCAGGCGGTTGAGCACCGCACTGTGAAGCTGTCCGTAGCCTCTGTAGTGCCCGTTTGATCCCCACCGGCCTGTGAGAACCCCACATGGTGAAGCAGACTTCTCCTGTCTCGCCCGCTGGTCCCCTCAGCAGTGTATTTCGTCAGTCTGCCGGTTATGTTTCCCGCTCTTTCTCTGGTGAATCTTCTCACCCTTCTGCACATCTGGCCTGTCCCCGGGTTCGTGTATAAATAAATAAATCTTTAAAAATAATAAATTGAAGAGTGAAGTCAGATTTTCTCTGAAAGATTCTTTTAGCCTTGCAATTGGGCATATAAGCACCTTTTTCTAATGTGTTTTTTTAGGTAATGTTGGTTTATAACACCAAATGATTCAGAAGTACCGGTTCACTCCTCTTCAGATGTGTATTACTTGACCATAACCATTCCACCTATAATCCTCCACTATAGCCCTTTGTGTTCACATCTGTTAGTGCACCATCAAGGTGTGCCCGAGGACTCCAGAATTGCACCCCTTAAAGCAGGCCTGCCATTGTGCACAAAAACAAAAGGAGACTTTTAGTGTGAAAGAACTTTAATAGACTGGTGAGCATAAACAGGGTAAGAAAGAATGTTCTGAATAAAGCACCCAGAATTACCCAGCCCTTTGTGGGTAAATGCCCAGACAAATACGGTTGGCCCCAAGCAGGTCCACTGAGGCCTGGGTATTAAAAAGGGAAGTTAGCAGCTTTTGAGCAAATTCTGATCATTCTGAAGGGATTGCTGTTGATGGCATGGCTTGGCTTCTTATATGGGCCAGAGTTTTATCTTATATTGTACAGCCACTGTCTGTCCGGAGCCGTCCGGAGTATGTGCCGTGTTGCATATGCGTGCCATGAGTTCGCTTTACCATTTCGCCTTCGGAGAACCACAGGTTTTTCCTGTAAAGCACATGAGACTGGGAGGTACGGGGGGGGGGGGGGGGGGGGGCGGGGGTGGGGGGGAGCTACGAGGGTATTAGAGGAGAACGGGGGAGAGAGAGGAGGAGAAGAAAAGAGATTTAAGAGGAGAACCACCAGAGAGGAGAGTGCTGCGAGAGGAGCAGAGAGAAGGCCAGGGAAGTAAGAAAGACAGGGAAAAGTAAAAGAGAAGGAAAAGGAAAAATAAAGAAGCAAACGCTAGCGTCAAGTTGTCAAGCCCCTCATTTCAAACCTCAGCCCTTCTCTTTTTGTGCCTCCGAATCCCGCGGGTCGGGACAACTGTCTATTTGTATTTTAAGCCATCTACTCATTAATAAGGGAATTAGAATGACAGTGGTGATTCGATAAGGACTTGAGAAACTGGACTTTATTCAATCAGTGGGGAAAGGAAAGACAAAACCACTAAATTGATACAAAACTGTTTCTCAGGACAATGCAATTTTAACCTTCTAATTATCTTTTGCCCCTTCCCCAATTACACCTCATCAGTTTTTTATCAGTTAATCTCAGATGGTTGTAAAAACTCTGGGTCTTAATTATTATTCAGGTAAAATTATTATTCAGGTAAAATTATTATTCAGGTAAAATTCCATTTCCTGAGGGTATCAACTAAATATCAAATGGATTTATTACAAAATATTCTATGAAGAAACTAATTGTGAAAAATTATTAACCCAGGGTGGTAGTACAGTTATTTCCCCATTTTCCAGATGAGAAAAACCAAGACATAAGTAACTTGACGGGTCGTCAATACTAAGTAATTGACAGGTATAGATTAGTTGAGTAACTGTCTGTGCTGTCGGTTTAGGTTCTAAGAGGAAAAGCCAATTGTAGGAAACCTGATACTCTCCAATATGTTGCGGATTTCGGGTAATGCCAATTATTTTCCCCGCTGCTTTACTTTTACCTTTTTTGGTGTGGTGGTTGTTCTGAAAACTAAATCCTTCTTTCTTTTTTTTTTTTTTTCCTCCTGTGGTTAAAGGAGTCAAAATGTAGCCCAAATTCAAGAAGTGGAGAAGCAGATTACTTCTGCATGGGGATGTGTCAAAGAATTTGCAGCCATCTTTAATCCACTACACTTTTAGACTTATAATTGTTTTTTTTTTAATTTGGTCCTTGCACTAAGTCTTTTTTTTGTTATATATTTTCAAGTTTATATATAATTTTGAAGGACCAGGAACACTTTAATTCAGTGTAACATTTTTCTTTTTTTAATTTTATATTCACCATACAATTGCAACCCCCCATTCTGACCCCAATCCCTCCCCTCCCGCCCCCCACCCCCCAAAAAAGTGCCTCTGGTTCACAGTTTTTTGTTGATTTTGCTAAATCCTTATTTCTAATAGAATTCACAGGGTGCGGTTCAAAGAGCACTGGTTAGCATTCAGAAACTGGGGCTTTACACCAGGGTTTGCCTTTGCTAGCTGTGCTGTCCTGAGTAAGTCATTAAGCGTTACTGGGTCGCTTATTTTCTTACTTGTGAAAGGAACAGTATCTGAAGTCAGCTGCTGGTCACAGGCATTTAATTAATGTAAAGTCACAAAACCTCTGGCAGATCCTCAACTGTTGAAAATCAAGTCCTCACTCGGGTTAAACAGACACAGAACTCGCTGAAAGAGACTTTAGCAGCTTTTAATTTCTGGAAATGAAAGATTTTTTTCCATTTTCGCGCCCCTAATCGCCCCTTATTGGATGGCTTCACCGTTTCACTCCCAGTCCCGCCCCCGTTGTCATGGAGACCAGGAACGCCCCAGCCGACTGAGGCCTCTCCCATCGTCCCCCGGCGGGAGCACGTGACGGCGCAGGCGCGTTCTCGGCCATGGAGAAACCGCGTTGGCCGCCGGGACTGAGCTCTCGGCGTCCTAATCAGGAAGTGGCGGGCGGGGCCCCGGCCGGAGTCGCAGCCGAGACCCCGGCCTGGCGGGGCCGCGCCGGGCGTGCGTACGGGCAGGCGGGGCTGCCCACAAGAAGCCGGAAGCGGTCGCGACGCCAGCGTGGGCGGCCGGCCGCGGCGGAGGCGCCGGGAGGCGGTGGCGGGTCGCGTGGGGCGACTCTCCGCGCTCAGGTAGGGGCTGCGGCCGCCGGGAGGGGTGCGCGGAGCCCGGCCTGTTGTTCCTGGAGCCCGTCGGCGCGGGCCGGCGTCGCTGCCTCCCGCGGGGGCCCGGGGGTCGGTTCTAGCGTGCAGCACTTCCACGCGGAGCAACTTCTTGGGGGCATTGCGGGTTAGGCCGGAGGTTCATTGAGCCGACTGGAGGGCTCGGAAGGGGAAATTCTCAGTGTTTGCGTCTTCCTAGCCCCGAGGTTTACACTAGAGTCGCCGGGCGAGCCGTGTGTGTGGAGTTTGGGGGACCACGGCGTCCAGCCCACGAAAGACTGTGGTTTAGATGCTCATTCATGGATATTTTTCTTCTCCCCAAAGCTGTTTTCTGGACACCTAGTGTGTAATGATTCCTAAACTTTAATTTTAGCGTGTTCTGCAGAGTCTGAAGACATTTTCCAAAGCACAGCGCTGCGGTACCTTGTTCTCCTACATTTTCGCCACTTAAGAGGTGAACAAGGCTCTGGTCCCAGCGTTCCAGCTGCTGGTAGTTGTGTTCTTAAGGTGCGCGTGGCCCCTGTGAGGCGCAGTCGGGGAAAGAAACAGGAAAGAAGACAAGTAGAAAGGTTGAAAGAAGTCGAATGACACTGCGGGGGGTGGGGGGGAAACGTGGACCTTCAGCTGGAAGATTTTGATGTAATTGTTGGCTTCTCAGTCCATTCGTGACAACCCGGGAATGTGTTTACTCATTGAGTTGTAGTGGCGGTGGTTTTTTTAAAATGTAGAATGGGCAGAGTGATGTGTTCTGTGTACTACGCACATATGGAGCGCCTTGCTTTAAACACAATCATTGTATGTGCATTTTATTTTTTTAAAGATTTATTTATGCATACAAGAACTGGGGTACAGGCCAGAGGTGTGGGTGTGCGAGGATTCACCAGAGACAGAGTGGGGAGCAGAACGGGCAGATTGAAATACACTGCTGAAGGGAGCTGCGGGTGAGTCAGGAGAGGTCCGCTGCGCGATGTGGGTCGCTCCCAGCAGGGAATCCAACTCCTGATGCAGAGGCTGCAGACAGCTTCATAGGTTGCTCCACCAGGAAGGCCATGTGTGTTCATTTTAAAACACAGGTCTCCTTTGTTTTATTAGAGCGCTTTACCAGCATTGCAGGTCTGGTGAAAGGAATACTTGATTTTAAAAGTTAAGATATTCGGATCCTGGCAGTGGTCCGGAGAACTTCACTTTAGATTTTTGCATGTTAAAGTAAGAATAATAAAATTAACATCTGTTATTGAATTGTGAGGATCAAACACCAGAAACATTTAGGTCTTTGCAAACTGTAAGGCTTTATTTAAACTGTGTTAAAATTATCATTAAAAGCCCAGATTAATTACCTGCCTTTATAAGGTGAAAATAAATACAGATGTTTCTTGTTTTAGGAGTTTACAAATTGCTTGTTGTCCCCATTTTATTAATTGTGACTTCTCTCCATTTTCTAGTCCTCACCATTTCCTTCTCCGACTGTCCCCTACTTTCCTCATCCCAGTATAACCATTGTTAATGTCTTTTTAGAGCCAGTTCAGTGTAGTAATACTGAAATATTTGTATAACTTTACTATTTTTTAAAAAAATCTCGTTTTTTTTCATCCGTCTAATGTAGACAGCATTGGTAGTATCCTCATTTTACTTATGATAAAGTAGAATTTAGAGAGGGGTAGTGGATTGCTTGGGGTCATGGACCAGTAGTGGACTACAGCTGAGGGAAGGGAGAAGGCTGGTCTTTGATTACCTGTCCAGTGACTCTATTCCTTACTTGACTGAAATTTACTCTGATTATCAATCTTATATTCAAAATTTTTAGCATTCCAAGTCACACAGATTAATTTTTAAGCAAGGTGCTCAGTGCTTTCATATTCTCAGAGGTGATCTGCTTGAAGGCAAGGATTTATCTTCCAGAATCTTTGAAAACTTGGAGCATAATGCCTCACAAACAGAAGACATTTAATAAACTTGTGAAACCAATAATAATTGAGGTTGGATCAATTTAGAGATGTTTTTCCATTTGTTACTCATTTGACATATAGTTTATTGAGCCACTGTAGGGTAAGATAAAAAAGTATCAGGCTTTTCTGCCCTCCCGCCATTAAGACTGATGATGGATCCTTGCGGTCCTGAATGCATGCCTGATGGCGGGCACCTGGAGTAGGGTGTGGGCATAGGTAGATGGGATTCACCTGGCCTGAGACTGGGCTTATAAGGGCGGCGTCATGGGGACGCCAGCAGAACGAGAGAGAGCAACAGAGAGACCAGAGGAGAACGAAACAGCAGAGTGAGAGAGAAGCTAGAGGCCACGAGAGAACACCGGAGAGCCCAGAACGAGTGAAGACTTGCTGGGGATTGGGAGGCCTGACAGTCTCCCAGCACCCCCCAGCACCCCTGCCTGCTGTGTACCCAGTAAAATCCCAACAAAAGCCTTAAAAGCCACTGAGGGCTTCAGGACTCCTCCTTCACCCATCTGCTCGATCATAGAGATCCTGCCCTGAGCCATCCTTGCGCTGCAGCCACTTAGCCTGTGTTTGAAGCCTTCCAAAGTATGAAGTGGAGTTATCTCCAGTTTCGTTCCTGATTTATGAATAGTAGTCTTAACTGTAAAATTCATTAACGTAGGTTGCTTAAGTTCTTCCTGGACTTGCTACAGGCTTTTAGAGAGACTTCAAACAAGAGTGGAATGTTCTTAAAATTTTTTGTTGATTGACCTTGTGGCTTCCCTGGTTGTACTAAAGTTGCTTAGAATAGTTGAGTTTTAGAAATGGGGAGGTGGGGGTCTGAAGAGGTCATTTAGTTTCACCTTCCTCCCAATTAGGAATTTTCTTTAGACATTTTCAACAAATGTTAATGCAGTGTCTTCACTTAATACCTCAGCCTGTTTCAAAATATATCATCTTATAAGCAGTTCTAGTGGCTGTCTGTTTTGGGGGCACTGAGCCTAATCTTGTTAATTTTGCCCCGGTAGTACTGATGGTGTTTCTATAGAAGAACATTGTTGAATAGAAATGTAATATGAGCTACAAGTGAGAAGCACACATGTACTTTTTTTTTTAAAAAAGATTTATTTATTGATGCATATGAGAACTGGGGTACAGGCCAGAGGTGTGGGGTTGGGGTGAGAGGATTCACCAGAGACAGAGTGGGGAACAGAACAGGGAGATCGACTGAAACTCACTGCTGAGGGGAGCAGTGGGTGAGTCAGGAGAGGTCTGCTGTGCCATGTGGGCTGCTCCCTGACTGGGGATCGAACTGTGCATCAGTGGCCGTGGACCGCTTCATAGGTTGCGTCTTAATCCTTTGCACCACCAGGGAGGACCCACACATGTACTTTTAAATATTTTAGAAGCCTAGTAAAAATTAAAGGATATTAATTTTAGTATTTAACCCAGCACATTGAATGCATATAATCAATGTAAAATATCTCATTTGTAATTTTAAAGTTCTTTTTTTGGGTATCAAGTCTTTTAAAATAGGATGTGAAAGAGATTCTTAAAAAATTCCATTTACAATCAAAAAGAATAAAATACTTAGGAATAAACTTTACCAGAGAAGTGAAGCCTCTGCACATTGAAAACTGTAAGACATTGAGGAAAGAGATCAAAGAAGACACAAATAAATGGAGAGAGATTTTGTGCTCATGGGCTGGAAGAATTAATATATCCACACTACCCAAAGCAGTCCATAGATTCAGTGCAATCTCTGCTGCACTTTTTTTTTTTTCAAACAAATAGAAAAACTGTCCTGAATTTTTGTGTGGAACCGCGAAAGACCCTAATTAAACAAAGCTGTCTTGAGAAAGGGGAGCTAAGCTGGAGATCTCACACTTTCTGATTTCAAACTATTTGCTTTCAAACAGCTTTAAAAACAATATTCACGTAAAAACTAGTGCAAAGGTCAATGGAATAGTTTTGAGGGTTCAGAAATAAAAACATGCATAGATAATGAATTTACAACAAATGATTTGAGAATTTACATTGTGGAAAAGATAGTCTCTTCAGTAAATGTTATGGGAAAAACTGGACTTGATACTGTGCACAAGAATCAACTGAAATTGGATAAAAGACTTGAACACAAAACTCTTAGGGAAAAAAACAGGCATCAGCTTCTTGTCTTTGGTCTTACCAGTTATTTTTGGGATTTGACATGAAAAGCAAAATCATCAAACCAAAAAGCTGCATAGCATAGGAAACCATTAACAAAAACAGGCAACTATAGAATGGGAGAAAATATTTGCAAATTGTCCTCCCTGGTAAGGGGTTAATACTAAAAATACAAGGAATTCATACATCTTAATAGCAAAATAACAATCCAGTTAAAAAATGGGCAGAGGAACTGAATAGGCATTTTCCCAAAGAAAACACGCAGATAGCCAACAGGCACATGAACAAGTGATCATCATCACTAATCATCAGTGAAATATGAAAGAGACACTGAGATAACACCCGACACTTATTAATATGGCCATTTAATCAAAAAGACAAGATAACTAGCTGCTGGTGAGGATGTGGAAAAAAGGGACCTCTTATGCACTGTTGGTGACAAATTGGTGTAGCCACTATGGACAATAGTATGGAGATTTCACAAAAAACTAAAACTAGGGGCCTTCCTTCTGCCTATTCTGTTCCCCACTCTGTCTCTGGTGAATCTTCTCACCCTGCTGCGCCTCTGGCCGGTACCCCAGCTATTGTATAAATAAAAAATAAATCTTAAAAAAACCCCAAAAAACTAGAACTACCATAGGACCCAGCAGTTTCACCTTTGGGTGAATGAAACAAAGAATTTTACCCCCCATATTCACAACATCATTGGAGGCCCAATAGCCATGGCATGGGAAAAACCTGAGTATTTTGCCATTTGGATGGCCATGCAGACATTATATTATGTAAAATAAGCCTGACAGAAAGATAAATACTATTTGAACTGACTTACATGTGGATTCTAAAAAAACAGAAAAATACAGACAGTGGACTGATGGTTAAAAAGATGTAGAAAGCCGTGGTGGGGAGAAGAAATGGGTGAGAGTGGTCAAAAGATAGGAACTTCCATAAGATAACAAGTTCTGGGGATGTGTGCAGCATGGTGACTAAAGTTAACAGTAGTGTACTATGTATTTGAAAGTTGCTGAGAGTAGATCATAAAACTTCATCACTGTGAAAAAAGGTTAACTGATCATTGGTATTAATTAAACTTACTGTGGTAGTCGTGTCACAATATCTATGAAAAGCATGTTCTACACCTTGGCCAATTCAATGTTGTATATCAAAAGTAAGTATTTTAGGGGCCTCCCCAGTAGCGCAGCAGTTGAGTGCTGGGTTGCGAAGCTGCCCGCAGCCTCTGCGGCGCCGGTTCGATCCCCGGCTGCTCCCCGGCCACTGGAGGAGGGTCCCACATGGCGCGCAGACCTCTCCTGCCGCCCGCTGCTCCCCTCAGCAGTGTGCTTCGGTCCTTCTGCCTGCTCTGCTCCCCACTCTGGCTCTGGTGAATTCTCTCACCCTCCCGTGCTTCTGACTGTGCCCAGTGCATGTATAAAAAAAAAAACAACAAAAAACAAACAAACAAATAAAACATGCCTCTAAAAAAAAAAAAGTAAGTATTTTATACATAGACTGCATTTCCGTGTTAGTCCCATTTCAGGTGCTCAGTAGGCACATATAGCCAGTGGCTACAGTGTTGCGCAACTTAGTTTTAGAGCATTAGAGAATAATCCTATTTCTTTTTTCTAGCACAGTGCTTGACTCATAATAGGCATATGTTATTTTTTGAGTGAGTGAATAACAATAAGTGCTAGAGAATTAATAAAAGGTTGTTTTGTTTGGGAAATCTTAACAGATCTATGGATTTGGTATGTAGGTTTGAATGACTTGAATCTGAATTAAAGATACATGTTTGTAATCTTTTCTTTAATCTTTGCAGCATTATGGATCCAAGCCTGCTGAAAGAACGGGAGTTATTCAAAAAACGAGCTCTTTCCACTCCTGTGGTAGAAAAACGTCCAGTATCTTCTGAAGCATCATCATCATCATCATCATCGAAGAAGAAGAAGGCAAAGCTAGAACATGGAGGATCATCAAGCTCTAAACAAATTTCTGGTAAGTAAAATTGTTTAGGACTGTTTTAGGTTTTACTTTTCAGGAAACCATTTAGTCATGGCAAGTTCATTTTTCAGTTGAACATTTTATTGATTGGTGAGTGCTGTGTTAAGTATGAGATGAAACAATAAGAATTTTTTGCTCTTAAGATGGTAAGTCTTGGGGCCTCCCTGGTGGCGCAGCGGTTGAGCGCTGGGTTGCGAAGCTGCCCGCAGCCTCTGCAGCGCTGGTTCGATCCCCGGCTGCTCCCCGGCCACCAGAGGAGGGTCCCACATGGCGCGCAGACCTCTCCTGCCGCCCGCTGCTCCTCTCAGCAGTGTACTTCGGTCCTTCTGCCTGTTCTGCTCCCTGCTCTGGCTCTGGTGGATTCTCTCACCCTCCTGTGCCCTCCTGTGCTTCTGACTGTGCCCAGTGCTTGTGTGAATAAATAAATAAATCTTTAAAAAAAAAAAAGATGGTAAGTCTTTTTGTAGTTGGAATTTAGATTCTTTTTAAAAGGATAACTATTGAAATTACTTTTTTTTTTTTTTAAGATTTATTTATTCATTCACACAACAACCGGGGTACAGGCCAGATGCGCAGGAGGGTGAGAGGATTCACCAGAGATAGAGCAGGGAACAGCACAGGCAGACTGACTGAAATACACTGCTGAGGGGAGCAGCGGGTGCGACAGGAGAGTTCTGCCGCGCCATGTGGGACCCTTGCTGGCCATCTGGGATCAAACTGTTACTGCAGAGGCTGCGGACAGCTTCACAGCGCTGCGCTCAACCGTCTGTGCCACCAGGAGAGGCCCGAAACTACATATCTTACAGCTCACTTATTTTAAGTGTATAGTTAAAAGATTTCTAGTAAATTTACACTGTTATGCCACCTGCCTAGCAGAGATCGCTTGTGCCCATTTGCATTTGCTCCTTATTACCACTCTAGCCCAGATAACCAATGGTCTATTTTCTGTCTCCATGTATTTCCCTTTCTGGGTATTTCACATGGACAGAATGGTATAGTTGGTCTTTTATGTGGCTTCTTTTACTTGGCAAGATTTAGTGTTTCAGCCATGTTGTAGCATGTATTAGTATTTCATTCCATTTTTTTGCTGAAGAGTATCCACTGTGTGGATGTACCAGAATTTGTTTATTCACTAGTGAACATTTAGATTATTTCAAATTTTTGGCTATTATGAATAGTGCTGGTGTGAACATTCATGTATAAGTTTTTGTCAGAACGACATTCTTTCACTTGGAGAGGGACCTAAGTGAAATTTATGGGTTATGTGGTAAATTTATGTTTGTGTAGGTTTTTTTTTTTAAGATTTATTTATTTATGCATATAAGAGCTGGGGTGTATGCCAGAGGTGCGGGGGAGTGGGGGGGGGGGGAGAGGATTTATCAGAGACAGTAGGGAGGAACAGAGACAGAGCAGAACAGGCAGATCTACTGAAATACACTGCTGAGGGGAGCAGCAGGCGAGACAGGAGAGGTCTGTGCCGTGTGGGTTGTCGCCCTGGCTGGGGATCGAATTCGTGCCACAGTGGTTGCCAATAGCTTCATAGTGCTGAGACTTAACCCCTTGCGCCACTGGGGAGGCCCAAATTTATGTTTGTGTTTTTAAGAAATGATCAAAATGGTTACACCATTTTACATTCTCACATTAATGCATGAGGGTTCCAGTTTTTACTCATTTTTGCCAAAACTTGTTATTCCTTTTCATTCTGATCATAACTGTACTAGTGAGTGTGAAGTGGTATTATTGTGATTTCAATATGTAGTTTCCTAATGGCTAATGATATTAAACATTGTTCCAAGTGTTTATTGACTATTCATGTGTCTTCTATGGTGAAATACCTATTCAGAATTTTTGCCCACTTAAAAAAAATTTTTTTTCCCTATGGATTTGTAAGAGTTCTTTATATATTATAAGTACAGTTTCTTGATCCTGTATCACTTATGTTCTTGGTATTATAGCAAAGAAATGGTATAATTAACTCAAGATGATGAAAATGTGCTCCTGTGTTTTCTAAGAGTTTTCTCTCTTATATTTAGATCTGTGATAAGTTAACTTATTGCATATGGATTAACAGAAGGGTCTAAATTAAGTTTTGTGTATGGTTATTCTGTGTCCCTGTGTTATTTTTTGAGAGGACAGTATTTTCCCTACTGGCTTTGGCACTAGTGTTGAATATCAGTTGACTACATGAAAGAGTTTATTTTTGGAATATATGTATTTTTGGAATATATATTAACATATATTGATCCTTAAGTCAGTAGTACTCCTTTTATTTTTATTTTTTAAAAAGATTTATTTATTTATACAAGCACTGGGTACAGTTAGAAGTGCCAGAGGGTGAGAGAATTCACCAGAGCAGGAAACAGAAGAGGCAGACTGACGATACACTGCTGAGGGGAGCAGTGGGCGGCGGGAGAGGTCTGCATGCCATGTGGGACCCTCAACCGGTGGCCGGGGATCGAACCGGTGCTGCAGAGGCTCCGGGCAGCCTCGCAACCCAGCGCTCAACCTCTGCGCCACCAGGGAGGCCCAGTAGTACTCTTGATTATGGTAACATTATAGTTAAATTTTGAAATTGGGGAGTATAATTCCTTCTACTTTGTTCTTTTTGAGATTGTTTTGTTTTTTCCTAGACCAGTCCATCCACATCTGCAAAAGAAGCAACTAAGATTTTGATAGGGATTGCATTGAATCTATAAATCAGTTTAAAAAAAACCCCAAATATGTATATATGAATACCTATATATAAGTAGAGAAGAATTGCTCTCTTGACAGTATTCAGTGAGCATAAATATTTGTTTTTAATTTTCAATATTTTGTAGTTTTTTAATATATAAGTCTTACGTTGACTGTTAAATTTATTATTTTATTCTTTTTGATATGATGAAATTTTTTCCTTAAGAAATTTCTTTGATTTTTGAGTTGTTTATTACTAGTATGTAGAAATAAGATAGATTTTTTTTATATATTGATCTTGTATTCTTCAAACTTTCTGGGCTAGTTTTTCTTTTTTCCTAAAACAGATGCCCTTTACTTTTCTTGATTGTCTAGTCTGGCTATTATGTTGAATAGAAGTAATGAGAGTGAACATCTTTGCTTGTTTCTGAACTTAGGGTGAAAGCATTATTGAGCTATTACATATGATGTGCAGGTATCTTGTTAGATGCCCTTTATCAGGTTGAAGAAGTTCCTTTCCATATCTAGTTTGTTAAATGTTTTTAATCATAAAATGGGTATTAGATGTTTTCAGAGTGTTTCATCTGCTTCTATTGAGACGATTGTGTTCTTTATTCTGTTACTATGATATATTACATTAATTGATTTTTAGTTGTTAAACCAACCTTGCATTCTTGAAATATTACTTGGTCATACATAGTAGTAACCTGTATTATTTGTTGTGGAATTCAGTTTGTAGATACTTTGGGATTTTTGTGTCTTCATGAGGAATATAGCCTATAGTTTTCTCCTCATGCCTGTCAGGGCATTTCTGGCCTCAAAGTGATTTAGATTTTATTTTCTGGAAGAATATATGCAGATTTGATATTACTTGGTAGAATTCACTAGTGAAACCTTCCTTCATGGAAAAAAAATTTTGTAAGAATTTCTTCTTAGGGCCTTCCCTGTGGCACAAGGGCTTAAGTCTCAACACTATGAAGTTGTCTACAGCCACTGTAGCATGAGTTCGATCCCTGGCCAGGGAGCTAACCTACATTGTGCAGCAGACCTCTCCTGTCTCGCCCACTGCTCCCTTCAGCAGTGTATTTCAGTCAATCTACCTGTTTTGCTCCCCACTCTGTCTCTGGTGAATCCTCTCATCCCTCCTTCCCCCCCATCTGTGGCCTGCACCTCAGCTCTCTATTTCTTCTTGAGTTTATTTTGGTATTTTGGGTTTTTTAGGAGTTTGTCCACTTTATCATCTACTTGTAAAAAGTTTTCCTAAGTATTCCCTTAAGAATCCTTTTAGTTTTGGGCCTCCCTGGTGATGCAGGTGGTTGAGTACTGTGCTGTGGAGTTGTCCACAGCCCCTGCAGCGCAGGTTCGATCCTGGCCGGCCAGCAAGGGTCCCACATGGCGTGGCAGACCTCTCCTGTCTCACCTGCTGCTCCCCTCAGCAGTGTATTTTGTCAGTCTGCTGGTTCTGTTCCCCACTCTGTCTCTGGTGAATCCTCTCGCCCTCCCGCACATCTGGCCTATACCCCGGTTCTTGTATAAATAAATAACTCTTTAAAAAAAACCAAACAATCCTTTTAGTTTCTGTAAGGTCCATAGCCCTCCCTTTCACTTGAAATTTTTTTGTTGTTGTTGATAAATAGGTTTAATGAAGATACATTGCTCTTCACACAGATGGCTACAGAGACTTTAAACTATAATCCAGGAATTTACAACCATGCAACCGAGATCAGTTAGCCATCTAAAACAAACTGGCTTCTTACAACTACCCTGTAAACACAGAAGCCCTTCTTTCATCCAGAATAACTATCTCACATGAGGACAATTATTATACGGGAATCAGAGATCTAGCTTTGTGGCCAAAAGGAAAAACAGCAATTCAGTGGTTAATTGGTGAAAGCTGGAAATTGGTTGTACTTCACTGTGCTGCTTTGCTTCTCCTCCTGCTCTTTTTTTTTTTTTTTAAAGATTTATTTTTTTTTTAATGCATACAAGGACTGGGGTACAGGCCAGAGGTATGGGTGGTGAGAGGACTCATCAGAGACAGAGTGGGGAACAGAACAGGTAGATTGATTGAAATACACTGCTGAGGGAGCAGTGGGCAAGACAGGAGAGGTCTGCTGCGCTATGTGGGTTTCTCCATGGCCGGGGATCGAACTCATGTTGCAGTGGCTCGAACTCATGCTGCAGTGGCTGCGGACAGCTTCACAGGTTGTGTCTTTTTTTTTTTTTTAAGATTTATTTATTTATACAAGCACTGGGTACAGTCAGAAGCGCGGGAGGGTGAGAGAATTCACCAGAGCCAGAACGGAGAGCAGAGCAGGCAGACTGACGAAGTACACTGTTGAGGGGAGCAGCGGGCAGCAGAAGAGGTCTGTGCGCCATGTGGGACCCTCCCCCCGGGGCTGGGGATCGAATCTGCAGAGGCTGCAGGCAGCTTCGCAGCCCAGCACTCATCCACTGGGCCACCAGGGGAGGCACCACAGGTTGTGTCTTAACCCCTTGCACCACCAGGAGGCCCTGCTTTACTTTTCTTACTCTTGCTCTTTTTGTCCCTCTTCAGACCATCCATGTGAACTCTCAGTAGGTTTGAATAAGCCATCTGAAACTTTCTCACTTCTTTGGAGCTCACCATAGCGCTGATCTTCTTTTTTCCATTAGTAGCTCTTAACAGACACTTGTCAGAAGGCTCAAACCCTTCCACAGAACCTTTCCTTGGAATAGATTTAGTTTGACCATCATACTTCTTCAGGGTGATGAAAATGCTGCCTGACACCCAGCACTTCTGGAAAGGCCTGGTCAGCTCCGACAGGCACTGCTTGCTCTCAAGCAGCAACATTCCCACGCTGCTGGTTGTGCCCGGTTGGCATAAGCCCCTCTTTAATTTTAGGAATTTGTGTTTTTTTCTTGCTAAGGTTTGCCAATTTTGTTGATCTTTTCAAAAAGCCAACTTTTGGTTTCATTGATTTTTTTTTTTTCCCTTTAAAAATATTATTTCCTGTTAAAATAAAAAAAAAATTAAAAATTAAAAACACACACACACAAATTATTATTTCCACTGCTGTATTTACTATTTCTTCCTTGCTTATTATGGGTCTAGTTTATTTTTATACTATTATCTTTTGTTTTTTTTAAAGATTTATTTATGCATACAAGAGCCCCAGCCAGAGGTGCAAGGGGTGAGAGGAGACACCAGAGACAGAGTGGGGAACACAATAGGCTGATCCACTGAAACACACTGTGGAGAGGAGCAGTGGATGAGACAGGAGAGGTCTGCTGTACCATGTGGATTGGCTCCCTGGCTGGAATTTGAGCTCATGCTGGAGTGGCTGCGGATTGCTTCCTAGTGCTGAGACTTAACCACTTGCGCCTCTAGGGAGGCCCCCAGACTGTTATCTTTTAAACAAGAAGATCAGTGTAACTTAAGGCACAACAGAATTTATTTGCCTACTTAAAAATGTGGCAATAATAATCTTTATTAATGTGATTTTTTTTAGATGTTCTTCAAGCTGTTTTACTAACTAATGTTAAAGCAGAGCTAGTCTTTTTACCAAAGTAGGGCTATCATTCTTATTACCATATAAATTTAGCTTGATTATCTTTCATTCCTATGTAGTTTATATTGAATTATAGTGAACAAAATTTTTTAAATTGTTGCAAACGTTAAAGCACGGTGTCACTCCTAGACCAGGTCTTTTAGACCTGCTTAAGAATATCTTTGCCATTTGTAGTTTTGACTATAGAGTAGGGAATTTCATCTTCACAAAGAGCAGATCTCAATAACAGGGAAAGCCTGTATAGGCATTACTTTTCTTGGTTGACCACACTTATTCTTGGAAGTGTTAGAATAGGATAAGCTACTTTGTGGAGCGTCCTAAAATCTCAGTAGCTTAAAATAACAAATGTTTGTTTCTCTTTCTTTTTTTTTAAGTTTTATTTATTTATGCATACAAGAACTGGGCTATAGGCCAGAGGCGTGGGGGGTGAGAGGATTCACCAGGGACAGAGCGGGAAACAGAACAGGCAGATTGACTGAAGTACACTGCTGAGGGGAGCAGCAGGTAAGGGCGAGTCAAGAGAGGTCTGCTGCACCATATGGGTTGCTCCCTGGTGGGCCAGGGGGATTGAACTCGTGCTGCAGTGGCTGTGGACAGCTTAATAGGTTGTGTCTCAACCCCTTGCACCATGAGGGAGGCCCCATGTTTCTCTTTCATACCACATATTTATCATGGTTTGACATGGGTCTCAGCTCATTATAGTCTCTCGAGGCTCAGGCTATGGAGACCTGATATTTCAAATATGCCTAATATCTGGTCTAGAGGGGAAAGGGAACTTGAAGGTCCTGCACCTGCTGGCCCTAAGGTGACACACATCATTTCCACTCATAACTTGTTAGCAGAGCTAGTTACAGGACTGTACCTAGCCAAAAAGGATTCCTAACTACAGTGTTACCATGTGCTCAGAAAGAGGAGAGCTGGAACTATTGAGTGTAAACACTACAGACTACCATGCCCCCTTATAGGTCACTATCATTGGATTATCAGATTTGCTGCTTACCAGAGCTCCTGATTCAGCTTTTCTCCTGTCCATTCTTGGTAAAACTATCGCTGATTTTTCTGGACATAAATCTGATGTCACTCTGGTTAAGGCTGATAATCATAAACTTTTCAGATAAAGCCCATCTTTTCCTGCAGCCTGCCTGTTCTGTTCTCTCTTTTATGGCCATACCTCACTGTTATCTGTGTCCTCTGTCCTAATGATATGACTGATAACTCTTCTAACTTGCTTTACTCTCTTTTGCCTCTTGGGTTTTTGCTCCTTATTTCCTGTTCCTGCAAGATTTTTTCCCTACTTCTTCCCCCTTTTTTTTTTTTCTTTTAAAGACTTATTTATTTATTTGTACAAGCACTGAGTACAGTCAGAAGCGCGGGAGGGTGAGAGAATTCACCAGAGCGGGGAGCAGAGCAGGCAGAAGGACTGAAGTACACTGCTGAGGGGAGCAGTGGGCGGCAGGAGAGGTCTGCGTGCCATGTGGGACCCGCCTCTGGTGGCAAGGGAGCAGCCGGGGATCGAACCGGCGCTGCAGAGGCTGCAGGCAGTTCGCAACCCAGCGCTCAACCACTGCGCCACCGGGGAGGCCCCGCAAGTTTCTTTTTTTTTTTTAAATTTATTTATTTATGCAAGAACTGGGGTACAGTGAGAGGCATAGGAGGGTAAAAGAATTCACCAGAGATAGAGCGGGGAGCAGAACAGGCAGACGGACTGAAGACACTGCTGAGGGGAGCAGCGGGCGAGACAGGAGAGGTCTGCTGTGCCATGTGGAATTCTCGCTGGCTGGCCGGGATCGAACCTGCACTGCAGAGGCTGTGGACAGCTTCATAGCGTGGCGCTCAACCTGCTGTGCCACTGGGGGAGGCCCCAGCTTGCAAGTTTTGTCTTTTTCTTAACCCTTTGTTTGGTTTCTCTATATTCCGCAGAAACGTGAAACCATCTGATATTTACTTTTTCCTTCTGACTTATTTCGCTGAGCATAATCCCTTCCAGCTCCATCCATGTTGCCACAGATGGCGCGAGTTTATCTTTTTTTGATCACTGGGTAGTATTCCACTGTGTATATACCATATCTTATTGATCCAGTCATCTGTTTTGGGACATTTAGATAGTTTTCCTTTCTTTGCATTGTAAGTAGTGCTGCAATAAATATATATGGTAAGGATTTCTAAGTTTACTGTTTGTGAAAATATGTTTTTTAATCATGCTCAAAATAACTCCTGCTTATCAAAGTCTATCTTGTATATCTGAGTTTCGCAGCCCTTTAAAAGTTGGTTACATTATTTGTGTTTATTTCTAATGTTATAAAGTTAAATAAAAATTTTGTGGAAAACAATTTTAGACCATCAATTAGGGTTTTCTAAATTGAAAATGACAGATTTCTGGTGTCTTCTTATCACCACAGTTAGTTATTGTAAAAGGATTATTCTGTCAGGGCCTCCCTGGTGGTGCAAGGAGTTAGGCACCGCACTGTGGGGCAGTCTGTAGTCTCTGCAGCATGAGTTCGATCCCTGGCTGGCCAGGGAGCAACCCACATGGCGATGCAGACCCCTCCGTCTTGCCTGCTGCTCCCCTCAGCAGTGTGTTTCAGTCAGTCTGCCTGTTCTGCTCTCCACTCTGTCGCTGGTGAATCCTCTCACCCCCCCGCATCTCTGGGCAGTACCCCAGCTCTTGTATGCATAAATAAATGAATAAATAAATCTTTTAAAAAAGGATTATTCTGTCAGTAGAGATAAAAATGTTCTTTATAATCTCTAGCATTGTTTTCTGCCCTCCCCCCTAAATATATCAGCTATTTTAAATTTTCTGTAGTTCTTTTTAGGTTTTACTATATTATTGACTAAGCTATGTCATCTGTAATTGTACTAAAATGTTCTGAATTTTTTACTTCACATTTCAGATATTTTTTGTTTTGCCATAAATTTCAGTCATTTTTAAAATAATCCACTACATTTAGTTAAAGGCTTAGTTATTTCCAATCTTAGTTATTTTAAGTAATGCTGCTGCAAACATCTTTGTATCTTGAGCTTTTTTCTTTTGAATTAATTTCTTGGAGTGACATTACTGGTCTAAAGATAGTATAGTATAGTAGATAAGAGCATGCTTTGGTTTGCTTGTGGGTAGTAGCATATTAGTTTTATGGTCAAAAAATGTATTTGTACCTTCTTTGGAATTCCAAGACATAAAGCTAATATTTCCTAACAAGTGTTAAGTGGTCCTTTCCACTGACTTTTTTCCTACTATTTTCTGCATTGGGTATATTAGCCCTTTGGAATGTGAATATGAGAAGCAAAATGAAAGAACAAGCTCAAAAATGCAGTTTAGGGGATGTGCTAGTTAAGTTTCTGTTCAAAAATAGTCTAGCCCTTCTTAGACCATGTTTTTCTTACTAAACACAAAGTCAGTTTTATGAACATTTATGCAGATAAAGTCAGTTTTATGAACATTTTTGCAGATATACTTGTGACTTTCCTGAGTATTTTGAGCTTTTTTTTTTGTCCCCACACAATTATCCTACATAAAACTTAGTTATTAAAAAAAGTGTAAGTTATCTTCAGAAAACATTGCCATTTCTTTAATACCTTTATAAGTAGAAGTATTTTACTTTGGATTTAGATAGGCATTCTAAATAGCATTTAGATTACCAAAACATATGGTGTATTCTACTCTTCTTCTACATTTATATTATACCTGATTTATTTCGATGGCATCATTAGGTATGTTTATGTTTTCCAGTTTACCTCTTGCTACTTAATATTAAGTTCTAGGAATCTTTTATCCAATTTTTGAAGTGTCATTTTAATAGGCTGATAAATTATTCATGTTTATGAAATTTTAATGTATGTTTAATGAATACACACAGAAAACGCACATTTAACTCATTTTGTTTTTCTAGTAGAAATCTTTTAACTATTCAAAGTTTGAGTTGGCCTCAGAAAATTCTTATTTCTCAGAAGTTGAAGGCTGCTTTCAAAGATGTTCGTCTGATGTAACATGCTAGACCACTTCAATTTCACGTTTTCTGATGTTGTCCATCATACTTCTAAGAGGATTAGGTTCGCTTTTCAAGTCTTTCACAGTTTTGTTTTTTACACAGCAGCAGCAGTCAAGTACTTCGTAAAGGAAAGCCAGGATCACTAAAGATACCACTGTAAATATAAATAAAAGCAGAATGACAAAGCAGGCAGTGTTCCAGTTATCATGGAAAGGATAAATTTTTTGAACTTGAAAACCAAGGTACTGATAAACAGATGTAGTGGTTTCATTCCAGAGGCTGGAGCTCAAGGAGGCCATCCTTAGTGAGTCCACTTCCTGTATTGCTCTTTTGAATCTGTAAAAAAGGTAAAAATGAATATATGTGACCAAACTCTACAGATGTGCCAATTTAAATCTCAGCACTAAGATTTGTTAGTAAATCTATATAGGTAGCAGCATGAGTCTTTCTTATTTTCTGCCAGAATAAAAACCTGAATGGTATATTTGAATATTTTCTGTATCTATGCCAATGTACTGTGTAAATCATACTATATGTACTTTTTAATGCATGTGGTTTATTTTTTTAAATTTTACCTTTCAAAGTATTTTTTTTTAAAGATTCATTTTATTTATACAATAGCTGGGGTACAGGCCAGAGGTGTGGGGGTGAGAGGATTCGCCAGAGACAGAGTGGGGAACAGAACAGGCAGATGGACAGAAAGGGACAGGAGAGTTCTGCCGCGCCATGATTTTTAGACAAGTATGTTTTCAGATTTATATACAGAAATTGCTAGTAGAATGGAATGGGCCGCTGAATGGGTTTAAAATTTTACTAAAGTGGCCACTGACTTGTTATCTACAAAAAATCTTAGCATTTTAAGATTGTGTTCTTCATGCACTCCTAGAAAAGATTTTTCATTAGCCTTGTTGATCCTTCTCACCTTCTTGGTTCAATGTATTTCTGTCACTTATTTGTGTGCTGTTAATCCTCAAGGACAGGTGAGCTGAATCAGGAAATGATTGCTCAATGAAAAGTAGTAGAGGGAGACAAAAGACAAATAATGACAACTTTTCAGAATAACAGTAGTGAAATTTCAGGTTAAAGTTGCCTAAGAGGAGACCCTAATTTTAGGACTTTTGTTATGTACATGATAGTCTTAATGTTTAAGTACATAAATGACCTGTGGGCATAAATATTTAAAAAAAAACCCCAAATCAGTCCCAAAAGTTATCGTTTACTAAATTTTTATTGCTTTTCACATAATTTGCACTGATGATATCTTATAGGCAAACAGGGCATCCTGCCAGTTTGATGTTAAAATGACAAAGACAATGTAGCCTGCCAGTTGGATGAGACCTGAGACTGGTGGCCAGGCAACTGCGAGATTCTTGTCTTCTGGATAGCAGAAGCATGCTGACCCATTGGAGGTAAGGTCAGCTGTCAGATATTCCTAGTGTTCGTAGTGCACCAAGACACCAACTTTCGGGCCTCCCTGGTGGCGCAAGGGGTTAAGTATCGCACTGTGAAACAATCTGCAGCCTCTGCAGCATGAGTTTGATCCCCGGCTGGGCAGGGAGAAACCCACATGGTGCGGCAGACCTCTCCTGTCTTGCCCACTGCTCAGCAGTGTATTTTGGTCAATCTGCCTGTTCTGTTCCCCACTCTGTCTCTGGAGGATCCTCTCACCCACCCACATCTCTGGCCTGTGCCCCAGCTCTTGTATGTATAAATAAATAAATTAAAAAAAAAAAAAAAGACACCAACTTTCCCATTACAGGGATCACCTTAGAGGCCTTGCCTGGTCAGCACCTGAGTGGAGAAACTGGTGAATTTGAGTGTTTCGTAATGGCACTGACTGCTAAGCACATATGACAGGCTAGCAAAGGAGTACTGGTACATGGGAGCCTCATGCTTGAAGATGTTGCAGTAGATACCAGCCACAATTAGTGCAAGTACTTGGTTCATTAGCACCAGGTACTGTGTCTATGGCTATGTGGCTGTGTCCCCATAGCTTCGGGTCATCTCTCCTATAGCATACCCCAAATCAGGTAAGATATCCTAGAGCCCTATGGCATAGAAGAGCAGAATCAGGGCCTGCCAAGTTGGGGTGGTCTCTTGTAAGCTCTGTCCAGGTAGCAGGGGAACTTCATCGGAGGCCTTGGGCTCAGTGCCATATACACACGTTTTCACTAGAGGGAAGCAGAGACCCCTGCCTGTCTCCAGGTAGTTCTTGTACCGGAAGTACTGCATTAGCATGTAGCCAGGTACCATAAAGCTGGCATAGCCAGCAGCATTAACCAAAAAGTGGACCATGTCCGTTTCTGGGTCCATGACTCTGGAGGGGCTTCCGGGGTCTCCCCACCTGCCCCCAGGGAGCAGAGTGCAGCCAGCCCCACCACTGGCCACCATCTGTTATTTATGGTCCAGCCACATGGGGGGTACTGGGACGATGGGGATCTCTGGGCCCATGCACTCCCACTGCTGTGCCTCGCAGCAGTCAGTGAGCCCTCTTTTAAGATTTTTAGCTCTACTCAAAGTCTGATATTCCTGGGAGGGGTAATAAACACTGTTGCAGTTATTTTTACTTCGATGTGAGTGAGCTTCAAGTTCTTTTTAAAAAGCATAGTCAAACGAGGAGAGGGAGGAGAGGAGTGTGAGTAGCACCTTGTGGTAGGTAAAGATCAGGAAAAGTTTCTTAAGGGTCTATTTAATATTTTTATTTGGGCTAACCTAGAACCTCTCCAGCATTAATAAAAATATTCTCTAGGCCTTCTATTAAGACTTTATTTTTCAGGATAATTCCTTTCTAAAATCTGGATATTTCTTCTGAAGGTTTCTTTTCTAAATCTGGCATTAAGGTGATTACAGGGGGAAGAATGATAGGTAGAGTGAAGCATTTTCCACACTATACACCTCAAATTAGTCTGGTCCACATTATTAGTTTAGTCCACAATATAGCAATTTTAAATAAAAAGATTTTACCTTTAATTCTGTTTCCCTGAGATTTTTTTTTAATCTGTTTATTTATTTATACAAGCACTGGGTACAGTCAGAAGCGCGGGAAGGTGAGAGAATTCACCAGAGCCAGAGTGGGGAGCAGAGCAGGCAGAAGGACCGAAGTACACTGCTGAGGGGGGCAGCGGGCGGCAGGAGAGGTCTGCGCGCCATCTGGGACCCTCCTCCAGTGGCTGGGGAGCAGCCGGGGATCGAACTGGCACAGCAGAGGCTGCGGGCAGCTTCGCAACCCAGCGCTCAACCGCTGCACCACCGGGGAGGCCCTCCCTGAGATATTTTGTAGGAAAAAATTTATACTGGGTTGAAATTATACTGAAGTTATTATTTTGTGTTTTAATTTTCTTATAACTTTTAAAAAATTTGTTGGTATTTTTAAAACTAGGGAGACTTGTAAAGACTAATGTAAGGTATTATTTTAAGTTGAAATTTTAGTTGATTAGAAAGTTGGTTTAAAGAACTTCATATTCTAGGGCCTGCCCTGTGGCGTAGCGGTTGAGCGCTGGGTTGCGAAGCTGCCTGCAGCCTCTGCAGCACCAGTTCGATCCCCGGCTGCTGGGCTAGGGTCCCACATGGCGCAGGAGACTTCTCCAGCCGCCCGCTGCTCCCCTCAGCAGTGTGTTTCCTCGTTCTGCCTGTTCTGCTCCCCGCTCTGGCTCTGGTGAATCCTCTCACCCTCCCGTGCTTCTGACCTGTACCCAGTGCTTGTATAAATAAATAAATAAATCTTTTAAAAAAAGAACTTCATATTCTATTTATATTTGAAGTACAAGCGAACGGCCGAAAAAATTTTTAGGTACCCTCAACCTTATTAAATTAGAGGTATGGTAGAAGGAGGGATGGAGTGGGAGATCACTAGAGGCAGACACGCAGGCAGGCGTGCACAGGTTAAATTAAATAATTTGAAGTTAAGTTATACATATCAGTGAACTGTTCTTCTGGTTAAATTGTACTGTAGAGCCACACATTTGAACATTATGCATAAATAAAGTAACTAGTGATAAGGAAAGATTTTTAGTATATATTATTAAATGAAAAGACCTTGGTACAGGATAATATTTATAGAGAGGGGGAAATAATATATATTTTTATTAGCTTTTATCTGCACAAAAATCTTGGAGGGAGATATACAAGACACAGCTATGATTACAAGTGCCCTTCATGGTGTTATGAAACTACTACCGGTAGTCATTACTAGAAGCATAATTATGTCTAATTATGTCTTGTGGGATTGAAGAGTAGATTGGCAGTGGTAGGGATGTATGAGATTTATCAAGATATACCTTATATTATTTTGATTTTTTGAACCATTTGAATATATTACTTATTCACAATCAATGTGCTTCACAAGCTTTCCTAGGGCCTCCCCTGGTGGCGCAGCGGTTGAGCACTGGGCTGCGAAGCTGCCCGCAGCCTCTGCAGCGCCGGTTTGATACCCGGCCGCAGGGGAGGGTCCCACATGGCGCAGCAGACCTCTCTTGCCGCGCCCTCTGCTCCCCTCAGCAGTGTATTTAGTCATTCTGTCTGTTCTGTTACCCCCTCCGGCTCTGGTGAATTTTCTCACCCTCCAGCACTTCTGACTGTACCCAGTGCTTGTATAAATAAATAAATCTTTAAAAAAAAAAAAAAAGCTTTGCTAGCCTCTGGCTATTGTGAAATACATCTATTTGATATATGTATTGAGTGTTTAATAAATTCTTAAAAATTAAAATGAGGATTAGTAAACACTTTCCTTTTGATGAGATAGTATATTTTATCCACACAAAAATATGCCTGTAATAATTATGCTTCTAGTAATGACTCAGGATAGTTGTTTCATACCACCATGAAAGGCAGTTAAGTTTTGGTGGAAGCTTCTAAGCAGTTGAGGACAGTATATACATGTCAGCTTTGTGTTGTAAATGATGACAGGTTGTCACTTATGAATGTATTGATAACTGATGAATCACACAAAGCATTCACTCTTTAGTTAGCTTCTGGGCATATCTGAAAAAAGTAAACCAGGTCATATAAAGTCATTTTTGACCCTAAATTTAATGTGATTTATTCTCTTGAAGTAGAGTAGAGCTCTAGTAATTGTGCTAAATTTAGGGTAAAGTCTAAATTTTACTTGAATGGATAAGACATAATTAGACATGCAGAAAATCATAAACAGTTAGGATCTTCTCATAGTCAACTATATTTTTGAAATTACAATATAAATCAAGCAAATGCTGTAAACTTGCCTTATAAAGAATAAGAGAAAATACTGATAAAGTGAAAGAACAGCTCATTATACTTTTTTTTTTGGGGTTACTGGAATGGGAAATGTTAAGTAAATAACATATATATGAGATATTTGATAAGAGTATTCCTTAGACATATATGTATATATATTTTACTTTGTGTGTCATTTTAGATATATTTCCTTCATCTGTTTTCCCTCCTTTTTTAAAAAAGCCCTGATGTAATATTTATGAAGGTAGGACTTTGAACCTTGAATTGCCAGATCAGAATAAAATTATGCTTTTGCTCTGTTTATGATAAAAGCCCTTGAGTTGAATTCTCTAGTGCCCTTAAGCATATCACTTGGAAATATGATCTGTTGATCATAATAGCCTTTAAATACGGAGTAATTCACTCAGGCCTGAAACTCTGTGCCTTCAGACAGTTTGGTTGAAAGGACAATGTAACTATAAATACATTATAAATAAAATGTAGGCAATTACATTGTTAAAACAGTGTGAATGGTAGGGGTTTCTGTTTAGTTTACTTGAAATGAGTTACAGCTCTTTGCTTTATTTGACAAGTTACTTTAGTTTTGTCTTGAGATTTTTTTTGGGGACTCTATACATTGTATTATAGGCAGGAATATTTTCTAGGTAATTAAGCTAATATGCTAAACTGGAGAGCTCTAATTCCTTCATAGAACAATATTTGGATTTTGTAAGGGGTACTTTGCTCATGCTAACTGAATGCTGCTAAGAAATAGAAGGAATAAAAATTATGAAAAATCCTTTAAAGTATAAACTTACCAGTAAAGAAAAGGGCAGGAATTGGAACTTTAGGTCAATATGTATAGGTAATATCTTAGAACCTTAACATTTGCTAAACAATGGTAGTTTTACACTTGAGTATTTAAAATAAGAAATTTAGTCAGCAGTTGAAACTAATTTTAGTAGACATGAATGATTCTCAGCCATGAAAGTAATCATAATACCTCAAAAGGTGCATGCTACCTCCCTAATTCTTAGGATCTGTTTCAATTTTTAAATGTAGTTTATCAAAAAAGACTGTTTTGAGGATCAAAACTAACATTACATTGAAATACTGTGATAAATACGTATTTTTGTGTCAAAAAAATGAAAGGTTATTTAAGCAGGTTTTCATTTAATAAAAGCATGACGTGTAATATATATTACCGTAATAAAGACTAACATTTCACCATAAGGAGTTATTTTAATTAAAATGTTAGCTAAATCTGAAGCAGTAAAAATGATCTCTTTGTTTATAGTGTAATGCAGCCTACATAATACTTTTATGGTCTTTTTATATAAAAATCATAAGTCATAATCCTTCAACATTCTCTGCATCTGCACACAAAGTAAAAAAAAAAATTGGACTATTTTCTTGTATTTGCTAAAATATAACAGACTCTTTTATAAGTATCTGCTTTTTATTAGCTAGCATAATTTGCACATATAATCAATAATCAGAAAGCTTCATTCCAGGCTTTGCTGTTAGTCTAGGTTTTTCTTTAAGAAAAATCCTTTGTTAAGGCAGATGATACTGCTGAAATGAAATAGCGCAGAGAAAATGAAATTAGCAAGTAATCACTTAACATCCAGTGCTTATGGTTTACTCTAAGGTCTGGATATTGATCAGGTTCATAGAAAATGCCATGAATTTTCCATTAAGACATAGGTTATAAAGGTGCTTATCAAATAATGCAAGGCAGTCTTTATATTTTTAAATAAAATCCTATCAAGCAATGAAATAAAGATAATGCTTTTTTTTTGTTTCTCAGTAAGAACAAAGCTTTCTTCTTGTTTTTTATGGTAAAATATTTTCATAACGCCTAAGAAGGACATGCATTACTAAATGAAAAAGCTCATAAAACCTACCTCTTGTCTGAAAGGCTGCTGTTGAAGTGATGGTATCGTCTGTTTGTAATGCAGTCTGGTGCACAGCCAAGATGGAGCTGTGCTTCTATTGGTTGAAGCACAGTGCAGCTGACAGTTTCCTCTACATTCATTTGCATTAAGTCCTGCTCCCTTAAGAGTAAATCATTCATAAACTTGAATAGAGCTATCTGGTATATCAACTGTCACCCCCACACCTCTCTTTATTTTTTGTTTTTAAACTTAATTACTACATAGAAACTTGTAGATAGTAATACATTGATGATTCCTCAATGTTTAACTTCAAAATTTTACTTTCTGCAGTAAATATTTCAGTACTAAGGCTAGAAAATAATATCAAAAGAGGTTAGTAACCTAGGAAACAAGCAGTTCACACCAGGAAATGTGCATAAATTCTCATAAATGAAGTTTTCTTTTTTTTTTCTATACTGTTCATTATATAAAGCTTGCTGTTTGGAAGTGATTATTTCCATGTGGTCCTTGGATTTAGGAGAAATTCTGAGGGAGTAAAAATAAGGTTTCCAATTTGATATGTTGGGAGAGGGCTCGTTTTGGTAGCTACACCACCTGCGTTAAAAAAGCCATCTGAAATTTAAATGGTAGAAGAATGGATGTTGGATGTTTAAAGATAGTGTTGTTACTTACTGTATATTATTTAGAGTTATGGTATAAGCAAAATAGAATCAAGTTTTAAAATTATGGGAGTGGCTACTATAACAGCAGGAGGCCTGTTAAATGGTTACTATGTAGACTCATTTTTTAAAGTTGCTGAGGTCATAAAAGGGTATTTGTAAATATTCTCATTGTGTTTATTCATTTAACTATATTGAGTATTAACTATGTTTGGCATTGAGTTAAATGCTGGAGACTCCATGTATGTGGTTTATGGTTGACCATTTGTACTGTGCTTAGTCTTAACATATTGCCATAATTTTTCATGGTTTTCTTAGTTGAATAGTATTGTAGGGTACGCTTAATATTATTTTATTAAAGTTGAGTAAGAAAACATTAAATTGTATTTGTGAATTAATCTGTGTTAAAGGATAGGTTGTGATATATAGGGCAGCTTTCTTTGCCACTAACTGCATTCAGTTTTCTTGTATTTAAAAAAGAACAATAATACCTCCTAAGAAGGATTTTTGGGAGGGTTTAAATGTTTTAGCATGGAGCCTGGCAAATAGTAAGCATTAAATAAATGTTAATTACTATTATTGTTATGTGTGTCCTGAGCACCTTGGAATATGAACCATATCAAGTATTTTATCTCTGAAATAAAAAAGGTAAAGCTATCATTATTTGCAGATGATATGATTACACATAGAACCCTAAAAATGCACAGAAAAACTAATTAAAACAAACCAGTAAAGTAGCAGGTTACAAAATCAGTCCACAAAAAGCAGTACACTTTTGGGTCTCCATGGTGGCGCAGGCGATTGAGCGCCGCACTGTGAAGCTGTTCGCAGCCTCTGCAGTGAGGATTCGATCCCGGCCGGCCGGTGGAGAATCCCACATGGCACAGCAGACCTCTCCTGCCTCACCCGCTGCTCCCCTCAGCAGGGAGTATATTTCGTCAGTCTGCCTGTTCTGTCCTCGCTCTGTCTCTGGTGAATCTTCTCTCTCCCATGCATCTGGCCTGTACTCCGGTTCTTGTATAAATAAATAAATCTTTAAAAAAAAAAAAAAAAGTGGATTGCTTCTTAAAAAATAAAGGTACCCTTTCTATATGCAAAGTCAGTATGAAGAGGAAGAAATTAAGAACACTGTCCCATTTACAATTGTTCCCCACAAATTAAATACCTGGGAATAAAACCAACAAAGGAGGTGAAAGACCTATACTAGCAAAATTATAAAATATTGTTAAAAGAAATAGAAGACACTAAGAAATGGAAAGGCATTTCATGCTTGTGGATCAGAAGAATCAACATTATCAAAATGGCCAAAAAACCCAAAACAATTTTTACATTCAATACAATTCTAATAAAAATCTCAATGACAATTTCAAAGAAATGGAATATTGCTAAAATTCATGTGGAATCACAAAACCCCCAAAAGCTAAAGCCTGCCTGACCAAAAAGAGGAAGAACAGAGGTATTACATTCCCAGATTCCAAACTATACTACAAAGCCATAATAATAAAAATATGGTACTGGAACAAAAAACAGAAAACACAGACCAGTGGAATTGAAATGAAAGCTCAGAAATAAATCCACAGATACATGGTCAAGTAATCTATGACAAAGGAGCGAAGGATATACACTGGAATGAGGCTGGAAAAAATGGACTGTCACCTCTCAAAGAATGAAATTAGACTACTATTTTACATCCTACACAAAAATCAGCTCAAAATGGATGTAATTATTGTGAAAGCACATTGTAAGACATCTTTCTTGTTATTGTTTTTTAAGCTGTCACTTTCCCATTCCACCCTGCCCACAGCCCCTGCAACCACTAATCTACTTTGTCTTTATGGATTTGCTTATCTGAACAATTCATATCAGTGGACTCATACAACATGTCACCTTTCCTTTTTGAAAGCGATTTTTTTTTCCCCTTTTACATACAGTTTTTAATTCTACTGATACTGGTTCTTTCCACCATAATTTGAGTATCTCTTACTGCTATAAGAAATTTGAATCTATTTGGGGGACGGTTTCCTCAGTTAAGGCATTAGTAAAGTTGACTGTAATGTACCAATTAAGTTATTGTCAAAATTGTAACAAAGTTATCTTTGAAGGAAAATTGTATGTGAAGTCTCAAAAAATATATTCAGTAAAATCTTTTCACTAATCTTAAAGGAGTATAAGTTGCTATTTAGAAGTTTTTTTTTTAATCTCTGACATTTGTTACATTTGACTTGTGGTTCTAATGTATTCTTTAGTTTAAATTTTTACCAAATTGGTGTCCTAGATCAACTCTTTTATTTTACCTCTTCTTTGTGAATCAGCTGCTTGGGAACCTTACAGTATTTGACCCTGATTCCTTGCTAATAATAGAATGTGTACATCTGAAATGTTCTTCTAGTATAATTTTTTAAATTGTTCTTGCCTATGACTAATGGAAAATATTTATGATGGAGTGGCAGTATTAGGATTTCTAAAGTATGCAACCAAATGATAGACGTTCTGATTATTTTCTACACAGATTGCTCATTTCATGCTATTGTTCTTAAGTTTCCAATGTTTGTACAGTGATGTTGCTTGTGTTTAAAGTTTACTTTGAAATAGTTATGGTATCATTCTTAGAGTTAATTCTCATTTGTTTTAAGTTGATAAGTGGAGAGTGATGTAATAATTGATAATTTTACTTTTTTATCATTTGTAAGTATCCAGTCATGGTTTTAAATTTGCTAGAGAAGTTCTACGGATCAGATTGAGATTTGTATTGTCCTTGTGTTTAAAATACTTTGCTCCTAATTATGGAGGAAATCTTATCAAGACTAAGGAAAATGGTGAGATAAAGATATTTAGAAATATATTTGAATGCTTTTTGAGTTATATTTTTGTTCCTGTCCTTAGTGAAAAAATTGATAGTTTACTCAAATTTTTTTGCTTTTCACCAAATTTTCACAGTAAACAATTTACCTAATAGAAAAACTCATACAAGAAATATTTGACCATAATTAAAAAAGTCTTATTGCTTAAAAGTCATAATCACATCTAATATGACATGTAATTGTTTGAACCTCATTTCCAGATCATAGCAATGGATCATTTAACTTGAAAGCTCTATCAGGAAGCTCTGGATATAAGTTTGGCGTTCTTGCTAAGATTGTGAATTACATGAAAGTAAGTACTTTTCTCAGTTAATAAAAATTGTGTTAGCCTTTTGGCAGAAGAAGGGGATTGGAATTTAAGAAGCAAATTTGTATGTATTTGTCAAAATTTATCCAATTATGTTTTCAATATGTGTAATTTATTGTATGTCTTACACCTCAGTGAAATTATAAAAAATATTTCATGCCTTTTACATTTTGCTATGCTAGCATTGCAGTGATTCATCTAAGTATATTTGTTAATTCAAGAGCACAATTTATTCCCACCAGTTCACTTAATAGAAATGTGACCAGGTATTTGAGGTAGTTACCTCTTAGTACCTGCTTGCAAAAACAATGGGAAGAAGTGAGTGATTTATAGGCTATTCCATTTGATGTAAGAAGTAAAAATTTATATAGTCCAGGCAGATGGTGGTGATGGCTTTTCTATATTTTGGGGAGAAAATTAGAGAATTACTGAGGATCTTAGAAATACATTGAGTGCTCCAAAATTTTTGAATTTAATGTTTGATGGGAGATTTTGTATTTTTTGAAGTAGTTTCTAAGGTTTGATGATAATGACATTTTGTCTTTACTACAAACTTTGAATCCTAACTTCATTTCTTAGAATGAAATTCATTTACATTTAGTATGACTAAGTGATTTCTAATTTGCCCCTTTTGCAGTCTTTTTCTCATTTAGTTGCTGGTTGTATCTTTTGAAGAGTCGAAGAATTATGTTATTTCACATTCAGCTATTGTTTAACATAATTTTTTTAAAGATTTATTTATTTATGCATACAAGAGCTGGGGTACAGGCAGGAGAGGAGGTTGGGTGAGAGGATTCACCAGAGACAGAGTGGGGAACAGAACAGGCAGACTGACGAAATACACTGCTGAGGGGAGCAGCGGGCGAGACAGGAGAGGTCTGTCTGCTGGCCATGTGGGTTGCTCTGAGGCTGGTGGGGATTGAACCGGCACTGCACTGCAGAGGCTGCGGACAGCCTCACAGTGCTGTGCTCAACCACCTGTGTCACAAAGGAGGCCCCTATAATCTAATTTTATAATAATTTTAAAAGTATGAAAATGAAAAAGATGAAATTCAGTGGATGCTATTGTGTTACATTGCATCATTATAAATTAATAAAATATGAAGTGAGAAATGTGATAGAAGGTATGCTATTCCTTTTCTAAATTTATGTGCTTGCTCTTCTAATATCTGATATTCAGCTTTTAGGTATAAATAAAAGATGTTTCCAAAATAACTGGATGAATTTTATTTTAGGATAATTACTGAAGGAAAAGGATACCTATTGCAAAGAACAGATTGGTCTCATAGCTAGCACATGACTTTAAAAAAATAGAATTATTAAACTGTTTAGAAGATAGAATTCACTAACTAGAATAAAAAGTGCATGACTTGACAAAGTAGGTTTAAACTACCACATTAAATAATACACACTCAATCAAATAGTTCTGTGTAGTTTTGGTTAATGGGTTTTGTGTAGCATAATTTGAATAATTTGGTAGTCGTGGAAAAACTTTTTTTTTTTAAAGATTTATTTTTATTTATTTATACAAGTACTGGGTACAGTCAGAAGCACGGGAGGGTGAGAGAATTCACCAGAGCCAGAGCGGGGAGCAGAGCAGGCAGAAGGACCAAAGTACACTGCTGAGGGGAGCAGCGGGCGGCAGGAGAGGTCTGTGCGCCATGTGGGACCCTCCTCCGGTGGCCGGGGAGCAGCCGGGGATTGAACTGTGGGCAACTTCACAACCCAGCGCTTGACCGCTGTGCCACCGGGGAGGCCTGGAAAATATTTTTCATAGTTAAAAGAATCAGTCTCCCTAATTGATATTGCTTCAGTTTTTTGAATGTGGTTTTTCTTTAAGCTTTTTCTTTAAGGACCAGGAATGACTTTTGAGAATTACCAAGAATTGCTTACATTTAAATACTTGGAAAAAAATCTGTTTTTGTCATTAGATATACTAAAACCTCCTTTGCTTTTATAATTTCTCTTCTGAGAATAATCCATTTTTGAATAATATGACATGGATGGTGAGATGTGTGGGGATAGAAGAAAGCTGTTCAAAGAGAAACTGCTCTGAAGTGCCCTCAAATAATAGCATATCAGAATTTAGTATAAACAAGGGCCAAAATAGTCTGTTTTTAATTCTAATGAAAATGTAGAGTATAAGAATAGAAAACACATGAGTCCCTATAGTGGATTGTTTATTACACCTCAATTATCATTTCTGAAACTTCCCCCCTAACAATGTATTTTTGGCTTGTTCTTTTGCTTAGGTCTCTAGATTTACTACACCTCTAGGCATTATATCATAAATTCTGGGTGGAGGTGAGAATTGTACTTTTTGGTAAAGAAGGGAGTGCCTGTTTTGGAAAAGGAAAATACATATGGAAGGTGATCTATCAATTGATTCTTGAAAAGTTTTCAGCTGACCCTTGAAGGGATACCCTTATTGAGATCTGATAAAACTAAGAATTCAGAAAGAAAGCAAAAAGAGTCACCACCAACAAAGCTCCTCATGGTTTACTCATTTATATAGGAAACTTTTTTTTTTTTTTTTAAGATGCACTTCTTAATTGCTGAATGAGAATTATGTAGAGATGAGGCAGAGAAAGTTCAGGGGGTGCCAGGGGAACTGTTTGAGATAGGTATGGTAAGATTTACATCAAGAAATATTAAACAGGAAAAAATATTAAAGACAAATAGAAGAACTTCAAAATCGTAATACATTTGGCTTAGGGACAAACTCCTTACTATTTCCCAAGATGGTTATTGTGATGCAAGCTAATAGTTATAAAAGTAGCTAGGAAATGAAAAAAAAAAAAGATTAAATTCAATGGATCAGTTTAAGGAAATGGAATTTTATTTTGCTTTTTAAGAAGGATTTTTATAGGAACAGTTAATGTAAAACAAATTTTATTGTTTTAATTATCTTGAAAATTCCCTTCTGAAAGATACGTACCACTTTCTCTATGAGACACTGGTCCTGTGTACTTTGCATTTGGTAGATTGATTTTTTTCTTGCTCTCACCATTATCTATTTAATGTGAGTGTATCTCAGTTATGTAAAACATACCAAAAATTTTGGTTAGTTTGGTTTAGTCTTGCTTAGTTATTCTCAAGGTCATTCTTTAACCAACTGCATCAGCCTCATCTGGTATTTTGTTAGAAATAAAAATTCTTGGACTCTTTCCTACACCTGTGGCATCTGAAATGCTGAAACTGCAGCTCAATAGTCTAATTTTTAACAAACTCTTCAGGTGATTTGAAGAATGCTGAAGTGTGAAGACTACTTACCTAGATTCTATTTGAATTACTTCTGATGATTCTATATGAAGAAGAAACTCTTAAGTTCTGAGAAATAAATACCTTATTCATCTGTATAGCTCTTCTGATAGCAGGGCTGGGTTTGTAAATCTGTATTGATTTATAATTTCAAATAAAATATTTAAATTATGCACTATTTTTTCCTTATACATGCAGTATAAGAACCTTAAAAAACATGCAAAAAAAATCAGATTACTCATAAGAAGGATAAAATGTGATGAGGCAGAGCTTATTTTAAGAATGTAAGAGTGGGGTCTGCCTGGTGGTACTGGGGTTAAAAGTCTCAGACTGTCAAGCTTTCACCAGCAATTGCAGCATAAGTTCGATCACTGGCCAGGGAGCTAACTCATGTGGCACAGCAGACCTCTCCTGTCTCGCCCACTGCTCCCCACTGCAGTGTATTTTGGTAGATCTCTGGTGAATTCTCTCACCACCCCCCTACCCTCTGCACCTCTGGCCTATACCTCAGCTCTTGTATGCATAAATAAATATTTTTTAAAAATCATTTACGTTTTCTTTTTCTTTCCTTTTTTTTTTTTTTTTAAAGATTTATTTATACAAGAACTGGGGTACAGGTCAGAGGTGCAGGAGGGAGAGAGAATTCACCAGAGAGAGTGGGGAGCAGAACAGGGAGATGGACCAAAGACACTGCTGAGGGGAGCAGCGGGCGAGGCAGGAGAGAGGTCTGCCATGCCATGTGGGTTTCTCCCTGGCCGGGAATTGAACTTGTGCTGCAGAGGCTGTGGGCAGCTTCACAGTGCAGCACTCAACCACTGTGCCACCGGGAAGGCTCTAAAATAAATCTTTAAAAAAATTTTGTGATATAATTGACATGATGTCATGTTAGTTTCAGATGTATAATAGAATGATTCATTATTTTGAATATAGTGAAATGATCATGACAGTAAGTTGTTAACCTGAGTTTTTCCTTTTTAAAAATTTCCATCTTTTTTTTTTTTACGCTTAGTTTTTTTTTTTTTAGTTTTTTTTTTTTAATTTTTTTTTTTTTTAATAGAGGCATGCTTTATTTATTTATTTATTTGTTTGTTTTGTTTATACATGCACTGGGTACAGTCAGAAGCGCGGGAGGGTGAGAGAATTCACCAGAGCCAGAGCGGGGAGCAGAGCAGGCAGAAGGACCGAAGTACACTGCTGAGGGGAGCAGCGGGTGGCAGGAGAGGTCTGCGCGCCATGTGGGACCCTCCTCTGGTGGCCGGGGAGCAGCCGGGGATCGAACCGGCGCCGCAGATGCCGCGGGCAGCTTCGCAACCCAGCGCTCAACCGCTGCGCCACCGGGGAGGCCCACGCTTAGTTTTTTTTTTAACCATACATATCCATGTGGAAAACTTGTTCTCATGTGAAAATTCAGAGAAAGGGCCCTTTACCCAGGTGAACATTTGTGTTGAAAGGTAGAAAAAATATCGATCAGTTTGTTTTTAGTTCTTCAAAGTGATTTTTAGTAATGTTTGAGATTTGCTGATATCTTTCCCCATCCTCAAACCCAAACTACAGTACAAGATTTCCTTTTTCTACATGATTTTTCTAAAGATCCTGTTTTCCCTTGAAATCCAGAAGTTTTTTGTCACTTAAAGTAAAAGCATTTTTTTCTAGATCCTTGCACAAACTTAGAGTTCATATGATTAAAAAATGTTCAAGAAAGGTAGCTTTTGTAGTCATTTTTTATTTACAAAGCACTCAGTAAAATACGGCCTGTTACTTTTTTTTTTTTTTTGTGGGACCCTCGCAGGTGGCTGGTGAACCAACTGGTGCTGCAGAGGCTGTGGGCAGCCTCGCAGCCCAGCACTCAACCACTGCGCCACCAGGGGAGGCCCGGCCTGTTACTTCTCTAAAGCACTTTTTAAAAAATTTTCTCTCCAATTTTATTTTATTTAATTTTTTTAAATTTTAACTTTTTTAAGACAATATTTGCTTCCCCCAACCCACTCAGATTGAGTTCCCTTAGAATTTCTTCCCCAAGGCGCCCATGCACCATCACCACAGTCCCCTGTGCTTCTCCCTCCCTCTCTCTGATCCCTCTCCCTCTCCCTCCCCTGCAGTATGTCTCTGGTTTATAATTGTCTGTTTTTGCTTTGCTGTGTTTTGTACTGTTGTTACTTTTTTTTATACTCATGTCTTATTTGGTTCCCTTATATTCCGGTTATAAGTGAAACCATCCGATATTTTTCTTTTACCTTCTGGCTTATTTCACTGAGCATAATTCCTTCTAGCTCCATCCACATTGCTGCGAATGGCATGAGTTTGTCTTTTTTTGATTGCTGACTAATATCCCATTGTGTATATATACCACATTTTCTTGGGCCAGTCATCTATTTTTGAGCATTTGGGTTGTTTCCAGGTTTTGCCTATTGGAAATAATGCTGCAGTAAACATAGGTTACCGGTGCTCTTTTGAATCCCTGTTTTTGTGTCCTTTGGGTACATCCCTAGTAGTGGAATTGCTGGATCATAAGGTAGCTCCATTTTTAGTAGGCTGAGGAACCTCCAGACAGCTTTCCATGGTGGTTGGACCAGTTTGCACTCCCACCAGCAATGTCGGAGAGTTCCTTTTTCGCCGCATCCTCGCCAACATTTGTTGTTGCTTGTTATTTTGATACGTACAGCACTTTTTCCTAAAAGATATATTTATTCATACAAGAGCTGGGGTACAGGCCAAAGATGCGGGGGGTGAGAGGACTCATCGGAGACAGAGTGGGAAACAGAACAGGCAGACTGACTGAAAACACTGCTAAGGGGAGCAGTGGGCGAGACAGGAGAGGTCTCCTGCGCCATGTGGGTTGCTCCCTGGCCGACTGGGGATCAAACTTGTGCTGCAGAGGCTGTGGATTGCTCATAGTGCAGTGCTTAACCCCTTGCACCACCAGGGAGTCCCTTAAAGCACTTTTGTAATTCACCTTTGAACTTAAATGTTCTTTAAAGAACGCCTCTGCTAAGGCTTTTGTTTGTTTTTCTTTATGTGACACATTAATGTGCTTAAGTGCACGTTTTTGTTTAATAAAGCAAATCATTTTTGTTGCATCATTCATGGCATTTTCCTTTTTATTTTTTTTAAGATTATGCATATGAGAACTGGGGTACAGGCTATAGGTACGGGGGTGGGGGTGAGAGGACTCATTGGAGACAGAGTGGGGAACAGAACATGCAGACTCAAATAAACTGCTGAGGGGAGCATGGGCAAGACAGGAAAGGTCTGCTGTATCATGTGGGTAGCATCCTGGCTGGCTGGGGATCGAACTCTGCTGCAGAGGCTGCGGATAGCTTCACAGTGCTGTGCTTAACCCCTTATGCCACCAGGAAGGCCCCATTCATGGCATTTTTCATTTAATTTCCAAGGGTTTTTGTTTTTGGTACTAGTACCTCTTTGAAGAAAGCAAAGTTTTGTGACAGATTTTTTTTGTTTGTTTTAATGAAAGAGAGGTAAGCCAAGGAAACAAACCAGATGCCCAAAAATAGATGACTGGTGGCCTCCCCGGTGGCGCAGTGGTTAAGCGCTGGGTTGCGAAGCTGCCTGCAGCCTCTGCAGCGCCAGTTCGATCCCCGGCTGCTCCCCGGCCACCTGAGGAGGGTCCCACATAGCGCGCAGACCTCTCCTGCTGCCCACCGCTCCCCTCAGCAGTGTACTTCGGTCCTTCTGCCTGCTCTGCTCCCCGCTCTGGCTCTGGTGAATTCTCTCACCCTCACGTGCTTCTGACTGTACCCAGTGCTTGTATAAACAAACAAATAAATCTTTAAAAAAAAAATAGATGACTGGACCAAGAAGATGTGGTATATATACACAATGGAATATTATTCAGCAATCAAAAAAGATAGACTCGGGGGGTGGGGGGCAGGAGGGGAGAGATTGGGGTCAGAATGGGGGGGTTGCAATTGTATGGGGGAATATAAAAATAAAATTTATGTTAAAAAAATTATACTGGAATCGAAAAAAAAAAAAGATAGACTCATGCCATTCACAGCAATTTGGATGGAGCTGGAAGGGATCATGCTCAGTGAAATAAACCAGAAAGAAAAAGAAAAATACTGGGTGATTTCACTTTTAGGAGGAATGTAAAGGATCCAAATAAGGGATCAGGAAAGTAAATAATCAGTAATTATAATAAAGTAAATATCAAAATTAGCAGGCAACTATAAACCAGAGACAATTCTACAGGGGGAAGAATGGATTAGGATCATAATGGGTGGAAGCGCATAGGTACTAGGGTGATGGTATGTGGTGAATTGGTGGTGGGAATTTCACGGGAACTATAACCGAGATGAGAAAGTAGACATTGTACAAAAATGAAGAATGTTGTAAAAAAAAAATTATAACAGTACTCCATATATAAAAAAAATAATAAAAAAGAGAGAAGGGCCTTCCTGGTGACAGCAGTTTGAGCACAGTGCTGTGAAGCTGTCAGCCGCCTTTGCAGCATGGGTTCGATTCCTGGCAGGCCAGAGAGATGCCCACAGGGCGCAGCAGACCTCTCCTGCCTCGCCTGCTGTTCTTCTCAGCAGTGTCTTGGGTCCTCCTGCCTGTTCTGCTCCCTGCCGTGTCTCTGGTGAATTCTCTTGCCCTCCCGTGCCTGTGGCCTGTACCCCTGTGCTTGTATAAATAAATATTTAAAAACAAAAAAAAAAAAACAAGAGAAGTAAAACTTTGCATTGGGTCAGTCAGCCATTGAGGGACAGATCAGTGAGGACACCAGTGCTGTTTCTTCAGCACAGAACTTTGTTTCCAAATATGAAGAAGCCACATTAAGTAAGTCCTACCCTTTGCTTGTTTGTTGAAATTCTTTGCAGCAGAGTAGCTTTCTTGAAATTTATCATCCTTTCAAAATGTTACTACATGGCATTTATTGGTGAAATTTTGTTGATTTGTCAAGCTGGATAGAGAGGCTGTTGTTTCTCACTTTATTAAACAAACCTCGTCAACATGTCATTAATTTATCAACTTAAATTGAGAGTAGAGCTTTTCATTATTCATACTATGCAACTTTAGTTAGTATCATTTGACATTATTAAGTTCCCACTAATGGTGATTCCTTACCCCCCCTTCCTGGATAATAAATTCTAATAATAACTTGCTACTTACTTCCTGGGCCTTTTCACTGAATGTGAAATTTTTTTTTAACAAAAAGTTTATTTACTGTTTGGTTTGAGATTCAAATAGCTTTTTAAAATAGCAAATACTTTGACTTGTGTAATGACTGCAATTTAAGTGTCTTCAGTTTTGCTAGATCATTTTAAAATTGTTTGCTACAGACAATGTATTGGATACAAACATATCCAATCCAGGGAATTGGATACCCTGGATTACTAGCCTATTGTAAAAGCACTGATTAATAGCTCTCATATTAAGGGTAGAGCTTTTCTTTTGTATCTCTTGTTGCACTGGTGCAGTGAAATGGCTCAAAATATTGTTACTAATCTTATTTGTTCTCAAACCCAGCTTAGAATCCTCATTTGTCACAAGTCTCATCTTCATAAGTTATCACTCTGAACTATCAGACATGTCTATAAAACATGCTAATAAATTATAAAACCACAGGTACTAATCCTTAACTCAGAACATGAAAAAAATTTGAGATCTTCACAACATATATTACTTCTATTACTTCATGATCCACATTTTATCACATTACAACAGCAAAGCAGCAGGGGGCAGCTGAGACCTATTGTGTGAAAATTCCTTGTTTAGCATAAACATTTCCTTCAGATTTCCTGTGATACCAGCATAGTATGTTTCCTCCATAAGCCAGTTGGCCGCTGTATAAGGCGGAGGTTGTGGGAGGTAACTTGGACAGGAGTTGCTAACATTGTCGGCCTACTGTGTTCCCACTTGTGCAGTATAAAGTTTACCAACTATAAGTGGCTTTTCTTTGTCTGATCAAAAACTGATCATAAGTTCAGCCAAACGATGATAGCCCTACTTGCATATTGTCTTATGATGCTAAGTGGCTCCCAAAGGACTCATTAACATCACTGTTTAGTAGTTGCGCAAATTGTAGATGATATGATTATTAAGTACATAGAGAAGCTGAGTGAATATACCAACTATTGGAATTAAGTGTATTTAATAAGGTCACTAAATTCAAGAGTAATATACAAAAACTACAAATTTGCAAGAAAAGGTGAAATAAAATATGAAATATAGTACACCATAAAATCATCCTATACTTAGTTATCTCTTTACAGAAAACTAAGTGTAGCTGCTATTATGTGTAGACTATTATTTACTCTCAATAAGTGCTCCAATTTTCTTTTATCATTCTTAACTCTTGATCTAAGAGCAAGAAACAAGGAAGCAATTTTGAATTTTTGAGGTTTTTGTCTCTTATTGCTGATTATTTTGTTGTAATAGCTTTTCACTTGACAGCCTGATGATAGCTGTGTTTTTGGCTTCTTGTTTTTGTAGCTCAGTGAAAGTGAATAGGCTTTTTCATACATTGAGTACTACTGTCTTTGAGCTTGTTCTGATTAAAAAAATTACCATTTGTTTTAAATTTAAGAAAGCAAACAGTAATACCAGTGCTAGTGCTATTTTTTTTCTTGAGCTGTATTCATTCTTTGCTTATATTTCCAGATTAACTTGACCTTTTGATAATTTTGTATTTGATTGTATTTTTGTTGCAATTTTGATTTATATTTGTAAGAGAAAAAAAATTTAAGAAATTTTGATTTTTTAAAAATATTTTAAGAAAATGAAAATATCAGATTTGTTAATCATCATAGTAGAGACTATGGAATAATTATTTTCAAAGACTTGATTTGGCTGCCTTACACCAGTAAATCTACCCTTAATGCCTTGATTTCTTCTAATGTAGGCTATGTACTTCCATATCCAAAATATGCACAGAGGGGCTCTCCAGTGGTGCAGCAGGTTGAGAGCAGTGCTGTGGAGCTCACCGCAGCCTCTGCAGCTCTGGTTCGATTCCAGGGAGATTCCCATATTGCACGGCAGACTTCTCCTGTCTCGCCCACCCACTGCTCTCAGCAGTGTATTTCGGTCCTTCTGCCTGTTCTGCTCTCTGCGCTGTCTCTGGTAAATTCTCTCACCCTCCCTCACCTCTGGCCTGTACCCAGTGCTTGTATAAATAAATAAATCTTAAAAAAGCACAGAAATATTGCGTACATCCAAAATAATCAACATATCAGTGTAATATACTATATTGAACTCTGATTTGTTTGACCACCCTTACTCAGATTTTTCTGGCTTATTGTTTTTTAAAGATTATTCATGCATGGGCCTCCCCGGTGGCGCAGCGGTTGAGCGCTGGGTTGCGAAGCTGCCCGCGGCCTCTGCGGCGCCGGTTCCATCCCAGGCTGCTCCCCGGCCACCGGAGGAGGGTCCCACATGGTGCGCAGACCCCTCCTGCCGCCCGCTGCTCCCCTCAGCAGTGTACTTCGGTCCTTCTGCCTGCTCTGCTCCCTGCTCTGGCTCTGGTGAATTCTCTCACCCTCCCGCGCTTCTGACTGTACCCAGTGCATGTATAAACAAAACAAACAAACAAGCAGACAAATAAATAAATGGAACATGCCTCTATTAAAAAAAAATTTAAAAAAAAATAAAGATTATTCATGCATACAAGAACCAGGGTACAGGCCAGATGTGCGGGAGGGTGAGAGGAGTCACCAGAGATAGAGCGGGAACAGAACCAGCAGACTGACTGAAATACACTGCTGAGGGGAGCAGCAGGTGAGACAGGAGAGGTCTGCTGTGCCATGTGGGTATTACCCTGGCTGGCCGGGATTGAACACTCGCTGCAGAGGCTGCAGACAGCCCCATAGTGCTGCGTTCAACCGGCTGCGCCACCAGCAAGGCCCAGATTTTTCTGACTTCATGTGTGCTAATGGTCTGTACTGATACTACATGTATATTACAATCTTTTGCACAAATTAGAAATTAAAAATTGAGAAAAATGATAAGGAATGTTTAAAATAATTTAAAAATTTTTAAAAGCTCTTGCTGACTGAAAGCAATATGATTGAATATATATCACTTCTGAATATCTTCATTTAATCTTTTCTTATAAAGTGATTTCAACATTGTATTTTAAGTTTAGTATACTTGTGTGTATATATATAGTATTTACAATATATTTGGATCCTGGGTTTTAATTGCTGACGTAACTAGAAACAAAGCCTCACAAATATAGATCTAAAGGGAAGAAAGTACTTACTAGTTTCCTATTCCTGCTGTAACAAATTACCACAAACTTAGTGATTTAAGCACAAGTCCATTACCTTTTAATTTTGGAAGTCAGATGTCCAGAATCAGTCCTCTTTTGATAATCACTTTGGGTTGTTTCTAATTTACTTTTACAAACAATGTTGTAGTGATCTTACCACTTTTCTGTATTCTGGTATGTCTGTAGGTTAAATTCCTAGAAATGAAATTACTGGATCAAAGGGTTTAAATGCATTTGTTTATATTTCCAAACTGCCCTCACTACAAGTGTATCAATTTGCATTCTTATCAGCAGTTTGAGAATGGGTCTATTCCTTATAGCTTCACCAGTAGTCATCAAACATGGATTTTTTTTGCCAGAGTGATAGATGAAACATATCTTGGTGTAAATTGTCTATTTTTCCATATGCTTTAAGGTCATTTGCATTTCTTTTTCTGTGATCTGTGTGTTCTGTTTTTGAGTTTTGTTAACAGGTTTTTGGAGTTGTTATCTATTCTCTATAGATCTCTATCACTATATTTGTACTGCTTTCAGTAAGACTGGTTTTAAGCTCCTGAAAAGATACCTTTATTTGTAGCTATTAACTGATCTAACAGTTTAAAACTGTCTTCTAATAGTAATTTTCTCTCAATAGACGAGGCATCAGCAAGGAGATACACATCCTCTAACTTTAGAAGAAATCTTGGATGAAACACAACATCTAGACATTGGGCTAAAGCAGAAACAATGGCTAATGACTGAGGTAGGACTGCGCTTAAAATATCATTAAAATATTAGTTGATTACCATGAAATATATGCTATAACTAGTGTTTGTAATATGCTAAAATCTGATTATTTTTACTTTTTCTTGAATTAGGATAGGGCATTTAAAAAAACATACCCAGTTATAAGTTTGGTAGATTTATTAGTATTCACATAATCTTATGTATCTATTTAAAAGTGTTAGAGACTTAAGCATAAATGTTGAAGTCAGTCATACCAATCCATTTAAAGTTTTACAGAATAACTGCTGCTTATTTTGAATTGCTAAATTTATGTTATGTGTTTGTAAGTTGTGTTGTTTTCATATTTGTTTTAGGAAATTTAAAGCATGAAGTATTACAGGGATAGCAAGATATTTTTGTTAAGCTAGATAGTGGTTACACTATTAATGTACCATGGCTTGGTAGTGATGTTATTGCTCCCTCTGTCAGGTTACTTGGAAAAATAATTATGAACATTGTGGATTATATACAACATTGGGAAAAAAAGAAACCCCGAAACAGTGACCATGCAAACTTGGAAATGAGATATTTTTTTAAAATGAGATATTTTTTTAAAAATCGAGATATTTGCCTCACTTTTTGTTTAACATGAAATGACAAGAAGACTACTTGCCAGGATCATTGCTGTATTTTAAAGACTGAATGCAAAAATTCCTAAAATATTAATCAGTTATTTTATCAAGCAAATTATAGTCCTTGATTTTTATAATATAAGCCAGTTAATAAGTATTGTAGCTCACTATATTAGTGTTTCACAGATGGTGCTAATCACATTTAAATTTTGTTACTTTACCTAATCTTGGAATTTCATAGATGACTGACATTAAAGGTTATTATTACTACTACTATTTTCTCCCTCCTTCTTTCTGTGTTTTTTTCTCTTTCTCCTTTCAGGGTCAGGCTGGCAGCTGCAGAAGAAAATAAATAGGGTTGCTCTTTCTTCAAGAGCTTTCCTTCTGATATTAGCTGTACAACAGAACTGACTAGGAACATAATTATATTCAATAATTCCTGCATTCCTACTCAGTTTCATTCTCAAGCTGACATTTATAGGTAAATTTTTTATATGCACTAGTCTAGTCCTTTTTAATTCCTTTACAGCTGCTAGTGCCAGTTGATAACAGTGGGGTTGACTGATTGTTGATGAGTTCTTTCCAGGATAATGTTTCTCACATCATAATACCAAAATGCCATAAACTATACTTTGAGGGTGGGCTAGGCAGTTCCCAGTTCACTTTGTCTATTAATGTTAGTATGCATTTCATTCTTCTGGCTTCCAAAGAAATATGGGTACAGTTTTCTTCAAAGCAGTTGGGATAAAATGATTTATTTCTCATCCAAAGAATTTGTGTAGATAATAAGCAGTTTCTTTTATAAAATGTGAGCACCATACTGATCTCTGCCATTGTTTTGGATCCTGGACATCCAGTATCTTTAGATCTGCTAATTAATACTCAAGATGTTTATAATTTGCTACTATATTGGGTATGGTTACTTTAAAAATAATTAGTAGAATTTAAGAATGTATATATGGTGTTTCCTTTTGTTAATATATCCAAATTGTGTCACTGTTACAGGCTTTAGTCAATAATCCAAAAATTGAAGTAATAGATGGAAAGTATGCCTTCAAACCCAAGTACAAGGTGAAAGATAAGAAGTCACTACTTAGACTCTTAGATAATCATGACCAGCGGGGCTTAGGAGGAATTCTTTTAGAAGACATAGAGGAAGCGTTGCCCAATTCCCAGAAAGCAGTCAAGGTAACCCCACTTTCCTTTCTGTGCTTTATTAAAGTTTGTTTAATAATGTGTTTGTGGTTTTAAAAAAGTAAAAACTAAAATATTTTTAAAGCCTCTATCATGGGGTTGTGGTAAGCCAGTTGAGCTGGAATTTGTGCTTTATGCTACAGAGGAGGACAGAATGTAGCAATTTTTATGTTCCTTTTACAACTCCCTTTTATGTTATATGATTAATTGATTCTTTAGAATATTTCTGGAAAGTTTTTGTCAAAAACAATAGTGTTTTTTTCATAAGTTATGTTTGTATCTGAGAGCTAGTTCAACAACACCGGTAGATATTGTTAACTTGGGCAACCAAAGGCATAAAAACACAAAGGTATTGATTAATAACTTGGCTGTTATAAATCTCTAAAGGAGCTATCAGTAAAAGTCATACTTAAACAATTTACATTTCCATTTTAAATGTGGAACTCATGCTTATTTCTTTTCACAGTTGTTAATGATTGATGCTAATCTTTAAGCAGCTTCACTTTCTTTTGCTACCTGTGAAATAAAACTTGCCCTTTCTTGCCTCTGTTTATAATTCAGTTACACATATATTAGACCTTTGGGGTTATCTCACAAGTCTCTGAGGCTCTGTGTTTCAGTATTTTTCTATTTGTTTTTTCTTGTTCTAGACAATGTATTGTCAAGTGCACTGTTCTTCATCTCTGATTTGTTAAGCCCAATTGGTAAATTAATTTTAGAAATTGTCTTTTTTTTTCCATTCTTATTTCTGTTTCTTTGCTGAAGTTTTCTGTTTTTTCATTTATTTTAAGCACATTTTCCGTTATACTATTGAGTACAGTTTCTTAGCACTGCTTAAAATCCTCCTGATCTTGGTCCTCCCCAGTGGCGCAGCGGTTGAGCGCTGGGTTGCGAAGCTGCCCGCGGCCTCTGCGGCGCCGGTTCGATCCCCGGCTGCTCCCCGGCCACCGGAGGAGGGTCCCACATGGTGCGCAGACCTCTCCTGCCGCCCACTGCTCCCCTCAGCAGTGTACTTCGGTCCTTCTGCCTGCTCTGCTCCCTGCTCTGGTGAATTCTCTCACCCTCCTGCACTTCTGACTGTACCCAGTGCATGTATAAACAAAACAAACAAACAAACAAACAAACAAATAAATAAAAAAAATGCCTCTATTAAAAAAAAAAATCCTCCTGATCTTATGTCTAGTTCTTTAATCCATTTTGAGTTGGTTTTTGTGCATGGTGTGAGGTAGTAGTCAAGCTTCATTCTTTTGCATGTAGCGACCTAGTTTTCCCAGCACTGTTTATTGAACAAACTTTCTTTGCTCCAGTGCATATTCTTTGCTCCTTTGTCAAAGATTAGTTGACCATAAATCTGTGGGTTTATTTCTGGATTTTCTATTCGGTGCCATTGGTCTGTGCATCTGTTCTTGTTCCAATACCATGTAGTTTTGATTATTATGGCTTTGTAGTATAGTTTGAAATCTGGGAGTGTGATGCCTCCATTCCCTTCTTTTTTTTTTTTTTTTTTTCAGGAGGGCTTTGGCTATTTGGGATTTTCGGTGGCTCCATATGAATTTCATCAATATTTGTTCTATTTCTTTGAAGAATGACATTGAAATTTTTATTAGTATAGCATTGAATCTGTAAATTGCTTTTGGTAGGATGGCCATTTTGATAATGGTAATTCTTCCAGTTGATGAGCAGAATATTATTCAGCAATCAAAAAAGATAAACTCATGCAATTTGCAGCAACATGAATGGAGCTGGAAGGGATCATGCTCTCAGCGAAATAAGCCAGAAAGAAAAAGAAAAATACTGGATAGTCTCACTCATAGCAGGAATTTAGAAAACCTAAATAAGGGACCAGGAAAAAGATTATAATAAAGAAAAAATCAAAATCAACAAGCAACTATAAACCAGAGACACACTGAAGGGGGGCAGGGGCTGGGAGAGGAAGGATTAAGGTCAAAATACAGGGGGTGCAGTTGTATGGGGAATATAACCAAAATGAAAATGCATTGTGCAAAAATGAAAAATGATGTAAGAATTATATAAAATAAAATACTAAAAAAAAATCCTCCTGATTTAATTCTAATTGAATCATCTTGGGGTTGGTCTAAACAGACTCTTTTAAAAGAGTATGGATCATGTTTTCCTGTTTCTTCAGACATCTTGTAAATTTCTGGTGAGTCTTGGACATTGTGAATTTTTTGAGTAAAGACTCAGTATTCTATTAGATTCCTTCAAAGAGGGTTTTATTTTATAAGTGGGCATATATCTTGACTATACTCAAACTCCAAACTTTGTCTCCTTGCTGTGGGTTGCATATGACATACCTATTTTAACTCTTGCGTGTAATCTTTTCCATTCATGAATAGGTCAAGGCAGACAGAAATTTGAGAAGAATTTATACCCTTTCTACCTTACTTTTTTCTAGAGTTTCCCTTTTTGATTTCTGTCTGCATGGTTGCCTTGTTTTCTAGTTTTTCACTTCATAAACACTGAGGATTTCTTTCTGAATTTTAGCTGTTTGAGTCTGCCCTCAGCCATTTCTTCTAATTAAAGTCACCTCCTCCACTTTTTTGCCTGCCATTTTTTAATGAAATATAATTTACCTGTAATGTTAATTTCAGGTGTATTACATAATGCTTTGATATTTGTACATATTGCAAAATTACCTAGCTATTTTTCATACCCATATAAAGTTACATTTTTTTTAAATCACGTGCTTTGTATTTTAATTTTAATTTTTAAAATGTAGTTCTTTTTTCTTACATTGTTGATTTTTAGACAACATATGGTTTCTCCTTTCAAGTATGGTTACTGTAGTTTCCCACCATCAAGGCGCCGGTAGTCCATCACGATATTCCCTTGTGTTCTCTTCCCCCCCCTTTTTTTTTTTTTTTTTTTTTATAGAGGCATGTTTTTTTTATTTATTTATTTATTTATTTTATTTTGTTTGTTTGTTTTGTTTTTGTTTATACATGCACTGGGTACAGTCAGAAGCGCGGGAGGGTGAGAGAATTCACCAGAGCCAGAGCGGGAGGCAGAGCAGGCAGAAGGACCGAAGTACACTGCTGAGGGGAGCAGCGGGCGGCAGGAGAGGTCTGCGCGCCATGCGGGACCCTCCTCCGGTGGCCGGGGAGCAGCCGGGGATTGAACCGGCGCCACAGAGGCCGCGGGCAGCCTCGCAACCCAGCGCTCAACCGCTGCGCCACCTGGGAGGCCCTCTTCCCCCCTTTTTTCACCCCTCCTCATCTGCTCCTTCTCCCCTCCTGGATGCCTCATATCTATGGTTTGTCTTTGACCCTTTGTTTGATTTTTCTGTATTTCACATAAAAGTGAAACCAAATGATACTTATCTTTTTCCTTCTAAATTATTTCATTTAGCATTATCTTTTCAAGTTCCGTTCATGTTGCTGCAGATGGCATGAGTTTATTTTTTTGATCACCGAGTAAAATTCCATTGTGCATATATACCACATTTTCTTGATCTGTTTATCTGTTTTGGGATATTCAGATTGTTTCCATATCTTGGCTATTGTAAATAGTGCTGCAGTAACAGAGTTACAGGTTTCCTTTTGAATTAGTGTTTTTGTGTTGTTTGGATAGTTTGCTAGGAGTGGAATAGCTGCGGTGTATGGCAGATGCGTTTCTAGTGTTTTGAGGAACCTCTGCTTCCCATAGGGGCTGGACTAGTTTACATTCCCATTAGCAGTGTAAGAGCTTTCCTTTTTCTCTACATCCCGGCTAGCATTCGTTACTGGTTTAATATTGGCTATTTGTGTGGTGTGAGGTGGGATCTCATTGTGGTTTTGATTTGCGTTTCTTTGATAATTTTTTTCTTATGGGGACTTTTAAGATCTCTTAGCAACATTCAAATATGTAACACAGTATTTTTGACTATAGACATGCTATATATTACATCCCTATAACTTGTTTATTTTGTCACTGAAAGTTTTTACTTTTTGATCTATTTAACCCATTTTGCTCACCTTCTCAACGCCCTGACTCTGGTAACCACCAGTGTTCTCTGTATCTATGAGCTTGGTTGTTTTGTTTTTCAGATTTCACATTCAAGTGAAATTATATGGTAATTTGTCTTTATCTGACTTATTTCACTTCGGGTAAGACCCTCAAGATGTTGTCCCAAATGGTAATATAATTTACAGGTAGGGAGATGATACCTCCAGCTTTGTTCTTTCTCAAGATTGCTTTGGCTATTGGGGTCAGAAGTTGATTTTTTCAAATGTCTTGTACATAGTTCATATTAGCAGTAGGAGGGTTGGTACCTTACGACCTATTTGACCATTACTAGAAGCAGAATGCTCTTAAGATTTTTAACTTAACAGTGTTTAAACATAACCTGCACAAATGTTATAAATAATGTCCTAAAAGTTGATATATTGTGCACTTTATAGTATGTTGAAGGGTAGTACTACTGAAGCCTAGCTTGACAGTTGAATGTTTCCTGCTCTACTCTTTTCTACCATTTTGATATGGGCTGTATTGTTACTGTGCAGTAGACTTTTCATTACATTCTAAAGTAGGACAGTGTTAAAAACTAATAATTGTATATTTTAATTAATTTTGTGATATAAAGTCATGTTAACACGCTATCTTTAGTGGCTCTTTTGCCTAATGATTTTAGCTGAAAGGTCATGAAAACACATGATTACTCATTTTCAGGCAGGCCTGTTTCCTAATTAATCAAAATCCAGTATTTTTATTTTCAAAAATGTGAAGATGTGTTTTTCAAGGGAGTTTTTTGGCATAGCTTTCTCTGTGTTGCTTCCTTCAATACTTGGTAGAGATTGAATATAACTATTACTCTCATTTTGTTGACCATAAAGTGCTTTGAAGAACTGCTCAGTGCTAGCAAGGAGCCAACAGGATTCTGATAAAGCAAGAAACCAGAGAATGAGGCAAACCAGTGACTATTTTACCTTACTCATTCTTCAGTAATTGCATTTGGAGGGTTTTCTAATAATTAACTTAAAAAAATTAACTTCTAGTATTATCTTACTAGGCCAATGTGCAACTGTAATATGACACACTAATTTTAAGGTGACGTGTTGAATCAGCTCTCTGTAGGAGTGATTTTTTTAATTGTAAAAACAAGACAAATTTAACACCTTAAGCATTGTTAAGTGTACAGTTTAATAGTGTTCAGTATATTCACATTGTTTTACAAAAGAATTCTAGAACTTACGCATTTTGTAAAAGTGAAATATTTCTTTGAATCCTTACTTTCAATAGCTATTATATGACAGTTCCTTTTCTCCTCTTCCCTCAGTCCCTGGCAACCACCATTTGATTCCTCTAAGTACTGCAGATAAATGGACTTGTAGAATATTGTCTTTATGATTAGTATTTTACTTAGCATAATGTTTGCAAGGTTTATGCCTGGTGGGGCTTCTGAATTTCCCTTTTTTTAAGACTGACTAATACTCCATTACATGTATATTCCATATTGTACTTCTCCATCTCTTGATGGGTACTTCAGTTCCTTCCATGTTTATCTATTAGTAAGTAATACTACTATCAATATAGATATATGACTATCTTTGTGAGACCCTGCTTTCAATTCCTTAGGGTATATACCTAGAAGTGGACTTGCTGGATCATGTACTTGTATTTTTATATTTCGAAGAAACCACCCTACTGTTTTCATGGTAGTTGTGATATTTTACTTCTCTACCAGCAGTGCACAAGGATTCCAGTTTTTTCACATCTTTATCAATGCTTGTTTTCTTCAGATGGTATCTCATTGTAGGTTTGATTTGTGTTTCCCTAATTATTAGTGACGTTGAACATCTTGTCATGTGTTTATTGGCTGCTTTTGTATATTTGGAGAAATGTCTGTTCATGTCCTTTACCTGTGTCTTAAAAATTGTTTGCCTTTTTGTTGATTTTAAATTGAGTTAGGCTTTTGTTTTCTTTCTCTGTTCTGGATATTAATTTGTTAATAGATAAGATTTACAATCCCCCCGTCCCATTCTGTCAGTTGCCTTTTTACTCTTGTTATTGTCTGTTGATGCACAAAACTTTAAAATTTTCATGAAATCTAACTTGTCTTTTTTTTTGCTGCTGCTGTCTGTGCCTTTGCTGTCATATCTTTGAAATTATTGCAAAATACTCCGGATTCACCGGAGACAGTGGGGAGCAGAGCAGGCGGATCTACTGAAGTATACTGCTGAGGGGAACAGTGGGCGAGGCAGGAGAGGTCTGCTGAGCCATGTGGGTCACCTCCCTGGTGGGGGATCAAACTGGTATTGCAGTAGCTGGCAGTAGCTGGCAGCAGCTTGTTAGCACTGAGACTTTAACCCCTGCACCATCAGGGGGGCCCTAGTAAAAATCTTATTACAAGATATGTTAGGGCTTATTTCTGTTTGTTTTTTTTTATTTTATACCATTGGTCTGTGACTTTCACCTCCTTGGTTAATTCCTAAGTGTTTTATTCTTTTTGATGATATTGTAATGGAATTGTTTTTAATTGTTTCCTTTTCAGGCTATTCATTGTTTATATATAGAAATGCAGCTGATATTTGTGTGTTGACTTTGTATCTTCCTCCTTTGCTGACTTACAATTGGTTGTAAGTTTTTAGATGGAGTTTTTAGTATTTTCCACATGTGAGATCATATGGGCAAATAGTTATTTTTCTCTTTCCAGTTTGAATACCTTTTATTTCTCTTATTTGTCTAATTGCTTAGAACTTCCAATACCATGTTGAGTAGAAGTGAAAATGTGAGTGTAGGAAAAAACTACAGTTTTCCTCCTGTGTGTTAATCTTTCACAAAGAACACTTCACTCTGACTTCTGGTTACCAGCGTGTGGGGGTTTCCCCCTACCAAGCAGTTTTCAGTACATAAGCTGACTATATATAATTTAATTCAGTTCTGAATTACTAAATTAGTAATCAGTACTGGAGATAGTGACAGATACCACAGATTAAGAGCTCAGTTCCATGAGTCTGTTCCCACCCTACTTCAGATTCCAGTCACAAGTTCCAGGTTACCCACAACTTCTGTTTGTGTTGTCTACAAGTTGGAGGTTCCTTCAGTCCCCTCCTCTACTTTGATTAATTTGCTAGCATGCTTATAGAATTCAGGGAAGCACGTGGGTGTATTTACCAGTTCATTAAAGGATATGCTAAAGAATATAAATGAAGCCAGATGAAGAGATATGGAGCATGAGTTCTGGGAGAGTCCTAAATGTGAAACTTCTACCCCTGTGGATTTGGGGTATGTTACTCTGCTGTGTAGATTTTTCTTTTTTTTTTTTAAAGATTTATTTATTTATGCATGCAAGAATTGGGGTACAGGCCAGAGGTGTGGAGGGTGAGAGGATTCACCAGAAACAGAGTGGGGAATAGAACAGGCAGACTGACTGAAATACACCCTGAGGGGAGCAGTGGGTGAGACAGGAGAGGTCTGCTGCGCCATGTGGGTAGCTCCCTGGCCAGGTATTGAACTCGTGCTGCAGAGGCTGTGGATAATTTCATAGGTTGCATCTTAACCCCTTGCGCCATCAGGGAGGCCCTGCTAGTATAGATTTGTTCACCAATTTGGAAGCTCATTGAACTCCCTTACTATTGGAAGTTTTATAGAGGCTTTTTTACATAGGCATGATCAATTATTAACCCCATCTCTATCTTTCCTTCTCTAGAAAATTGGTGTTGGGGTAGGGGGCAATTAATTTCAACCTTTAATCAGTGCTTTATCTTTTTGGTGACCACTCTCTATTTAAGAGCACTCCAGGATCCCACCCAGAGTCACTTAATGAGAACAGAAGTTGCTCCTAGTACTCTTACAAGATTTTAAGTGTGTTAGGAGCTCTGGATGCTAGGAACTGGGAACAGAGACCAATGTGTATATTTTCTGTTACATCACAGTGGACATCCTTGCCTTGTCCCTAATATTAGAGTTTTTCACTATCACATATGATGTTGCCTATATGTATAAGCTTAAGCTCTTCCCAGGTCTTTTCTAAACGTTTCTCTTCCCATACACGATTACTTTCTAATATTCCCAGCTTATGTGGTTGTTTTCCAATGTCCGGTTCTTTGATGTTGTCCAAGATTTTCCTTGGAAGTAACAACTTTTCTATAGATTCCGGAGATTCAAAATATTTATGCAGGTTCTGCCAATTCAATTGTTGTCTATTTTGGGAGACAGATTCTTTGGGAGACAGATGCTTCCTACTTTGTCATTTCCCCATAATCTTCTGGAATATATTTTGAAATCAGGAAGTTTTAGGCCTCTAGTTTCATGCTTTTTAAAGATTGGTTTGCTTTTCAGCCTTCCTTGAGATTCCATATTAATTTTAGCATGGATTTTTCCATTTTTGTAAAAAGTAATATTGCAATTTTGATAGGGATAATATTGAATCTGTAGGTGGTTTGGTTGTTATTGACATCTTAATATTAAGTCTTTCAATCTATGAACATGAATGTTTTTCCATTTATCTGTACCTTTTATGTCTTTCAAGTTAATTTCATTTACTTCACATATGTAATCATTACCATTATCCACCTGGGTTCAATGAAGTCTATTTCATTTTCTTTAAATGCTTATATTATGAATAAATTACATAAATAAGAATAAAAAAGAGATGGTGAAAACATTTGAATTACACACTTTTTTTTAAAAGATTTATTTATTTATTTATTTATTTATTTATTTATCTATTTATTTATTTATTTATTTATGTAAGCACTGGGTACAGTCAGAAGTGCGAGAGGGTGAGAGAATTCACCAGAGCTAGAGCAGGGAGCAGGCAGACTGACAAAGTATACTGTTGAGGGGAACAGTGGGCGCGGCAGGAGAGGTTTGCGTGCCATGTGGGACCCTTGCCCACAGCTGGGGATTGAACCGGCGCTGCAGAGGCTGTGGGCAGCTTCGCAGCCCAGTGTATTTTTATATGTCCTTTTAGTAAAATGAGATGATACTACAGGTTCTTATCACATAATATTGTACAAGAAAAGCCTTACTATTGAATAACTAACTGAATGAAAGTATCTTATTTCCTTTTTGTCCTTAAAGTGTGTTGTTCATTCATTGAGTCTTACTTTTCCTTCTAGTTTTAATGAGGTATAATTGACATATAATATTATATAGTTTTAGGTATACAACATAGTGATTTGATATATGCCTATGTCGTGAAGTCACTGATATTTTTTTAAAAAATTTATTTATTCATACAAGAGCTGGGGTACAGGCCAGAGATGCGGGGGGTGAGAGGATTCACCGGATACAGAGTGGGGAACAGAACAAGCAGACTGACTGAAATACACTGCTGAGAGTAGCAGCGGGCAAGGCAGGAGAGGTCTGCTGCACCATGTGGGTTGCTCCTGGCCGCCTGGGGATTGAACTTGGGCTGCAGAGGCTGCAGATTGCTTCATAGTGCGGTGCTTAACCCCTTGTGCCACCAAGGAGGCCCACTGATTTTTGTAAGGTTTTTTGTAAGGTTTTTTATATATAGTATCATCATCTAACATACATAGTTGGAGACTTTATTTCTATGATGAGTTGTACCATCATTATTAGTGGGGAGTGCGGCTATTAGGCTTTTACATTCGCATTCTGATTCATCAGTAATAGTGAAAGAATTTATGTCACTTTTGTTGTCTTTGTTCTGAACAGTAGAAAATGAGAAACTTGGAGTTGTCAGCAGTACTCAGTGAAAACTGAAAGACAACAAAACTAATCCAATAACTTATATCCTTCTGATAGTGCTTGTGCAGTGCAGTAAGAAAACTGAAGAATGACTACTTCATTTCATTGTTGTATCATGCTTCTAGATGGTTTAGTCATTTTTTTGTTATTTTAGTTTTTGAAAGTATAATTGGAAGTAATTGGTGGGTAATGATGGGTAAGTAACAAAGTATTTCAAGATAGAGAAAAAGAATATGAAGATCCCATGATATATTCTAGATTAATAAAAGGAGCCAGTGGACCCAAATAGTAATTGCAACATAGATTGAATTTTATTGTTTTTTAAAAACAAGTGTAAATTTTCTCTCCCCCTTTATAAAACCTCTAAGAGTAAAAGTTTTGAGATATCCTTAAAAAATAGAATTTTCAAGATTGAAACCCAACTGAAACTAGGTCTAGTGGATCTTAATGGAACATTGAGGGTTAAAATGGTAGTCATTTGTTGTACAGAAAAAAAGTTTTTGGTGAGGTAATTTTGAGTTAACTGAAAAAAATTTCCTTATCTTTAAGGCTTTAGGGGACCAGATACTATGTGTAAATCGTCCTGATAAGAAGAAAGTTCTTTTCTTCAATGATAAGAGCTGTCAGTTTACTGTGGATGAAGGTAAGCCTTTTTGTATTCGAATTTCCTACCTTTGCAAATATACTACAAATTTAAGGTGACAGAATTTATAATATTTTAATATTTAAATCTGCTTTTTTTCACTTCTTAGAACAGAAATATCTAACATTGTTAATCGGAGTGAAATTCGAAATGTGTAATTTGAATGACTTTTAGGTTGTACTCATGGTTATGAAAGTTCATGATTTCTTATTCTTATAGTTCATTTATACCAAATAGGAGTTTACTTCTTTATTTCTGTTAGTTTACAAATATGATTTCCTAGCCTGTTAAGAAAATTTGATGCAGTATGGGGAAAAGGATAAACTTTGCTAGTGACAGATATTCTCTAAAATTACTTAAAAATCTTTTAATTATCAAATAGGATGAGGAAGTGGATTTTTTTTTTCTTTCTTGCAATCATAGGGTCGAATGTTAAATTATATATTGAGTCATTGACTAAATGTATGATGCCTGTCTTTTTGGATTACAGTTTTAAATACTTGTCAATATTTGTCATGTAAAAAGTGAAAAAAAAGTTTTAGTCTGAGAAATTTCTTTGCTATGTAAGTAGAATTCTCCTTTAAACAAATAAGGTGTTTTCTTTAAACTTGTACCAATTTTGAAGTTTTATAAAATAGCAAGAATTGAACATTAGTTTATAAATTTTCAAAAGTAATACAAACAGTAAATATTTTAACAATTTAAAAGTAGTAAATAGAATAGTAATGTTAGATTCAAAGTAGTAAGATTTTTGCTGTGCCAACCCAGTAGTCATATTTACCCTTCTTCATGGCACTAAGTAAAAAGAGATTTTATTGAATTGATAGTTTTGTATAAGAAATGCATTTATAGGTGTTCTCCCTTTACTAGTCCAAATGTGCCTTGATTATGATTTGTAATTTGCATAATAAACGTAAGGTTTTTTATGTGACTGTAAAAGTTCGGATGTGTGGTACTTGTAAAGTTCAGTCAGTTGAAGTTATTTAGAGGATCTTGATTTTAGAAAATGGAATGTGTTTTGTGAAAATCCTGATTGACCGTACCTTGTATGTAGTTGGTTTTCATTAAAAGTTCGTTAAGTAAAAATTTAGAGTATGGGCCTCCCCCGGTGGCGCAGCGGTTGAGCACTGGGCTGCAAAGCTGCCCACAGCCTCTGCAGCGCCAGTTCGATCCCCGGCCGCTGGGCGAGGGTCCCACAAGGCACGCAGACCTCTCCTGCTGCCCTCTGCTCCCCTCAGCAGTGTATTTCGTCAGTCTGCCTGTTCTGCTCCCCGCTCTGGCTCTGTTGAATTTTCTCACCTTCCTGCATCTCTGACTGTACCCAGTGCTTGTATAAATAAATAAATAAATAAATCTTTTAAAAAAATTTACAGAGTATTTCCTTTCTTTATTGCTGCCCCTTCTAACAATAGGATAAACTCTGTGTGTAAGCAAGTTACTAAACTTTCACATGTAATGATTGTACCCACTTAAGAAAGGTATGGTAACTGCTTATCTATCTTTTAGAACTTTTGAGTTTCCTGTATGTAGGATTTTGCTTTTATGTAAACTTTCATAATTTCTAATTGATTTCTTGTTTTAAAAGTATATATCTTTAAGATTTTTAAGATCCTTTCAGATTTAAAACTGACAACTGATTCTTTCAGTCTTAGGCACACAGGCCATTTGAAAAAGAATTTGTAGTATTAAAAAAAAAACATCAAAAAAAGTATCACATGTTTAAATAGTAAAGAAGATCTTATAATAAAAAGCAACTGTGCTTTTTTCCCCCTAGTTCTAGTGCCTTTCTTTTGTGGCAGCTCCTAACTGGTTTTATTTTTTTTTTTTTTTGCCATATTGCTATGTTTCGTGCTTATAACTGTTTCATGATTTTCAGCTTGAAGCATTGCTAATGAACTTATCTTTTCCGTTTCCAACATTTCTCTATATAGAATACGACTAGTTTTAGTTTTCCTGTCATTTATCTTTGCCCTTTCAGGAAGCAACAAGCATCTCAGTGGTTATTTTATTAAGTCAGCTCTGCAGATGGCAGCATAGTATAGCAGACCTGGTCTGTACGCAGATGTTTAAGTTGAGGCAAGTGCATGATAGCTGCAGTGGCTCTGTGTAAGAGTAGTATGAAACTAGAATTTCTTGATAATATTTTATTGGAGAAATTTCAATTGTGTATGTTGTTTTCAGCAGTTTTCATATATTAAGACATTATTAAGCTTTGTGCACTCTTTCTGTGGATACCATTGTTTTAACTTTGCTTATTAGCCTTTTCTTTGTGCATCTTTTACCTCTGTTTCTATTCCTTAATATTACCTGTTTTTATTTGCCATTTTATATAACCTTTGTTGGCTTAAACTCTTCCATCTCCTTATTACTTGACTGATAAGGACAGTATGAGGATGCAACCCTGCCATTATAAAAGTAATCATGTATACCTTTTTTTTTAAGATTTATTTATGCATACAAGAACTGGAGTACAAGACAGAGGTGTGGGGGTGAGAGGATTCACCAGAGACAGAGTGGGAAGCAGAACAGGCAGATTGACTGAAATACACTGGTCAGGGGAGCAGTGGGTGAGTCAGGAGAGGTCTGCTGTAATATGTGGGTAGCTCCCTGGCCAGGGATTGAATTTGTGCTGCAGTGGCTGTGGATACCTTCATAGGTTGCGTCTTAACCCCATGTGCCACCAGGGAGGCCCCAATTGTATACTTTTTAATAAAATTCTACATATTTTGAGTTAAGTTCAGTAAATAGCTTATTATTTTTCTAGTTTCCATCACAGATATTCTGTAAATGCTATATGCTTGTTTAGGTATTATATTTTTTAGGTGTACATGATGAATGGATTTTTAAATATTTACCATTGTTGCAGCAAGTATCACATACCTTCACATTGGATATGTGTGTATATTTTTTTTATATCAGTGAAATAGCCATGTAGATTAGGAAGATATTAGGAAGGTAATGATGAATTATTTTTGCAGTTTTAAAGATCTTTGTTATTGCTGACTTATTTAACATGTGATGATATGTGTTACTAGGTTTCTGAATATTGAACAATTCTTATACTCCTATAATAATCCTTTGTCTTTTTGGATTCTTTTTACTAATATATTTTAAGAATTTTTGTTTTAGTATGGTAAGCTTTCACTTTAATGAAAGCTTTTGATTTGTAAGTAATGCTGAATTCATAAAAATTAGTTTTTTTTTCCTCCTCCCTTTCCTAATTTTCCTCTCCTTTATGAGAATGTTAACTTAAAGATTATAAATCAATGTATCTATGTATAAATCAGTGAATCAGTGTATCTAACTTGCTTTTTTTCACGTTTTTAATACCTTCTTTGGTGATGGCCACCTTTAAGTTTTTATCTTGTATATCAGTTTTGGTAAATATTTTCCTAAAAATCAATCTATTTGAAAATTACAGTTTGTTTATTTAACTGTCCCTCCACCAAAGCACCTGTGCCTGTACCCCATTTGCTTCTTTCTTCCATCTCCCCCACCCCAGCACAAAAGAATTGAAATACTTTGCAAATTTTTATTTAACAAACTTTTACTGAAAGCTTATTATGTACAAGGTACTCTCAGTCAGGATTTTCACAAATAGGAGAAAGGGTGGAAAATTTGTTTTAATAGCATACAATTGTGCAGAGTATGGTACTACAGCTTAATTTTTTTTTTCTTTTTTATTGCTAACTTTGTATTTTGGCTTTCTCTTCGTTATGCTAACTTTTGTGTCATTTTACTATTTTTTTATTTAAAAGAAAATGTAATCTTAACAGTTCACCCTTTATATGTTCTTTTTGACTGCTTCATCTGAGCAGTATTGAGAAAACAATAACATCTTTTGTCACTTTTATATTTTGTTAATTTTGCCTGTACCTCCTATAGTTACTGCTTTGTCTGCATTCCTACAGAGTATTTGGTTATAAATGTTATCGACAGTCATAGTTTAAAGATTATAGCAATAATTATTACAAAGTGTTCCTCTTAATTTTGTTAAATATTATTTTACTTGGAATGCTCCTTTATCTCACATTGTCATAATTCCTTGCTTTTTTAAGCTGACATATTTTGCCCATTCATTTACTTTATGCTTGTTTTCTTGTGTTTTAGGTATCTTATAGAAACATATCATTGGTTTTAAATTTTTGAAAAAGTTCTGAAACCTCATTTTATATTTACTGTATTATGTGAAGTATTCTCCCATTATGGATATACTTTAAAACTATTTTTCTGATGCTCCACCAGTAGGAATTATGTTTTTATTTTTTGCTATATGTTATAAATAATGCTCAATTAAGACACAAAAATATATGTGCACTTGTCTGACTAGCTATTTAATGTAGTATTCTTTAAATGGAGTTGCTGGGTCAAAAGATAAGGCATACTTAAAAAAATGTTTTTCACAACTTTCACCTAATTAATACCCATTGTAGAGTTTGCCTCAATTTTTTGCACTGCTTTACCCCTTCACAGATGTGTGAGAAAGTATCCATTTCTTTACCTTCACCATTACTTGATGTTTTTAGTTGATTTGTCAGCCTCATGGAAAAAAAATTATATTGATTTTAATTTGTATTTCCTTACAATGATTTTTATAAAGTTGAAGAACAACAGAGGCTGTTTTTACTTTAGTCAACTCTGCATTTTATATCTTTACATAATATTAGAAAGTAATTAAATTTGTGATCCTATGAAATCCTACCTGTAAAATTAGCCCCTGCCTTTCAGTGTTCTTCTTTAAGTATTTATGCAATTCTAGTATATAGTAGATGTAATATTTAAGCACTGCAGCAGTATTGAGCTGATGCAAAAGCAGGGATTAAAATAGAAATACTAGGGCCTCCCCGGTGGCACAGCGGTTGAGCGCTGGGTTGCGAAGCTGCTTGCAGCTTTTGCAGTGCCGGATCAATCCCCAGCTGCTCCCTGGCCACTGGAGGAGGGTCCCACATGGCACGCAGACCTCTCCTGCCGCCCGCTGCTCCCCTCAGCAGTGTACCTCGGTCCTTCTGCCTGCTCTGCTTCCTGCTCTGACTCTAGTGAATTCTCTCACCCTCCCGCGCTTCTGACTGTACCCAGTGCTTGTATGTATGCATGTATAAATAAATAAATAAATAAATAAATAAATAAATAAATAAATAAATAAATCTTTTAAAAAAATAGAAATACTTTATTGGGGGAAAAAACATCAAAGAGTTTGTATTTGGGGATTTTCCTCTGAAAATAACTCATGACATTTCTTTTAGCAAAAGGAAAGTACTTAAATTTTGTCTGAATGTATTTTTAATTCCTTTGTATCTTGAAAATTAATAATGGCATATGTTCTCTTTGGTGGCACATTAATATACAGGTTAGCTTTCCAGGCCATAACTCTCACTATTCTATTAGGTATTACTGTCTCTGTGATATATAAGCTATAAAATAGATAAGCTCTGTTACAGGTCAAGTAGAAAAGTGTATTTTCAGTCTTAAAGGAACTGAAAATTTGCGTTTTTGGCTGTATAGAGGTTTGATAAAGCATATTGAATGAAATTTACCACTGGATTAAGGATGTCTTTATCATGTTTACTTTTATTTTCTTTACCTTTTTCTGTTATTCAGAGAAGTACACAGTTATGTAATACTCTAAATAAATGTATATAATTTTTACATATTGGTAGTTAGAATTTAACAAGTCATGGTTAAAAATGCCAGAACCTTTCCGTGTGGCATATTTCCTTCAACAGCTTTGGTAAATTTGACTTGTAAAATTATGATTATTTTAAGTAGTAATTATGCATGCGTCCTTCCATTTAGGGAAATAGTTTTATTGCTGACTTGGAAGTTTAACTAAAGCTAATTTTTCTCACTTATACATATATTAAGCAGAGATAGTCACATTGACCACCTTGTTCTTAAAGGTTGACTTAAGTATATAGCTGGGAATGTTAGCTTCCACTTAGGAATAGAGAAAACTGGAGAAAGTATTGTTTCTATCCTAACAACAACCACTACACAGCTGCAAATTTATAGCTTTGTTGAATCCATCAGAATTCTGAGTTTGCAGGGCAACCACCTAACCCCAAATTTGAGGAGACAGACATTTCCAAAAAAATAGATGGGTCACAAGCGCTTGTTCACCTGGGAAATACAAAATAAATGCATTCAGATTAGTTAATTTTTTAAATAAACTGCTAAGGGCTTCGTGTGGATTAACAAGAGAATATAGAGCCCCTGGGGGCTGCAGGCACAATGGGAATTTGTACCCTCTTATAGACTCTTCCCCATCAACTTCACTGATAGAGGCTAAGGCAAGGGTGCTGCCCTCATGGGCAGACTGGAAGTGGTGGTACTTCAGGAAACATCAAGTCTAACCTGAATTCTTCTCCCTTCCTGTGAGACAAAAGCCTTAAACGGATGTGAGAAGGGAGCAGAAGAAAAACTTTCCTGTAATCCTGGGAAAGTGGGCAGGAATAGTGCCGGGCCCAGTTCTTTAGCCCAGGGAAAAACAGGCAGGAGCACTGAGAGGGCCACCTCCCAGAAACCAAGGAACACAGTGCTTGCCTAAAATACCCACTTCATGCCAGCAAACAGACCAGTGACAGGTGGCTGACATTGCTTGAGAGTTGCCAAAGTGTGGAGGCAGACAGATCACATCAGGTGCAGCATAAAGGGAATACCTGAAACCATAGGCCAAGCAGACACTGAGAACAATCCTCTGAAATGAGCCTCTAACCTAAACATAAGGTATAACTAGAACAATTTGAATCTGTGGCTCACTCTGAGTAACCACAGTTATCAACAGATTGCTGCTCATACTCAGAAAATAGTGACTCGGCTTCCACACACTGAAGGCCTACCAGCAGGAAAGGCGTGCCCACGTCCAGGCACATAAACAATTTTCCTTGGTTTCCAGCTGTCTTACAGAGGATATCCTGCTTTGAAAAAAATTACGAAGCATAAAACAAGGAAAAGCAACACACTATTGAGACAAGGGAGGAAGCAAATTCTTAGGAATATATTTCTATATAAAATAACTCTAATATGTTAAGACTTCCGATGGAAAGGCAGACAGAATTCATGATTAGGTAGGTTATTTCAGCAGAGAGAGACAAAAACAAATGAACATTCCAGAAATGAAGATCACACAGTAAAAGACTTCAGTAAAGAATGCCTTCAATAAACTCATTAAGTACAATTGGTAATCAAGGGGGAAAAAATAGGCAAATTTGAAAATAGGTCAATACAAATTATCTAAACTGAAATGCAACAAGAAAAATGTGAAAAATATAAGAGCATCCAATTGACATGATATCTAATGGTCTGAGTATATAATTAAAATCTCATGAGTAAAACAGAATGGAATAGAAAAACAAGGGCCAAAAATATCCCAAAATTAATGAGATCCTCTAAACCAAAGATTCAAATAAACTCAGAGAAGGGAAGCAAGATAATCTGGACAAAAGTATATAGGTGTACCATTCAAGCTACTGAAAATTGATGATGAAATATTGAAGGTACTGAAAGTGTTTATTACAGAGGAAAAAAGAATTATAGCAGATTTTATTTTAACCCATGCAATCCAAAAAATGGTAGTGACATCTTTAAAGGACCAGAAGGGGAAAGTTTTCAACCCAGAATTCTGTACTCTGCAAAAAGAATCCTTCAAAAATGGAGAAATACTCTTATCATAGTAGTTCTTTCACTCTCACAGAAAGAATTTGTTGTCATCAGCCCTGCATTACCAGAAATATTAAGGAAGTTCCTCATACAAAAGGCATCTGATAATTGATAGTAACTTAGACCTATACAACTAAATGGAATAAAGGTAAATATAAAATTTACAATTTTCTAGTTAAAATTTTGTTAAATTTTCATTTTTAATTACTCTGAAAACAGCTGACTATAAAAGCAAATATATTAAGAAATGTATTTTATACTTAGAGCATACCTTATAGTAAAATTTATGTCAGTAACTCAGAGGTCAACAGAGGAAGTATGCTATTAAAAGATCTTTAACACTCTGTTAACTGGTATAATTTTTAAAAAATTTATTAACTGGGCCTTTCCTGGTGGCACAAGCAGTTGAGCGCAGCACTGAAGCTGTCTGCAGCCTCTGCAGCGCTGGTTCGATCCCTGCTGGCCGGCGAGGGTCCCACATCGAGCGGCAGACCTTTCCTGTCTCACCCGCTGCTCTACTCAGCAGTGTATTTTTGTAGCTCTGCCTGTTCTGTTCCCTGCTCTGTGGTGAATCCTCTCACCCCCAGCAACTCTGGCCTGTACCCGGTTCTTGTATAAATAAATAAATCTTTAAAAAAATAAATAAAATTTATTAACTGGTATAATTTTCTTCAGAGTCTGCTCTGATTTATTATATGTGTATATTGTAAACCGTAGGACAACTGCTAAAACTGTTCTTTAAAAAAGCCACTGTAGTTAATATATTGTATTGTACATTTGAAAGTTTCTGGGAGAGGTAATGTTAAAAGTCCTCATCACAAGAAAAAGTATTTGTAGCTATGTATGGTAATGTATGTTAACTAAACTTTGGTAATCATTTTGTAATATATACATATATCAAATCATTGTGCTTTTATACACCTAAAACTAATGTTATTTGTCATATATCTCAAAGTATAAGTAATAAGGCAGTAATAGAGGTAAGAGAATCATAAAAATATATTCAGTTATTCCAATTGAACATAGAACGTAAGGGGTAAAAAGTAAATGGAAATGGAGTAATAATGAGCAAGGAGGTAGATTTTATTCTACCTATATATTTTTTGTGTGTGTGTGGGACCCTCACCGGAGGCTGGGGATTGAACTGGCGCTGCAGAGGCTGCGCGGGCAGCCTTGCAACCCAGCGCTCAACCGCTGCACCACCAGCGGAGGCCCATATTCTACCTATATTAATAATTATGTTAAGCGGAAATCAGTAATTATGACATTTTTATCTTAAGATACTAAATCATCTAGCATACCTTTTTCTTTACTTTAAAACTATGTACATATATTAAGACAGATATGTCATTTATTATAGTTATGACAGCTTTCACATTGGATATAAAAGCAGGACTCCAGTATAAATGTATCTGTAAGAAACTCACTTTAGAAGACATGGGTTAAAGCTAAGTGGCTGTAAAATGATTTACCTTGCAAACAGTCATTATCAGAAAGCTAGAATGACTGTATAAATATCAGACAAAGTAGACTTCAAAACAGAAAATTACCAAAGATAAAGAAGAACATTAATCAATAAAGAGTTCAATTCTCCGGGCCTCCCCGGTGGCGCAGCAGTTGAGCGCTGGGTTGCGAAGCTGCCCGCGGCCTCTGCGGCGCTGGTTCGATCCCCGGCTGCTTCCCGGCCACCGGAGGAAAGTCCCACATGGCGCGCAGACCTCTCCTGCCGCCCGCTGCTCCCCTCAGCAGTGTACTTCGGTCCTTCTGCCTGCTCTGCTCCCCGCTCTGGCTCTGGTGAATTCTCTCACCCTCCCACGCTTCTGACTATACCCAGTGCTTGTTTAAATAAAAATAAATAAATCTTAAAAAAAAAAAATGTAAGCACTAGTACTCTGGTGCCTAGACAATAGAAAATAGCATGTTCTTTTCTTGAAATGCTATTGCCATTCAGGAAGCTGAGAAAGTCATGCAAAAAGTTGTAATCCATTAAATTATTTACATAATGTATGTAGATAAAGGTTCAGTGGGTATATTAAAGAGCGCCAAACATCTATCGAGGGGGCCTCCCTGGTGGCGCAGGGGGTTAAGACACAGCCTATGAAGCTATCCACAGCCACTGCAGCACGGGTTCGATCCCCAACCAGGGAGCTACCCACATGGCACAGCAGACCTCTCCTGGCTTGCCCACTGCTCCCCTCAGCAGTGTCTTTCAGTCAGTCTGCCTGTTCTGTTCCCCACTCTGTTTCTGGTGAATCCTCTCACCCCCCATATCTCTTGGCTTGTACCCCAGTTCTTGTATGCATAAATAAATCTTAAAAAAAAAATCGAAATTTAGAAGTTTTTGTTTAGAGATATTTTGGATTTAAATAACTTTGTGTCCAAGTTGAAATTTTTGTAGCATATATCATTTTTGCATTTAGTCATCATCAACAAAAAGCTCTTCAGTGTGTCTTAAGTATCAGTAGGGTCCCATCTGTTTGGACATTTGCTTCATGAGTATGTATTAAAATATGAAAGAGAAAGAGGAAGAGGAAAATAGGAGAAAGGAGAAAAATCTTCCTTGCAGTATTATGTGCCTACTTGATTTATGGCTTGTGAATGAATCATGTGGGCAGCCTACAAAAAAGCTAATGGCCCTGGAATGCAACAAGGGGTTGGTTCATCACTGCCTTGATTAGGAATCTGCAGATGCCTTCAGGAGGCATGTTTTTGTGTGGATGAAGCTGGAGCAAATAGCATGAGATTGCCCAGGGAACTTTTTTTTTATTTGTTTGTTTTGTTTTGTTTATACATGCACTGGGCACAGTCAGAAGCACAGGAGGGTGAGAGAATTTACCAGAGCCAGAGCGGGGAGCAGAGTGGGCAGAAGGACCGAAGTACACTGCTGAGGGGAGCAGTGGGCGGCAGGAGAGGTCTGCACGCCATGTGGGACCCTCCCCTGGTGGCCGGGGAGCAGCCGGGGATCGAACCGGCGCCGCAGAGGCTGCGGGCAGCTTCGCAACCCAGCGCTCAACCGCTGCGCCACCGGGGAGGCCCCTTATAATTTGCTATTATGACATTTTTCGTGTTTGAAAGTAAATGTTGATAATGACGTGAAACTTGGTTATTTGAGCATGTCTCTAGGGGCAGAATTTAAGATGCAGAAATTAGTTTCATTTCCCAGTTGTGATATATTTTTGTTGCAAAAATAGTGATGTGACAGAGGGACCATGGTTTCTTAGGACAAGATGTAAGTCAAGTGGAGAGTCTTTCTCCTTTGTTTTCTAGGAATGTAGCTAAGCGTCTCCCTTCTATCCCCTGACTTCTTATTCACTAGCCACAGGTTATTCTTATTGCTCCTCATTCCCATAAAACATTTTGGTTCCTAGTCTCCCTACATGTTTATTTTTACCTGTAGGAAGGAAAATAAATTGACTAAGCGCAGGGGTGATGAGCAGGAAATTATTTCAGTGGAGCGATTGGAGCTTTGGAACAAAAGGAGAGTGTCTGTCAACTGCTTTTTTTTTTTTTTTTTTTTTTCCCCCCAGGAGAGCAGGAGGCCTCAGTCACAGCACCTTTGTTTATAACTCTAAAAATAGACTACTGCTGATCTGGTCTGAAATGATGTAGTTCATGTTCCCAGCCCTTCTGCTTCTAGGATTTCTGTATTTGAATGTTCTTATCTTACATCTTTGGTTTTTATAGTGAAATTTCAGATGTGCTAATTTAGACCTGAGGAAATAATAATTATAGCTTGGATTTTGATCATGTTTAGCTTATAGATATCTTTTGTAAAATAACTACTATTTTGTTGGCACAGAGTTTCAAAAACTGTGGAGGAGTGTCACCGTGGATTCAATGGATGAAGAGAAAATTGAGGACTATCTGAAACGACAGGGTATTTCTTCCATGCAAGATTCTGGACCAAAGAAAGTGGTATGTAATCTCTAGGGGAAAAAATGTAATCCTCTGTTATTTGAAGTGTTAGTCTGCTTCCTGTTTTGCTTTCTGAAGATCAGGTAATCAGTTTTTTTTTTTTTAAAGATTTATTTTTACTTATTTATGCATACAAGAACTGGGGTACAGGCCAGAGGTACGGTGTGTGAGAGGATTCACCAGAGACAGAGTGGGGAGCAGAACAGGCAGATCCACTGAAATACATTGCTGAAGGGAGCAGTGGGCAAGACAGGAGAGGTCTGCTGTGCCTTGTGAGTCAGCTCCCTGGCCAGGGATCAAACTCATGCTGTGGCTGGCAATAGCTTGATAGCGCTGAGACTTTAACCCCTGCACCACCAGGGAGGCCCCCAGGTAGTCAGTTCTTCCTTCAGTTTTTTTCTAGGTGTCCTAATCTAGTGATCTTGGTCAGATGCAAACCAGATCATGTCTCCTTTATTGAGTGCCAGGTCTTTGTCTCAGGCCCTCTAGTCATGTGAGAACTTCCCCATCATCCCTCCTGCCCCTGTCCTACTCTTAAGCTCCAGCCGTACCAAACTCTTTTCTAGTACCCGCCTATTACCTCTTTAAGCTTCTAACAGGAGCCAGCTTTCTCGTCTTGCCCTTTAAAATCTTATTGTGTTCTCCTCATCCTTGTTCCAGGAGCCTCTTGGTCTTGGTGCCTGGCTCTGCCTCAGTCCTGCCTGATCACATTAAATTGTCATTTACTTTCATATCCCTTAGGGACCAGATAGTATTGTTTTTAGGTTGGGGGAGGTGAGAGGATTCACAAGAGACAGAGTGGGGAGCAGAACAGGCAGATCTACTGAAATACACTGCTAAGGGGAGCAGTGGGTGAGACAGAAGAGGTCTGCTGCTCCATATGTGGGTTAGTTCCATGGCCAGGGATCAAACTCGGGCCATAGCTGTGAGAGTGCTGAGACTTAACCCCAGGTCATCAGGGAGGCCCTCCTGTGTCTCTTTTTATCTATGTAGCGCCTCATGTAGTTCTGGCATGTTTTTTTGCCAACCCATTTTTTCTTCACTGCAATAGAAGGTACCAGTTCTGGATTGCAGTTGGGAAGCATGCTATGGGTTGATGTGTATGATGATGTGCTACAAAGAAGAGATAAAGACCAAAATTCCTGCCTCTCTTTGCTGTTGGTTTCTGGGCATCTTTGGTAACTCCTTACCATACTACCTCTCTGACTAGTGACCTTTTTTATCTTTCTTTGTAGGCCCCAATTCAGAGAAGGAAAAAGCCTGCTTCACAGAAAAAGCGACGGTTTAAGACTCATAACGAACACATGGCTGGAGTGCTAAAGGACTACTCTGATATTCAACCTAGCAAATAGTGAGCAGTTTTGTCCGTGAGCAGAGTTACAGATGGAAAGTCAAGATCTTTCTTGTTGATGCTGTGATCTGAAGACTCTCTTCCCATTCTGTTCCTTAGGACTGAAGAGAGGAACAGTTCCAGTTTACATACAAATTCAAATTCTAATTTAATTGAATGGCCAATGAGAAGTATGATACTCCTGGTTAACCTGTTATTTCTTGAGGCTTGGATAGTGAAGACGCTTAGCATGGAATGCAGGTGTCTTTGCTTTTTCTCTTGAAAGTTGTCTCTGGTTCCATTTTTCCTTTTATTACTTTAGAACAAGTTATCAAAGTCTTGTGTGCGCTAAAAGAACATATTTATAATAAAATTGTAGGAGGCGCTCTTAGATCGTGAATTCAGTTTGTTTCTTTCCATTTGGTCATGGCAGTGGACAGCTCTGGTCTTAGACTTTCAAGGGCTCATGTCTGGGATATTGTTGAAGATTGTGACCTGTGTGACCAGTGATGTGTTGCTGAGCATAAGGATTTCACAATTGGATGATAAGGTGTGTCTCTTATTTACAAGTGAAGCAATAAAGATACACTACATGTAATATTTAATATTTTCTTTTGAAAAGTTAAACTGGTTTTAGCCTCTTGGACTTTACAAGTAATAGTCTGGCCCTCTGCAGCAAGGATGGATAGAGTCTTCTTGCCAACCTGAACATCAGCTTTCCCATGTCAGCCTTCATGGAACTTGACCCTGAGGTTCTTCTGGTGGAGACACCTTTTTCTCCCCGTCATTGGTGAGCTCATGGGAGTCATTGTCAAATATGTGCGGATTCTTAGTTATGGTGACTTTAGAGAAATCTCTGTAGTCATTTTAGAATTTGGCAAACTATCCTTTTTCCTTATCTGCGCTTGTTATGTAGTCTGTTGGGCTTATTTGGGTTCATTGTTGGTCTCCCTATCATAAATTGAAAATTCTAGCAGATTATAGAAACAAGGTTCATTGTTCTCAAAAAAAGCATAATGGTAACCCAAAGCAGTAAGGACTTTGTGCAAATGACAAGGGGCCTTTTTGCTGTGTTCTTTTTATCCTTTCTATATGCTTCTCATTCATTTACAGTGACATCTTACTTTCTTATATCCAAGCTCCAAAACACAGCATGAGAAGATATTGATAGAAGTTGGAGACTTCTGGGCATAATTTAGAACATGGCAGACAGCCTGTCTTTCTTTATAGCAGAGGCTTCTGCTGGTAAGGAGAAACTTTAATGTGTTATGTCATAAAACTAGATTTTTCTGTTATTAAAAAAAAAAAAGGCTGGAGCTGGTTGCTTTTTGTGGTCTAGGCACCATCCTGTTTTGTGAGCTAGGTCTGCAGATAAATTTTGGACATCTCAAACACTTCATGTTTTGTGTGGAAACAGACACCACTTCCTCTGTCACAGGTTCAAAGGTAAGATGTTTTACTACCAGTTTTATATTAGTAGTAGTTTCTAGCTAAGCCTTTGTTTATCAGTTCTTTGTGAACTGGCCTTACAATTCATTTCATTTATCTTGTTTATTTCAGAAATGACAAAATTGAGGTTTGGAAATATGAAGTATCTTGTTAAATTATTACTCACAAATTCTATAGCTTTGCCTTATTTGTGTTTTCTTTTGTTAAGCCTTGATCTCCTTTTCCTGCTACATGGAAAAGAAATTCCTTTATATATTTCTTAGGAAAATTGTGATAGGAGCCCAACTGTGTTTGAAGATGATAGTAGAGAGCGGAGTCTTGCACCAGTTCTTTCTGCTGTCTAAAGACATAGCCATCAGAAAATCAGGTTGAAGTTGAAGTCATATTCTCAGCTCTGCCCATTTTTGCTGAATCTGCTGGCCATTTAGAGGCAGGTAGAAATGGACATGGTGGGTGAATTAAAAGGGTAAGACAGTTTTTAGTGCATTCTATCTATAATTCATAAGTCATTTGAGGCTTTTAGGGCATAGCTAAGAGAAATGTAGTTGAGCCTAGACAAAGTATAAAAAGCAAATACTTGGCTGCTGTTGTTACATCCTCTAAGATGGTGGTGGAGTATTAGTGAAAATGCAATGGAGGGACATTCTGTTATTTCCAGTTCCAGTGTTCATAGGGAGAGCACAACCCTTGCTTTCTCTTGTGACCTATTTGAAGTTAACAGGCAGAAAACACAGTCTGAATGTGGGGACATTGTATCTGGATTTATAAATTCTCCAGTTCTTAACAGATAAAAAGGATTTTTTTGAGGCTTAGGTAAGACTCATGGCCTCCTTGGTGGCGCAGGGGTTAACGTTAAGGTGCAACCTACGAAGCTATTCGTAGCCACTGCAGCAAGAGTTCAATCCCAGGCCAGGGAAATATCACATGGCGTAATAGACCTCTCCTGACTCTCCCGCTGGTCCCCACAGCAGTGTATTTCAGTCAGTCTGCCTATTCTGCTCCCCATGCTATCTCTGGTGAATCCTCTCACCTCCTGCACCTCTGGCCTGTACCCCAGTTTTTGTACGCATAAATAAATCAATCTTTCTTTTTCTTTTTTAAAGATTTATTTATGCAAGAACCCCGGGGTACAGGCCAGATGCATGGGAGGGTGAGAGGACTCACCAGAGACAGAATGGGGAACAGAACAGGTAGACTGACGAAATACACTGCTGAGGGGAGCAGTGGGCGAGACAGGAGAGGTCTGCCGCGCCATGTGGGACCCTTGCTGGCTGGCCGGGATTGAGCTGGTGGTGTAGAGGCTGCGGACAGCTTCACAGCACAGCACTCAACCACCTGTGCCACCAGGGAAGGCCCAATAAATCAATCTTTAAAAAAAAAAAAAAAAGGAGGTGAGACCAAATGTTCCCTCTAGCAACTATTTTTACTTGCAAGTGACACAATCTTGGGGAAGATTTGGTGTTTGCTACTCTTATTGACTATTCTTCAAGCCTAGCCCATCATCATTGCTCTCTAACAAGATGGGAGTGCTGTGCGTGTAGACAGTAGCCATGACCTGTTATCTCCATCATCCTCGGGGCTTCATGTAAGAACAGTCTATTATTTCTCAGTGTGTATTTTGTGGGCTTGTCCTGAGGAATAGGTGTTCTGTGGGAGGCAGCAGAGAGGTGGGTGGGCCCAACGACCTCTTGGAAACTGTCTCAGACTAATTGTACCTTAAGCACATTGCCCTGTCCGGTTGTTTGTTGTGTGGAGAGTGCACACTGGAAACACAGCTGTAACGGCACTGGCATTATCCTGACCTTCCTTCTGTGGTCCTAGGCCTCTCTGGACATCAGCCCTTAGCACTAATCTAGCTCCCCTGTGACTTGAGCCATTTGGTTTCAAGACCCTGTGATAACCCAGTGCCTTTCAGCTGCCCAAGTACTTTGCAGGCTTGTAAATGAAAGGACATATAATGTAGACTTATATTTTAAAATATTTTAAAATAAGTAAAACACAGGATACTAACAGAAGGAACTAGTAAACAATGGAGGTTTTCCCATGTCCTGATTTTGGTGGGACCTGCTTTAGATATGCTAAGAAGATGGTTAAGTTTTGTACCTATTGTGATTTTGAACTATCTTGCTGAGTCCCTGAAACCCAAGGTGTGCATTCTAGCTTTAGGGAAGAATTATTTTTTCCTTCCAAGTAAATACATAAACTCACTCCATTTAGGTTATCTTTTTGGTCAGAAGACAAACTTGGCTTGCATTTAAGCTTTGGGCTTCATTTTCTAATTTCATGTTGGTATGGGCCTTCTAAGAACATTGTAAGATTGTCTGATATCATGAGAAATTGAGTTGAAGCATGATACTTTTAAATCTGGGTAAGAATGCACTTTTCACCTAACAGCTGGATGCCCTGGTGATACACAGTAGAAAATCTGTTCATATTCCTAGCATTAAGCATTCTTTACCCAGAGCACTCAGAAATAACTATACAGAAATGAAGTTGATTCTTGTCTGACACAGATGTCAAGAATTCTTGTGTATTAATACAGAATTCAGGGATGTCAGCCTTGCCTCCTTCATTTTCAAGAATATTCTATGTATACAACTTGGTGCAGTTTTGGGGGAACCGCAAAGATGAAGGCAAGTGTGACATCTGTAAGCACTGGGGTTCAGTAACTTTGAAGTTTAACTTTCAGCAAATTTTAAGATTCTTTCCCAAAATCTTTTAAGTTGTAATTTTATTACAGAGGTAAAAGTACTTAATTTCAAATGCCAGTTTTATAGCTACATTAGTCTTTGTTGTGGCATATCTTCCCTACCAATGGTGGGTTCACTTGTAAGGACATTTTAAAAATGGTAGTTACTCTCTTTCTGGAGCCTACACGTCAGGACATAGTGCAGGTAAAGCAAGAAGGTACAGACATGCCCTTTTATTATCCCAAGTTTTTTAATTCCAAGATAGAATGACAATAGAAATCAGAAAAGGTTTTCTTTAATGAAGTTTGTGTCAGATTGGTCAGTGGGAATATTTATAGTTCATACTAGATTTTCATTTACACATCACTAGTGACCATCAGCAGTGATGGGGCAGGCATTAGGTCATCCGTCCCAACACTCTGAAATAGCATATAGAAGTGGTTGTGTTCAGTCAGTGAAGGGGATGGGGTGCTCCAAGATAGGCTGGAGAGGCAGTAAGTTTCCTTCAGGGTGAGCTGTCCTCAGTTCCTAGGCTGTTTGGCCTTTCTCTGGAGCCTCTGACTTGGAAGGCTACAGGTCTGCTGAAGGCAAAGCAACTTGATCAAGCCTGTCCTAGAGCTAGTGGAGGGATTTACCTGAGCAAGTTGCATTGGTTTTCTACCATTATGCCAAGGTATTGCAAGGTTGTGACACGCTTTTAGTGGACGGTCTTCGCTTGAAAGGAGTGAGAGCCAAACTACAGAACCAAATGCTATCCATGCACCAGACTCACCTATCGTTACTGACATTACTTGTAATTGGACAGAGGTTAGTAAAAAACTTCTATTTTCCTATGTTGAGAAAATTATAAACAATCCTTTACCAGATTTCAAATCTTGAGCTAAGACTTTGTAGGCTAGGAGGAGATGTAGTAGAGTAGGTGATTGCAGTAAAAGGTGTCAAGGAGGTATGTGAATCTACCTGATTCCCCATTCCTAGCTCTTTCCTCCTTTAGTTGTTAGCTCAAGAATCAATGCACTTGGTTATCTCACAAAAAGCAAGCATAGGTGTTAAAGCTGAAATAAGCACTTTATTTTTAAAAATGACAATAGAAAAGTACCTTTGAACAGTTTTATAAAAGTGTAATAGACTGTGGACGTTGCTGTTTTCCTTAGAAACAAGAGTACAGAAATCTTTACCAAGAGTCAGGCGGTGCTGGAGGCCCATGCAGGGCTTGAACACGCTGCTTATGCCCTTTCCTCTCATTTAGTGAAGGTAAGAGCCCCTCACTCTGGCCTCTTTTTTGTGATAACCTTGAAAAGCTTCCTGACAACTTAATTTCTAATGGAAAATAATGAAACTAACCAAAGTCTTCGTTAAGAATAAATGTGGTCATATGTAGCTCTATCAGCAGTTGAAAATTCCTAGATTAATATATCTTTTCACACTGGACACTAAAAGGTAGTCTGAAGGAAGCTAAACAGTACTCATTAGAAATGCCCCCCCCCCCAACTGATGCACCATCGTTGCTGATGTTTTGCAAAATCACTTGCCCATTGCAACCAAGTAAGTTAGGTTGGCTGAGCTCCCAAGGCACAGTGAAACTCTGTACTGTAAGTAGGTCACACATAGGAGTGGCTGATAACACGAGAAAACTGAACACTTGGAAAGTATTACATAGTCACTTCTGTTGATTCCAGAGGTTTCTAAGGACACACTCGGATCAGGAAAAGGCTTCTTTGTGTATATGCCAGTATGGTAGAAGCTCCTGGAGTCTTTTAGTCATCTTGCAGGGATGTCCTACTAGAATGTAGCTATCTGCAGTAGCACATTTCTGCTCCTAACGCCACATTACTAACTCACCCTGCACTCAGGCAGGTTTGTGTATATTCACAATATGATTCTGGCAACTTTGATAATATTTAAAAACATGCCTCAAACATGCAGATTAGAGGGAGAAAAAGATACTTTTTAATTATAGGCATTCAAAAGTCAAGCACAAAAATTGTGATCCAACCCAGCTTTTAAGATCATCCATCCTATTATACTGAAAATGTTTGGTATAAAAATACTCACTCTTGGTTTCATTGTTGGCCTCTTTTCTGTTTTGTTTGAAAGTATCTCCAAACTATACAGAAATGTTAGGCCATGCATTCACAAACAACACACTATTTCTTAAAATTATACAGTGTAAAAGAGTAAAACATTTTTTATTATATTTTTTTTTTCTTCAAGAAAAACAGATGTGTGATAGAGGCTGTGGCAAAGTCTTGAAGGGATCAAAACTGGGCAAGGTTTTTTCAAGCCTATAACAGAAAGAAAAATATTATCAGGAGAGCATGAATATAAGCAGTGTGTATTTCCTGGTCCTTCAAATTAAGGACCACTCACAAAAGTAGCATTGATTTCACCTTAGATATGTGGGGAGTATATTAATTTCCACTCGTTCTATTAAAGACTTTCTGCACTTGCACTTGGCAAGGAAGTGATCCTGTTTATTTTGTGGCAGAAAAGCAGGGAGGGACAATCAGTCACTGGCAGCCTCCCACCCTGTGCCAGGATTTATATAAAGAATGTATTAGTAAAACATTTACTACTATTGTGTCGTTCACTTTTCTCTCTAGTACCTTGTTTTCTTGATGTGTCAGACTCAAATTTGTGGCTGTACAGTTTTCACAGGAGTACATTGGTATAAACTAGAATTTTGCACAGGGAAATGCTTTCATTTGCATGTGGGAGGAGGCTATAAAGAAAATAGTATTGTTAAAACAACCCCTATAACTACCCTAGGTTATATATGTATTTGAGAAAATGTGTGTTTAGCAGTAAATCCTGAAATTAGAATGCTATTCAGGTGAGTATTCTCAAACATAGCTAATTGGACACTTTTAAGTAGTCCTATCCAGATGAGAGCTAAGTACAGTTCCACCTATAACCCAGTTTCCAGATGACAGTACAAATGGGTAGCAATAAGGTGCTGCAAGTCAGAAGACCCAATATAATTACCACATACCTATGGCACAGTCCCAGGGCGGGTAGAAATCAGGATGTAGCTATCAAGAGAAGGGGCTAGGCATCCAGACCCCTGCTGTAGTATTAGAATACCTGTCTCTAGCTTGAGAAACCTAACACAGCAGGTTAATTTGCTTATTTGTAAATGAGAGAGGCCACATTATAGAGCCATGGGAATGTTCTCAGTGCACAGTGAGGCCCCCCAGTGCCTCTCTTCACACTTTGCTTTGATTTTCCAGCAGGAGGAACTTGCCACTTGTTAAGTGATGGAGAAATCTAAGTGAAGAGGGACCATTCACATGCCATCTTTGGTACAGATCACACATCCTGTGACAGTGAAGAGAGCTGGTAGAAGAACCCCTGTTGAAAGCTACATTTCAGTTTCTACCCAGCAGGTGGCAGGAGTGAGAATATTTTCCCGCCCTTTAGAGATACAGGGTTATTACAGGGCCAGGCATTTGGGGGGCTGTAGTTATTGAACCTGTGATATACTGCCCTTAAGTGCTTCAGAGACAGTTTCCCCTCCCACTGTATGTCAACAGGAGGGAAACCAGCCTCAAGGAACTTGATGTAAGGCCCATTTCCTTCCACAGTTTTGATTTGTCAGGCCTGAATGACAAGTTCCACTTCACCCTAAACTTGACAGTGTGCCAGAAGCCCAAACTGTGTGTGTGCCAACTTCACAAAACTCTGAGGCACAGCAAACGCTCTATAGCCAGTCCTACTTTGGAACAATTCACAGGGACAACACTTCAGCCCTTTGACTATGGGAACCTAAGAGGTCTGCATGCTGCCTCTGGCCTCTTACACACGTGGAGAGCCATCTTGGGAAAGCAGCTGAAAGTGGATGTGCTGACAGCAGAGAACAGTGGCCTACGACAATGCTTTCAGGGGCTATAAGAGAATGGACAGAACAAGCAGGTAATGAAACATTGGCTATAGGTATTCTCTGCTTCCAGAAGCCCCTTACCCTGTGTTGAGCCCACTGGTTTAGGATGGACAATGTCTGGGACCTAGTGGGTCTACTTACTTTGGCTTTCTTCCTTGAAGAACTCAACAATCTTTTGGTAAGTGCACATCGCTAGCCCTAGCCTCTGATTTCACAACCTGGATGGTTCTCCCCATTTCCTCAAAGGCAACAGTTCTAAAGCCAGACTCACCACTTTGTATTAACACAGCTCTGGCTGCTCAGCTCTCTGTGTGCTGCCTTCGCCAAGCCCATGGTGCTACTCCCTATCAGCCCTACTCATGGATCATTCCTCCAACACCACCATCTTGGGTGTGCCTCTCTGATATATTTCTCACTCCATCCATTTTGCTTTGAACAGCAAGATGACAACGATTCATAAAACACCAGCCTGATCCAGATCTCTGGTGCCTCCATAAGACCCAAGCCCCTAACACATCCTCAAAAGCTTGGTGATAATCCACTTTCAACAAGAACTAGCTTCCATTCTAATCCCTCTTCACCACATAGAAATCCCACTGTCTTTCAAAATTCTGTTTAAGCCCCATTTCTGCCAACCTTTCCTGATTCCTGTATCCTGTGGGGCTTTCTCATAACTCCTACCAGAATTTTCACTGTCCAAGCCTCTTACTCAATGATTATCTTGGATTATTTTCCTCTACCCAGTCACAAAAATTCAGGTACTTGAACACTAGAGCAAATGAAACAGGAAAAATATCACTAATGAGCTATGGCATGGACACCTGGATTAGTGCCAGGAGGCTATGCTGGGGACCAGTGTTGGGCTCTACATACTGGTACAAAGGTGCTCTGAGGACCCTGTAAGCCCTTCTAAAGGAAGGTGCTCCAGGTTCTGGGCAATAAGCAACCTACCTGACTTCATAGTACACTGTCCCTTCTTCCTAGACCCTTGAACTGGAAGAGAGAGATGGGTCCTGATAATTGACTAATTAGAAAAGTTATCTTTTGACATAGGGAAGAAAACATGGAAGGGAGGCGGGAGATCAGAGTTGATAGTTTAAGGTTTTCCATAACTTTTGCATAAATGTGATTCTCACATGGGAAAAGAATGTGTCCACATTGCATAGATGTTCCCAGACTGAACAGAAGGTCAAAATGTGGCTATTTCAGTCCCTGTAAACAACGAAGGGGGTTAAGTAGGAACCGAGTTCAAACCTTGGAATGTATTAAGGACCTTTAAAACAGAATGCAGAGACATCCGGGAACACAGCCTTTCCTGACAGAAGGTCAACTACCATATGCATGTGACAGCATAAAAAAGGGAGGGAAAAAATACACGCACACACACGTCTTGCTGAGACAACTCCTACTCAAGGATACAGGAAAGTGTCTCCTGTATCCTAGTTTAAGGAGTATCATAAAAGATGAGTATGTGGCCCTCTACTTAGGGACAGCTCCTAATCAGTGTGGGTGTCAATATGCAGCAAGCTGTATGCTTGTGAGTTCCAACTACCCACCTCAGCCAGAGAAGGGCCAGGCCTCTCTTATTATCTATATACTGCCTTCTGACAGCAGCCAAAAAAGCAGTGTTAATCTGACCTGGAAAGAGAAAGCTTCCTCTGAATTTGTTCTTGTAATCCATGGATGGCACTGGAACAGGTGGGCCAAAGATCCCCTGTCTTGCAACCCACTTTCTCAGGTATATCTGGGGCTTCTGCAGCCTAATCTTGGCTGCCCACCCTGTGAGCCCTGGTTGTCTGCAGAAAGCCACCACAAGCTGCAACTACTATTTCTCACTGATCTCATTCCCATGGCTCTTGAATTAGATACTTTCATGTACTGCATCAAAAAAAAAAAAAATCTAAAACTGCTTCAAGAAAAATTGTAACTTTCAATTTCCCATCTTAATTTTAAGACTATCAGGGGCATTGCTATTAAAAACCATTACAAAAGGGAAACCTAATCAATTGGAAAGCTATAGGATTAGTGGGATAACTACAAAGTGTGGGAAGCAATTAACTGCTGACTTGGTTAGTGAGAAGAAATGTCAATATGAAAAAAGGTCCCAGGTGCTGGTAGTTGGTTTCCTGTGTGGTGGGGAGAGGTGGAGAAAGAAGAGGTGCAGGATGCATGCCTGGCTCACACACCACTGAGCAGGTACCAGAGGTGGTCTGAACAGAAAGTTATTACTTAAGCCTGCCGAATGGGCTAATGACCTCCTTAGCCAGAACTGCCTGGTGCTCTGTCTTTAGCAGGAATCTTGCCCTGACTCTCCTTTACACGTCCCTTGTAGGGATGCAATTTGCCACCTTATTTGGGCAAAGATATAACCACAGCTGGCCTCCCCTGCTCTACAAGGCCATACTTCCCAGTGACCAGAAATCTCCACACAGGTGCCTGGCAGGCAGGTCATCTCTGGAAATAATTATTGTTTTAAGATTACACATACTGCTAGAAACGAAGTTATAGCTAGTATTGGCTGAAAGGATGGGCAAATCATATATATACAAGCACAGCAATGTGGTGTAATCCTGTTTCATTTAGTCTTATCTAAGAATAATCATCCTATTTCTGAAGAGGCTTAAAATGACATTTGCTACAAATTACATCTGGAAAAGATTTCTAATTAAAATGGTTAATTTCCATAAAAGGCTTAAGGCAGGCTTAAAGGAAGAGGCTTCATCCATCTGTAAACATTTCCTTAGGTAGAAGATCTCATTCAGTTCATTACCTAGAAGAACATCAGCCCGACAAGAGAAGGCTGTGTATGGGTGGTAGGGTCAAGTTCTGGGGTTATGCACTTGGAGAGCTTGCAGCACTCTGAGTTGCCGTCCTGGGATGCCCTTCCCCAAGCAGGCCATGGCTGGAGGAGCTCAAGAGCAGACCACTGACTCCAGCCCTCCAGGCCACCCTCCCTCGCCCCTCTGTGGACCACACCACCGTGCCTCACACACGACATGCTTTTCTAGAGGGCACATAAGCCTCTGATTTTGAACTCACCAGCTCGCTCCAGTTTTGTAGAACAGCTCAAGAGCAGTAGCCACCACTGAAGATTGCATTAATACCCACAAGACAAATTGCAGCCACCATCACACACCTGGAACCTGGGATGGAGAAAGATCATTAGCAGTGTGTGCAGTAATCACCCCAGGCTGGTCTGCTGCTGGAGGTCTCTGGCCCTTGACCAGCCAATTTCTCAGGGCAGTGAGCTGAGACCCAAAAGTTTCTGCAACTGAGGCCAACTTGAGAATGGCATTCCAGCAGTGTCATGAAAAAGACAGCAAGCTTAGGACCAGTGGAGAAGTGAGAAGAGGCTATTCGGGCCGGGGGGAGGAGGTATCCCGGCAGACTGTGGCTCCGAGGGAATCCCTGGCACTGAGTTCTGGGGAAGGGCATCTGGAGGTAAGATGAGAGATGTAATAAGTTCACCCATGAGCTCAAGGTGTAAATCACTTACTTGTGGGCAGAGGGGCAACACCAGGAGGATGCGTGCCCATGTAGGCAGGGTCTCTAAACATGGGCTCCCATGGGTTGGATCCGAGCTCAAGGTGTAAATCACTTACTTGTGGGCAGAGGGGCAACACCAGGAGGATGCGTGCCCATGTAGGCAGGGTCTCTAAACATGGGCTCCCATGGGTTGGATCCTGAGGACTGTCCAAAAGGCCTTCAGAGAAAAGGCACTGGACCTGAGCCCGTTACCCCAAAGAGAGTAAGCGCAGAGTCCAACTCAGTCCAGTAACAACTTTGGTCAGCCTAACGCTACAGCAGTTCTTCATGATAACCCTGTGCTGTCTCATGCACGATGAGCTAAACTTTGCTTTAGCACCTACTGGAAAATAAAATCGAAAGGAAACACTAATGAAGATATCCTGCTATTCCCTAAGCCTGAGAATTTTAAAATATGTAAGTACAGAGACCCAGCTGCCTTTGAGCCAACTGGTTTTCACAAGGCTTTCTGGTGTTACTGAAGGACGCTCACTCCTATCATGCAGACAACAGCTCTACTCCCTGGTAACATTCTTGAATTTTCAGTCCTGGTCAGTACTGATTTCCTTCTTACAGAGAAGCTACTTCTGAGCACGAAGGGCTTTGTGAGCAAGAGTGTACACTGAGCTGCTGCAAACCTGAGTCTCCCAGGAATGTCCCACTGGTTTGTTAGTATAGGAAGCTGCCCCTTCAGAAGACCCCATGGCCTTCTGGATTCAGCCCTGTCCGGATTCTGGATAAAAGAAAGATCACCTACCTGGGACATCAGTCTTGTCAGAATTAAGAAAAAGTTTCCCCCAGAAACTCACCATAAAACATTAAAAAAATGAGTTAAGATGAGTCTAGTTTCCTTGTAAAAGTTAAATCACAGGAAAATAAGTATCTTTGCAAACAACTTGTCAGCTCATCCAACTTTGAGACTGTCCACACTTGCTAAGAGCAAGGGAGCTGTCAGACCAAGTCTGCATTTTTAGGATATCTGTCATTTAAGAAATCATACTGATGACCAGATTCCTCTCAGCCTCTGGACTTAATGCTAGTCACTAGGACTCACCCCAGCTCTCGCCCCCGGTTCCAGTACCATGGGATTTTACTATTAACTGCTCTTAACAGTAATTCCATCAACAACACTTATTCACACATGAGCTCACCTGGCGGCAGTGAGGATGCATGGCAAAATCTACAAACCCCATGGCATAACGGTTCCAAAGAACATACACCACCAGAGGGAGTTCCATATGTGCTCCTCCTTAACTTTATGGCCATCATCTAGATTCTTCTGAACTTCCGTTTTTAGCCAACTAGAGATGATGGAAGTGGTGGGTCAAGAAGTAGAGGTGGTCCTGACCCATGAATGTTATGGGAGATGTAGAGCTTGCTAGGTCTGAGTGCCCTGATATTAACACCTGGCTCTCTGCTTTCAATTTCTTTCAGGAACACGCAAATTCTGTATATTCTCAGATACCCCAGCCAGACACACAGAAAATGGGTAATTGGCAAAAGGGGGGGGTGGGAATCATAGTTCTGACTGCACATGGTTGTCATAAATCTTCGTTCATAGATGAGCTCAGTAAATGCTGTGGTGTAGATGCATACTGTGCTTTAGCTTAAAAAGGGGCCTGGAGTAAAAGGCCGAGACTGGAAGGGCTCACACCAAAGTATCTGGCAGGGTGCAGTTTTCTGGCCTGTCCCCACCTTTGTAGCACACAGGGAGCATGACATGATGGGCTGAGGGGACTCAAAACCAGGAAAGGGCCAAACCACATAGGCTGTCCTGGAGTTCTCAGCCAACACCCCCACCACAAAGCCTCACCTCAGTCAAGCCTGCTGCATCTCATACCCACTTTAACTTAGCAAAGGGGGAGACAAAACTAGAGAAGTTAAATTATTCTCTAAACTTGAGTAAAGTGGTCTGTTCTGGGAAAGGACTCGCATAAACCTGAGAAAGTTTTGGGTATCTGCTCAAATGCTGTCAGGCCAGCAGCCACCTCTGCTCCTGTGTAAAATGAAGTGCCTGCCAACGTGTAACAATTACACTCTTACTCTGATTTGTTTTTTTTCCCCCCTTAGCACGTCTCACCATCTATCTGACCTGTTTGCTTATTGCCCATCTTCTCCCAACTACAGATATCAGCTCCATGAAGGCAGCAATTTTGTTTCTTGTTCACTGTTACATCCTCAGCACCCAGATTATAGTACTTTACCTGATGCAGGCGCTCACTGAATACTCACTGTGTTCATGAAGGTAAGTGTGACACAGAGCCCTTGGTTAACAAAAGAAAGGGAACTGGCAAATCAGTTACTCCTGGGTGGCAGCAGTGTGAGCAGGGCACCCGAGTCTCTTCTAGAGAGAAGGCAGAGGGAATATAGGGGCCTTCCCAGGCTAAGCACCCGGGGGCTTCCTTGACAGTAGTGTTGCACCTCCAAGGCCCTCAAGCTCACAGCCGAAGAGCTAGCACATTCCTCCCCAAAACAAAGAAACAACAGCTTCAAATTCTGGGCTTGTTATCTCTTACCACACCCTCCTCTAATTTGTTGAAGCTGTAACTACATGTGCTTATAGTTTCTCTGCTGTGGTCTTGGTCCATGGCCAAAGAATTTTCATGAGTTCTTAAAGAACATGCTCCCCACCTCCACTCCAACTTGTTTCTCTCCCCCACTTTTGATTTTGGGGGGCAAGGGGAGTCGAACTACATTTGGATATCCAAAAAGGAAAACTAACACTCTTTGTAAAGAGTGACTAAAAACTTCTTGTTTTCCTGTTTGCATCGTATCTGGAAAGTTGACCGTTTTCAAACATTTTTACAATTCTGGGATTCTCTGCCACTGGGTTGGATCATTAGCAATACTTGGTGATACACAGACATAGCTTAGAGCCAGACTGAACACCCAAGCAAGGTGCTGACCAACCGAAAATACCTGCACCTTTGAGGGACCACACACTCCTGACTTCCTCATGACAGGCTCTACCTGGAGCATCCTGAGCAACAGCTCTCTTCTCTTTAAAATTATGTCCATGACTCTCACTCATTAGAACTAAAGCAGGGTGAAAGCCTGGTTTTCCACATTGTTGTATCTCACATAAAGCAGACATTTAACATGTGCTTATTTAAAGAGGAAAGAGCTTGTTTACTAGTTTAGTCATGGATTTCCCTTTAGAAACAGGAAATCAAAGTGAGTAAATTAAGAATCCACGCAGGACCCTTGGGGGAGCAGGATTTGGAAGGCAGGCACCCTAACTGCATCACAGACGTGACAGCCATTCTGCATGTTGCTCTTTGTGTCTGACACCAGATGTCACTCCCGCTCTTTCTTCTCTTCTGATGTCATCTTTTTTTGGTGAGGAAAGAAAACCCTCTTCAAAGAGTAGAGAGAGGCCACGTGGGCCAGCAGTGCCCTTTGGTGGCAGCTATCCTTCATTTGGCCTTTTTGAGAGACTTGTTTTGCTCTAAAGTGTTTCTCTTACTTCATCAGCACCACTGTTTTCAATTTTAATTTACATTTCCTTAAGATTACGTAGCCTGGATTATTAGCTGTCTTGGAAAGGACTTGATCCAAGAGACTAGAAGGAGCCTGAGTAATGGATCTGCAATTAGCTGGTCTAATTTCTGGCAAGATGAGGGACTAGACTCCCAACCCTAAGTGCAGCAGTACTGAGTGTAATAATCCACCCTCCTTTTTAACCACCTCCTCCTTGCCTGCCAGACCCTGCAGATGGAGCCTGGCCCATGGTCCAAGTCTAGCTCAGAACAAATGCTCTATCCACAGGAGACATTTCATCTTACGTAGCTCCTACATTGTTTGCTAAGCTGTATTTTCTAAAGGGGGAGCAACTACTAGTGCTTCTTTGGCAGCCACTGCTGCCTCTAGATCTTTGGTGGATGGCCTCTGGACAAAGGTGATTTGGAAAATATTAGGAAAGCAGGGTCTTTCTGACTGGAACCCAAGCAACTACTTAATAACAGCCTCTTCCCGTTGGCTTAGCCCTTCCTTTAATCTTGTGTCATCACAATCCTTTGCCAAGTGAAATCACCAAATTCCATGGCTTCCTTTTACACTCAGACACTGTGTAGAAGTGACTCCACACCTCACCTGCTCCTCTGGTCACACTTCATTCTCCACAGGCTGCTCAGTTTCATTAAATTCCTCAACTCTCAGCTTGTGATGAATGCCATATCTGTATTTCAACCCATGAACTCTTTTGTAAGCATCAGAATGTGTAGTTCTCCCATCCTGGATACCTCCAGGTAAACACTCAACTATCCTCAGTTAATTGAGAAATGGACACCCTCAAGGAAGAGAGACACACAAACTATGCCTTCTGGAGCTCTCACATGTCAGTGTCAATGCCACCCTGATGACAGAAGGTTCCTATATGACACAATGACTAAGTTATTCTAAATAAAGAAATAGGCTGGAGGATACTAAGTTTAAAGTTAGTTATGAGTGTATCGACACAGCAGAGATTTAGGGAATTCTGGACTTGATAGACCTTAGGATAGACCTACACTATTAAAATGGTATTTTTGGGGGGGAGGGGTCTTCCCCTAAACAATGAACTTTTAGATAAAATAGGAAAATATTTTAAAAGAACATGTGTGGTATCCACCATGGACTGCTGCCCATATTTTTCTAAGAATGGACACTTAAAATCCAATTGCTATTTACTTACACTACCATTTCACTTTAAAAGGGGACTTGAGTTCACACTTACACATATAGAAAAACATAAGCTCAAAACAAAGGACAAATACAAATAGCTTTAAGGAAAGACTATACTACACTCTCTTGATTCCCCCCAACCCCTGTCATCACAAAAAATGAAAATGACAACGGAGGACCCCTGATCCAAGGACTTATGAAATGGGAGCAACTGGTTTAGGTCCTGGGCAAGAGGTCAGGGCATAGCTTCCTAAAGCATGCTCTATACAAAGTATTAGTCTCCCAAGATTACGTGGCAGAAAGAAAGAGGGCCCCCTGGTCTCAAATATTTACATTTCAGAGAAATACTGCATCCCAGGGCTCCCCTGCCTTAAAGGTTCTTGATTCTCACACTGCTATAAAGTTTCTGAGACTCTCTGGACAGTAAAAGGTTGAACTGTTTGACCTTGGGAGCACTTACATACTTTGCTTACAATGACGCTAGCGATTTTTGGCCACACTCAAATATGTGGGGTTATGGGAAGGACAGGTGCAATTCTAAGTTACTGAAGTTGCTGTTTTAAAGCACAGAAATGTTACCAACTTATTTATTACCCCTAATCTGTAAGGGTTTCTTTTGTGGGATTTCTGATGCCATCACTGCTCCTTCTGTTTGGCGAGAACTTTGGCAGATGAAGTCTACTCAGCATTGCCCTGGGAACTCTATGGAAAGGTGACATGACGCACCAGCCGAGGCTTCAGTCAGCAGGGCAACTTAGCTGTGGAAAATCAGTCTCCGAACTCTGAAGATTCTATTCACTGCTCTCCTCATTGAGAGGGAGCTGACCTGTGTAGGATGTCTCTGGCCTCTACAATCGCTCCAGGATTTTCCCTGTGAGAGATCTGAATAATCCCTGGCTTAAGATGAACCTAAGTCAACCAGAGGCCAGTTTTTCCCCACATAATGCTTCCTCAGAAGTCTCACTGGCCTCAAGTGATCGAACAAAAAGGCCTAAGGGACCCAAGTATTAATGGCGACAGAAGAAAGAGATCATTAGTTTTAGTTGGGAGTGTTATATTAGCACAGAAGCCTCCAAGTGCCAGCAGTTCATATAAGTGCATAACCTTCTATCACCTCTTTAGCATCTGCAACTGTATGAAAGTCTGGCCCCCGATTATTCCAATTATGAAAGAAATATGTAAACCTCTTAAGAGAAGGTTTGACACAGAGCTTTATCATTTTGAAGACTATTTTAAGGGAGATTCCCCAAATTCACAAACCAAATTATCAGTAGCAGTGCTTTGTACTTAATAGAAAATCTGTCAAGATAGTGAATTTAAAAGGTATCAGGAATTTTATAGAAACTACATTTACAGGAGGAAAACCGTATGATAGCGCGCTTAAAAGGGTTAGGCCTGGAGAAAATGACAAAGAGGCCAAGTTGGAAAGTTTCACTCTCCATAAAAAACTTATGTTTATGGGAAAGTATATCGCATTCAGTACAAACATTAGGTATTTTACAAATGTTAGGTGTTTGGAACTTATCTACAGTTGCAGTATGCACACACATGTGCAGGAAAGCTAATCCCAATGAATCCCAAGATAAACTGCTTTGTAAGTACGTAGACGACGTACGCCTCTAACTTGAGGTAGGTTTTTGTTTAATGTTGGCAGCAGACAAACCATGTTACGGAATGAAATTTCCCTGACACCTGTCCTACAGAAATGAGCACTCTCTGCCCATTTACAAAGTAAGGAGGATGCAGTTTCTTAGGTTAGAGTAGCATCCCTCGCTTTCCCCACAATACAAGGATATAATTCTTGGGACAGTGGCATGGCCAGATTTGTCCTACAAGTGAATTTAACGAAAGACAATTACAGGACTCGCAGGAGAGCGGATGCTGACACAATGGGAGCTGAATGCTGGCTATGTGCCCAGCTCACGTGGGCGCTCGACACATTTACTAAAACCCAGTACTTACATAGTATTCAGCAGAACTGACGGGACTTCCAGCCCTGAGAAGTAGCCTCGGAAGGAGGGAGCCAGCGCATCTGGAAAAACATGCAAGGAGAGAGCTATGAACCATGGCTCCCACCAGATGGACATTCTCACCCTTCAGAGCATCCTGCCGAACTGCCATTCCCTTCACTACTCCCACTGACACCAACGGGCAGTTCTCCCAGGGAGCAGAGGCCTCCCACACCCCCTTGTGAAGGGGCCAAGCTCTCAGGAAATCATGCACCTCCAGAAGCATGTGAGGTTTCAGCAGGTCCTCTGCTCCAACTTCTTTTTCCCAATTGACAGTCATGGCTGGACTAAAGTCTGGCCCAGTGAGTCTCCTTTCCACACTTAACCCAGCAGTGCCTCGGCTGGGAACAGGTCCCCTAATGCTCTTCTGATCAGCATGTGGAAACTTGTATCAGCTTTGCTACAGTTCATGACCCCATCCATGCCAGTGATGTGGCCAGGACTTCTCTGAGGTTCTACACCTATTCTAGAAAAGGGGTTCTGGCTTCTCAACCCTGTGCCCTCTGCTTAGAGAGGGACTCTAGCCCCAGCTCTTCCACTAGGTTCTCAAAGTGAAAGGCTGGCCCTAAACAAATGGACCAAGTGATGTTTTGTCCACTTGGCAGAATGTTCTGGGTCCTGGGCTGAGGAAAAAGTGAATAAGCAAATAAAATGGCGAGTGTACTTTGGCCTTAACAAAAACATTTGCCTTTGCCCACTTACTAGTAGCATCAGTTTTGCCCCTTCGCCTGTGGACCTTTAAGGCAAGAGAGGTGTTTCCCAGCAACTCTGCTTCTACGAGGAGGGTGATCGCCCACCATGAAGAAGCCACACAGGGGGACTAGGGGCTCAGAGGGGGAGCTAGTTAGCAACGGGGTGGGAACTACACACTTCAGTGGCCGCCTCCCCAGGCGGCTGGAGAAAGACAACTCTTCCGGCTCTGGCCCGAGCTGTTTGACCTTTAGTTTCCAGTAGATTGCTAGGAGGAATTTTACCTTTAACGCCTACTTCAGTGGTTTACTATAATGTATTTTGTGGCAGAATCCTCTTTTCATGTGGCATCTAATTCAGATCTCCAAAGTGTGAAAAGATGAAAGCGTCTGGTAGACAGAGGTGTGGGGGCAGGAGCCAGCGGCCTGCGGAGCAGCTCTGCAGAACCTGGGGATGAGACCTCCCTCCTCCTTGGACCCGATTTTACAGATGAGGCGATTGGTAGAGGTCTGCGTGTCCTGAATGATGGCCCCATGGTTGCAGGCCCAGGGGTCAGGGCTGGGTCAGAACCCAGGCACAGGAGAGGGAGAGCCTGGCCGGCCGTGCTGCTCCATGAGCAGAAGTACTCTGAGTTTCGCTGGATCCCACCGCCGTCTCACAGTGGCTGTTTCCTCTCTGGTTGTCAAATGCGAGGCAAGGGGACCCGGTGTGGGGAACTCTCAGGACAGTGAGACCCAAGTGTGCATTAGAGGCCCTTTGGGGGATCACTGAGGTAGTTACTAGAAATCAGCTGCCAGTTCCTGTCTTGTGAGAGGACAAAGCTGAACCAGCAGGTACTGAAGCTCATCTAAGGCAGGGGCATTTTCAACACTTAGCAGCAATTCAGGGGATGAGGGGCCAGGAACTTCCCATGCCGGCAGGGGATTTAGGCATATGCAGGACAAAGGAGAGAGAAAGATGGGAAACATGGGAGGCAGGAGAACCAGAAGGGAGAGGGAGGCTGGTAGCATACAGGGGAGGGGGGGAGAGGGCAGGAGGAGGAAGACAGAAAGGCACAAAGAAAAAACTCATACCTACCCGTGCCTTAGGGCTTTGTGCATCTGTGTCCACTCGCTCACTAAGCAAAGGGCAGAGTTGGAGCTGCCTTCTTGAGAAAGGTGGTAAAGGATGGGCCGGGGGCATGGAGCCCAGTGGCAGATGAGGGGCTGGGAACCTAAACACAGTGGGGGGATGGGTCTGTGTACACCGGGGCAGGGGAGGGGGGAGCGTGGTGGTGGCGCTGGTGTGGCCTGGGTGTGGGGCTGGGCACCGAGCCTGACAAGGCCAGGCTACAATGGTTTTACAAGGACATTGCTGACGGGAGGGGTGGGGGCTGCATGATCCAGCTCGGTGAAGATGGCTGTGAGAAGGAAGCCCTGGTCTGCTGTGCACCCCTCCAGCCCGTCGCCTCTCTTGCACTAGGTTTCCTTCACCCACACAGTCCTCGCCTCCTCTCCTCTCAGTAGCAGACATTCCCACGGTATGTGCGACCAGAGCACTACGGCCTGTCTTCTGCATAGCCTAGGACACCAGGGCACCCCAGGGTGACAAGCAGGCCGAGCCCCAGCTGTGGGCCCACGATCAGCTGTGCTCCGCTGAGCCAAGGGAAGTGGGGCTGCCGATGCTCTGGGAGGATGTGGTGGTGATGGAGCAAGGACAGGCCATGAGCTCCTCACCCTGGCGCCCTGGCTTGGATACTACTGTGCTGGCCAGGAGGGTGGGCTCCTCTCTCCAAAGCCCACGGACACCCAAGACTGCCTCTTCCTGCAGCTCAGAGCACTCAGCTGTGCCCACCACCTTCCAGCAGAGGGCGGTGCCCCACAGCTGAGCTGCTCATCCCTGAGCTCAATGGACGGGTTCAGGGGCACAAGCTGTTTTGGGCTAATTACTGCTGTCCTCTCGGGGGGGAAAAAAGGTGTTCACCTTTACCCCCACTCGGGCTGCCTGTTCTGTGTTTTGCCACCAGGTCTCTTGTGGTCACTCATGCCCATCACCTAGGGGCTACCTCAGTGTGTCACAAACTGGAAGCCCTAGGCTCCCTCGACTCCCCTCCAGAGAGCTCGTAAGGGATGTCTGCATTTCACTGGCCACGTAAGGCAACATCCCGTCTGCAAAACATGTACATGTTCACACAAACACACTCAACGACATACCCCCAATCTTGATTACAATTCCTGGGGCTCCCGAAGTCCCTTTAAGAACCTCTAATGTTATATATATATATAAAAAATCCAAAATAACACCGCTATCTCCCTTGTGCTCAAGACCACTAAGCATTGATACATCACACAAATCGAGCACTTGGCGAGGACAACAGTTATTAGCATTATTAGCACTACCCAAGGGCCATGCCGCCGGGGATTCTGCTGTTCTGCCAGTGCACTTCTTCAGGAGTGTTCTAAAATTCAGGGCCTGCAAGGGAACACTGAAGTCTCCAACACCCAAGCCTGGTCCCAGGTCCTTTGCCATTCTGGTGATGGGCTGCACTGGAGTAGGAGAGTGCCAGATACCCAGAGAAAGAAAGAACTCAGGAAAAAAAAAAAAAACCACAACGCACTAAAGGCAGCAACTTGCATTGTTCTAGATTGACTCCCATCACACTTCAGAAAGTCACCAGTGCACCAGGTACTCAGTTCAATTTCCAGTCGCTTTAATTAGTAACTACCCAGTATTTTAACTATTTTCTACTTTGGAAATAGCCAAGTCTAGCCATCTTAGAGTGTGGTCCCAGTGCCTGGAGCATCGCTGGCTGGGACGAGGTGCCGATGCATCGGGGCGGGGCACCTGACAAGCCCTGCAGGCCAGGCTGACAGCTTGGTTTATAAAGTTCTGGCCAAAAAAGTATGGCAAGAAGGCAGTCTGTCCAGATACCCTGTGGTGACATAAGTTTGAGAGAAAGTGTCCTTCAAAGACAACATATGTATTAGTACATTCAAGGTCCTAAGAAGTTCCACAATAAACACACCTGTTTGATCTTTTCTAGCCCTGGGTGATTTTCCCAAGTTGATCTGACCCCAGAATCCTTTACATTATGGAACAGCGACTAGTTCCTGTAGGTGCTGAGAAATGTTATTCTGGAAGGCTCCTTCCAGGGGTTACAACTGCTGGATCATATAGGCTCACGCCAGCCAACATGGCACCCAAGTTTCTAGCTTTGACGAAAGTAAAGCGGAAGCTCATCAGACCAGGGGTGCCCTGGATGTCTGCTTCATAAAGATGTTCTCGGCTTTCCTGACACAAATGCTGTTACTGAACCAGATTTCTCTGTATTCAGAACTAAGCTCATCTCGTCTACAAGCCTGGTGTTCTCAGTTTCTAGCACCCTTCCCGAGCTGGATCCCTGGACACCCTGCCGGCCCCTTGCCAACGGCGAGCCCCCGGTAGGTGCCACGCCCCTCCTTTAACTGTAGCCAGGCCAGAAGCGGCCTCCTGTCCAAGCAACTCCAAACTGACCAAATAGGCTGGGGTGATGCTTCACAATACCAAAAAATTTGATCCTCTTTATGGGAAAAATTAATCATAGAAACTCTTGAAGGAGCAATTACCAGAACTGAAACATTTCCCGTAGTATCTCTCCTTCATGAAATGAAGCTTCCTGAGGATCACCCCGAAACTGCCAGCCCCCACTCCTTTCCTAGCAGACATGGAAGGGATGAAATGCAACAGAAATGAAACAAGTTGCCACCATCTAGGTAAAACGTCAAGATTTAGATGAATTGATGTGAAGGTTAGTCCGATCTGCCATCTGATCCTCCCCACCAGGTGGGAAGGGGAACGTGTCAGTCCCACTGGAGAAAGCCACGCGCCAGCTTAGGCCTGGGCTCCGGCAGGTCGCCTAGTCTGGAAGGTGGGACCCTGCTGGTGTCTGTGCCCAGGCAGGGCAGTCTAGGCTCCGACAGTCGGATCCTGCCTGTACACAGCACCTGCTCGCACCAACCCGCCTGGCTGAATTCCACATATGCCTTCCATGATCATTCTCTCTCCTGGGCTTTTAGTTTTCTCCCTGTCTGACCGAAGCATTAGCCCTGCTCTTGCTTCTAAGCAGGCATGTGAAATATACTTAGACATCCCCAAAGTTCACTCAAGATGCCTCTAGGGTTGAAGGCACCCAAGCGTGTAACACCCTGTGTCAGATTAAGTCCACAGTGGTTGCTGGTCATCCATATTTAATTTTGTCAGTCTGTTAATTTTTAACTATGTTTGCTATCAAGGGCTATTAAAGGTCCCAGGAGCCGAGCTCACTGAAGCGAGTACTTTGTGGCAGAGCAGGTGAGGCTTGAAGTTGGGGTGTCCCACTTTCCCATGCTGTCACTGGGTTTTGGCCTTCCCCACCAACAGCACAAAGTCTGAATAAAACATGATCCCATTTGGAGTTGATTTTCCTTTTTACCCCTGTCACAATGGGTTTTCTTCAAAGGAACATTCACTTTCTTTTTAATGAAGGCTACATTTTACAATTCTGAAGTTTCTTTGTAGCCTGGGTTTTGCTTCCACAGCAGTTAGCATGCACTAAGTGCTGGATGGTGTGTGCCTGGACAGCAGGCTGACCCGGCACACAGCGCAGGCACGGGCTACCACCTTGCCTTGGCTCCGGCAGCTTTTCCTTACCAAAGAATAAAGCCTGGAAGCCGGGTTTCTCCTGGCCTGTCACCGCTCCCGCATCCCTGCATCCTAAGTGCTACTGAAGCTACAAAGAGAGGTCTCTGGAGCCCGTGGGCCACGCCAGACCAAGTTCTGACAGAGGACACGGAGGAACTATTTTAATGATTACTCTGCAAGCATTTTACTCTTTCCCTCAAAATAACCCCATGAAGTAGGTGTTCAATCTGATTTATAGATAAGGAAAATGAGGCTCAGGGAGTTTGAGATAAACTTACCTAAAATCCCCTGGGTAGCAGAGTGGGTAGAATGTAGCATTAAAATCCAGCCTGTTTGATCTTAAAACATCAAGTCCCGATTATGTGCCAAGCCAAGCCCTCTGCACCCTCCTAGGGTGACGGTCAGACCCACATTTGTTCACAATCCAAGAAAGAGGCAGGCCTGCAAACAGCACTGACAGGGGTGACAAAGGATGAAATGGAACATGCTTAAGAAACCTGCAGAGCACAGTGCACCGAATTAAGGTCATCTTGCTGCCCTCAGTCAGAAGAGGCCTGTGTGAGCTGTTGCAATCAGGCAATGGTGATTGAGTTCAGGGAAGTGTCCTTGGGACCAGCAACCATGACCATGGCAATAGCACTGGGAACTGGCTCCGGTTTCTGAACAGCTCTGGTCCTGCTAGCTGCCCAGCAAGCTAGGGACCTTTGGGCCTCAGTAGCAGACCTTTGGCCAAAGGAAAAACTATTTCCAGCAACTCTGGATGACTAATTTTGGACTGCTTCTGAGGCCAGTGAGAAGCACGCATACGTCTCTCACTGCCTCAGTGGCGGGCTTTAGTTTTCCAATATCAAAGAGCAGAAGCGGGTAAGGGATGGGACAGGACAGGGAGGATACAGAAGTGCAGTCCCCTGCAATTCAACTACAGGAATTACCTCCCAAGGCGCAAGATGTAACTCCACCACCTGGAAATGAGACTGGACAGAATCCCAGTGGAAGGACTGTGAAGAACAATCCAGAAAGCCCAGGGAGGAATGGGCCACGTGACCCATGGGTCATTCTCTTCTCCAGTGTCTCTGATAGGAAAGCAAGATAGGGCAACAGCTGGAAAGTTCAGGGACAACGGGTCTGAGTGAAGCAACACTCGGGAACCTTTTGGTCTCGCTGGGAATTCAGCTGTTTCCCACTCTGGGTCCATTTCCCGTCAGGGCGAGGTTTTCTTCTGGCAGGCGTGTTCGGGCTGTGGGGGAGACTTCCTCTGGGCACAAGTTCTCCCAGAGCTGGCAACTGAGCAGGTGCTGTCACTTGGTGACGCTGGCAGCTTGTGTCACTTGAGGCCTCACCTTGCTCACCTGTCTGTCTCTCCCCAGCTGCAGGCCTTCCTTCCATCTGGCTGCACACGAGGACTCTGCAGTTCCACTAGTGCCTCGGGACACGCTGGACACTCCCAGTGTCGGAACAACTACAGCCTCGTGCAGAGCGAGTCCTACGCTGCCTCCTCCTTGGTGAACACTCAGATTCTCCTTAAAAGGCTAACCGTCACGACGCCCTTGTGGTGTGCCAGGCACTCCCGTGTTTACATGAACGGTTATTAGCCCACTTTAGTGACGTCCAGAGAGGTTAAGGAACTCGTTCATAGTCAAACAGCTCGTCCGTGGCGGTGTGTGATCGGGCAGCCCCGCAGCGTACACACCCATTCTGTTACCCACTCACACGCAGACCCTCCCGAGGGCACAGGTCACAGCAAAGGTCAGGCCTTGTGGGGCAGGCAGGGGAAGAGCCCACAGGGAGGGCCGGGGAAAGCAAAGGGGTGTCTGACTCCCAGTAACTGGGAGATGCAACACCCCCATTCCCCCACTGGTGCTCAGGAGGCTGTGCCTGGCCCATCTGCCCCCCCCCGCCCCCCCTTCTCCTGAGTTAAGTCAGATGCTCTCAGGTGACTAGGAAGCGAGCGAAACAGAGAACCAGACAAGGGGCACAGTCAGGAGATGGGCTCCTGGAGGTTTGTTTCTCACAGTCTTCACGGAGCTGCAGGTTTAGAGGGCAAGTCAGAGAATTAGGAGTTTCATTTGTTTGAAAACAATGGAAAATCTGGATGGACCATTTGGACCGAACAGTGTGAAGGCGACCTCTGCAGGCCCGCACAGCCACGGTCTCCCGTCGGTCACATCACGGCTGACGGGCAAGGACTCCAGAGGCCGAGAGCCATGGCATGGAGGGCGTCCAGAGGCAAAGCTCAGTGCTCAGAACTTCCTCCCTTACTTTGGGGGGCCGCCCAGCAGCTCTGAGGCACTGGAGTTACTTCTCAGGGGTGTCTCTCTGGACCAACCCCCGTTCTCTTTAGCTACTGCCTTCAGAACAGGAAGTAGAGTCCCTGCTGGGTGCAAACAGCACGTGCCTTGGCTGCTGTTCCCCTGGGGTGTCCCCCCACTCCCCAGTTAAATCCAAACAACAAACCACACTTTGCCTTCTTTACTTCTGTAGTCTGTACAGGGCACAGTGACAGAGGAGATGCTGAATCAATTAATCTTTTTAAAGAAGTCTGAAAATGCAGTTTCCGTAAGTTACAAGCTGTTGAGCAGATGCCTGGATCTGGTGATGGGGGTGAGCTCTGTACCCACACGCCATTCTGTGGCCTTCTATCCCTCCATGATCTGCCTTCCCAGTTTGCCTCTATTTTCCCATGGTCCATTTCTGTGTTTATTTTGGGTTTAACCTTTAAAATTTTTCCAGAATGCCACAAGGGACCTCCTCAAGGCCTATCTTGCCTGCAGGAAGTCTGTGTTATGGTTTCAGGGCCTTCTGTTTAGGTGCAGGTGATGCACTCCCGACGTGGCTACAGAGAGCCTCTTCCAGAAGGTCAGCTGTTACTCAGGGCAAGTAAGCCCCGGAGCAAGAAACCTGCTCCTCAGTCCCACTTACCTGCAAAAGTTTCTAGCCCAACAACATGATTCGGGGCAAGGGCCGACAGTTTTCTGTTTCTAGTGCGCAGGAAAGGCAGTGCACTAGACTGGGTTGCTCTCTGTCCCGTCCGCTGACCCCAAACCTGAACAGCTGAGATATGTGGAGACGAGGTGTCAGGAGCAGCTGTCTGTTCTCTTCTGAATAGCCCTCTCCTAACCCTCAGAAGGAAACCTTCCTCTGCTGTTCACAGCGGCTTATATAATACATGTAATAAATTTTAAATACCAATGACCTTGGGAATAAACAGAAGGATCACCTCTAAAAATGTGAATCCCAAAAATCAGATGTTGGCTGCACCAAGTAGCTCTTTATCTGTAAAATTAACATGTTCTGAGGGTTCTGGTTCTATTTTCTTATCCAATTCTTTAAAAATAGGATTTAATGTGAAATAGGTATCTTCAATTTCGAGAGGGAAGCACCAGACCACAGGCTGAAGGCAGGGCAGTGATTCAGCTCCTTCTCAACAAGTGTGTTTCCTGGGTCCTCCCCTTTCTCTGGATTATGGTGGCCAGACTGGAAGATGCCTCCATTTGTCACAAGATCATCTCTGCTGAAACAAGATGTCTGGGCAGAGGTGACCCTCGGATGCAAGGTGAGAATCTTCTGACGTGCACCTCTTGGTGGTTTCATGGGTCCAGGAAGATTCAAGCAGCAGCAGTGGGACCTGCGCTCCGCGTGGTTCTCCCATCTACTGCACATACAGTGTCATGGGCCCAACTCTCCCAGAATCTCAGGGGTAACATCTTAGCTTCAAATTGCATCACCATGAAAACAAAACGCTGCAGTCTACTTGAGATCATTTTTGCTCTGATTAAAATTTTTATTGAAATCTCTCAAATGTTGCCAAGAAATAGCTTTTGCAAAGGGGGTGGGGTGAGAAAGTAGCTAACAAGCAAATTCAACATGGGAGCTCCCTCTGCTGGTCTGCAGTAGGCTGATATGTTACAAACACATTCCCAGATACAAATCTAATTTGCTGGAGAAGTGGACAAAAGACAGGTGTGTTGGGCTTTGCCTCAGGAGAGAAACACTAGAAGAAAAAAAAAATCCATGTCTCAAAACAGAGCACAACATTGCTAAGAAAAGCAAAATTATTCAAAAGCGTCTCCATAGATATATAAGATTTCCAAGGTAAAAACGAAATGACCCTCTATGGGGATGCTCTGTTTTGGTCTTCCCAACTGCTCTACCACAAGTTAAAAATCCTGAGGCCCTTAGGGGGAAGGTGAAGTGCTAATTTCCCTCATCTTTGCTTCCCAATCTCTTCTTACAGACTTCCCATCTACTTAAAGATCCAAGGAGTGACTGGAGTGAGGCCTTGCCAAAATTCCATCAAAGAACAAGTCTTTGGTGAGCCAGCACTGAGGTGTGGAAAGAACAAAGCCTGGGTGACCTGGTGTGGTCACGGCCAAGGGTGGACTTTCAGTTCCTCCATCTTCTCCTCACACGTAAAGCGGGTTAAACCAGCTGATTTGTCAAGTCTCTACCAGTTCATTCTATGCTTCTCATCTTGGACCAAAAAATGTAAGTTAACACTACTTGTCCATGAGTCCTCAGGATACGGAACCCATGCTTGCACTGGGACTGCCTCCAAACAAGAAGTGGGGTTGAATGCCACTGATACTAGATGAGAGTTAACCAACTCTGGGAACGATGTGATGGAGCCAAGTGGATTCCAGGCTGGGAAAGGCTCAAGATCAAGGAAGAACTCCCGAGGGGGATGCCCCCTGGGCAGCAGATGCCCTTCATCAAATGGCTGAGTCCATCTGATCCTGGCTCTGCCGCTCCCCACCCTTTCTCACAATGGCATGGCTTATTTCTTACGACTCTTTAGCAACCACCATATTCCTTGAGTTACTTTCAATTTCATCCATTGTGTGAACCAAGCAAAAGCAAGTGACCAGATGCCAAAGCCACCATTTCCAGTCCTTTCTGGCCAGGGTAAGGGTGAAAGCCTTTGGGCCAGAATAACCAAAGCCAGGATAGGATGTCCAAATGACTGGATGAACCTGGCAGCGTTTCGTGGTATTATTAACTGGCTATAACTGTCCACTGGTCTGGATCTAGGCAGTCTAGCCAGGGGAAACAGGAGACACATCCACAAGCAGGAGGTCTTTTATTTGTTCCATGTCATCTACAAAGTTATCCCCAGGCCCACGACAAACACACTGATGGCTCAGAAGATATCCCAAGGTTTGCATTTTATCTCTTCCCCTCCCCTGCAAGGGTGACCGAGCACTGACATAGACAAAAGTTTTGGACAAGCAGCAGAGGAAGGAAAAGCAAAAAAACATGATTTAGAAATTGAGTAATCAGCCTCAGAATACTCCTGCTACTTAATTTTCTATGCCAAGTACTTACTCTAACTGCCATGGCTTACATTTTTCTTCACTAGTTGTACTATACTTTCTATATCCCGTTCTCTGAACACAGAGGGTAAACATTTCTGGGGCCCAGGCATCAAGGCCTTCTCTTTGTGGTTCGCCTGCATGGTGCATGGGTAGCCAGGAGTTGAAAGGATGCATGAGGCGCTGGTGACTCGGATAGAGAAGGCGGGAAGTTTAGGCCCAGCACCCCTGGACACTGGGCTCACTGGGCTGCCTCACACAGCAACAGAGTTCTGTGCAACATGAATGAGGTTTTATGTGAGAAAGAAGAAGTTTTTGGAAGCTACTCATTTCATCCAGCACCTTGCCAATAAGCACTATGCAAAACAAACAAAACCCCCAAATGTTAGGTTAACAATTTTTTTTTTAAACCAGGCTTTCCTATTTAGAGGAGTTAAGAAAGCAGGAAGACAAATAAAATCTATATTCTTTGTTTTATTTACTATCGATCATCATTCTGAGCCCTGACATTGTTTACTACTACTTAGGCTAAAAGCAAAGCTAAGAGAAACTTTCACCAAGGGGAGAGGAAGACCTGGCGTATATAGACAGTGATCTTTGTAGAGAAACAAGGGAGTTTGTTTATAAAACTCAGGCTATTCTTAACCGAGAAAGAAAGCGCTCAGAACTGAGACCTCTACCTTGACCTGTAATTACATCCTAAACACTAGATCGGACCTTCTTTCTACACACAGGATTTCCTAAAAAAAAAGGCAAACAGGAGCCCTTAATCTTTTCTGTCACACATGTGAGCAGCACAGTCTTCCTCCTGAAAGCTCCCAACGTTCCCCTGTGGCCACTAGACCTAGAAGACAGCAGACATCTCGCTACGCAGAAACACAGCCACAGCGCCTCCACAAGGGCACGCTCCTTCTGCAGCCCTTCTGCAGACAAGGCACACGGCGAGGCTCTAGGGACGCCCTCTAGCTGGCCGGGGGTAACCTGGGCCCCGACTCTCGTGTGTGGTATGAGGGTGAGATCATTAAGGAAGAGAGAGGTGTCATTTGGGGCAAACATCAGGCAGTGGGTGATGTCATGGCTGTCAGACGGTCCTCATCAGTTCTGGAGGAGTGTCAGCTCGATTTAGAAGGGATCATTAATGTCTTGAAGGTGGATCTGTTAGCTGGATAGGTGTTAGTTGTATGATGTGCTCTGGGGGACCAGATCTGAAAGGACTGGTGGTGGAGTGAGTGAAGTCGTGGCCGATGGGTATAAATTACCTGGGCATGCAGTGAAGCGGGATAGGTGAAAGCAGGAGGAGGTAGAGCAGGCGCTAACTCCGCTGGGTACAGAGGGTACGGGGCCCACACTTCAGGGCTACTGGGGTAAAGTGCAGGCACTGTGAGCTCATCTGCAAGAAAAGAATAAGGGAAGAGTTAGTGGTTAACAAATAGCTGGTTTCACATCAGAAAACAAAACACCCAATAACCCCAAGCCCCAATGTCAGAAGTCAAATTATTCTCATTCTTTTCATAACCTGCTGGCACTGCTCCCCAAGCTCGAAGTCAGGGAAGGGGAAATACAAAATGAACAAAAGCAACGCGCGTGTGCTGCTGCTGCTGCCTGCTGAGATCTCAGGCCCAGGCTCTACGGTGACCGCTCTGAAGTCTCTCCAACTGAAGCTGGGGGACCCCAAGGACGGTGGGGAGTTCCTGCGCTGAACAGCGAACGTGGCCTTCTGAGCAAAAGAGAAGGAGAAAGAAGTGGTGGGAGATCCTCCACGAGAACCTGCTGCGGAGCCTCTGGAAGAACAGCAGCTGCCTGGCAAAGCTCCGACACACCCACACGACAGGGTTTTTCTGTTTATCTGTAATTACTAGTGACAAGTAAGCCCCCGTCACCAAACAAGTGCCACGCAGCCCCCGGAAGCACATGGTCAGACATGGGGCCTACAAAGAATCTGCCGTGTTACAAATACAGAGAAGACGAGTGAAATGAATAAATCTTGATTAAAATTAAACTCCACAAAGATGTAAACATTGTGTTTATATTGACTCAATTTTCTGGCGCAGGGGGGGTGGGGGGGGGGGAAGGGAGTCGTGCTGCCAACCACCTGCTCTCAATGTTCCTCTGCAGCCCTGATCCATTTATTTTAGATTCCATCCAGGTCAAGCTGCCATTTGCCAGACTGGGGGGCAAGTGCAGGGACCTCAGAATGTACATCTCAGAAGGCAATCCATTAAAAAGTGACAGCAGACATGAGGGAGTGTCCCAGCAAAGGCAAAAATAACATCAGTCAATAGCCATGTATCTGGACTCTGTGAAGCAGCAATCTCAATAGTTGCTTTTATCACCTGTCAAAATTTGCCATCAAGTAGCTGAGGATGCTGCCCAGAACGGCCGAGGGAAGTGGGAAAAGGTGACGTGATAAAGCCATTAGTATTTTGGAAGTCTCTAGTCCGTGTGGACTCAGGTCGAGTCCATAGTTACTCCACTCCCCTCACGGCCATCTAAAGATGGCACCCCAGACCAACACATTCCAGGTCTCTCTCCTCCCTGTACCCCCAAACTGCAGCTCTGAGCAGGGTTCTCAGTGCGGGAAGGGGGCTAGAAATGGTCTTGCTGAGTGTGACATGAAAGTGATCCATGGACAGTCAGAGGCAACTGGGCCTGTGGAGTGTGGCCCTGGGAGCAGGGGATGGGTGAGGCCTTCCAGCGAGCATTTGATAGGATAGGGGGCAGTCAAGAGCCCACTGATGACTATCACTCAGCAGGCAGCTCGGGGATCCCAACAATGTGGGGTGATAATAAGGCTGGCTGGCCTCCCTGACTCCCTCTTTCAACAAAGCCATTCAAGTGACCGCCTCAGGATCTGGCATTCAGACTGGCCTATTAATTATTATTCAGAGGGGGAAATAATAGCACCACAAGCCTCTGAAATGATCAGGTCTACACCATCTTCCTCCAGTTCCAGGGTGTGTTAGTGACTGTAGTTTCCGTAAGGAAACCCCTGACAGAGGGCTTGAGGGAATGCTTAACAGACCCCATGTTTCCTGTCAGGAGGCCATCTGATTTCCATTAGAGCAACTCTTGTGGGAGCCCAGCTAGTGGAAACTAACTGTTGCCAGAACCAAGGCCCTGGGTTTTAAACAAACAACCATTCTCAGGAATGGCAAAGGAGTGCTGTTGTTGTTACTGTTATTTTAGCTACCATGCTATTTTAGGACACCGACTCTTTTTTAAGTAGAGGTTATAATGCAATGTTACTTCAAAAAGAAAAAAGTCAAGAGAATCTCAACATCCAGCACCCTCACCTCCAACCCGTGCCTGCCCAGCCCCTGGTGATGGCAGAGGCTAGCGGTGCCACCGGGAGAGACAGAGCACCTTTCTCGTCCTGCTGCCTAACACGAACCGGCTAGGTGGGGCTTTCAGTTTTGCTTTTTAAAAACCTGATCAATAGGTACTTTCTTCAGAAAGATTTCATTTTAAAAATGAGCATGTCCTTGAGGCTCTATAATCCTAGAGAGAGAGAGACTGGAGATCAGATGGAGTCAAGTTTCAGTATCAGTCTGAGATGGAATTTACGATTTCCAGACATTTCTAGATTGTTATTCTAAAGCATTACAGGGTCTGCACAGATACACAGAGACGATTCACTGATTGACATCTGTACAAGACCTGCCTCAGCAGAATGGGGGAAGCTGGTTTCCAAGTCCCCTAAACCTAAGGCTGCTGAGTGACAGCAGCGAAGAGGAGCCTAAGAGAGATTAGGATGGACTGACACTGGCACGGTCCCCCCCCCCCCCCCCCCCGCCCCATTTCCCCAGGGGAAGGAGGCTGGAGTCACCTTAATGACAAGAAAAACTGTGCACAGTGGGTGGTGAGGAAGAGGGAAGCTCAGAGTGTGGGGTCCCCAATAGGGATGTTTGTGCCAGTCAGTGCTGGGAGAGGAGGGAGCGAGGGCGATTTCTGACAAAGGATTTTTAAGGGTTGGCTAGTGAGCGCGCCCGGGAAAGCAGGATCAACCTTACGTTGCACCCCTGCATCTGCTGAGACCAGTGCCCGGTGCACAAAAATGCTCAGTGTCTCCCACAGGACCTAATGGAAAACCCTACAGTTGTTTAAAGATACACCAATTTACTTCCCTTTATATTAAAAAAGGAAAAAGAACAGTCCCAAAAGGGAGCTGCTCATGCCCCACAGAGACACAATACCTAATGTACGTGCAGTTTCTGCTTCTCCCTCAAAGTGGGCATTTAAACAAGCCAAGCTGGAGTTTCCTCATTCACGTGGTGGAGCCATCTGCATGTGAGCCCCTGCCTTCTCTGGTTTAGCCCCAAATCATCTTTTCTTTTGCTAATGACCTTGCCAGTCCTCTTTCCAACACAGAAATCTTCCATTTTTTTAATGACTTCTTACAGAGCCTTTCTACTCGCTGGAAGGCAAGCTGCTTGACTCGTGGGTCTTAGATAAGTCAATTAGATCTTCTAAATTACCTTCCACACACGTGACAGTGCCTGTTACACAGTGGTGTGTAATGAACGGAAACACTCCAGGTGAGGAAATACAAATGAAAACAACAATGGGGATTTGTTTTGTCACAGACACTAGAGTCAAAGGAACCAGGCCTCACAACCCCTGCCTGGCTTGTCATGTTTACTTGCCTGTCTAGAGACAATATACGCAACAGGGACAACCTGACCAGGTCAGGATCACACTAACAATGAAGCAGCCCTCCCTGACACCTACATTTCACTAAGTGGCCGAGGACGCTGGAAAACCCACACTCGATAAAAGCACACTGAGCTTTTCACAGTTGTACATTGTTTTTGACTGTCATGTGGTCTTGAGAAAAAACACAGTGAGAGAGACAGGTTTTCCCTAGAACAGGCCCTTAGCACTGAAGGAGCAGGAGCAGCAAGGGAGCAGCACATCTCCCCTGGGTCTCCCCTTGCCGAGTCGCTGCCCATTCTGCTCTAGGGCACGAGGAGCCAGAGACTAAACAGGGAAGGGCAAGTTCACTGCCCCTTGGCCCATTGAGGTGAACTGGATTTCTGGGAGGGGGTGAGATTCCTCCAGACACGAGAGGCTCTTGTCCACCCAGAGTGAGCCAGGCCCCAGTGAGTAGAGAGCACAGGCAGCCAGGGCTTTTTGCAGGGCCTAATCTGACTCTTCCTGAGGAGCTTGGGTCAATTGTTGAGGGCGCATAGGTGCATAATATACATTTGAGTAGACAAGCTTTTTCTTAGCTTAAGCAGCAGCAACCACAGTAGTACAAATTAGATTCTGAGGATTATGGGACTAGAAACTTCCCAACTCCACTCTTCAATCCCTTTGAAAACAAGGAATCACAGAGTCCCTGTGGAAGGTTTAAGCCTAAGGGCCCATGAAGATCATCTAGTCACTTTTTCATTTCAGAGGAGGAAACAAAGCTGCAGAAAGGGGAAGATCTAGTTAGAGAGAGATGAGGACTCCTAGGAGCAAGGAACGTGGAGAATCCAAAATGGACTTAAAGGTGGCCACAGACATAAATGTTGTGGAAAACAGACAGTCTGAGAACTTTACGTTAGTATGTATTTGGCCTCTTAGATATTCCTATTTGAAAATATTTCACGGCAATCATCACTTATTTAATGTGTCTGAAACACACCCCCTCTGGTGGCCTGTCCTCCATGGTTCGAAATTTTAGTAGATGACATTTAGCTGCCCAAGTCAGAGAACAGATCACGCCACTCTTGCTCACGTTCAATCTACCACCATCCATTCTCATTTTTACCACCAATGGATTTCTGAAAAGGACTTCTACCAGTCCTGTGGGTCACCACCCTGCAGCCACGGTAACTTCAAAATAAACACAATTCGGTACTGAATGTCACCCTCTTACTGCAAAGGTTTCTCTGAATGTTCCTTCCTGGCCTGGAATCAGCCATTTCAGTGCTGACCAGGCCTAGTTCTCCCTCACTTCTAAGGCTTTATACACACTTATTCATGCTGCCGGGGGGATATGTTTTCCCTTCACCTGACTCAACGCTTACTTATTTTTCAAAGGACTCAGATGTCAACTCACTTGGTTGGGAGAGGGAGGAGGAGGATTCCTTCAGTTACTCCCAGGACTGATCTTATTCTTTGCTTATTACCCAAGTGCCTAATACTGTTTTTCAAAAAGTATGAATAAGTCAACTATTTGCTCAAAATACACACACACACAGACCCCTTGCCCTAAAGGAAGGACATGATCAAACTGTAGTTTGAATTCCGCACGGGAGACAGATGCACAGAAAGAAAATGGACATAAGAACACATAGAGGTTTCTTTAAAAAATATATAGAGGGCCTCCCTTGCGGTGCAAGGGGTTAAGCACAGCACTATGAAGCTATCGCAACCTCTGCAGCACGAGTTCGATCCCCGGCCACCCAGAGCAATACCCACATGGTGCAGCAGACCTCTCCTGCCTCAGCAGTGTTTTCAGTCAATCTGCCTGTTCTGCTCCCCACTCTGTCTCTGGTGAATCCTCTCACCCTCCACACCTCTGGTCTGTACCCCAGTTCTTGCATGCATGTGTGCATAAATATTAAAAAATATAGAAACACTGGTTTGTAACTTAAGAAAACAAAAACCTACCATCCAGAAATAGTTCTTTTTTTGGAAAAGATTGACTTCAGGGGTCTCTCTGGTGATGGTGAAGTCTCAGAACAATGAAGTTATCAGCAGCCACTGCTATACGAGTTGGATCTCTGGCCAAGGAGCTAACCCACATGGCACAGCAGACCTCTCCTGTCTCGCCTGCTGCTCCCCTCAGCAGTGTATTTCAGTCACTCTGCCTGTTCTGTTCCCCACTCTGTCTCTGGTGAGTCCTCTCACCACCACCCCCTCCACCTCTGGCCTACACCCCAGCTCTTGTATGCATAAATAAAAAAATAAATCTTTACCAGAGATTTAAAAAAGGACTGACTTCCTTGTGGGGGCTTCTAAAGACTGAGAGGAGGTTGCATTTAAAAGAAATAGTAACATATATAAAGGAGCTCACTGTCCACTCATAGTAGCTTCACTGCACAGGAAAGACATTTCCTCTTTTCTATTGAGAAAGCAGACTTAGATCTGTGTACCTGTGACTACTGTGCCACCCTTGGTGACCTCCATTACCCAAGCCTTAACCCTTTCCCCTTCCGTCTCCCCAAGCTCACTGGTCTTAGCTCTTTAAGATAGTGCCTGAAGCCACACGTTCAAGTCATTCAGTGTACTGAGTCTCTCCCTTCACGTGGAAATATGTTATTATTCAACTTCTTTTCCACTGTTTTTTTCTTACCCATTTGTCTAATGCTTGTCTGATTATATGCCAGCATAGAAGAGCCACATGAGGTATGGATGATTTCCTGCGTGTTCCAAGAGTGACATACACTTCAACCCTGTTGCAGTAACACCTTATTTTTCCATGAACTTTTACAGACAGCTAAAAGCTTATATATCCATTATTATTCTGGATTCACTGAAAGCTCTAGAAAGAAGAGCAGGAATGGCATATCATTTTAACAAGGAGAAAAACGTGACACAAAGTGTTATAACTCAGTGTTTGTACTGAGGAGTAGAACCAGTCAAATCTGTTTCAAGGTTCAGTTCCCTTCAAAAACACCACTGTGCCCTCCTGCTGGGGCTGGGGCAGGATTTGGGGGGGGGGGAATGACTATTACTGGTGACAGATGCCTACAAGTAGTCTCCATTGCTAGCTTTTAGCATACCCTGTTTCCAAGAATTAACTCAGGGACAGAATCCTCCAGAAGAGCTTGCCCAATAGATGAAGAATTCGGCCAGAAAAAACAGCAGCCATAAGAGTTCAAGTATGATGAAAAATTCCATTTTTAAAAGAAAAAAATCAATTTTGAAACAAGAAAAATAAATCAAGGATCAGTTAAGCAATCAACTCCCACTCACATACCTCAGCTAGTAGTTGATCCATGTCTGTTAAGTAAACTTTTCAAAAATCAGCTTTAAGAGGGTCTGCTCCTTTGCGGACTATTCCTTTAGGACACACTCGTTTGGAGACGGGACTAAGAGTGCAGGGTCCACGGCCAGCTCCAGGCCCAGTCTGCAGTGGGCTGTGTAGTGTCCTCCATCCCAATTCACACCCACCTGGAACCTCAGCATGTAATCGCTTTTGAAACCAGGAACTCTGTAGGTGGTTAGTATTTGGATCTCAAGATGAAACTATCCTGGATTTAGGGTGGGAATGCAATGACTGCTACCCTTAAAAGAAGAGAGGGCAAAGAGAAGGTGGCGTGAAGGTGGAGGCAGAGATGAGAAGGATGGACGCAACTACAGCCAATGAAAATCAAGGACTGGCAGCAGCCACCACAAGTTCGGAAAACGAGACCAGTGGTTTCCTCTTGCAGCCCACAGAAGGGACTGAAACCTCCAAAACCCTGACTTCAGATGTCTGGGCCCCTAAAAGGTGAGAGAATACTGTCCTGCTGTCTCGCTACCCAGTCAGCTGGTGGTAATTTGCTGAGGGAGCCCATCTACAGTCCCCATGGAAGGCTGCTCACTCGCCGGCTCCCTGAGTAACTAAATGGAGGTGAAGTAACCAAAGATGTGGTGTGATGCTCAAAGGATGCGTTCAGCACCACCCAGCACACATCATGATGGCGATTATTGCATTCTGCAGAGGAAGCCAAGTGTATGAAGGGCAGGAGACACAGGAGAAATCAAGTCTGTTTTCTAGTTCTCCTGCTCTTGATCACGCACCCGGGCGACGCTCATTGTCCAAAATATTAATTCTATTTCGAGAACTCAAATCTGCAGCTATGATTTCTATTCCAGTGCTCACCTCTTAAATTCAACTCATCTACAAGTCAATTGTTGCTCAATCAATTCTTCTTACCTCTGAACATTTCCCTTCATCCCAATCACTCAGCTTCCAAGCTTGCTTTATTTCCCATATGCAAACAGTTGCAAGTCCTAACAATAAAATGACCAGGACACGGATGATAATAAGCGGTGGTAGTCACAGTAGCAGCTAATGTTTTTACGGCGCATCTTCTATGTGCCACACACTATGCTAACGCTCCTTGTGGGTAGTATCAGCCCCCTTACATTATGAGGAAGCAGAGGCACAGAGAGGTTAAATGACTAGTCCAGAGACTCACAGCAAAGAAAGAACCAAGATGTCAATGAAAGCCATCTGGGTCTCATATCCAGCACCTCCTCATCTCTTCCTGTCCACGCTGATTATGCTCCTCTATGCCTTTTCCTTTCTTCTGCCACCCAGATACAGGTTCTCACCTGGACTGGTTTCACAGCCTCCTGGTTTTGAAGCTGGTTTCCTAATAAACTCCATTCTTCTCTAACCAATTTTTCACTCATCACACATATTCCCACAGCAACTCTTCAAACCTACAGGCCTACAAAACAGTAATGCCAGGGAAATTCCACAAACAAGTTGGTCTTGATTCAACTGGCCCAGAGTCCCAGAGTCCCCTCCTCTCCAGTTAATGATTTTTGGCCACTCCTCTGGGCAGTCAATGCTCTCACAGTCCTGTTCTTCCCTTACTGCCTCACTGTCCCATGCCAAGAGGTCACCCAATACAACCCATGGTTTTACAAGGATCTGATCCATTAGTTGAAGGGAATCCAGAGCATAAGCAGAAGATGACCACTCCCCCAGGACTTGGCTTACATCACTACTGTTATCTAGTCTTGTTTACCACAAGGGGACATCTTCAATCCTCTTTTTTCCTGAGACCTGCCACTGCAGGGGTGAAGGCTACTCAGATGCCCTTCCCAGGCCAGTCCCATGCAGGCATGGTCAGCTCAACATTGAGGCTCTTCGCCAGCTCCTTGAAGAGCCTGGATTTCTTAGTGACTGCAATCAAATCTGGATAACAGGAGTTCTATTTCCAGAAAGCTTTGTTTTAAATTACACAAACAACAAAAACAATTGTCCAGTTACACGGTTAGAGATCTTGGCAAGCTTCATGAGGGCAGACTTCTCGCTGGTGTGCTCACTGACATGCCTTCTTTCCCAGGGTCTGGCACAGAGTAGACCCTCAATGAATATTTCTGAGTGAATAATCTCTCTCTGGCAAAACAGACCACCCCTTACTGCCAAAGTGTTACTTGTATGTCTTTTGATGCTCAAGCAGCCTTTTCTATCTGAGGCAGATCATTTAGAGTTCTGTGAGATAACTTATAAGGATTAAAAAGGAATTTCAGTATTGTACAGAAGAATGGCTGTGTGGGACTCTTCACATATCAAATGGCAAAAACAAGATTTATGGAGCCTATACTTTGTGCAGAAATACTTCATAGGGCCTCCCTGGTGGCACAGGGGTTGAGCTGCAGCACTATGAATTTATCCGTAGTCACTATAGCACAGCATGCGTTTGATTCCTGGCCAGAGAGCTACCCATATGGTGCAGCAGACCTCTCCTGTCTTGTCTGCTGCTCCCCGCAGCAGTGTATTTCAGTTAATCCTCCTGTTCTGTTCCCAACTCTGTCTCTGGTGAATCCTCTCATCCCCTCCCCTCTGGCCTATACCCCAGCCCTTGTATGCATAAATAAATATTTTTTTTTTTAAAGGAAATACATCATTGACTCTAACCTACTTATTCACCAGGACATCCCTGTGAGGCTGGTTCTGCAATGATCCTCTCTGTGTCATGAAAGGAGATGAATGTAAAGACTCCACTTCTACAAACCTTTGTTGCTTTTTGAGATCATGGATTACGTGACAGGCCCAAGGCCATGTAGCTAGGAGGTAAGCCAAGTTTTGAATAGAAGCAATTCATTCCAGCGCTGACACTAACTCTTAACCACTGTGTTAATGTGGTGGTTTTGTCTGGCTAAACACCTTCCCCCCAAACCATGACACTAAACTTCCTAACCAAGTTAGAAAAGACAGGTCACTACCATTAGAAATAAACATAACAGGGGCCTCCCTGGTGGCGCAGGCAGTTGAGTGCAGGGCTGTGGAGCTGTCCGCGGTCTCTGAGTGCAGGTTTGATCCCTGCTGCAGAGCAACCCACATGGCGCAGCAGACCTCTCCTGTCTTGCCCGCTGCTCCCCTTAGCAGTGTATTTCGGTGGCGCTGCTGTTCTGTTCCCTGCTCTGTCTCTGGTGAATCCTCTCACCCTCCCGCACATCTGGCCTGTACCCCGGTTCTTGTATAAATAAAATAAATCTTAAAAAAAAAAAATAAACAAAACACTATTTTAGGGTGGATGAATAGCACAAGTTATTTTGAAAAAGACAATCTGTTCTGTTTTTCCAGGTCATGTTATGTAATTAATTCTTAAATCTATTTTTAAAATCTGTAATAAAAAGAAAACCACACTCATAAAGTAATTTTCACACAAGTTTTACACATACTAGCTTGCTAGGAGGGATACTACGGGTGTAGTGAGTACAGAGTATGAAAGGCGTGGGAAGCTATGGTTTTAGATCAGTGGTGATATATGTAAGAAATGTAAACTTGTGCTTCACTAAGAATACCAAAGGGAATAGAAAGGAAAAAAAAGTTCTTTCTTCATTTAAAAAACATTCAGTAAAATTTCCACTTGCTACTTGCTTACCTTTTAGGGCATCCATGCATTGAAAGTTAGGAAAGATGAAGTATGTTTACAAGAGTCTGGGGAGGCATAACTGTTATCAAGGCAACTGCTATTTGCATATATCCCCAAATCACAAGAAAGTATAAGCTCCCTGGGCTTCCCTGGTGGTGCAAGGGGTTAAGTCCCAGCACCATGAAGCTACTGGTAGCCGCTCCCCAGCCAGGGAGCTAATCTACATGGTGCAGCAGACCTCCCCTGTCTTACCCACTGCTCCCCATAGCAGTGTATTTCAGTATATCTACCTGTTTTGCTCCCCACTCTGTTTCTGGTGAATCCTCTCACCATCCTCCGCCCCCACCTCTGGCCTATACTCCTGCTCTTGCATGCATAAATGAAATAAAACTTAAAAAAAAAAAAAAAAGAGTATAAGCACCCTGAGTTCAAAGCCTCTGTCTGTCTGGCTCACCAATGCATGCTGGGTACAGTACATGTTATATAGCCAACAGCAATAACTTTTAATACGTGTTGTGTTAGGCATGTCTTTGTACTCCTACTAATTATGTCTGGGACAGTCAATGAAAAACTGTTCAATTTAACTGATATTACCAAGTGCTTACAACTAACACCATCAGGAGCTGTAATACTGAGAAACATGAACAATTCAATAATTTACAGTCTAGCACATTTCCTTGATATTTAACAAAAGGTCTAAATGTTCAAAGTTCCAGTTCTGGATTAAAAGGCAGAAAAACTTTTTCACCTGTCATACTATCAGTTTTTAGGAAGTGGAGACTGACTTAGAGAACTACTTAATCATAACCTTAAAATAGATTGTAAAAGCACTAATAACAGATCCAGACACACGTAAGCACGGGGGCTATGGGCCACATGTGGAATTCCTGACCTAGTTGCGAATCTGCACTGAGCCCCTCCTTTCATCCCCTACCTCCTGCTGGGTGAGCTGAGCAACTCTACCCTTTCTGGCACTACATCCATGCTCACTGGTTGGCCCTGGCCTCTCTACTTCTGATTTATCCACAGGGAATGATGACAAGACAGGAACACTCACCAGTTCCCGGCAGAGCCAAGTATCCTGGCTGCACTAACAGCAAAGATGAGAAGCAGGTGGGGCATGCTGGCAAAACCTGTTACACCTGCTTGTCCTCCTTCCTCTGGTCAGCCCTGATCTATAGTATGTTGTTCTGAAAATAATTCTGAATTAAATAAGAACGGTTATGTTAAGAAGTTCAAGCACACTTTCTAGACAAGAAAATCTATCTTGTGCTAGCTTATGCTAACAAGTCTGTATCCCAAGAGGACTTTCCAATCACTGAAAGGAAACAGCCCATAGACTAGACCTACTAAAGCGCCACTATCTCTAGAGATGAACAGTTGAAAAGTCTCACTGGTTTTCCTAATTTCTAAGGTGATACTATAATTTGGACTCCTAGAAATTCAAATGAAAATTGCAATTATAAAATTGAACAAATTAATCAACAGCGGGAGTTGTAGAGATCATTTACCACCTTTCTAATTGAGGCGGTCTGGGCTCTTGATAACCACCACTACAATAGCCCACACACATGGAAAAAAGAATATCCTCCTTGCATCCCTCTGGGGGGGTCTAGTGCACCAAGACATACATCTGATGCAGCCAGAGGGTGCAACAAAGCCAGGAGTACAGAGCCATTACACATGGGGCAACTGCCATAAAGCCCCATGCATGAACAAGCGTTCTGGAACTATTCTTGCCCCAGCCTCTGCATTAAGGAACGGAGGGAAGATACAAATAATGAGGCTACTTACACCACACAGCTTGGTGAACATCAGCTGAAATCATATAAATAAAGGTGATCTGATACCCGATTACCACACCATCCAACAGACAGTTTTCATGCAGTATCAGATGTATCAGCACCACAGTGATGAAGGATATGGTGACGGCTAAACATTTCTTTGTGCTGTGGTATTTAATACCCATCTCTTTGAGAGAGGCTAGAAGTTATCACTTAAATATGAAAATTCTCATATTACTAGTGACTGTGAATTGTGATAAACCTATAGGGACAGAGACATCAATGGACTGGGAACTTTTTGCCCAAAGGTAACAAAGTTAACAGAAAACTTCAAACTCGTCCTCTTTTTCCATTCTCCCAATACTCATTCCTTAACTTATTCGGTTTTGTAATCTGGTGGCTTCATTAACTACTGAATGCAAAGCAAAACTTCACTTCTGGAAACATCTGCCAAAGGGGCCTCCCTGGTGGCGTAGGGGTTAAGTCTCAGCGCTATCACCACTACAGTCTGAGTGCAATCTCTGTCAGGGAGCAAACATACACATGGTGCAGAAGACCGCTCCTGTCTCACCGGCTGCTTCCCTTAGCAGTGTGTTTCAGTGGATCTGTCTGTTCTGCACCTCCGTCTCTGCCGAATCCTCTCAACCCCCAGCACCTGTGGCCTACACCCCAGTTCCTCTTACACAAAAATTAAAAAAAAAAAAAAAAAAAAAGTCAAAGGTGTTGCTGTCTGAGAATAGTTTTCCTCCTATCAGAGGCGACACAGGGCCCACATTTGCAGTGAAAGACAATCCCATCTGTATACCTCTATGATTAACACTAAATAAAATGTTCTGAGTGTTGAATCGTGAGGCATTAAGATGGATGAAGTAATCGGATAGTCTCCAGCTGATAATGAAAGGAGACCAAGCTAGCTCTTAGGTAAAGATAAATGGAAATCAGGGTTGGCATGAATACATAAAGTCCACAGGATCCAAAAATGTCAATTTAGTCAAGGCTGCTTTCTCTGAAAATTACTTTCTTTTTTCTTGGTGAATGCCTTCAATAAAAATTGACTAAGTACCTACTGTGGGCAAGGTGCTGGATAAATAACATCATCTTTTACTGTTCTAGCCCAAATTTGGGGCAGAAATTCTGAGTCACAGCAGGGTCTCACAGTCAACAAACCTGAGAGGTGATTACTATTTTAATTGAATCTAGCTTGGTGATCCTGGGGTGGGCAGAATAATGTACTTGGGGGGAAAAAAAACACCCAACCAAACATGACTATTTGGAAATGGAAAGTCTTATTAATTTCATGATGGCAGGTTATTAAGAAGATGCTAGAAAAACTGCAACCACAGTAAATGGTCATTTAAAAGCATATGGACAACAGAATAACAGATGACCTTCTTTGATCAGTATTACAACATGAGGTAATCCAGAAATGTGACACACCACGTTTCACCTGAAAGCCAAACCTGTGTTTCTCCACTGCAGCAAATGTAGCTAGCTTTACAATCTTGGACAATTTACCTAATGTCTCTGAGGCTCATTTTTCTCAGGAAAAAAATAGGCTATCTCGAAGGTTCACTGTAGAAATTAAATGAGAATCTGAGATGCACACAGAAAGTTATCAAATAGTGTTAATTAGCTGATGACAATAATTGACAGCAATATAGGAAAAGAGATGAGGACACTGCCTAGGGGTGCAAATAAAGTTGCCTGTGCTGAACGATCTCTGTATGGACTACAGGAAAATTCCTCAGTTCATCCTACAGTCTGGGCCACACCTACCAAGGGGCAGGAGGGGCAGGAGGGAGCGGTACTTTGGAATGTGTGCCCTCAGCCACTTCCCAAGTTTGACTCTGTACTTCCTCATTCTTTTGGGCCTCAAACTTACTGTTCAGCTCTTTTTACCAGGAGTATGTTGATCACAGAAGATAAAGCTTTGTTAACTACTTGGGGGTTTACTTTAAGAATAAAAGTGCTCTTCTTGAAAAGCCGGTTTTCTTTAAAAGAAATCCCACTGCCCTGCTTCTCTAAGGGAATAGGATCTGTTCAAAAGGTTCCCCTAACCTCACACAAAACTGGCTAAGGATCCTTGGAGACTGAGCTATTTCTGTGATCATCCACTGCCATGGGTGTGTGTGTGTGGGGGGGGAGTACTTCCAGATTACAACAGGTAAAGATGACTCTCAGCCCTTGATTGGCCAGACTTAATTTTCCTTTTTCTCTCCATCTCTTTGCCTCAGAAAGATTTAACCACAAAGTTTAAGCATAACCATAACAAAAAGCCTACATCTTAATTGTGCAGGAGGTTAACAGTCAAACTGTTGACTTTCCAGTAAGATAAACAATGAAAACTTGGCAAGTAATAAGTATACAACAACCCCCACCCCCACTCCCACCCTCTCATTCCTGAAGGTTATACTCATTCTTGTGATGTGAATGACAGAAGAGTTCATTTGAGAGCACACTTAACCTGGTTAGAAGCACCAAAAAACCCAAAAGAAAACCAGAGACAGTAGGTTAACTGAGCTTCTTCATTTGGGAGAAAAGTAATTTTATTTTATAAAGATCTGGGGTTTATGATGAGCAGATTCTCTTCAAACTCAAAATGGCTGCCAGTTAGGGTAAGTCTTCTTCCAGCACTACTCTGATATATAAAATTAGGGGAAGCTGGGAGTTGGGTAGGAGAAAGACTGGTTGGTTCCATCATGACTTCTTAGCCTTCATGGGCAATCCACAGGTACCAGGGAATTTGTGGGGTTGTTTCACCCCACAAGCCAGATACTAGACATTTTAGCAGAGCAGAAAGGGCATGCCAGAGCCATTTTTGTGAATAAGATCTCTTGAAAATCAGCACTGGCAGCTGGTTAGGCATTATGATGATAACAGTAACAAGATTTTTTTTTAGGGGAAAAAAAGAGGAGGAAGACCATAAAGTTGAGCCTAAAGGCTGGTTAAATAGCTATAAAACGACCCATTATTATAGCCACTAAAAATTAATGCAAAAGACCTGTATGCCTAAGTATGTAAAGATTAACCAAAACAATGAGGTAAAAGTAAATAGGTTACAGAACAGTATGTAGAGCACAATCCTGGGAATATAAACATACCTACATGCTCTGCATGAGGATTGGCATAATGCTTGGGTGGGCTGTTAAGTTTATCAGCTATGTGACCGTGGGTAAGTTCTTTAAGGCCATTACTTCCTTATCTGAAAACTATTAAAGAGGAAGAAGAGGAAGTGAGGAGTGCCTATTCTTATAAATTGTCCAGAGTATTAAGTGAGATATGTGAATGGTTTAGGAAGTGGGCCTCATCACACACACGCAACAATAATACTGTCATTATGTTAGGATACTTAGTATTCACCTTTGCTCTCATTTCTTTCTGAATTTTTATCATGGCTGTACTAATATTAGGGTTTTTTCCCCCAAAGGCATAAAAAAAATTCAAGCAAAAAAACAAGGGCCATGAAAAATCAAGACTACTTACTCCTGAAGTTCCAAAAACATCAAGGAATCCAACATGAAAACTGGAGGTTCTCTTAATTTGATACTTGTAAAATTTCATGCCAGTAAAAATACACAGAAGAAAACATCTAAATCCAGAAAATGAGCTATTTAAAAAATTACTTTTGAGTAACAAAGCCAATGTAACTGAAGTGTAGGCACTGTTCTCTCCACCTCAAGGACTGAGAAAACCCAGGTCAGAGAGGCTGGTAACTTGTCCAAGTTACCGCAACTAATGCATGATAGATTTGTATTTCAAAACCCAGGTCTGCCTGACCTGGATAAATACTCCCAAATGCCAGTGCAATGTGCAAGTCTCTGAAACATGATTCAGACATCCAGGGCTCATACCAGCAGAGTCCATACTGGAATGGCCCTGTAAGCTTCTATGGAAATGTATGTGCCTGTTAGAATTAGACTCTGCACAATAACCAAAAACTGGAAACAATGTCAGTGTTCATCATCAAATGATGAATAGCTAAACAATGTGTGGTATATCCATACAATGGAAAATCTGAAATGAGTGGAATTCCAATACACGCTACAACATGGATGGACCTTAAAGACACACGGTAAAGATGCTGGACAGTGAATGAAAGCTACTACGTGATGCCATGTAGATGAAATAATCTAGAATAGGCAAATTCATAAAGACAGAAAGCGGATGGGGGGGCGGTGGAGGCTGTGAGGAGGTGGCTTTGGGATTTGCTGCCTAATGGTTAGGTTATTTAAGCCAATGGGAAAGTTTTGAGTAGTAACAGTTGTAAAACACTGTGAATATAGTCCATTTCATTGAATTGTACACTTAAAAATGACAGAAACGGCAAATTTTACATCAAAGTCATATCTGAAAAAACTTAAGCTATCCGCAGCCACTGCAAGCACAAGTTCGATCCCTGGCCAAGGAGCTACCCGCATGGCATAGCAGACCTCTCCTGTGTCGCCCGCTGCTCCCCTCAGCAGTATATTTCAGACAGTCTGTCTGTTCTGTTCCCCACTGTCTCTGGTGAATCCTCTCAACCCCCCCCATACCTCTGGCCTGTACCTCAGTTCTTGTATGCATAAATAAATAAATCTTAAAAAACAATAACAAACCCCAAGAGGCCTGGTCTCTGTGGCCAGACAGACTTGTCTTTGAACCCCAAATGAGCAGTTTACCAACTGTAAGCCTGGACACATTTTTCAAACCCTCTGCGCTTGATTCCTCTCTTATAAAATGCGGAGAATAATTGTATTTACGGAACAGGAAGCATCAATGAATATAAAGAGCTTAACAGAACACTATGAATGAGCACATTTGCTGTTATTGCCACTTTTTATAAATTAAGTGATTATCAACTGATTAAAAAGATTGATTTAGGTACCACAATGGTGACTTCAACCACAACCCTTGGCTCACTACCGATGGAATCTGCTTAACCACTTCAGAAGGATGGTATAAGTCTCAAGTCCCTCTGGATCCTGTCTCAGAACCTTCACATGAGGGTTTCCTCTGACTCTCAGTCTTGATAAGCATTCAGGTTGGTCCTTTCTCTTGAGGATTCTTTTTCTTTGCACCTCCTCTGTCCAACTCAGCAGACACCTTCATCAAGGATTTCACACTGCGACTAATGAGTGACTACTTTAGTAAGTAAACACCTCTGATCCACAAGTATCTTTCTGATAAATTTAAAGGCATGGTGAGTTACAACCTCTTGACAAATTGTTCCTTAGCAGGAGAGAGAGGTGGAGAGTAAGGAGCAGGAGCCCCAGGGCAGCGCAGAAGGCTGATGGGAGCTCCTCTGCAGCTGTGCCTGCATCTCGGGCAAAAAGCTTATCATCATCATCATCATTTCTCAACTTTTCATACATAATAATGCCCACACATGAAGTTCTGCCCACTGATTCCAGTGACACCTACATAAGAACTACCACAGACTAATAAAAATCCACAAACAAGATTTCAGTGTCTATCATGGTTTCTACCAGTGAACATAGCTGCAGCAGCTCCCCTTCCTACATGATGTTCCTTTCAACATTGGGGCATCCCCTCTTCTCTGTCATAGTCTCCTGAGACCCAGCAGAGGCGCAGAAAACATAAGGAGCTAGATCCTACTGTATGCAGACGGTTTAAGCTCCCCGAGGCCTCGAGTCTTAAGCAACATAACATCCCACACAGAGCCCATCACTAAACACGGATTTAAAACTGTTTTAATTATCTTTTTTTTAATATTTTATTGGAAAGACATTTCTTTTCTTTTTAAAGATTGATTGATTGATTGATTGACTGATTGATTGATTTATACAAGCACTGGGCTCAGTAAGAAGCGCGGGAGGGTGAGAGAATTCACCAGAGTCAGAGCGGGGAGCAGAGCAGGCAGAAGGACCGAAGTACACTGCTGAGGGGAGCAGTGGGCGGCAGGAGAGGTCTGCGCGCCATGTGGGACCCTCCTCCGGTGGCCGGGGAGCAGCCGGGGATGGAACCAGCGCTGCAAAGGCCGCGGGCAGCCTAGTAACCCAGCGCTCAACCGCTGTGCCACCAGGGAGGTCCTGTTTTAATTATCTTTATGGATTATGTAATCACAATGAAAATGAGCAAAGGGTTACATCTGTTCTCTCAACCTCTCTCATTATCCTCACTTTTTTTTTTTTTTTTGTAATGACTTCTTTTTTTAATTTTTTTTATTTTTTAATAGAGGCATCTTTTATTTATTTATTTGTTGTTTTTTTTTTTATACATGCACTGGGTACAGTCAGAAGTGCGGGAGGGTGAGAGAATTCACCAGAGCCAGAGCGGGGAGCAGAGCAGGCAGAAGGACCGAAGTACACTGCTGAGGGGAGCAGCGGGCGGCAGGAGAGGTCTGCGCGCCATGTGGGACCCTCTCTGGTGGCCGGGGAGCGGCCGGGGATCGAACTGGCGCCGCAGAGGCCGCAGGCAGCTTCGCAACCCAGCGCTCAACCGCTGCGCCACCGGGGAGGCCCCTATCCTCACTTTTTAGAGCTAAGCCTGCCTCTTTCCTCACTCTTTTTCTCATAGCAACTTTTCTTTCAACCATTTTTTCATTCGTGCTGGACCCCTTCCATGTTTTTTTCTGCTCACATAATCTGAGGCCCAGCACAGGGATGCTGGGGCTGGGGACAGTCTGGCAAATGGATTGCACTGTCCACAGCACGGAGTGTGGGGCTTGGGTGGCAAATTATGAAAAGATCAGGCTGTCTCTGTAATCATGGCTGTGAGCCAGCTAGTGGGTGACGTGACAGTGGTTTACAAATGTCTTGCAGAGGGATGAGAAACTGTTTGGAGAGTTGTCGCTGAACCTTTCCTGAGAACTGATAAAATGAGTGGTTAGTTTAGTTCTGAGACCCAGAGAATTGGTAGCTGGGACAGGGAGAGAATAAAGCCCATCCAGTGTGATGTAGGGAGCCCTGAAAAAAGGCCTCTCTGGGCAGCTATGAGAACATGGCTGGGGCAAGGAGATTCCACACTGGCTCCCAGGGCCTCTTGGCTGTTAAATTCTCTGTACTTGATGCAAATATAGAATGAGAAGCTTGCCTGTGGGTATACGATAGCTTATCTCAAGGTTTTGTCAGAAAAGTTTTTTTTTCCCACACCGGAATATCTTTAGATGAGAATCAGATCCAAAGGGGCAAATGGTACTGGAAATAAATAGAGGTGGGGGTAGTACTGGGAAAGTTTGAGTTCGTGTCAGAAAAACAGGCCAACATGCCCTTTTTAGGATGGAGCCACAGAGCACTATCTGAATCATCGTCCCTGGCACTACTGGTGATGCACTTTTAATCATTTAATTTTTTGGATGAGAAAAATCCCTGAAACAAAGTCACATCCCTTTGAAACCTACTCAGTTCTTTTTGATGCTAAATCACCTTTCTACAAATCTCCAATAGCTCCCAGTTCCTTCTAATCAAAGCCAACGTCTCACTGTAGTAAGGACTTCCATTTACTACTTCCTTCCTATCCCCTCCCTTCCCCCTGTCCCCCTCAACTCACTTATAGCTTGGTAAGATGAGTTATGGTCTCTTGAACTAAGTTATTCTTGCCACTGAACTTTACAACCTGTTTTTCCTCTCTCTTGGAATGTAATTCCACTAATGCAAGGAAAGCCACAGGGCTTAGAGCGGTCTTTTCCTAAGGCTGTGTGTGCTTTATGAGCCAATTGCAGGACTTGTGAGCTTTCAGAATATTAAAATTAAATCAAATTTGAAAATCTGATCTTAGTGGAATGTCTTCACTTTCAGGAACTTCTTACACCCACTGCCCTACTTAAATGTAGCCCATATCTATGTTACTACCTTTAACTACCTTCCTTCATTAAAACAAAAACTGTAAAAATCGGAGCAAGGGCCTCCCTGATGGTGCAAGGGGTTAAGCACCGCACCATGAAGCAATTCGCAGCCTCTGTAGCACCAGCCGGCCAGGGAGAAACCCACATGGCGAGGCAGACCTCTCCTGTCTTGCCTGCTGCTCCCCTCAGCAGTGTATGTATTTCAGTCAGTCTGCCTGCTCTGCTCCCCACTCTGTCTCTGGAGAATCCTCTCACCCCCCGCATCTCTGGCCTGTACCCCAGCTCTTGTGTGGAAAAATCTTAAAAAAAAAAAAAAAAATTGAAGGGAAACTATCTCTCAGTCCTCTCCTCCTTATTTGTAAGCAAATAAGTACATTCTGCCCAGGTCTAAGAAATCACTCTTTCTAGAATATCTCATTCTTTCTGGTGAACCATTCTCCAGAAAACTAGATTCTGAAGAGTAATCAGGTCAAAGGAGGTAAGACTTATTGCATGAGGTACAGGGAATAAAAACAGGTTAATGAGTGGAAGTCTCAGGCTGTACAGATTTGGACCAGTGAGAACTAGAGAATTAATTTATCAAGTATTTTGGAAATATCTGTTATTGCATCTAACAATATACAAAATTGAGTATGATTACTTAAGAAGCTTACAGACTACAGAGGGAGATGGAGATAGACAGGTCTTCTTTTTTTTTTTTTTTTTTAAACGATTTTTTATTTATTTATTTATTTATTTATTTATTTATACAAGCACTGGGTACAGTCAGAAGCGCGGGAGGGTGAGAGAATTCACCAGAGCCAGAGCAGGGAGCAGAACAGGCAGAAGGACCGAAGTACACTGCTGAGGGGAGCAGCGGGCGGCAGGAGAGGTCTGCGGCCATGTGGGACCCTCCTCCAGTGGCCGGGGAGCAGCTGGGGATCGAACCAGTCCTGCAGAGGCCGCGGCAGCTTCGCAACCCAGCGCTCAACCGCTGCACCACCGGGGAGGCCCTAGACAGGTCTTCTTTAAGGGAATAAGCAGGCAATAGGGCTTTGGCGAGAAAGACAAACTTTCCAGAGGTGGAGAGAAAAGTGACTTCTGAAGACTAAAGCAACTAATTTGCAAAGGGATTGAATTTATGGCCATAGAATGTGCACTCGGTGCAAAAACAACAACAACAACAAAAAACACCCAGAGGCAAAGTGGCACATCACTACTAGGAGCTGAGTATTGCTGGAGTATAGCTCTGAAGAGATCACTGGCTGGGAAGACAGAGGACAGATCACCAAGGATCTGAACACCCACTGAAGGAAGTGGTGCCCATTCAGCAGAACAGGGAGCTGACATTACGAGAGGAATCTATCAAAAATGGTTATCGTCACAAGGAGCACAATATTATAATCACTCCAACCTGGGATTGAAAAGCATCAAAAGCTTTCAAATAAATCAATTTCACACAAGTTAGGCAGAACTGTAGGTACAGGAGAAATTTCAGAGAAGTAGCCAGTAGTTAAGCAGCCTAGGAAAAACTAGCCAGCCCCAGGAAGGCTAGATGGGAGGGCTGTCACCAGAACAAAAGTGGGAGCTTTATCTGGGTGGCCCAGAGACCAGCAATCTACCTGGCCTTAGGTGCCCCATCAAGTGCTTTTCTCCATTTGAGAATTTACCTAGAGTCCCTTTCAAGGAGTTTCTATTCTCTTCAACTAAAACCTTCTTATGGAATCACTTAAAAAGTTGTAATTCCTTCTAGAATATGGGGGGAAAATGCTTTGGTGATTCCATCATCTAAGGCACTTAATGTTTCTTAAGTATAAAGTCTCACACTTTGATCTGATGGTTTGTGTTATGGCTCCAGAATTTTAGATGACTTCAGAGAGGAAACCAGTGAACTTTAAAGAACATCATTTACATTTTGTTTGCTATATCAGGTAGCATTTAAAATATATAAATAGGGAGATGTGGGGAAGAAAAACAAAGATTTCTAAAGTTTCCACAGGATGGCTATGGATTCTTTTAATTTGGGGGCGGGGGGTTATGTGTCCCCCGCCAAGTGGAAAAATGATTATACAATTTAAAGCATTTTAACAATAATCCCATAGTTTCCTATTTGTCTATCTCTTTTGGCATTTGTTAGTATCAGTCTAGGTCTTGGGAGAGGCCAATATATTTTAGATTTTTAAAAGTTCACTTGGACTTAAACTACAAGTGGGAGACTGCTAATTGCTAAATTTAGCTTCTACACAAAATTACTACATTCAAAACTTAGCTCAACCTTGAGGAGCAACTATTTGCCAAAAGTCAAATTAAACTGCTATTTTAGGAAAAGAACTTAAACAAAACAAGTTTGAGGAATGTTTACTATGTAACAAAAAGGCTTTTGAAATACCTTTAATGACAAGGTTTATCAAATACATCTAGATCAAATTTCTTCATAAATAAATTCACCAACAAATTAAGAGAGAATTGCCAGGAAAAGTGGTATGTTTAGGTGAAATGATGGTGTAAACATGGAATATTCCCTTAGGATCCCAGCCTTGATACTTTTTACAGTGTTAATAATGGTCTTTAAATGGCTTGAGGAAGGTGCTACAAAAAAAGCTGGCTCATAGGGAAAACTTGATATTAAGGTAGTAAAATAGCTGATGTTGGGTCAAGTATCTATTCTGAAATATACATAGAATTAGACAACATATTAATACAGTGAACTAAAGATATACTCAATGGTTGGAGCATTGTAGCATCAGAATCAAAATGAAATTGGAGAATGTTCTAAAGATAATTTTTGTGTCTAACTCTCTTATGTTTATTATCCCATTCCTTTTATTTATTTTTTTTTATGTCTACCTTTGTTATCATTTCTCCTACCTGAAGAGGAACAACTACCTGGGGTGTGGTAAAGAGAAGGAAGGTGGCATTATGTACAAGATTGAGGAAAGACCCACATGTTAAACTATTAGGTATTGGATGAATAGTAGTTGTGTGAACTTGGGGAAAACTTTGACCCTCCTTAAGTCTGAGATACCTCACCTATAAAATGAAATGAAAACTGGATACTCCTAACATAGCCATGACGAACATGGCTGTTGGCTATGTAAATTACATAATCGTCATAAACCCCTATTTGGCAAAGATAAAATGTTCTTTTAAGCTGCATTAAATACATTAAAATAAGCAAAACAAATATAAAAAGGAATGGGCAATTAGCTAATAAATCTAGGTAAAGCTCATCAGTGGCTGTTAATTACACAGAGAGACCATCACTGCCACATTCTAACTTGAATCTGAGGCAAGTCTTGGTAAGTAATCATTTATAGAAAATATAGAAACAGAAACATACAAACACCACCACAAAGCTGCAATCAGCCATGTCCACAACTATAGGATGTTATAGGACAAACTTTCAGGGTTGCTCCACAAATATACTGTAAGAAAAAAAAAATTGGAAGGATGCAGAAATGACGATAAGGGATTTAAAAGACCAACCCAATTGTAAAGATGATAGATTCAGATCCCAACTCAACTGCTAAAAACAACAAAATGTTATGCTAAGAATCTCTAATTTTGTATGTTTGAAATGTTTTATAATACAAAGTAAAAAAAAAATTAGGAGTTCACCATTTAAAAGTTACAGTGAAAGCAAGATATTAAACACTCTTTTCCTGTCTCTTTTTTTATTTTCTAACGCACCAGGAAGTCATATATCAAGAGAGAGCTGTAATGTATCAATATTAAGTACAATACAATTTATGGACTTTGTAAAAGCTCAGAAATAAAAACACATTTCTAGAGGACCTGCATTCCAACTGATACTCCAAACGAAACTACCTGTTTAAAAGTCCTGGGCTTAAGCCTTCCATGTGTACTGTGTCATTCTGTAGTGTTACTGTATTTCAAAGAACATCATCTCATTTTATTCCTAGGCTAGCTCTGAGAAGTCACAGGAAGCTCATCATTATTTCAAAGAGAAACCACCAGCTGTGAGGAGTACTCAGTTTTGAGGGAGAGGAAAAAAGAAAACCCAAAGCTATCCACTTCTACCAAAAGATGAAGAAACTACCCATTAGTAATAAACTATATTAGTTAAGAAAGCAGTTCTTGCATATATACATCAGTAAGGAAAATAATAGACACCATTCTCAAATTTAAGTACTCAATAAACATATAAAAATTAATTTTACTAACATTAAAATCCATGTAATTTTTGCCTATCAGACAGAGAAATCAATTTATATATGATAACCCCGGCTGAGAGAGACAAGGAAATGGGCATTCTCACACCAGGTACCCAGTATGTTTCCATCTTTGTGCCCAGCTTCATACTTGTTGATGCTATTAATTTACTCTTCATAAACTACAAGGTGAAAAAGTCAAGTTCGCTAAACGTCAGACTCAAGTGTCTAGTTTTTTGTTGGTGGGGGAAAGACAATGAACCTAAACAAGTCATTACAGAATGACAGGCCCATACTGTCTTTGCTCTAGAAAGCCACGAAATTCTTAATAACATTAAAGATGTGAATACAGAACTAAAGGGCTTATACAAACAAAGAGAAAGTGTCAAACAAATCCACCCATATCAGAGTGTCTTCCTGTCTATACATTCCATTTCAGGGACCAAGGTCAGGTGTTAAAACAAGCAGAGGAGACATGTTCCAGGAGTACTCCATCAATGGCACACCGTTGCAAAGCTAACATTTCACACTAATCTAAATATTTAACTTTCTGCCCCCTGAGCTTATTTAAAGCATCTAGTCAGTATCACGGCTCAGTCTGTTTTATGCTTATTTTACATGCATAATTCAAAGACACTCTTAATGAGATAAACTTTATTTCTCTTAGATGAACATTCTGTCTGCCTCTCCATTTTTAGTTTAATTTGGGGGAAATTACTGGACATATAGAACCATATTCATTACCCTTCTGACATATTCTTAAATTAGGAAGAAAATAACAACTACAACTGTATTTAACTACTTGTAATCCCAGGTGTTTTTTTTTTTTTTCCTGTCACTCATAATTAAGCAATCTCAGTAACAATAAAAAACCCTCTCTAAAAATCTTATCTTCTGCACAGCTGTATAAGTGGATGTTTCTATGCATAAAGTCACTCTCAGCAGTCAAACAGTCAATGAAATTCATTCTGTGTCAACAGTGACAGGTTACACTGAGTACCTGGGAGGCAGAGGGACAAACGCACACTGCTCCAGTCCTGAACCATTAGGCAGGGAGACCTCACTGTCCCCCAGAATACTGGATATCCCAAAGCTCTGCCTCCTGATATTTCCCTATCACCAAGCATTAGTAGGAGTAATGACTGCAACACAATAACACCCTGAAAATTAAAAAAATACAAAAACAGAAGCTCATTATGATAGCCAAAAATAGAGAAAGCGATATAAATCACACAAAAATGATTACCTAGGCAGATAAAGCCCTTATGCTGAAAATCAGCAATGAAAAGGCAACAAATATTTATCTTTTTTAAAAAGATGGATTAACTCCATTTTGGGGAAAACCAACAGAATCAGTAAAATCAATTTTTTTAATCCCTAATTAAGTAACGATCAATGGATGAATCCACGAAAACGAAGTAGCTAGGGACCTTTACCAAAGGCCATTAGCACCCAAATCCGCAGGTCCATCTTAGCATCATCAAATACAAAAATAGTCCAAACACAACTCACTTCACAACGCAATACCATGTGAAGCACACAGCAACACCTATGAGGCATTCTTGACTAAAAGAGTGACCCTGAATTTAACCAAACCTTTAAAACCCAAGCAAGTCTTTCAATTTATAGTTAATAAAGCGGACACAGGAATAAGCAAATGAACACCTAGAGGAAGCAAGCAGACAAGCCCAGGAAGGTTCTTGTTGTCTTGCTGCCCCCCCCCCCCCCGGGTTGACACCTTTTCCAGCAAATCAATAGCATAAAAGGTAGCGAGTGGCAGAAGTGGGAATACTCTAGATTAAAGGAGATGTAACTAAATCCATTTTATTTACTTGATTTTGAACAATTCAGCTGGAAAAAAAGCAGGAGAAAGGGATTCTTAAAACAAGTTGACATGACCTCTTGATAACATGTGAATCATGAGTTTCTGGGGTCGATCATACCATTTTTCTCTAGATTTTGATATGTCTGAAAACAATAGAGGAGGAGACATACTCCCCCCTAAGCAGAAATAAAACAGACACCCATCTCTTCTGTATTGGGGCCAAAACCCAAGTTTCTTCTGTAAAGCTGCCAAAAAGACAAGAACTCCATGAGCCAGGGCCCTAAACTGTAGGTGATTGAAGTTATCCAGGGAATGTTTCCACCACAGTGTTTTGTTATGCAAACATGTTCCAACCTTGTCCTTAAAAGTCACAGGGTAAACTACTGCCATTTGTGACAATATGGATATATATCTGGAGGGGATTATGCTAAACCAAATAAGTCAGAAGGAGGAAGATAAATACTAGATGGTGTCACTTATATGTGGAATAGAGAGAAACAAAGGGTCAGATAAAATCAAGCCAATAACAAACCCTAGACATTTGACTGTAAAACAGACTACCAGAGTGGGCAGGGAGAGTAAATTGGAGAGGAGGTACACTATGGTGGAGGACTATGGGTACCTTGGTTGTTGGAGGTATGTTGTGGTAACATGCACCGAAGGGTGTGATCCTTACTTCTAAATGACATACAATGTTGTAAACCAAATGCTACCTTAATAAACAAATTCCTTTATTACCTTTTTTTAAATTGCAGGTTAATGAGCATTTTTTTGAAAAAAGATTTATTTATTTATACAAGCACTGAGTACAGTCAGAAGCGCGGGAGGGTGAGAGAATTCACCAGAGCCAGAGCAGGGAACAGAACAGGCAGACTAATCAAATACACTGCTGAGGGGAGCAGTGGGCATGGCAGGAGAGGTCCGCGTGCCATGTGGGACCCTCACCTGCGGCCAGGGATTGAACCGGCGCTGCACAGGCTGTGCAAACAACTTCGCAGCCCAGTGTTCAACCTCTGCGCCACCGGAGAGGCCCAATGAGCATTTTTAATGAAGGTTTTCCTTTCCAAATAAATTCAGGCTTCTGAGTAAGGGACAACAGGCAATACCACCAGAGAATCTTTCTCTGCTAAGAGGAAGAGGGAAAAGAACAAACAGCATTCCATTTACTCTGCACTCTTCTCTACCTGTCATATAGAAACAGCCTCAAAATTGCCTCAAAATTGTTCTGAGGTCAGTGAAGATGGATGTCCTTGCCTGTATCTGGCACATGGCAGTGGCTCAACTAAGTTACAGCTTAAGTCAAAGCTACACTTGTAGTCACTGCCTACAGCCTCCAGATCCTGAAATCTACCACATGGGGCATGGAAGATGATCAGATGCCACTGCAGCCCTGCCAAACACATTTACCTCAGCCTTTCCAGAGACTCAAAGAACAGGGCAGCCAGTTAACCTGTGCCTGGAATTCTCACCTATAGAATCTGTGAAATAAAGAGCATATGTCCTTTTAAGCTCCCTTCTCCCAAATCCACACCTCAGTTGGTTTTTCCTTAATTTTTTATCTGAGATGAGTAAAGCAGCAGGCTGATGAGATGTGTTTTGTGTGGGAGTAGGAAACCAAACACACTTCCTCCTGTTCACAGCATAAAACCTGGTATCTTTTGAGTTCTTCCATTTGGGACACTGTCTCTGTGCAGCACTGTCACTCTCTATTTCCTTTATGTACACCATCAGCTTCACCAGATCACCAGTTCTTCTTTGACCCCTTCCTTCCTACATTTTCATACCTCTCTGCTCTCCACACTGGCCACCCCTTCAGTCTCTAAATCCTTTTGCACAATGGCCAACTTACTGAAAAACTTTCTCATCTTCTGCTACTAGGTCCACATACAAACAGGAGGGCTTTCTCATAATCACCAGCTTCATCACCACACACAGCATTATCCAAACCTGCAATTTAGCACTTGCTGGGCTTTCTGTCATTTACAGGTCTGTTTCCCCAACAAAAAGTGTAAACACCCCAGAGCCAGACTGTATCTTATTCAGCTTTTTGTCTCTCACCTCCCCTCTAATGTTTGCTATACTCAAGTGAGAAAATTAGAACAGGAACTCACTCAAATGCTCAGTATCAAGCTGTTCAACTATGAACAGCTTGATCTCCTTGACCTCCTGATAATTAAAAGTCAGAAAAACACTCCTCCACCCTCAGCCACTAATTAGACTATTTGTGGCAAGGAGATGCTTCTGGTTCAAGCTCCATGGTTTTTCTGGATACATCAGATTCTAGAGGCTACAGGCACTGAGGAAAAGGAGGCTAAAGGATCTGTCTGTGGCGATTACATGACCCCTTAATTTTGATATCTTTTACCTCTTTCACTCTCCAGCAACATTACTTCTGCTAATCTTTTACACAAGGGAAAAAAGTCTTTGTTACATGGTATTCCATTATTATAGATCAACTACATATTGATAGCTATTGATATGCAAAAATGAAGGCTGAGTGATCTATAATGTAATTCCACTCATCAAATACCTATTCCTTTGGGCCTCCCTGGTGGCCCTGGGCAGGTGAGTTCCGCACTGTGAAGCTGTCCGCAGCCTCTGCAGCACGGGTTTGATCCTGGCCGGCCAGCAAGAATCCCACATGGCGAAGCAGACCTCTCCTGTCTCTCCCGCTGCTCCCCTCAGCAGTGTATTTCGTCAGTCTGCCTGTTCTGTTCCCTGCTCTCTCTCTGGTGAATCCTCTCACCCTCCCACGCATCTGGCCTGTACCCTGGTTCTTGTGTAAATAAATAAATCTTTAAAAAAACAAAACAAATACGTAGTCCTTCAATAGATGTAGTATTGTATATTTTTACAGCTACTTATGCCAAATGTTAAAATGCTCCTGAGTGGATAATTTTCTGCATTCAATTTTCAAAATACGCAGATACTATATTAAGTAAAAATAGCTAAAATGCCTTAAGCCTTTGTTATTTTACAGGTATTTTATTTGTAAATTTTATGCTAAAAGTCTAACAATAGCATGTGTTTTTTGGAATTTGAAAACATTAATTCTATCATCCCCTTCTTTTATCTTCTCCAAAGTTTTCTGAGATGAGCTTCTGCTTCTTTGGTAATGGGGTACGGTGAGGTAGGATTAAGCGTTTTTGAAAAGGAACACTCAGTCCAGGTCCATTCCCCTAAGGAGGTTCTGAGAATGGATGGGTGGCATGTCCTCCAGCCCCTCAAACTACCAACACACACTTATTCTTGGGCTGAGAATAAGCGGCAGAAGTACAAGTCCTTCTTAAAAGTAGAGGCTGGCACAGGAGACTCTAGGGTCCCAGCAAAAGAGAGCCACTGGTTCCCTCCAGTCTATCTCTAAATCTAAATTGCTTTAGCTGCTGTAGCCAAATCTAATCACAGGAGGCCTCAAATCTACAGCAGCCACCTATTAACTAAAAAAAAAAAAAAAAAAAAAAAAAACCCTACGCCCATCCTGTCCATCCAGGAAAAAAATGTTAAACTTCAGTTGTTTAAGACCAGTGGCTTTAAAACTTTGACTTCAACACCCCTTTTACACTAGCAAAGACTACTGAGGACCCCAAGTAACTTTTGTTTATGGGGATTTAACCAATTGGTATTTATCATGTTCAAAATTAAAACTTAAAAATTTTAAAAATATTAAAAAATAATCACACATTAAAATATGTCTTGTCAAAAACTGCATATTCTGAAACAGGGAAAACTTTATAGTTTTATATTTTTGCAAACCTCCTTGGTATCTGGTTTTATAGCAGACAACTGATTCTCACACCTCTGAATTCAATCTTCTAAATTCAATCCTTTGCAATGTATGAAAATAATATATGAAAAATATACGGTCTCCCACAGATATGTAGAATATGAAGGTAGGAGTACTTTAGTATGTTTTACATGTAATTGTGAGTATTCCTTTTCTATAGTACACTTAAAATTGACAAGGGGTAGTTTGTTAAAGATTTATTGCACAGCAGAATCTGAAACTTTTTCAATGAGCTTTTCATATTGTCAATTAAGAGTTGCGAGTGAATAACACTAATTTTTACTTCTTTACGAAGGGCATTTGCAGGTGACACTGGCTCTTTAAGAAGTTTAGAGCAAGGCAGTACAAAATACAGTGATTACTGGCCCACTGTCCTGATATGTATGAAGGTGTGTTCCACCCTCAAATCCCCTCACACACAATGAGAAAGACTATTCTTATGGAAACAGTTAAGACTCCATGGACTTTCTGAAAGGGCCTCAGAGACCACCCAGGGGTGGTGGGCAAATACTTTGAGAACTGCTATGTAAGAAAGAAGCATTTCTTTGAAGATTAGAAGTGTGTGAAAAGGTACAAGAAGGAACAAAGAGACTGCGTTATCTTTAGTAAAGTAAAAACTGCATTCTTTAATGATCAGATAAGGAGTACAAGGCCTTAACAGAATTTTTCTAGGGTACCTGTTTTTTCTGAATTGACCCAGTAAATTAACTTCTATTCTTTCATACTCTGCAGAGGTAATGAATAATTTGAGCTTATAAAACACTAAAGTTGGGACAGTTATTTGCATTACAAAAGAACTGTATGACTTCCAAAGAGACTGAGTTCCTGAATTCTTAAGGCATTTGTTTATAGCTGACCAATGATTTGATAAACAAACACAAATTCAAAGCAAAATGGTAATAGCCATTGCCACTCAATGATAGGTTATTCACTAAGTCAGAATGTAAATGAACTGGATCAGAGTAGCTGATCTACAGGATGTGCTAATAATTTATCTTCCATGGAAAACAAGGCACGTACATCTATGTGGAGATCATTCTTACCAAGTCCACTGCCTAATATGTTAATATTGTTAAAATTAATTATTAAAATCATACACATCAAGCAAAACCCAGGAATTGCAGATTTTAAGGGGAGAGAGGTGAAAGTGGGCTGCAAACATTTGTGTGACTCAGTAACTTCCTTTTTATAAATGCAAAATATTTTTGCTTTGTCAGAGTGAGACTTGGACATAAACGTTTAGGTTTCTGCTTTCTGAAAGTATTGTGCTTTCCTTGCTGACCATACTTTTGTTTCACGTTTTTTCTTTTCAGAATGTCTAGGGTGAGGGGTCCTCATATGTGTCTTGAACTTAGAATGGGCCTTTCTCTGTGATGGGAAAATCAGGCCCACAAGCAAGTGGTGGTGTGAGGGGTTCAGAGAAGGCACAAATGGAAATCACAAGCATGTCTCCGTGAATACATCCACCCTTCCAGGTCCTTTTCCTAAGACAGCCTCCTGTCCCCTCCACAGGTGACCTCTTCTGCCTTCCTTACTACTTCCCATTGCCTCTGACTGTCCAAAGACCCCTTCATTATTTTTTTTACTAGAATCTCCTTTTCACACTTAGGGCTCCCCTCCCATCATAAACCTTATCAGCAGGAACTGGGATAAAAATAAAGAAAGAAACAGGTGAAATAATGATTTGCATCCTTACCAACAATTCCTCAAGGAGGCGGAAGGAGCAGGGAACCAACCCCCTAGCCCCAAGACACCTTCCAGTCACATTCCAAGTCATGTTAAGAAGAAAATTCAGGCCAGTGCCTTCTTTACCACCACCCAAAAAAGGAATACTTTACATATTCCTCTTTCATAGGAAAGATTTCACGGCATTGTCCACCCTTTCCTGTATCCCCCAGTGCAGCTTCCTAGAGCTTCAGGAAGGAGAGTCCTCCTTAAATCAGGAGGCTGCCATGCTCAACAACCTCCAGTCTCTCTCCACTGGTTAATTTAAAAATGATTCCTCAACCTGCCAAGGACCTCACCACCTTTCACGTAAAGAGCCCTTAAAAATAAAGCTCTGGGGCCTCCCCAGTGGCGCAGTGGTTGAGTGCTGAGTTGTGAAGCTGCCTGAAGCCTCTGCGGCCCCGGTTCAATCCCCGGCTGCTCCCCGGGCACCGGAGGAGGGTCCCACATGGTGCGCAGACCTCTCCTGCCGCCCGCTGCTCCCCTCAGCAGTGTGCTTCGGTCCTTCTGCCTGCTCTGCTCCCCGCGCTGGCTCTGGGGAATTCTCTCGCCCTCCCGCGCTTCTGACTGTACCCAGTGCTTGTATAAATGAATAAATAAATCTTTAAAATAAATAAATAAATAAAGCTCTGGGTATATGGCGGCGGCAGTTGAGCATCATTTATTTTTATAACGGGGCTCCTGTAACCAGAAAAGTGAGTCAGGAGGGAAAATGGATTGGAAAAATTAAAATTCATGAAGGTTGCATCATTGAAGATATGATCTCCAGAGGGATATCAAAGTATTAGAATCCATCCAGAATATTCTACTCATTGACTTGACCCTACTGATTCTCAGAGCCCACCACACTTCAGGGTCATCCCCAGGGGCATTCATCATGACAATGATGAGATTTTATGCATACAATTGGATAAGGCCTACAGACGCAAAGCTGAAAAATTCATTTAACCACGTACATATGACTTCCTTCCAAAAGTTCTAAATAATCACAAGCTCTCACAGTCACTATTCTCTATATACACGTATATATAAATGTATAGAAATGCATGTAGAAAGGAATAACAGAGTGTTAACAGTGATTATTTTCAGGTAATAGGAAAACCTGTAATTTTAACCCTCTGAATTTCATTATGATCTCTCTCTTCATGTAATAATAAAGTGGATCAGGGGCTGTTATTTTACAAACAAGATGAAATTAAAATATAATTTTATAAATTTAACAGCAGACAGGATTCAAGAAGACCTGTTTCTCAAATACAACTGGGCCAGACTGTGATCACATCATCATAACTGTCTCCAGAGATGTTCCTTGAAATGGATTAAAACCTCTTACACCAAATAGAAACCAACAACAAACAGACTACAACCCATTAAATAATCCCTTGCATTTCTGTGTTATTTTACTTTCAAAAAGTTGGGCCAGTTTGCTCAATTCCATCCATCATATAAGGATTTCTTGTTGATCTTTTCAATCTCTTGGAAATTAAAAGTAGACATTTTCTGCGTGTTTGCTCAGGTTTAAGGACTTTGCAGTAGAAAAGGAGCCTCCTACAGAACATGCCATCTACTCAACCATGAACTGGTGACTATGCTATTTTCATATTATCATTGATATAAAGCAGGCTGCGTGATTGTGCCTTTCCACCCATGCCTGTTTCCATATGAATGATCTGTTACACCACCTAAGAGAGCTGTTTGTCTATGCTGCAGGTACAAGGAAAAGAAGGTAAATATTCTCATCTTGGGGGCCTCCCCGGTGGCGCAGTGGTTGAGCGCTGGGTTGCGAAGCTGCCCGCGGCCTCTGCGGCGCAGGTTCGATCCCCGGCTGCTCCCCGGCCACGGAGGAGGGTCCCACATGGCGTGCAGACCGCTCCTGCCGCCCGCTGCTCCCCTCAGCAGTGTACTTCAGTCCTTCTGCCTGCTCTGCTCCCCGCTCTGGCTCTGGTGAGTTCTCTCACCCTCCCGCGCTTCTGACTGTATCCAGTGCATGTATAAACAAAACAAACAAACAAACCAGCAAACAAATAAATAAAGCATGCCTCTATTTAAAAAAAAAAAAAAAAATTCTCATCTTGGCTGATGAAGCCACTTTCTATTGAACTAAAGTACTTAAAAACTGTTGAAAGCGGTCTTTATTTTTTTAAATAATGACTCAGGATGAAGTACAATAAAACTATATCAATTTATTGTGGTCAATTATGAAGAAATACACTTCATGGCTAATACCTCAGAGAGATTAATTTTCACTAAGCAGTGACCTGTACTAAAATCTTGGCCTTCTCACCTGATAATGGTCTCTGGGGTCATGAATGAGTTTAAAGCGGCACCTAGGGAATCCCTGAAAACGGCTACAGCCCAAAGCGCCTGTGGACTACCAGGCAATGTGATGCGGTGAGGCCAACAATGGATTTTAGTGAGAGTGAAAACTTCAATGAAGTTAGTTACTAGACCTTCCAGGCAGGACCTCAGTTTCTTCAAAAATTCAATGAGGCAAGTCACTCAAGATGCTTAGCAGAGGATTTGAAGCATAGTATCATTTTACAGATGGGAAAATAAACTTCGGAGATAGCGATGTGCTGTTTTCATCTCTAATGTGGAATTCATATGTTATAGAACACTACTTTCCTGTACAAATACATCAGCTAAGAGGATTTTAAATTGTCTACATCCCTTACTTCCTGTTTTCTCACAGTATTTTCCTTACTTTATTTGATACATGGAAAAAGAGCAGCTCAAATTAATTAAAAAGTTAGGGAAGTATACTATTTCCTAGGATTGTATGTGACTTTCATTCATTCTTTCTAATTTGCAAAGACAAGCGCCCACAATCACACAGTGGATGCCAGATGAGAAGCTCAACACTTACTTTTAACTATGAAGCAACTGGTTTTTGTTTTGTTTTTAAAACTGAAGCTCGCACTTCACATTTGCCTAGTACTCTACATATTACACTTGTTCAATTCTCAACACAATCCAATAATGCCATGTAGCTCTCAAAACAATTATGTGAATAAGGTATTATCCCTCTCTTGTGGCTCAGGGAACAGGAGTGCAGCAAGGTTAAATATTTTTGAGGTCACAAAGCTTAACAGTAACTAGAAGAAGTGGAACACTGGCATCTTCAAGTCTTTGGTCAAGATTCCCCATGGAGGCCAACTTCTACCCTGGCTAGATGTCACAGTGCTCTCTCTCTCCTTACTCCTCATTCTTGGCATGGAGCAGGGTGCTCAGCATATAAAGCAGTCGGAAGTAGGGTTGGGAACATCTCTTACATTCTTTACATGGGGCCAAATTTCCGGAAAACTCTGCCCGTCATCAATTCCATGGACTGACAACTCTTTAAAGGGAGCAGTTGCAGGCCTGTCCCTCCAGAGGGGCTGCTCATTTAAGTTCAACAGGTATTTGAGAGCATTCAAGAAAACATCTGTTGTATGACTGACTCATGGTACATTCTTCCTCTAGTGATGGCAATGGGTACTTCTCAGGCCCCACCAAATAAAAATTTGGCAAAGAGAATATTTATTAACAACATCCACCCCTGCTCCATGGCCCACCACAGAGAAACTGGCAGGACTATTCCAATCTACGAATCCTGTGATTTCACTGCAGTCTATTCTGCATGGTGGTTAAACTGATCACCTCAAGTGCCCACCAGTACAGAACCACCAGGTTGCTGATCTGCACTGTGCTTCCTGGAGAGTCTGTGTGACAGACAAATTCACAATTTCCAGAAAGAACCATAATGGATGATAAGGTTGTTCTAAGTCACAATGGAATTGTTGCTTGTCAAGGCCCCTGCGTCATTAAAAAAAGAGCTATATTAAGAGAACTATGCAAACTTTTATTTTCTCAAGAATACATTGCTGTTTGGATTTTTTTTTTTAACTTCAAGTTTGTTTTGCTATGAGCAGCCAGGCAAGTTTTGACTCTACCATGGAAACTATCTGACCTCTTCTGAGCTGTTCCGAGCACAGGAAAGGGCAGTGGGCGGAGCTGGCCGAAGCAGAGCCCCAGGCTCTCCCTAACTGCAAGGACTTGCGCATGTCCACTTAATCTATCTTTGTGTAACCTGTTGTGAACTGGCTCCCGCATCCTGGCTACCTATTTCAGAGCCGTTGCAGCAGAGTTATAAAATCTTTTGAGCTCCAGTAAAGAACTAAAAGGATAAAGTATTGCCAACATTATACTTCCCCTGTCCGAATTTTCAAAGTATTTGAAATAGAGGCAGGCAAATTCACTAAAAAAGCAAAGAGTTAGTCTAAATGTTCTTTTCTAAATCTAAAGTATCTGAGAAATACTTTTCTGATGCCCTAAACAAGAGAAAAGAATTACAGAGAAAAATTAAGGGCAAACAAATGTTAGAACTCCACAAATAGCCACACAAAAATGTTATTTTACCCATGCATGATTACTATAGCATTTATTATGTTACATACAAGGCCCTGAGCTAGATACAGTAAGGATACATCCTCCTGCAGTACAACTGCCCCATAAGATGAAACTTTTGTTTAGATTTCTTTCCCAAATAAACAAATATTTCAAGTTTGCCTAAGACATGGAAGAAGAAAATATTTTCTTCCCATTATGATTTCTAGTTTCATAGAAAAATTTACTTTAGAACACACCAGGGGAGAAACTCTTATCTATAAGTTTACTGTCAAGCAGCTGCTTTCCTAACAGCAACTGAGCTACAGAGTGACTAACTTCCACAATGCCCTGATTAAATCTGACACACACACATGACATAAAGGGAGAAAGGGGCCTGTGTACCCTTGGGTTTCAGTTACAGGGAAAGCAGGAAGAAGATCAAGATCATGTGATTTGGAAAGAAGAACAAGGAGGACAGGACAGAAATATTCCATTGAACAGCAAGTCACTTGGGATTCCTTCAATACCCTGCCAGGTTAAATCACACATGGCTTATGCACTGACAGGAAATGCAAAGGCCTAACTCATGCTTCACTTACACTGCTAGTTGAGCATGAGAAACAGAATTGAGACATCTTTTTCAAGTAGTCTAATAAAGGCAGAAATTGTAGCCTGGACATTTAAAACAATAAGCTTATTAGGTGGGGGTAAAAAACCTGCTTAGCAATTAATTTAAAATAGGAACCCCCAATTTTCCTTAAAGCTTTACTGGTTCCAGTTAGATGACTGTTCAACTATATAAATTCTTTGTATATATTTATTTTTCCCTCTAGATTTATAGTTAAACTGTTCTCAAAAACAGAAACAACTTCTTAAGATCTGCTTCTTTTACTTTTAATATTCTTTTTCCAAAGTCACAGGACTGATGGTTTTTAGCAAATGAAGTTAAGGGAGTCCTGAGAACCAAGTCTCCTGTCCAAAACTAGGGGACTAAAAAAGGGTTTCTGCCACAAAGCATATAGGGTCAACAATAAAGGTCAACATCACATTAAGGAAATCTATATAGCACATCAAGTGAAACTTTGTACTTCTGGTTCTGATGAAGCCAAATCATCATTCAAGACAGTGAATCACAAACAAGATTGCTGTATTTGGAATTCAGTAAGAAAAGTCAGCCTCTTCACAGAAATGGGAAATGATGCTCAGCCAGCTCTATGTCCGTGGTATAAACTAACATGCAGCATACAAGTTCTTAATTCATTTTTTTTCCCCTAGAAAATGAAAAGTAGATCAACTTACATGGCTCTCTGGCAATGAACTGAGGTACAGTGTTGGGCAGAGGAGTACTGGGGTTTGGAGTCCCTACTAGTTTGTTCTTGGCCATCTTCGTGTTTGCCTTAGCAAACTCTAGTCGTAGTGTTTGCGGAATTTCAGGATCGAAGCGGATGCCCTTTGGAAATAAAGAACAAATGGAAGATGTTTTCATTTCCTTAGAGTCAAACCAGAATGGTGACAAAATAAACACACCATTAAACCCTGGCCTGTCAGAAAAAAAGGTCAGCAAACGCTCTCATTCTCACCACTTAAACAGAATACATGGAGACGCATAATACACCATTTCCAGAAAGCCAGGGAGATTTAGTTTATGTAATTGAAAAACATAGTTACATGAGTTTGTCAGAAAGTAAAAGACAGTTACCGGATGGTTTCACTCATGTAAGGAATATAAACAGTCAAGGAAAACAAACTGGCAGAACACAAAAATAATTCTTAGACCGAAAATATACTGGCTACCAGAGGGGACAAGGTGCGGCAAGTAGAGGCGAGGGGAGGGAAGGTGACAGGGCATTGATACTGGAGTTCTGGCAGAGGGTGAGTGAAGCTTGTGTACATCTGGGGGAGTGTAGTTGGACTCCCCATATTAGTTACACAAATGGAAAAATTGATAGAATTTGGGAATAAAAGAGTTACATGGTTTTCCAATTAATCCTTTTCTTCTTGCACAAAAACGTTCAAGCCCAAGATCGAAATAAGGACTAGCAAATTTCTAGCATGGTTTAGAAACTTCAGCTAACGGTGGCCACTAAGAATGAATGAATTAATGTAATGCCCTCCATAATATGGAAAAGTCTAACACCTGAAATTCTAAGAGGCCTAGACCTTGACCAGTGTTCTGACACTGACTTAAAACAATGTAATTTTCAATGGCTTGGCTTCATCTCCTACAGAGGGGGGAACTCCCATCCCTTTATCACTGGAACACTTTCAAACATGGATACATGCACTCTGAGTTCCGAAGAAGATAGGAATAGTTTTAGGATTTTTAAATCTAACCTAATACCATTTACTTGCAGCTAGTTAACAAATTTACATGAATTCTCAATGTCTCACTGTGGTACAGTCTGATTTTTATTTGATCTTGCTCATTTGCTACATGGATAGAGATATCAGATTATATAGGTCACGAAGATAGTAATTTCAATTACCCTTGATTGGTTTACCTAAAACAAAATGTTCAATAAAATAAATTACACACTAAGATATAACATTTCTGGCATGATATATCTTCTGAAAGCCACTCTCCCATTCAAGAATGTCTCTGTTATAAAGCATGATGAATAATTTCACATTCATCTATGTCCAAGGCCATGGATTCTTGATCTTGACAACAAAGCCAGAGATACCCCAGTATTGTGCATGATGTCCATCCAAGCAATCTCAAGTCCCATTTCTGTCTGAATAATATCTTCTAGAAAGGGATTAGAGTTCAGAAAAAGTCTGCTAAGAGCACAGGTTTTCCATTCATTACACATGTGGGCCCCACAAACCCCTTTCTTCTTTAGTAAGGAAATTAAGAGCAATTTCTACAAGACATTATTAAGACTTTGAATCTGTTGACCAGGATGAGCAGCTCTGAAGTTCATAGGCTTGGCTCCAAAGACAGGAGAGGAAGAGGATGTGATTGGAAAGTAACAACGATAAGAGAAATTGGGGGGGAGGGAGGGGAGAGGAAGGAAAGAGCAAGCCTGACAGAGGTACAACAAAAGCCACAGAGCCCTGACCCACAGATGCCCTGAAGTGGGTGGAAATTTCTCTGCGTGTGACTTACCCATTCTCTGAGAAGAAACCAATTGAAGGTGGCAAATGGGTAGGGTGGGCAGGAAGAAAAGGAATCCATTTATATAAGCCCTAACTAAAAGCATAATATGGAAAGGGTGCCAGTAAAATGAAATCTACAAGAAATTCTGCGTTTAACTGGTCTCAGTTTTTGTTTTGTTTTAATTAGGGAAACCTCAGCATTATCTTGCCAAAAAATATATAGAAGGAAAGAGAACAAAGCAGTATTCTGAAGTGCATTTGCTTCCATCCGCTTCCACTTAAGAGCATTTCACCCTATCAAAGCTAGTATCACAACAGAATATTTCCAAATATGGACCTGAAAAGTTGTGGTCTTTGCTGGAGACCAGTGCCATTTGGCTATCATTTAAGGTATGTCATGGAAGGATTTGCATCTTTACGCCACATCCCACCTAGTAACAACTTGACATCAAGTTTAGAGGAAGTGTCTCTTCTCTCCCAAACTTGACCCACCATCCTGTGAAGAAGTCACTTTCCTAAATTTGACCCCATACTGGCATGAGCACTGTGGCCCAGGACACGGTACCCTGGAAGAGCACCCCAGGACTGCAGCATGAGTCTTTCACAGTGAGCACAGGGAGGCTGCACCTCTGTCTCCAGGCCTCAGCCTGTGCATGGTGTTGCAGAGTCAGCTCCACTCTTTCACAGCTGGGGCTGGGCTGGGGGTGGCTCATATCCTAAATAAGTGTTGAACTGGGACTCCCCCACGTCCTGCCCCATCTTCTATTTGAGCTAAAATACCACCACCATCATGTTCCAAATCAAAGTTCCAGCTCCTTATTAAAAAAAAAAAAAAAAGGCAAAAGCTCATAAGTTAAAATGACCTAATTTGTTTGGCAGCTTATTCTGAGGCCGGAGGCTTAGAATACGAGCCACATTCCTCTAACATCTTTAGCAGCAGTACCATATTTGGTAATCAATATCCTCCTCAGCGAAGTTTCTATCCATAGGGCTTAGCAGAGCCAAAGACATTTGAAATGTCAGAGGAGGATGAAGAGGCTGCGGCACTGGGGGCAGGGCTGGGAGAGGAAGAAAAGCAAAGGAGTAAGGTGGAAGAGGCAGACAAGGAGACGTGAAGAATATACCTTGTGCTCTTATCACCTAATAAGATTAATTCTTTGGCCTAGTGACTTCACATTAAATGCTGTTCAGGACAGGATTACTGTCCAATAGAGGGGGGAATCGGTGATTTCAAAAATCAACTTTCCCTTTCTTGCCTATAATTCACTACGACTCTTACAAACAGAAACTTTTCTCTTCCAGTTGTAAATGGTGTCTCATTTTCTGAACATCAGCATGACATCAATTCACTTGTAAGCAACCCAAATCCACTGGTTACAGGACTGTCTCCTTAAGACGGCCTTAAACACTGTGACCAAATCAACATAGTGCTCACTATTTTCTACACAGGCTGAACTCCCCACCCAAGGCTGGCTCTGGAAGATATAAAGACAATGCTGACAAATAACGATTCCATATAAAAGTATATACTAGGTCAATTTCAAATGCACCTGCTTATGTGTTAAGAATTAAATGTCCCAAAATTTGTATGCTTAAACCCTGACACCCAATGATAGCATTTAGAGGAGGGGTCTTCAAAAGGACATTGGGTTAAGATGAGGTAATGGTGGGTAGTACCACTTGTGATGGGATTACTACTCCCATAAGAACGCCAGAGATTTCATTCTCCAAAAGCACACCAAGGAAGCTGTCTGCAAACTAGGAAGCAGGCCCCCGCCAGATACTAAATCGGCAGGCAACTTGATGTTCGCCTTTCTAGTCTCCAGAAGGAGATAATTAAATGACTGCTGTTTAAGCCATTAAATCTATGGTATTTTGTTATGGTAGCCTGAGTTAAGACCCCACTGCTGGAAGTTCAGTTTTCTTTCCTGTGCCACAGTTCCTAAAATGCCTCATAGTGTACTTTCTGTACCACCTTCTATGGACTCACACAGTAAAATCTCCCCTTCTCCACCAGACCCATCACCCAAGCCCCAATCATTCTACTCACTGCAAGCAGCTCAACCTAGAGTTAAATTTTATTCAGCAAACACTGTAATGCTTGGTATATGTGATCACTAGAAGTACTAATAATCCAATCTCAAAAACTACAAAGCAATTAGAGATGCCTGGGGAGGAGCTGTATTTTATATACTATCAAGCTCTAAACTCAGAAAGCCACTTAATGCAGTCAGGACTATGTGGAGAAACTGTTCAGAAATCCTCTTTTTAATCCCTTCTCTTAAATGTAAGTAAGGCTAAGCAAATATTTGCAAACTGAAAAGGTTAAAAGGGTAATTTTCCAAATTGTGGGCTTTAAGCTCCCAAACGCAAATTTGTGTTAACTATTAAGAGTCTAAGCAAGTTAGAGAGTTTAAAATGTCATTTTATTGTTCTACAAACTATATCAAGCTTTGGGAGTATTAAAAGGGTAAGAGAATAGTTAGCATAAAATAAAATAAATGGACGAGGTGAAAGGAAATTACTAAATCCTGAAGACCCAAGCCTGTAAGAACCCAGAAAGTCACTGAAAATGTACTATAGCTCTGTCAGTGACTTTCTGGAAGACAAAATGGAGTAGCTATTAATTAAAGTAATGCTGTTGTGATAATGGTTTCTTGTGCATACCAGCTATGTGCTGGAATGACTTACTGGCTGCAAATCATAAGTTTGGGATCACACGAGGAGAGCAGATTATTCTGGACAAAAAGGCACATCTTTCCAACTGTTCTTCAGTAATGTCACAGATAGTGGACTGTTATCCCACATCAGTGGCGATAAATACTAGCCAGCACTTTATTCACTGAATAATGAGGGTGGGAGGGAGGGAAAATGAAGGGCTAATCTAGAATAATTAAAATAGAATTAGTATTTGGGTACTGTCCATTTTTTTAAGGTATGACAGCTACTATTATTATGGTAATGTAGGAAACTGTCTTTAGTTTTTACTACGGAACTACAGAGACTGTATGATGACATCTTATACCATACATTTACTTTAAAATACTAATGTGCAAAAGATAAAGTAAATGCAGCAAAACATTAAGCTGTTACATCCTGGGGGGTGGGTGCATGACTGTTCACTACTTTACTTTTTGGTATGTCTGAAGTTTCACAATACAAGGTAAAAATGTTAACAAAAACTGAACCATATGTATTACCTTCATTTTGTGCTACAGACACAGGATTAATGAAATAAAGTTCCTGCCCTTAGGAGCTCAGAGCTCAGTCTGGTGGGGAAGCTGTACAGGCAAACTAATGGTTAGATTAACAGATAAACACAATGTGCAGAGCACCACAGGGAAGAAAGCCAAGGCACAGAAAGTAGGACCAGGGGGAGCATCACAGAGAAAGTGATAGAAGAGCAGAAATGTACCAGGTGGCAGTCCAGGAAAAAGCTCAGCAAAGTTCTGTGCCACAGGATATGAACAGAGCACGTGTTTGTTTGTGTGTGTGTGCGTGTGTGCAGAGAAGCAGGCAGAGTAGGTGGGTGAGGTAAGAGATCACAAGAATCTTTCAGCCATGAGTGCAAACTTTGGAGTATTGTATGTCTGAGCCATTAAGATTTTTAAAACTGGGGATATATGGTCGGATATAGTAAAGCTGTGATCCTCAAAAGCAAGCATGCACCAGAATTATCTGGAAAACTTCCTAAACACTAAGTGCTACAACCCATCACCAGAGGTTCTGATTTAGATCTGGAACAAGACCTGAGAACCTGCATTTCCTAAGTTCCCAGGAGGGTGTGAACACAGCTTGTGCTGGAGAACATCTGAAAATCACTTAGTGTAGGACTCTGCATTATGTCACTGGTGGAAGGGCAGCTGAATTAAACTGGGAGACCAGAGATAAAGCAATTAGAGTATTCCTGGAAAGAGCCCTTAATTGGGTGGGGGCACTCTGACGATCCTCCTTTTCTGGGAAGGACACCCAGAGAGTTGGGTCTATCCTCTTACTCCCCTGACAAGAGCTGATCATCTAAGGGACACAGGCTGTCCAAAGTGATTTTCCTCCTGAGGATTTCAACCTAGGTTACTGAGAGACAGAAAATGGTGGTAGCTGGAAGCCAATCACCATAATAAACTCCCACTGGAGAGGAAGTCTCCAAACGCCTATGACCAAGGTCTTCAGAGCTGCCCTTGCTATGCTGGTTTTTCTGTTCAGACTGAAAAAAATGCTTTTCAACAACTTCACTCTTACAGAACAGTTGCAGACATAATAGAGAAGAATGCCTGCGTACACCTGCCCACACTTCTGACACATACCCCACCCCCTTCACCAAACTGCTCAACTGACTGCTTGATGCCCTCTGCCCTTTCCAGTATAATTTCCTACAAACAAGGACACTCCTTTGTTTTCTTGACCTAAGATCTAATCCAGAATCATACAGAGCTTTTAGTTGTCATCCCTTCAGTCTCCTCGAATATTTTCCTCAGTCCTTGTCTTTCACGACCATGATGTGTTTGAAGAGTACAGGCTCTTCACTTTGTAGAATGTTCCTCCATTTGAGCTTATCTGATTTGTTTCCTGAATCAACGCAGGGCATGCATCTTTGGCAGGATCTGTGTCATCCACCATGCACCGTGTCAGGTGATATATGATGTCATTTTTGTCCCACTGCTATCTATATTAACTATGTATGGTTACAATTTTCCCCTTCTAGTTAGTAAGTGTAACACAGGGAGATACTTAGAGAGTTGTGTGCGTATGTGTATTTGTATTGTTTCTCATCAAACATTTAACATCTCTTGATGATTTTTACCTGAAATAATCTTTACAGTTGGTTGCTAAATGGTAATCTGCTAGTTCCATGGTACCCTCTGCACTTATTTTCTATTCCAATCCACTTTCTTTCCAGATGTCCCTTCCCATATTTGTAATTTCTTCTCTGAATCCTACTTCATGTACTTAAAACAGGAAAACATACTAAGTATCAGACTTAGTAAACAACATTACTGTTATAAAACAAACTTATTAGCAACTACAGTTCAATATTGATTAACAGTTTTTTCTGTCTACAACCTGAAAGGGTATGGCCAGTATGTATATTCAAGAATTATTTGGGGTAGTTCTCCCACATTCCCTCTATGTTCATTGTGGTTGCTTTATTCATTTGAGATTGCCAGACTCATTTGTGTCTGTATTATTTGGGTTCATTGTCCATCTGTGTTGTCCTCGCTTTATCTATGTAGTAACAGCAGGTAAAACTGTTTTACTTGGGCCTCACTGATGGCGCAAGGGGTTAAGACACAGCACTATGAAGCCATCTGCAGCCACTGTAGTACGAGTTCGATCCCCTGGCTGGCCAGGGAGCTACCCACACAGCGCAGCAGACCTCTCCTGTCTCGCCCACTGCTCCCCGCAGCAATGTGTTTCAGTAAATCTGCCTGTTCTGCTCCCTACTCTGTGTCTGGTGAATCCTTTCACCCCCCATCCCCGCATCTCTGGCTTGCATCCTAGCTCTTGTATGCATAAATAAATCTTTAAAAAGAAGAACTATTTAAAAAGATTCATCAAGTCAGTTAAATCATGAGTAGTTTTATATAAATTGTCTAAAGTCCTGAGGACCCAGAATTTTAACACCTCACCCTCAATATACCATGATTTCTTCATAAGTGGAATCTTTTGAAAGAAGCTTCTAAATAAGCAAAGGTTTTAGTATCATTTGTGGTAGTTATTTACTTTTATCTAACTTTCAATTTCTAATTGAAATATGTTGAAATGTCATAGGGAATAGGGAGGTATAACTGGAGTAATCAGTTAAGTTCCTGGCCTGAACCTGGAGGAGTGGACATTCTTCTGGTGAGCGATGGGCCCAAAGCCTATACAAAGTCCCAGTAAAGGCAAATTCAAATGTTCGAGAACATCATTCCAATTGGGCAAACCGTATGAAAGTCTACTGGAGAGTAAGAGACTGCCCTGCCAGTTACTCTACTGTCTCTGGGAGACAGTCCTGAGTCACCCACTTCTTTTAGATCCGATGGCATTCATTTCCTATCAGAATCTGCTGGCATTTCTCACACACACACACCCATTCTGAGCCAGTAATTCTGTGGATCTGAGGCATATATACTGAACCAGGTGAAATTACTTTTACTTATTTTTTAATAGAATAAAAACAGTAAAGTAGCAGCAATTTCATAAGAGTCAACTTAATATGCTGAAAGTTTCCTGGTTGTTAAGCTTCTTACAATCACTTTCCCCATGCCCAAACCCAAATGAAAACCCACTTGTGCTTTAAGGTGTGGGTGGCATCCAGAAAACCCTGCCTAGCCAGGTATCTATGCTGAAGGAAATAAAACGATGCTCTTTAATATAGGTATTAACCAATTTATTCTAACTTTCTAATACAGAATAACTGGTCACCAGAAACTATAAACAACAAATCCCAGTAAATCCATTTTCTTTTATAATCATTAGCCCAGTCCTTCCTGAGCCTTGAGAATTTTCTAACCTTTACAGATCAGGTCAATGAAACCCCATCGTGTGTTCAGGAAGCTGAGGAAAGGAGGTCAAGTCAAGGTCAAACAGTACTGATGCCTTTCTGACCTTGAAATCTAATCTCTGTACCTGCATCTTGTCTTACCTCCCCACCCCACACCACCCTATCTTGATTTCAGATATAGCCCCTGATCCTGTGAAGGATGGAGTTCAGATGTGTCCCTTCAGATTTACTCCAGCAGAGATCCTTGCTTCATAACCAAGTGGAGCTCATCTACCTGAGACCAACCGCTGGCGCTTCTCATTACTTAAGTTGTAATTTTTTATGTTTTTTTTTTTTATTTGAAAGCAGTCATTATGTCCTATAAGGCAGAAAAAGTAAGACAGAAGGGTGAGATAGAGGATCATGGTAAAGTCATTTCTTTCTAAACGATAGGAATTATCAAGCATTAAACAGAAAACTTTTGCATTAACATTGATAGTTTTGGTAAATACTGGTACATGAGGAACAAGAACCAATTCAACTCACAGGAGTAACTACAGAGCAAGGCATACTCTGCTGGTGTGTGTGTGACTTCCATCTGTATAGCTGTATTATAATTCATTGAGATCATGTCTTGGCTGAACTTTGGTAAACAATTAACTTCTCGGCAACCTCCTGGGTTCTTTCCCTAAGAAATGCAGCACTCCAACACCAGTTTTTTCTGCTACAGCGCTGACCAAAACAAGATAATAAATAAGTCAGTTCCCTCCCCTGCTGCTGACCAGAATAAGCTAAGGAATAAATGAGAGAATGATGCGTATTACCTATTCTTATGTATGCTGTATTCAAAAGATTAACAGTCATAACTGTACTGGGGTGAGGAAGGAGGAGATAGGCAAGAAATTGAAGATTGGAAGTGGCCTAATCATGCCACAGTCAAATTATTTTTCTACAAAAATGTATTTGAGTGCTTTCTTGCTGAGTAACAAAACACCAAAATCTGTTTCATTTATGCCTTAAGTTTCTATTTACTTAACGTGGACTTACTTGAAAAATCAATGCAAATGCTGTTATTTTAAAAGTTGCTGAAATATCATGCTATTAGGTATTTTAAATCCAAGCTTTATGAAATACAACCCCTTTATCATAAAATGCACCCTTCTGAACACCAAATATTCTTAGCATAGTCACAGTTGTGCAACCATCACTATTACATAAAACTTCAGAACATTTCCATCACCCCAGTGGAAACTCTGTACCCATTAGCGGTCACTGCTCACTCCTCTGTCACTCTCTTCTCTACTTGCCCCCTACCACCACTTTTCTACCTCTAATCTCTTTGTATTTGACTGTTTACGCTGGACATTTCATTCAAATGTAAATCATACAATATTTGGTCTCTGCTGAATGTCTTCTTTTAGCCATAATGTCTTTAAGGTTCATCCATGCACATCACAGAATTTCATTATATATTTTTTCTGAATGCCACTGTACAAATATAACACGTTTTGTTTATCCTTTCTTTGGCTGATGGACACTGGGTCATTTCCCTTTTGGGCTTCTATGAACACGTATGACAAGTTTTAGTGAGGACCTAGTTTTCTATTCTCTAGGAGTGGAACTGCTCGACTGGTAACTCTAGTAATGTTTTTGAAGAACTATGTAACTGGGCTTTCTAGGTGGCTAACTCCGCAATCCCAGTAATCCCAAGGGATCTCAATTTCCCCTACATTCTCTTGGACACTTGTTGCCTGTCTGTTTAATTTCAATCATCCTAGTGGTATGAAGTGGTAGCATCTCGCTGTGGTTCTGATCTGCATGTCTGTATGTTGATATGTTAAAAGTGAAAGGAAAAAGCCTTCTATTTTGAAAGTATCTTAGTCACAAGGGAACACAAATCTTTCAAGATCTAAAAGGGAATGGAGTTGAAATAATTTACTTTTCCCTTTTGGAAATTAGACATATGAACTGTTTTCTAAAATTATTGATCGACATGTCATTGTTATCAGAAACTAGGAGGTAAGTACACACTTTAGAGATATTCTGAGATCTCAAGGGACCAAAATATATTTAGTTTCCTGAACACTTGTCAGTTTCCTACAGGCGGCACAAAACATTCTTCAGATTAGAAACAGACTCTAGGCAAGGGATACGCAAAAAAATTTCCCCAGGAGCCTGCAAACAATTGTTCTATTCAATTGGGGCCTTAAGGTGACTAAATGACAGAGCAAATAGAAACCTGAATCTGGGCTCTGTAATCTGTTAGAGTGGAATGGATGAGGCTCCCAGAGACAACAGTGTAGAAGAGGAAGTTAAAGAACTGCATTTCAGGGCCTCCCTGGTGACGCAAGGGGTTAAGCACCACACTATGAAGCTATGTGCAGCCTCTGCAGGCCAGGGAGCTACCCACATGGTGCAGACCTCTCCTGTCTCGCCCACTGCTCCCCTCAGCAGTGTATTTATTTCGGTTCTTCTGCCTGTTCTGTTCCCCACTCTATTTCTGGTGAGTCCTCTCACCCCCTGCACCTCTACCTGTATCCCATTTCTTGTATGCATAAATAAATAAATCTTAAAAAAAAACTGCACTTTATACATATAAATAAAAAAGATGGTTGGAAAAAGGGAAATGGGAGGGTGGGAAGAAAATCAAAGATACAATTTAAAAATTTTGTCCCAATTCAATGATATTTTTGAAAATGAGTAGAGATTGTCTACCACTTATCAACATTCTACTGTCTCGCAAGAAAAAAAAATATGATGTCCAAACAGTTCTAAAAGACAGAAATCTCTGAGTAAAGACCAGAGAAAACAGGGAACTGGTAGAGAACTGAGTTAGCTTCTCTGATACTAAGTAGTGAAGGTTTCTTTTCACAAAGCATGAAATTCACAGAATCTTAGGACTGAATTTTTGGGACCCCCTCACCTTATAGCTTTCAACCATGGGTAATGTCCTGCACTCCACCCCCCACACTCACTGCGTAGGGATATTTGGAAATGTGTGAGGGTGTACAGGGGTTTTGAATTGACTGGAGATCCTACAAGCATTCACAGGGCAGGAGGCAAGAGTGTTTAGTCCTACGATATAAATACAGACAAGACAGCCCCACACAATATAAGGACAGTCTTACTTTAAAATGCCAAGTTTCACATATTAAAAAAACTAGCAACAACAAATGTTGGCCAGGATGTGGAGAAAAAGGAACTCTCCTGCACTGCTGGTGGGAGTGCAAACTGGTCCAACCACTATGGAGAGCTGTGTGGCGATTCCTCAACCTGCTAAAGATGGAGCTGTCATATGATCCAGCAATTCCACTCCTAGGTATTTACCCTAAGGATACAGAAACATGAATTCAAAGGGCACCTGCACCCATATGTTTATAGCACCACTATTTACAATAGCTAAGCTATGGAAACAATCCAAATGCCCAAAAACAGATGACTGGGTCAAGAAGATGTGGTACATATACACAACGGAATATTACTCAGCAATCAAAAAAGATAAAAAGATAAACTCATGCAATTTGCAGCAACATGGATGGAGCTGGAAGGGACCATGCTCAGCAAAATAAGCCAGAAAGAGAAAGAAAAATACTAGATGTTCTCACTCACAGCAGGAATTTAGAAAACCTAAATAAGGGACCAGGAAAAGAGACCTAAAAATCAAAATCAACAAGCAACTGTAAACCAGGGACACACTATAGGAGTAGGATCAAAACAAGGTGGGGGGGGGTGGTGGGAATTTTATGGGGACTATAACCAAGATGAAAATGCATACATTGTGAAAAATGATGTAAAAAAATATAAAATTAAAAAAATAATAATAAAATAAAATAAAATGCCATGTTTTCCCGACAGAAGTTAAGATCCAGAAAAATCAAGTAACACACCTAAATTCAGACGGGGAAAATCCAAAATTCAGTTTTCTTATTCCAATAATTTTGTGTGTGTGTGTGTGTGAGAGAGAGAGAGAGAGAGAGAGAGAGAGAGAGAGAGAGAGAGAGAGAGAGAAATTCTATTGTTTTACAAAGACTACATTATTTTCAAATAATGGAGGTTCTTGTACAGTTTCACTGTGCTGAAATTTAGGTAGATGTGGATTCTAACAAAGAATGAACAAGTGAGAAGAAGAATCCATCAGAAGTAAACCGTATTTCATACTTTTCCTAAATATGGGCATTGCTCACAGTAACACCAGGACTGTTAATACAACAGCCTGTGCTGCTGGGTCACTGCCCATTGAGAAACGACCAAACCAATTACGCCTTGTTCCTTTTCTTAATTCAACCGCCTCCAAGTGCTTGCCCTGGATTTACCTTACTACTCATTGTCCATCTTGCTCTTGCAGAGTCATATGATAAGCATGTGCCTGCCCCACTGACAGTACGTCTGTATTAAACTACGCAGCCATCTGGGTTAGGGTGGGCTATATGAATCCACTGCTGATAAAAGCTTCAGTTAAGCATCAGGTTTCTAGATGTCTTATGCCCCTTCCCCCCCTTTTTCATTAAAGGGGTTACAATGATTAAATTTTGTTTCTAAGCCAGACCTTCCTTAAAACAGGACAATTTCTCTTGCATTGAAAGTTTCAGTGACAGAAAGGAACAGGCATCCAGGTTTATCCTAGAATAGCTCCTGAGGTTTTTCCTTGATTTCAAGTCAAGGTAGTTTCTCTTCTGATGTATTTTATAAGAAGCTCAGATCTCCAAGTGATATACCAGAGTGTGCTTGGCCAATGTAAACACACTATCATCCCTCACTTGCCATCCTAAGTCTGGAAAAAAAGGATTTTAACATGATTCCCAAATGACTAGGTTACTCCCTAAAATGCAGCATATCCTAGGCTTCACTTCTATTCGTGTCAGCAAGTGGTGACAATTCATACCCTCTCTTACCACTCAGCCAGACTCTCATAGTGAAATCTACAAACATAAACTTCATCTCTGCTCTTCGAAATCAGAAAAACTAGAAAAGCAGCTAAGAGAAGATAGTCTTGAATTCCCTGCTACTTACTGGTAAAGATAACAAGAAAACTGGTTCTCCAGAGGTGCTTCAGCTGCAGTTAATTACAGGGACTACAAAGGAGACAGCCCAAGACACAAAGTCACAACCGATTTTGGAGTACACCTTCTTGTCAAGTAAGAGACTTAAATTGTGGCCATTAGGTTTGTGGGTCTTAGAGTCAGACTCTGCATTCAAATCTAGCTCCACTGCCAATCATGGATATGTTGTTGAACCTTTTGGAGCCTCAGTTTCCTCAGAGATAAACTGGGAAATACAGTCCATATCTCATAGTGTAGGTGCTAAGGAAGGAGATCTTGTCGATGGCAGATTAATGTCCAACGTACAATAAACACTCCGATGACCCTCTACTCATCAGCTAAGGAGCTACTACTCCTAAAAAGGATTTATAGGATTTATTTTTCTTTTGGTCTTTCCAAAAAGGTGCTTTGATACCACTTCCAAAAGTGAAGGATGAGAGTCATACTCTGAGACTCCCCCAACTAGAAGGAGGAACAGAAGACCTGATCTGCTGTCCTGGCTGGTGCTGTGCAGTTTCAGAATTCTTTAACTTCACCGGGTTTCATTTCTCCCACAGGGAGTTGTCCTGTTTCTCTTGTTCACTTCTGTTGGTTCGCATAGCTCTTTAAGGGAGTGGCTGGTAACTATAGGGACAGACTCCACTTTGTAGGAGAGTGTGGTAGAAGGTCTTCGAAATATCTGGGTCTCCATTTGACTCGATCGTTCACCCTGGTTAAATTTCTTATGCACTAAAGCACACTTTTGTTAGTCAGCCACCCCCTTGGGTACATAACCATGCCCTGGGAGAATCTGCTTTGTATAGCATGACTATAAAGTCATGACAGGGCCTTTGAAGAAGTTATAAACTCAATCTTTAACATGTCAACAGAATCAGAGTCACACCGAGTTTATTTTGCAAAGGGTTGAGAGGGCATGGTTATTTGAACTTTTGCCACTATGTTTTCAAACTGTCCTGCAAAGGAAGATTGAAAGACCTGGATCTTGACAATGTTAGGAAAGGCTGTCTCCACTTCAGGTCCGGTAAATTACCCATTAAAGCAGTATTTTACAGTGACATTTTGAAATAGATAATATTACCTGGAAAGAAACAGAGGCCAGAGTGCAGATGGTGTTCTTTCATGCAGGAATCCTGACGTTAACACTTTTACTTTGAGGATTGTGAAAGTAAACAGGGGTCAACTGTTCCAGAAGGAACGAGGCATCTCTTGGAATCCTTAACACACAAACATCAAAGGTGGCTGGTACAGTCAGCAGTCAGTCCCCTTCCCTGTATGTCCCTTTTGCTTCCTCGTTCTCTTCTCACAAGGGGGCATGGAGGGTCGATGAATGTTCTCATACGTATCCCTGCTTTTCCTTTTCAGGAGAAAAAAGGTAGCAGGCTGCATGACCTCCTTTTAGTCCTATCACCTGCTGAATGAAGGCACTCAGACAAAGGCAGCCAGAATGAGAGTCAAAAAGGAATGTCAATGTGACCGTGTAATTTCTAGGCTATGTGATTCTTCTCTGGAAAGCCCAGACCATGGGCTTGAATCAGTGAGTGTGGCACTGAGGAAAAAGGAAAACTAAATAATGAAACCAACAAATTAAATTGAACAGGGAAAGGATGTGTTGCTAAATACTTACTAATTACATATCCTATATATGAGGTTCTTCAAAGCTAAAAGAGTTGCTAATATTGAGACTGGAGTTTTAAGAGTTGGTGTCAGCTCTTCAAGAAAAAGACTAATGAGGGCTTCCCTGGTGGCGCAAGGGGTTGAGACATAGCGCTATGAAGCTATCTGCAGCCACTGCAGCACGAGTTGATCACCGGCCAGGGAGGTGACCCACAATAGCACAGCAGACCTCTCCTGACTTGCGTGCTGCTCCCCTCAGCAGTGTATTTCAGTAGATCTGCCTGTTCTGTTCCCCACTCTGTCTCTGGTGAATCCTTTCACCTCCACACCTCTGGCCTATAGCCCAGTTCTTGTAAATCTTAAAAAAACGAAACAAAACAAAAACAAGAAAAAGACTAATGATACAGAACTATGCACTAATTACTGAAGGAAAGTCACCCTGTCTCCACATCTAATATGTATTAGCCACATACCTGGCAAAATAAGAAAACGGACATATGTGTTTGTGTCTAAAAGCATTACTAACGCCAAAGACATGCTGAATAACTTAACATTGTACAATGTAGCTTCAAAAGAAAAAAATGTACCAGTGTGTGTAAGTGGGGAAGTACACGAACATGTACTGTGAGACAGGCAGAGTAAGAGAATGCATTCAGCACACTCTTCCTTAAGCTCCACCTAATGTACTGGTTAGGTCACTTGAGGACTTAACTTTCCATATATGCTTTACAGATCACTTTGTAACGTTTACTTTGAGTCTTTATTAGTGACTAGTATAGCAGGAAAAAAGATTGTGAGGAAAGGAAATGCAGTGCCGAATGTAAACAAACTCTACAACTGAAAAAAGACAGGTGCCTAAACTTTCCAAAACCATTCAGAAGAAACTTTCATTTAAAGATCAGACACAACCCACAATAGACCCCCAATTACATTTTACAGCTCTGTTTCTTTCTTCTTACAGATATTTCTATCTTCAAATTTTTCATCAATGAACATCCTTCCTGCTACAGAATCCAGGGGAGTCTCCCACACTAAGGTACATACATAACATGGTAATAGACTGATTCTGTGTGTGTGTGTGTGTGTGTGTGTGTGTGTGTGTGTGTAAAGGCTGCATTACATTTAAAAATTAAAAATATTTCCAGAGATCAACAGCTTTTACAGTCTCAACTTTACTGAGTATCAAAACTGTGTATCATCTACACAAAGTTATTTCGTCCTCAAAGTAATTTATTTTTTTTTTAAAGATTTATTTATTTATACAAGCACTGGGTACAGTCAGAAGCGCGGGAGGGTGAGAAAATTCACCAGAGCCAGAGCAGGGAGCAGAGCAGGCAGAAGGACCGAAGTACACTGCTGAGGGGAGCAGCGGGCGCCAGGGGAGGTCTGTCGCGCCATGTGGGACCCTCCTCCAGTGGCCAGGGAGCAGCTGGGGATTGAACCGGCACTGCGGGCAGCTTTGCAACCCAGCGCTCAACCTCTGCGCCACCGGGGAGGCCCTCTCAAAGTAATTTATTAACACCACTACAGATAAATCAGTTCAGGGCAGGAAATATGTTATCTGATGAATACAGTAAGAACACAGAAATACATAAATAAGGAGAGGGTAGCATTTGTTCCTTTAAAGCTGATTTTTAAAAATCTAGCACAGACCATCAAGAATTTGAAGCTTAGACACAAGTTAGTTGAAAAGAATGTAAACATTGAAGGCCAAACTTCGGAAGTTCACTGCAAAGTACTTCCTGTGCTGCACAAGGAGCCAGGGGGAAAAAAAAAAGTCAAAATGGATCTCAACTCTAAGCAACTTCCATCTGTGCACTTCCTGCTCTACTGCATCACAATCCAGACCACTGAGTGGTGACCCAACAAGACTAAGGCTGAATTTCTCCCTTTCTACAAAAAGGCTTGTCTGGAAAAGTAACTCCCAAGTCAGAAATATCATTGGTTGCTAAACATAACAGTTTATAAGAAATGGATGTGGGTCTTTGGTTAGAAATAGATTCATATGGGTCCAGAAATGGAGAAAGACGTGCGTGATTAGCTAAACAGAATAAGAGGGTGGGGGGCTATGTTTGAAGAGGGAGGGGGGCTATGTTTGTTGGGCTTACCATCCTTTGAAAGTTAAGAGTATTAAGTACAACACTGCATTTTTATTTCCCCAGAAAGCTCTAAGGAAGGATAGATGAATCAATTTACCATTAACTACATTGTAATAAAAAAATCAATGTCCAGAAATATTCTGAACCCAGTGGAATTTGGGACTCCGCAGATATTTTTAAATCAGTTAGTAGTAAGGGGGAGCTAAGGAACGAAAACCAGTCCTTGGTGCACGTTACCACCAACTAACTACCAGGATTTTGAACCATTTATTGAGTACTTGTCACTTTAAAACATCTCTCCCATTTAATTTGATCCTCAATGCTTTGAAATAGGTATTATCAATAGAATATTTACAGGAAAATTAAGGCTCAGAGAAGAGCCTTGAATTAGTAATGTCAGTCAGGCCTGCTGGCATTGACATCTGTATTACTCTGCCTTTGCCTAGAAAGCGCTAGATGTGCTCATTGGTTATGAAAAGACATCCTTTACCTGCCCTCCACTTAACCTCAATTTAGTCTTTTTTTCACAAGTGAAAACACTTTTCCAGGCATAAACACATCAACCTATCCTAAGACTTCAAAAACATGGTATACTTTTTCTAACATCCATCAGTGAATTAAAATTAATTTTTAGAATCATTTTATGTTTTTAGAATTTGATGAACGGATAAATCAAGAAGACACAATGAATGTTGGGCGGGGGGAAATCAGTATTTCCTACTAATGGTTACCCAGAATTTCCTAAAACTGAAGTTTTCCCCCTGTTAGATTGGTCACTCATTTATTTAGTATTCTAAGATATGTAAACAATTAGCCAGATTCTCTTTCATAAGCTTCTTGTTTGCTTTTTTTCTTTGAGGGAAATCTATGACCTGTAACCTTGAATAACCTTTTCTGTCTTCCATTCAATGTACCTTTATTTGCACTGGTCTTCAAAATGAATACCAAAACTTCATGAAACTGACATTACGCCTGAATTCTAATTTTTACTCCTATTTTTCCAAGGGCAGAAATGCTTTTCTACTTTGTTTTTGCTCCCTTCTTACAAACTTTCTGCTTTCAAACATGTGATTTCCTTCTCATCTAAGCTTATTTTCATTTCCCATAACACGTTTCTAAGTTCATTCGGAGTTCTACATATTTGCTCATCCATTTTTGGTTTTGAGTGATGTCATTTATGGAAAGCAGACAAAAGGCAAAATTGGAATAAAATGATGCAATCTATAAGAGAACCAGTGGTTACTAGTGTACACTAGGAATTTTCTACCTAACTGCATTTTTGAAGGAAATATTTGGATTTTTAAAGTTAAAAACACTGATCTTTTTAAAAATTAACTTACCCCACAATGGTTAGGAACAAACCTTGAATCCCTTTATGCAATATCCAGATTACTCAAGTGCCAGTTACTTTTTCAAAATGTTAGTAGTGTAAATCATCACTTTTATTTATTTATTTTGAAGATTTATTTATTTACACAAGCACTGGGTACAGTCAGAAGTGCCGGAGGGTGAGAGAATTCACCAGAGGAAGAACAGAGAGCAGAGCAACTGCTGACGGGAGCAGCGCTCAGCAGGAGAGGTCTGCGTGCCATGTGGGACCTTCGCCCGGGGCCGGGGATCGAACCGGCGCTGCAGAGGCTGCAGGCAGCTTTGCAACCCAGGGCTCAACCACTTTGCCACTGGGGAGGCCCAAATTATCACTTTTAGAAGAAAAATTTTAGTTTTAAAAAATATGCTCCATTGTATTTTTTGATAAATGTTAGTGTTCTCAGATTTTAGTTTTAAGGTTCTAGATTAAGCAATCTAATGTTCACTAAAATTGTTTTCTTATTCCTGTCCCCATATTTAAAATGCACCATATATAATTTTTTTTCATACTCTAGGAGCATTTACTCTATTACCTCTCCACTTATTTTTACATACAAAAGTTATTGACTATTACTAGTTCTGTGATTGACTCTTAATGTTTCCATGTAACTACTAAATGTCTATGAAAACAGCAAGAAAATCTGCTTTATTATCAAGAAAATACTTCACATTGTATATATTTACAAGGAAATCAGATTTCAACAATTGACAAATGTCCTGTCAAAATATTCTAAGCTAGGGAGGTCCCAACCCACTCCCTGAAGCTTAAAAATGTTCTTAAATGCATTCGAATTACAGAGACGCTTACTAGCTTTGTCAACCAGAAGTTCAAATCTGTATTGATGATCAGAAAATATTAAGCTAGTGTGGGAACTCTGCAGCCCCTAGTTGTTATCATAGGATGATCGTTCACTAAAAGTACGAGTGATGTAAGGCGCCAAAATGGGTAGTACTGCAGACGAATCCTCAGTAATGTGGATAGCCTAAGAGTTGAGATTTCTGCTTCAAAAACTGGCTTGACTGCATAGCCAAAGGAGTTCTGCCAGATAACTCATTCTTTGCAATCATGTTCCACAAACACTAACTGTATTTTCTACGTACATTTACAATAGAGGCAAATAGATTCTCAACATTTCTGAAATACCTGCAGAATCATGGAGAAAGGGCAAAGGTCAAAATGAAATTGCATTTTTACAAGGGAGACTCAGTAAGTTTGAACAAGTAGATCCTCAAAAAATGCCACAATGCAAAGTCTGAGGGCACTTTCACATGAGATTTCCAATGTAGTTTGTCGTTAGAATATATACAGGTTTATATGCAAGAACCTGTGGTTCTTCCCGATAATAAAATTTGGTTACTTTTCTTCAAGCTTTTTTAGGATATCTTTTACTAATGTAATATTTTTCAGTTTCTTATATGAAAGCTAAATAGACTTAAATTACCTACTTTTCTTCAGGCAAAGTAAGAATTTTGCAAATTCCTCACATTCATCTGCTTTTTCAGAAAAACTTTCAGATTATGTGTTACACCATCCTAGGGAAGTTTTATAACAATCCCCAAATTGCAGGAACATAAAGTGAGCGCAGTACAGAAACCCCCACTCCCTGATTCTATCTGCAACTTATTAAGCAATCACACACTAGTCATTTTGCTAACTACTATTTTTTTTAATTGTATTTGGGTTTGACTCATTTCTGGTGGTGTGACCTTTGAAGAAAGCCTATTTTCAAATTTAAGGCTCCTACATGGACTGAGGTGCTTGTCAAACCCCAAAGTGCAAGCAGCCGTCGAGAAGCCAATAACCCTGCATCGTGGTGGCCCTACACTGGCACAGGCATAGTCCCCAACCCCAAGTGACGTCAAATGGCTGCCTTAAAACTCTGCAAGTTCAGAGTAAGCAGTTATAAACAGATTTAACAAATAAACACTAGCTTGGACTCATGAGCTCATCTGGCAGCCCTGCTTACCCAGCTGAGATCACACTAATTGGGCCTCTTCAACCACTTTGAGCAACAGGCTAAGAGAAATCTAGGGAGAAATTCTTAAAACTGATAAGGAACATATTGACATGGTGCCTGTAGAGGGGGGAGCTGAGGTAGGCCATCTGGATCCATGTGTTTGTGCAAAGTTTTGTACGGTAGAAATAATTCACCCAATGCACAAGCTGTACAAATACGAAGATCAAAAGTCCTAACTTGCACAACCTGTCAGGGTAACCTGAGACACAGGAAACAGACTGTGGTCCAGATTTCTGTCAAATGTCCTGTGTGGTTGGTGTGTGTCTCGATGGTCTCAGGTCCCCACTGTACATGAGTCTGTACTAGCACTTTATGGCCACATTTTTTTATACTAAAAAAAGTGTATTGATGGAGCAATTTCATATTTAGAGTCTTTCCAAGTGTTTTTGATTTCCTTTCAAAACTTTTGAAAGTAAATAATGTCCCCATTTTACAGATGAGGAACCTGGTATAGGAATAATGAATTGATTATAACCAACTGTTTGGAAACTCAGTAGGTGGAAAGTTCAAGCTAGTCAATGAAACTGAAATCATGCAGAAGGCTGGAATCATTGTGAAACAAGTTAACTGCAGTGTTTACTTCAATGCCAGGAATTTATGGAGATGGAAAAAGCTAAGTTTTCCTGATTGTATCAGTTGTTTTTCAACTAGCAAGTACCTTTTGGAACATGCTTTCTTATAAACTCTTAGGGATTTTTCTGAAAAGTCTCTGAACCACACATATTGTCAACAGTCAATAAATGTCTTCAATAATCAAGAAATAATTTTATGCCATATATAGCAACTCTTAATTGTTCACTTACTAGGATTTCCTTGCATTGAAGTCTGAATGTCTACCATCTTTCTCCTATTCAAGACCAAACTGCTTTTCACCTTTTTATTCCTTTATGTCCTGCATAGCATATATCAAGGAATACAAAATGTAAGCCTTATCTTATTAAATGAATCATGCAAGAGCTGGGTTTTTTCCTCCCCTTTTTTAAAACAAGTAAACTAGGTAAGGGTAACAGTTCCATTAATTAGAACTGCCATCACAGAAATGTTACGAAACCCTGCCAAAAGCAACGACGTGTTAGGTCATATGGGAGTCAAAAAACAAAAAACCCAAGTCTACTGAAATTAGAGAGAAGATTTATCAAGAATCCAATAACCACTTTACATCTACTAGGAATTAAAAAGGACAACAACAAAAAAACCAACGAAACAGAAACTAAGTTTGGGGAGGATATGGAGAAATAGCAACCCTCACACACTGCTGGGGGGAATGAAATATGTCACAATTTCTATGTAACAGTTTGGAGGTTGCTCAAAAAGATAAAAATGTGATTACTATTACCACTTGACTCAGAAATTCTACTCCTAGGTATAACCCAAAGGAATTAAAAATAGGGATCCTGTTAACAGACACATGTACGCCACTGTTTACCAAAGCATTATTCACAGTAACCAAGAAGTGGAAACAACCCAACTGCCCATCAACAAATAAATGGGTAAACGCAATGCCGATTATCCCTACAATGGAATGTCATTCAGTCATAAAAGTAACAGTGGTTTCATAAATGCTACAACGTAGAAGAATGTGAAAAAAAATGCTGAAAGAAAACAGATGGGAAAGGGAAAATATTAAACATTTATAGTAAGCAAATTATATTTTTTTAAGAGTAGGCAAATTAATAAGAGACAGAAAATAAAACAGAAGTTACCAGGGGCAAGTGAGGAGAAATGGAAACATCATCCCCAAATTAGGTACTGGTGATTGTTGCACAACAAAAGAAATTCATGCCTGAATGAACGAAATTGTACACTAAAAAATCATGGAGCTTGCAACATTTGTTATATGTTATATAGAAAATTTAACAGCAAAAGCCATTAAATCATATACTTTAAATGTATGTATACATATGGCACGTGAGTTATAGCTCAATAAAGCTAATTTAAAAAGAACTCAGTGGACTTGGGGGTACAATGATAATTAGAGATCATTTAGTTCAATGAGTCTAGCTTAAGAATAAAGCCTATTACAGTACTAGCTCAGCTGTAGTTAGTTATGAAGAGCATTAGCAGTGATCTAGTTTGACTTCTCTAGCTTTGATATATGTTACATACTATGATAAACTACCAACGAATAATGACTCTTTAAAATTAGGGGAGGGCCTCCCCGGTGGCGCAGCAGTTGAGCGCGGGGTTGCGAAGCTGCCAGCAACTCTGCAGTGCCAGTTCGATCCCCGGCTGCTCCCCGGCCACCGGAGGAGGGTCCCACATGGCGCGCAGGCCTCTCCTGCAGCCCGCTGCTCCCCTTAGCATTGTATTTCGGTCTTTCTGCCTGCTCTGCTCCCCGCTCTGGCTCTGGTGAATTCTCTCACCCTCCCGCGCTTCTGACTTACCCAGTGCTTGTATAAATAATTAAATAATAAATAAATCTTAAAAAAAAATTAAATAAAATTAGGGGAGAAGAACAAATGACACATACATTTAGTAGATGACACACAACCTTTCAAAGTACTTTAGCCTGAGCAATTCCCCAACAAGTGTAAGACAATGCCTGTTATGGAACTGTACACAAGAGGCCATTAATCTGTAATGTTAACCACAAATCACTTTTGTTTGCTAAAATACAAGTTCAGCTAGGCAAAATTGGGGATTTGGGGGTCTTCATGGTAGGTAGGAAAAAACAGACAGTTTATTTCTGCCTTTGCTCAGGGTCTTTACCCTTAGACATGCCCTGATTTCTATCTCCTGTGTCACCCTTAAAATCTATACCTATCAAATTTTAATTAAACTAAGCTAACTCTTCAATGCCACTATATTTGATTTACATTCCAAAATTTCAAGTATTAAATGTGAAGGGTGACAAACAGGCCAGATACTTTCCTGTCAGGTTAAAGAATGGATGGGGTTTCTAATTATGTGGATTAATGGAGCCACAGATAATCTGAAGGGATGTCTGGGTTTAGGTCATTTTTAGCTTAACTGGGGAGTTTTTGCTTTAAAAACAAAACATATTCTATTTAGACAAACTGAGTAACCACCTGATTAAAGTTCAGTGTTATCATTTAATTTAACCTGAGCATGTTTTCCCCCAAAATTATCAAACTGACTAAAGCATAATACGAAAATAGAAGAAAATATAAATGAATTTAAAAATTAGTCATTTTGCAAAAAGACTAACACTACTAATAACTGACAAGACAATAACCAGTTTAAACAACATGCTGAGAAGCTCCAGACATGGAGAAGTCCCTCTAACACCAAACTGTGATATACAGAAGGCCCTGCTAGATTGAGGTTTAAGTTTCTCAACAATAGAATGTAACAAAACATTACGTCATGGAATTTTCCCCCAAAGGAATGTGAAGAAAAGCTTTTAGGAGAGCCTGGATAAATGACACAAGAGAAATGTGTAACAGTTGTGAGCACAGTTATGTTTTTAATTCACCAATTATAAAAGATGACTGAAAAGAGAATATGGCAGGGTTCATGACTAAGTCCGTTACCCAGAAGGGGTCTGTTTTCTGTGTAGAGAGAAGCAACCCTGCTCCACTGTCACATACCAAACTTTATCGTGGCCATTTGTCCTAGACAATGTGGATTAAATAGTCAGTCACTGCACCAGAAAAAAATGCAGCAACATTCCATGGCCAACCAACAGCAAGATGTTATGTAAAATTACAGGACTAAGATCCAACAGACATATTTCCAGCGATAATTCTAAATTTACATCTCTCCAACTCAGCCATCCATATTACCTAGGTCTCAGTCTCCTAAACAACAATAAGACACAAAGACCTCTAGTACTTTACATGTAAAAGTTTACAATATGCAGAAAGATCAACCAAGAGCTCAGCAAATGCCCTGCACTCATAAGTCAGCCTCTGAGCAGAACACGTCTGGTTCAATATTCCACAGGAAATTTACGAGTTACCCTGAGGTTCAAAGAATGAACAAAATTCGACCTTTTTCTCTTTAGAGTTCTTCCCAAGTTACTAATACATGAGCGGCAAACATTATTAATGATTAGTGATTAAGGGAGAGGATGGTGCTAAGGGGAGGCTCATTGCCAGTGAAAAGAGCTGAACAGAAGAACCTAAAACCAGGCCTTTGGACATGGAAGCATAAAGATACTTGGCCAATTGGCTCAGAAAAGGGCATGGTTCATTCTCTGTACTAGTAATGATAACTTTTAGGTACCAAGAAAGTCTGAAATGTCAACTATACTCTGCTTAGCAAGGCAAGGAAACACATACAATATGACATTGTATGTGTGACATTGACCACTTAAACATTTTAAAATAAGCTTTTTTTTTTTTTTTTTTTTTTGCATAGAAGTAGCGGGGTGTAGGCCAAAGGTGCAGGATGTGAGAGGATTCACCAGAGACAGAGTGGGGAGCAGAATAGGCGGATCTACTGGAATACACTGCTGGCAGGGAGTGGTGGTTGAGGCAGGAGAGGTCTGCTGTGCCATGTGGGTTAGCTCCCTGGAAGGGGATCGAATATTGGCCATAGCGGTGATAGTGTTGAGACTTAACCCCAAGACTACCAGAGAAGCCCTAAAATAAATTTATCTGCTTAAAAAAAACCTCAATGCCGAATATAAGGGAATGCTGCCTTTGTTAGAAAGGTCATTATAAAATTCTTCTGTTCTTCACAGTGTATCAGTAACATCTTTCTACACAGAGCAGAGATAAAATACAATGGAGGGTATTCTGCGAATAAGCAAACAACTAAGGTCACTTCCTTTATAAGACTAAATAAAAAATCCTGGTGAAAATTTCATTTAACTAACTTTGAAGGCTTCAGGATAATTCTGCTTTTAGAAAGATGCCACCTAAACTGTCAGAAAACAATGCTTAAATAGAAATCATGGCTTTATTTTTAAACTTAAAATCTGGCTAAATTGAGAAAATTCTATCTTCTGTGTAATGCAAAAATTATAATAAAACCCCATTATACACTAATATTCAGTGAGTATTACTAGTGCTCAATAAATAAATGGTTTACATTTTGTTCTAAGAGGAATAGAGTGAGTAATCGGTTCTGATCAGGTCATTTATCCAAGTCTATAAAAATTCAGAGCTCTTTGGATCTTCTGGATACCTAAAATGTTCACGTTTTCATGCAAAAACCAACATTAACAAGCAAACCAATTTCTGAGAGCATATATACTTTTCCCCAAAGCCTAAAAACTTTTCAAGATTATGTCACAATGACACCATTATCCCAAGTGAACAGGCCCATATAAAGGCTTTCCCGAGGGCCTGCCCATCATCAGGCTATAGGGTCTCTCTCTCCTCCCCTCAGCATGTCTACAAAAGCATCCAGACACTCAGAATTGCAGTTGGCAGGGGCACCTGTGGGTTTCCACAGCAACACAAGTTCGCTGAAGCAACACAAAGACAGTCTGTAGTCAGTCTTGACTGGACTACAATCCAGTGAACTGGAAAGGCCACTTGCCTTTCCAGAAGCACCTACATACTTGTGGCTGCTTTAATCAATGCTCATTCACAGCCTCTTGAGCCAACTGGATGGAGCAGGATGGAACCAGACCCAAGACAACCCAGTTAAAGATCAGTCCAGTCCTCAGCTCTAGAACTAAATTGCTTCCTTCTACCCCTCTCAGCTCGATTCCCTTACATTGTTTTGTTTTTCAAAAATACCCAGGGTGGGGGAGTGGGGGGGCAGGTAAAAATTTCAAAACATACGGCAGACAAGATGCCTATGAATGAAATACAGGTATCTCTCCTCAATTATGCCTGTAATTACGGCTCAGTTAGTCATTTATTATGTCACAATGCAGAATGTCTTTTGAGAAAGTCATATGTGAGTTTTTGATTAATCAGAATAAAGACTATGACCTATAAAAAAAAAAAGCCACACACCTAATAACCTCATAAGAAAATCCAAGATGCTCATCTATTCTTGGCTTAGACTTAGTCACCAAGTGTATAAATGGTCAAATGAACAGGACAGTACCATGAAATGTGACTAGGTTGAATTAGAATGAGGGCTACACCATCAGATAACTTCAGCATTAGAATAAAGCTATTATTTAACACTTTGCATATCTGACCACAGTGCTAGGAAACATCTCTTTAGAGGGCTCATTGAATTGATGGCCCCTCCCCTCTTACATTGGGCAATGGTAGTCCATTTGAGTCCCCATCCAAGGAAGTTCTATACTCCCACCACCTCACAAGGAAACCCCCAAAGATCCATCACCAGTACTCACATTCAAAGCATTCTTTGCAGCTTCTGCTTCTGAGCGACTGTCAAAACTGACAAAACCTACGGGCTGAGGAAAGAAAAAGAAATATGAAGGGGAAAAAAAAAATCAGGGATGTTATTTTTCTGGGTCAAAGGTGATGTCAAACTGAACAGCTAAGATAAAGAATTGACCACAGGCAATGGGTAGAAATAAGAAAGCCAGTCCAGAAGAATCATGACTCAGTGTCTTAGCCAAATTTCTAACATGAATCAAAGGGACTGTGAAGGTGGCTCTTCAAGGGCACAGCTGAGGATTAAAAGTATCATAAAAAAAAAAAAATCTAGCAGGGGTTGGAAGGTGAGCAGTAGTGGACAAAGGAGTAGAGAAAATTTTGGATCAAGAGGCTCTACTTTCCTAAATTAAATTCACTGTACCTCAGTTTCTTCATCTTTTAAAATGGAAAGAGAACCGAATCACCTTTCGGTACACTGTAAGTGCAAGGAATACAATGACACAGTGATAACATCCCTGCAGTCTTGCTAAGATCAAAATTTTACAACAAACATTTCCATCTCAAATCCCAAGGGATGTCTTTAAAAAGTCCTGTGTTTAATCAAGCATGTAAACCACATTGTCCCAATAAACAGAGAGGTAATAATCCCTTTGGACTACCTTTCAATCCAGAAGAGTGTTAGCAACATAGCCTATTCCTCATGAAACAAAGAAAACCTCCTTGAGAAAGGAAAAGTAGCTGGCAGAGGAGTATGCTCAGTGTTCAACATTAAAATAACAACAAAAACATTGTTAAAAATTTCCAAGAAGCTTGCAGGAAAGATCAGGGTCACTGTATGCCACTGTCCATTCTAGGTTTGGGAGTAAGAGGTCTGAGAGGCAGACCCCGTCATCATTAAACATTCATACTGACTGTGAAAGCTTGTCTATTTAACTTTATACTTAATAATTAAAAAAAAAAAACAAAACAGCAAGAACCTGGACTAAAAGTCAATTTGGATAATAATCATTTCTTTTAAATATACAAATCAATCCCACATAAATATGCTGAAGGAATTACATTTGCCTGCTTAGAGGTAGTACCTGACACCCCGAAATTATGAATGATTTTCCTGGGCTAAATCCTAATCCATTTCACCCTAAATTTAAAGCAACAAAGTCAAACCCCAGTGGAAATTATAAAAGAATTCCCAGCCCATAGTAGTCCTGAAGAAAGCCAACTCACTCATTATAAAAATGATCATTTATACAAAAGTCTGGAATACTTACCTGCTTAGATGTGAGCTTTATAAGAGAACCCTCGTAGCCCTGAAAATGAAGAAACATATTCAGACCAGGAAAAAAAAAGCAATTGTAATATAGCAGCTTGTTCTAGTGAAAATCAGTGAGTCCTTTATGACTAACCAATGACCATTTAATTTTTCCTACAAATGCCTTCTAATTAAACTGGAAAAGCAAACCCCCCACTCCCTAAACACACACAAATGCCTATGCTTGTATACTTAAGGGCTTAAACAAAATCAGGCCCTAAAATTCATACATTAATTTTTAAATTTTTTTTTCATTAAATATGTAATGGTAGGAAAAAATGGGTATCTGTCAATAACAGATCTTTTTCATTTTAGAGAATGAGGAGAAAGAAAGGAAGTAAATTCATTCAGTAAGTGAGGAAGGTCAGACTACTTGATTCATTTGCTATAAAATAACAAAGCAACATTAAAAATGTACTTGTTAGGCCTTAGTCAGAATTGCAAAACTTCTAGAAAAATTTAAAGCAGGCAGCAGTGCCAAATTGTTTTGAGTTCCTTTGCTTATTAATAAGAAGCAGCCAATTTTCACATTGGTATTCCGATGTGCAAATATTCCCTGTTGGGTTTCCACTCTAGGACATAGAAACACTCCCCGACATTCCCTCACCCTTCCTGGCTCCTCAGGATAAGGGTAACAAAGTGTGTTTATTTCTGAAAATAATCAATGGCTGGTGGCTTGCTGATGGATGCCACAAGAGGGGAAAAACACCACTTGACATGATTGACCACCGTACATATGAGTGCAGAGACAGATTTGCAGACTAGGGTCAGCCTCCAGGGACTTTAATTAAAACAAAGTTGTTAGGAATGTACCAGGGTCCTGACTCTAGCGTTGGGGTTTCTGAGCAGGATGTTGGGATTGATTCATCCTCCTATCTTCCCAGCAGAGAGCTATGTTACCAATTAGCTACTGTAAACATTTTACCTCAGAGGCCTTGAGTTCTTCTGGCCAGAGAGGTCATGATTCACAGCCCTGCCTCTTCCTTTTCAAGGTGCTCTCTCTCAAAGACCTCGAGGTTTAAACACTCTGAAGGGCCTCAGAGGCAAAGGACAAATGGATATTTCACTCAAGTGTTAACACCACGCGTGGGACTATATTGTGCTCAAGACCCAAATAGAAATAATATCACATAATAGATCAGAAAAAGGATGGTAGAAATCAGACTGCAAGTTTGAATCCTGTCATTTATTGTGTGTGCAAATTTGGGCAAAACTTATTTAACTGCTCCAAGCTTCATTTTACTCATTTGAAAAATGAGTGCAACCTGGCAAAATAAATGAGGGAATTCATATTATGGGACTTGCTGGCTGAATCTTTCTCTCTATATATGTACCAAAAATTTAACAATGCTTTGTTCATTTAGAAGAACAGTTAGCTTAAAAAGTCCTCACCCACAAAAGGGATGGGCAGTAAAAACTACAACCCTCAAGAAGAAACTTAGGAAATTCTGTGAAGTTGGTGCCCTCTCACACCACCTTTGCTTTCTTTTCCACTTCCTCTCAGCTGATCTCAGGTCTAACCTTTCTGCTTCCTGCTGTACAGTCATCATTACTGTTGCATTAAGGGGGTGGCTGTCAGAATGGGGTTACATCCATTATGACATGGTGACTTCTTGGCACACAAGTGGACTCGATTTTATCTTGCTGTTATAACTGGCTGTCCCCCAACCCCCAACCTTCCTGCTTCTTTTCCTATCCAGCTGTTTGCAGCTGTCACATCATAGTCCCTCTCCCTAAACAGCTAGATCCTGTCGCTAAAATAAATGGTCCTGTCTCTGTGACCGGGAGTCCACTGCAAAAGTCATGGATCTTCCATCAGAGTTAAGATGGTCCATCATCTAGTCCCAGTGTGGCCCCAGCCAGGCAGTGCTGCAGACAAGTCCTTGCCAGTGAGTTTACACACAGGTCCTCAACTTATTGTGACTTCCAGGTTTGCTCCTTGAGGGCGAAGGCCTCCAGTCCACATTTCTGCCCAGTCCCAGTTTTTTCCTGTGCTCCACAGGCTAACCTTCAATGTTTCTCCTTAGTAGCATATCTATTTTAGCTTCAGTTTCAATTCCTGTAAGGTTTTCAATCCCAGCAATGTTAAGCATCTCTACAGTGATTTTACCTTGACAGTTTCAATTCACAGGGAACTGCATTAAATATTTCACTAAGCACCAGAAAAGATTCTACCTCAATTCATACCAAACCTTTCAAATTTTACTATCTTTGAAACTTATTTTTTCCCACAGAAAAAATAATGGAGGTTGGGTTCTTAAGAATAGCTCATAAAAGTCTATTATTTAACTTATTATGTCTCCAGAGTAATATATAAAAGGGATTATTTCAATTTCTAAGAAACTTCCTATGGATATAAATACATATATATTATAGAAATATATAATCTATATATTGTATAAATATGAATATACATATAATTTATGTTATAAATACAATTTGTATAAATATACATTTATTGTATAGTAAATAAATGGATAGCACTGCGACAGTACTCCTAGCACCCCCCTGGTGGAGGATAAATGGGCAGGACACCAAGGTTGTTCCATTTGCAATAGATGCCAGTTTCATGTTCACATCAATTTAGAGAACCTATTGTTGAGGACAAAAAGCATTTTGTCTTTCCTAAGTGAAACATTAAAACTGAGCTGTTTAACCTACTTTATTCAGACCTTTTAAAAAGACCACTTTATAAAAGGTGCTTTCTCAAACATTTTGTTTCTTCCTACCCAAAATTGCCCATGAAGCTTAAATATAGTTTCCTTTACAATTTTTGAAAGATTTTTAAAAAGTACCTTAAATGGTCTGAAAAGCAAATAGAGCTCCCGAGGTTTGATGTCGAGGGGGAGACCACTGACAAATAGGGTCCGGACCTGGAAAATGAATGAGAAGTGATCAAGAGAGTGGACAATCCAGAGAACAGCACTCACATGAAATCTCAAAAACACAGTTCTTCATATATTCCATGACTCCTATTTAACTCATGTCCTTTCCCATAACACAAATGAAAATGTTAAGATACCATTATGCCAACTCTATAATGTTTCTTTGTGGCTTACTCAAAATTAATTACATCTATAGATGATTTCAATGTATAGATGAATTTATCCTTTCCCAACTAGTGGGTGCCTCAACAGTCACATGGAGCAGGTCCAGATAACAAATATTAGCTGAAGGAAAAAATGTCCTGAGGACGGGAAATCTACCATCCCACTAACCAATGAGCATAGAATGCAGTTAAAAATTAAGATCAAAAAATTTGCTTTGTCCTACTTCATTCTTCAGTGGCATCAATAAATACCTAATTTTGATAAAGGTAAAAGTTTATTAAACAACTCAGGTGTATCTAAATAGTAGTCAAAATATACAACTCTGCACATCTGTTCAGATGCGGATCTCCATGGAAGATGCTCCTCTTGTATTCTTTCACAACATGACCAATACCTAAGATGCCCTTCTAGGTGCCACTGGCAGAATTCATTCAAGGCACATATGTGAACATTGTTAAAGTATGGGGCACAATCTATGTATATACTGTCTACTAACATAGAGCACAGGACACACTTTCGGCAGGGGTGGGGGCCATGTCAGAGAAAGCACATTACCATCAGAGTGAGGACTGAAAAGGATGTGACCCACATGGCGCAGCAGACCTCTCCTATGGCATGCGCTGCACCTCTCAACTGTGTATTTCAGTACATCTGCCTGTTCTGCCCCCCACTCTGTCTCTGGTGAATCCTCTCACCTCCACACATCTGACCTACATCCCTGTTCTTGTATGCATAAATAAATAAATTTTTTTAAAGATTTATTTATTTATACAAGCACTGGATACAGTCAGAAGCGCGGGAGGGTGAGAGGATTCACCAGAGACAGCAGGGAACAGAACAGGCAGACTGACGAAACACACTGCTGAGGGGAGCAGCAGGCTCGGCAGGAGAGGTCTGTCACACCATGTGGGACCCTTGCCGGTGGCTGAGTATTGGACCAGTGCTGCAGAGGTTGTGGGCAGCTTTGCAGCCCAGTGCTCAACCACTGCGCCACCAGGGGAGGCCCAACAGATACGTTTTTTTTTTTTTTTTTTAAGTGTTGGGTAAAATTTATCAGCAGAGAAAGCAATATGAAAGGGGGTATGTTCTGGGTGAAGGGTGAATCAAGCTTAAACTGGGAACTGAGGATCAAAACCACAGGGGAACATCAAAAGTCACCAGCTCAGAAATTCAGGGTCAATTCCCACAGGCAAAGAATAACCATGGTTATCACATTTTATTTTTCCTTTTGTTTCTACCTATTTATTACAATATGTTTTGTGTGCCTCTACGAAGTTCCCCCCATCCCAACTTGACTAAGCTATAACATACAACATTGTGTGAGGTTAAGGTATATAGCTATGTTGATCTGATACAACATATTGCAAAATGGAATAAAAATAACAAAAAGGAAAAAACCCTCAGTGCTAGCTAACACTTCCATCACCTGCACACAATAACTATTTCTTTTTTGTGGTGGGAAGATTTATGATCTATTCACTCGTAACAATACATAATATACTTGAAAGTGACCAATTATATTAAGGGCAATGCTGTGCATTTGATCCCCAGAACTTAGGCATCTTATAACTGGAAGTTTGGACTCTCTGACCAACACTGTCCCACCCACCCCTCAGTAATTACCACCTTTCTATTCTTTGTACAAGCTCACTCCACATTTTATATTTCTCTCATTAGAAACCATGCTGCCACAGGTAAAGAAAAATTCAACGTTCAATTCTTAACCTCATGTAAGTATGGGAGATTTTTCTTCGATGTGAAATGAAGAGAACATTTTTAGAATCCTAACACTTTCCATTGCTTCTGGTTTTGAAACACACAAAAATCAGCAAGCAAGATTCTTTTACTGATCCAGAACAGTACACAGTAAAACATCATACCATTTACATGTGAGTGCTTAATAAAGCACTAAGATGATGTTAATTAAGAGCCCCAGAATAGTGACGACTTATTTTGCTTGTTTTTTCATTCAACTTTTATAGTTTTACTGAGGTATAATGTATGATAAAATGTACATTTTGAAAGTGTACAAATAGTTAACTTTTAACATACGTGTATGACCTGTGCAACCATTTCAATCATAAGTTTTCTCACACCCTCTTAATTTTCCTCCCACACTGTTCTATCTTCCTTATCCCCAAGGGATCCCTGATATGCCTTCTATACATTAGCATGTGTGTTCTAAAGGTTTATACAAAGGGAACCAAAGTCTATACAAAGGGAACATTTTTGCCTAGCTTGTTTCATTCTAACATAATTATTTTGAAATTTATCCACATTGCTGCATGGATTAATAGTCTAGTCCTTTTATATATTGCTGACTAGTATTTTGTTGAATGGATACAACAGTTTATTTATCCATTCATTTGCTTTGGCTTTTACAAATAAAACAGCCGTCTCTGTATGGACTTGTTTTCTTTCTTCTTAGATAAACACTCATGAGCACAATAGCTGGATAATATGGTAGAGGTATATGCTTGACTGTTTAAAAAAGGGGGAAGAAAAATAAAACCCTGCCATTCAATTCCTCCTTTTTTGAATATTGTGAGTGTACATAAAAACAAATTTGTATTCTGTTGCTGATGGGAGGAGAGTATTATAAAAATCAATTAGGTCATTTCTGTTGTTCAATATATCTTTGCCTCCCCTTCTTACCACCTCCCACCCCGCCATCTTTACCAGAGATAAAGGCTCTTTCTGAGAAATGAATTTTCTCAATCAAAGTTGCTAAGGCTGAATTACTGACAATAGCCAAAGACACAAACTACAAAAGAATCCTGCCATTCGGTGTGCTCTCCTCATCATCCACCAACTCTCCTCCCACAGTCCAGAGAGGGAATGCCAGCTGCCATTCATTCAGATTTTGAGTATCTATTTTTTTTTTTATAAAGATTTTTTTTTTTTAATATATATATAGAGGCACGTTTTCTTTCTTTCTTTCTTTCTTTCTTTGTTTTTTGTTTATACATGCACTGGGTACAGTCAGAAGCGCGGGAGGGTGAGAGAATTCACCAGAGCCAGAGCGGGGAGCAGAGCAGGCAGAAGGACCGAAGTACACTGCTGAGGGGAGCAGCGGGCGGCAGGAGAGGTCTGCGCGCCATGTGGGACCCTCCTCCGGTGGCCGGGGAGCAGCCGGGGATAGAACCGGCGCCGCAGAGGCCGCGGGCAGCTTCGCAACCCAGCGCTCAACCGCTGCACCACCGGGGAGGCCCTTGAGTATCTATTTTATGTCTGACACTATGTAGGTGTTGAATGGATCAAAGATTTCCAAAGAAATAATATGACATGCAGGCCCCTGTGATTTAAACATAGGAGTACCATTTGCCTAGCAGTGAAGTTCAGCTATGTGAGTGGTATCAATCAGATTTGGGCAGCTAACTTAGAAAATAAACTACCACTTATATTATTGCTTTAAAGAACAAGGCTTTACAAACATGTTCGTCAATTTTTGAATAACTGCATAATCCACAAGAAAACTGATGGTTAGCAACAAAAGATTACTGATAGAAACTAATGTTTCTAATGTGTATTCTAAAAGCTTATACAAATGGAACAAATTATAAATGCAAACTTTGGTGTAAGTCCTACAAGGCATTTCCCCCTCTGTATAATGAGAGATCAGTGATCCCTTGGTGATAAGGAAGCTAGGACAGGGTGGGAAGAAAATTAAAAGGGTGTAAGGGAACTTTTGATTGAAATGGTTTCACAGGTTACACATATGTTAAAAGTTTACCAGTTGTACACTTTTAAGATGTACATTTTATTATACATTATACCTCAGCAAACTGTATAAAAGATGAATGAGGGCCTCCCTGGTGGTGCAGCGGTTGAGTGCTGGGCTGCAAAGCTGCCTGCAGCCACTGCAGTGCCTGTTCAATCCCCAGCTGCCAGGCGAGGGTCCCACATGGCGTGCAGACCTCTCCTGCTGCCCGCTGCTCCCCTCAGCAGTGTATTTCGTTGGTCTGCCTGTTCTGTTCCCCGCTCTGGCTCTGGTGAATTCTCTTACTCTCTCGCGCTTCTGACTGTACCCAGTGCTTGTATAAATAAATAATCTTAAAAAAAAATTAAAAAATGAATGAAAAAGCAAATAATATCTTTATCTACACCCATAATATGTACTATTATGCAACTAATAAAAATTATGTTCAAGGAGAAAGTACATATACTCTAACTTCATTCTAGACACACATATTGGAAGAGGAGAAAATGCCTTGTAGGACATACAAGGTGTGGTGGAATAATCCATGATTCAATATTTATTAGGTTATATTTCCCACCTTTCTATAAAAGTACATTAGATAAGCTTATTTTTTTTTAATTTGAGAATTATCTCCATTTGTCGTTACTTTACTTTCTTTAGGAAACAAGAAATAATGTCAATATTTATGTCAATAAAAGCAATAAAGTTTATGGAGGAAACTCTTTTCTATGTAAATATTTCAGAACTAGTAGTAAGAGATTCTTAGTATCTCAACAGGAAGCTGTTATATAAGGGGGCAGAATGGAATTCTCTGAGGCCTAAGTTTCCCACTAACTCATAAATGACTTATATTTCCTTGACTCTAGAGAAATCCAGGATATCTCATCACTGAAGAGAGATTCTCTCCTCTGCCAAGACAGGTATGAGGCTGACTATGAAAAAATAATTCTTAAATACTTTATGAGTTTATGAATAAACCTGAAAGTTACTTAAATCCAAGTTATGTCCACATGCTTGGAATCCTTTCTAGACCTCCTCAGATTAAGAGTTTGTTTTTTTTTTTTAAATATTTATTTATTTATTTATACAAGCACTGGGTACAGTCAGAAGCACCGGAGGGTGAGAGAATTCACCAGAGCCAGAGCGGGGAGCAGAGCAGGCAGAAGGACCGAGGTACACTGCTGAGGGGAGCAGCGGCGGCAGGAGAGGTCTGCGCGCTATGTGGGACCCTCCTCCGGTGGCCGGGGAGCAGCCGGGGATCGAACTGGCGCTGCAGAGGCTGCGGGCAGCTTCGCAACCCAGCGCTCAACCGCTGCGCCACCGGGGAGGCCCCAGATTAAGAGTTTTAAGACAAAAAGTCATGGCTATAAATAGGGGGGGGGGAATAAAAAACAAAACCCAACTTTTACTGATTTGCTTACTTCATGCTTTTTTGGTGACTGAGACCTAGAATCACAGGGATGTCAAATATCTCAAATTCTTCTCAAGATCATACTTTGTACCAAAGCTCTTAACTACCAAAGCACTCTGGGGTTTTGTCTTTGCTGTTTCTATGGAAATCACTAAGACAGGACATGATTCTTGCTTGCAGGGAGCTTTGTGTCAGTGAAAGAAACTGAATATACAAGTGAAAGTTTGGTCTTTCACAAAGTAATTGATTATCACCCAAAGAGAGAGACAAATGTTTAAAAGACAGATAAATTCATGATCAAATGCTCAGGAAAAAACAGCCCTCCCAAAGTAACAAATGAATGACACCAAATGAACTTTGTGGCAGGTCAATCATTATCCGGGGCAGTCCTTAATTTAACAGCAATGTCTACGGACACAGCTGTGCCTGGCATTAAGCCTTCAGCATCACAGATGTTTACTTTATCAGACACATGGGGAAACACATTTCTTAGTCAAGGACAGAATATGCCTCACATAAGTTCAAGACATGAAGCTGCTGACAGTTCTATCCCAAAGGAACTCTAATGGAGTCTGTGGGTATACCTCCAACTTCATTTTTAACCCAACAGAACTGAAAGAATAAATGCTAGGAGAAATTGCCCGTTGTTGAACTGTAAGAGCAAGAGCCCTCCTGGCGAGCCAATATGTATAGCATTCCTGTGGAAGCCACAATTACATTTGGGATAAACTAGCCCTTTGTTCTTCAATGGCACTGCCAGCTCCCACCATGAAAGACAGTCACATTTCAGTGAATGACTTCTAATTTAATAAATTCTAAGTCAATAAAATAAATTTTTTTTGGTCTTGGGCTTCCCCAGATAGAAAGGCTAAACCAGACCTTCAAATGCACGTCCTAATAACAAAAAGCATGCATTATCTTTAGGTAATCGAGACATGAAAATGAAAACTAAGAGAATGCTTCATATTTTAGTATTTAGAAAATTATATACATTTTTCAGCCAGTGGCTACATCTGGTAAATGCCATAGTGTCCAAAGAGTATGGACATTTTCTGTGTGTATTTCAGTTGTTGATGAAAAGATCTTAGGGATCATCTCTAGCGGCTCTGAACCTAAATTCATGGGAGTGGGGTCAACATATAAGAAAATGATTACTGACATGTAAGAAAATGATTTCTCGTTTTCAAGAGACATAAATAACTATTGTCACTCACTTAAAATAGTCCAATAAATAAAATGCACGGTGTTTCTATGATCATCTGTCCTCTGCAAGCTTTTTCTCCATCAACCCACATTCTCAAGAGAACAAAAGGAGACACCAAAGTTCTAGAACATTCCATATTTTTAAATCACTCTTTGAAAGTTCTTTTTTTTGGTAGCATGTATAGCCGGCTCCGAAGGCACAGTATATACCCCAAATATCTCAAATTATTTTAGAAACCTATAGAGTAACATTGTGTATTCATAGGAGACAAGTCAAAACCTCTGGAGGTAACATGGCAAACAAAATGATGTGTTGAGTCCTCAAGTCACCATCACACTGATAAGTTATCCCAATATTACTTGAAAAACAAACAACTCATGACAAAAAATTAACACAATAAAAGAAACTGGAGAGGAAAAGGAAAAACAAGACAAAAATAATCAGAGTCAAGGGAGAAAAATGAAAAACACTAAAATCGAGACAGACTCAAAAGGACTGAAATAGACCATGATATTTCAGGACTACCCACCCATTAATTCATTAACAAGAGTCATCAACACAAGGTTACTATAAAAATCACTCACATTTCAACTCACAATAACTAACTCAAACATTTATGCATACATCCCAAATGTAAAGGAGTAAGTCACAAAGTTGAAAAGGTACTAAAACTCAGACTTGACATTTAAGATGGTAAGCAGATCTCTACTGATGTATAAGAGTTTTGGTTAAGGGAGAAAACAGCAAAAAGTATTCATAGTCCCAATTTAATTGGTTCATGTTTTCGTAAATTGGTACAGACACAATTTTTTTTTAACGGTACTGAAAGAATTAATACCAGATAACCTATATGCTAATAGCAGAGAAGATGGGGTTATAGTGGACTTTCATTTCATATTAATACACTTTGGCATTTAAACATAAGCATGAACAATTTATAAGCATGAACAATTTCTTTGAAAGAAAAAAAAAACCACACATATCTCCTTCCTCTGAAAATCTAAGCTAAGGGTTGTGCCTATCCACTGCTGTCCTTAGGAAGTCACATTTTCCTGCCTGTCCTTGCTCACAGAGACAAGCTTGATCTAGTAGAAATACATATTCATGTAACGTGCTTCACATTTCAATCCTGACCACAAGCCAATGTTTCTTAATACTCACTCTAAAAATAAAATCTGACCAAAAAAGGGCACCAGCAACTCTAAGGAAAGGTCCTGGAAAGCAGAATCACCCTGGTTTCAATCAACAGGATTGGGGGTGGGGGGTCTTGTTTTATGACCATTCTATTTTCCACAAGACAAGAACAGAGGTGACCATCTATTTTTCACAAGAACAGAGGGGTCACTCTCCAACACCTCTTCTCTTCCCCTCAACCATAGACAAAACTGATCTTGGGGACAGAAGTGAAAAGGAGCCCCAGATATCCGTGCAGCATAATTCCAATAGAGTAGGGTTATATTACCATACAAGGCAGGGAGGGGATGTCAAGAGTCCTGGTTTGGAGTTTTACACATGGGTTAATATTTGTTTTTCTTTTACAATGAAGTATAAGGGCCTCCCTGGTGGCGCAGGCAGTTGAGCGCAACGCTGTGAAGCAGAACGCAGCCTCTGCAGCGCCGGTTCAATACTGGCTGGCCAGTGAGAATCCCACACGGCAGGCAGACCTCTCCTGTCTCGCCTGCTACTCCCCTTAGCAGTGTATTTTGTTGGTCTGCCTGTTCTGTTCCCTGCTCTGTCTCTGGTGAATCCTCTCACTTTCCCGCGCATCTGGCCTGTAGTCTGGCTCTTGTATAAATAAATAAATCTTTTTTTAAAAAATAAATAAATAAATAAAATGAAGTATAAGGGAATTTAGTTCTTTAGTCAAGCAACACCAACTGAAACACCAAACTGCAAGGCTGAATCCAGCCCAGGACTGCTGGTCATCTCATTTCCAAAGAAGCATTTGTTGGACTGTTGTGATTTCCCATTCATGTCTTGCCACCATGAAAAGGGATTACCACAATCACTGAAATGGTCTGCCAGGTGTGAATTCTGGTTGTAGCTCAGTTGAAACCGACCAGCCCTTGGTCAAGATCCAGTTTCTTGTTGGCACTGGCTTCGAGATGGAGCAGGTGGTCAAGTTCCTTTTTCGAGACAATGGCCACCTACTGGACTTAATGTCTCAGTCCTTTTCCAATCTTAAAAAGGTATGTTTTTGTTCAGGGGACCAGGTTGCCACAGACACCAATGACTGACCAAGCAAAAGATAAAAGGTGTCACTGTGCTGCTTTTACGGACTCCTAGGTTTGCTTAGTTTTAAATTGATAACCGTTCTTTTCCTTTCTGAAGGACAAAGCCACATAATTATTTGAAACATATGGGTACCCCCCCCCGCCCCAGTTTTGAGAGATCCACTAGGGTTAACCTTGAGTGATATTCACTTGGTTGACTCTTATCTGAAGAACAACCAATTTAAACCCTTATTTATTGACCCTGAAGCAAGGATGTTCTTTTGCCAAGGTGATCAGAAAACTTTCCAGTAGGATCAGGGCAAGAAGAAAGATGACTCATGGAAACACACAGGAAAGGCAGGAGCACTAGAGTCCATCAGCTCATACATGCAGGGCTCAAACATCCACAGGTAACAGGGAGAATAGGTGAGCACTGGACACCACACCACTAGGTTCATTCTTTGAGAATCACAGTCCAGCCTGCTATGATTTATCATCTCTCAATTTGATAGGACTTTTTTTTTTTTTCAATAGAGGCATGTTCTATTTATTTATTTGTTTGTTTGTTTTGTTTATACATGCACTGGATACAGTCAGAAGCGCGGGAGGGTGAGAGAATTCACCAGAGCCAGAGCGGGGAGCAGAGCAGGCAGAGGGACCGAAGTACACTGCTGAGGGGAGCAGCGGGCGGCAGGAGAGGTCTGTGCGCCATGTGGGACCCTCCTCCGGTGGCCAGGGAGCAGCCGGGGATTGAACTGGTGCCGCAGAGGCCACAGGCAGCTTCGCAACCCAGTGCTCAACCGCTGAGCCACCGGGGAGGCCCTGATAGGACTTCTTAAGACCAAAGTTCAATCTAGGCTGTTCCTCATTATTTGCTATTCATCTAAAAGGATGTAAAAGGATGAGACAAACTGAGGATTTTAGCCTTAGCTCTAATCCTGTTTCCCTCTTTCTGATTGCCCCTTAGTTCCTTTAGTCAACTTTCTGATGGTTTGCTGTTTCAGCCCTGGTTAGTCCATGGAATCTTACACCTCTTTCAAATACACTGCTTACAAATTGCTGAAACATGAAGATTTAAAATGTATACATTAATCCAGTATATCATAAACAGAAGCTGGCATTTAATGCTCTAAAGTACACTAGTCCTTAGGGTTTCAATAATACAAAGTACCATGAAATTGAATGTTCAAAAGATCACCTGGACTACCCACAACACAGGCTTTTTCTATGGAATGACAAAATGAAATATAAGCTAAAAATATGAAAAAGATCTTATCTAAATTCCAAGACCTCCCTATCTCCTTCTGCATAGTTGGGGTGATTAATATTTTCTAGAAGCAGATCTGTTCAAAGGAAAAAGTCATTCCGCCTCTCCCAAACCACAGAGAAAAAAACTATCCCAGATAGTACACAGAATTCTTCGTGGTCACTTAAAGTACCTGGGGGGGGGGGGGGGGGGGGAGAGACTACAGGAGATTAGGTCTTAACACTGCCCAGGGCTTTAAACTGTTTTTGATAGCAGTGGATAAAATTCATCTGCGGAACGAAACCCCATTGCCAACTTCAGTTTGCAATGCATTCTTAAATAACCGTTCACAATGCACCATAGTTCAAACAACTACAGAAGGCATGAGGAATGCAAAACTACAAAGCTGTGGAAAAAAGATTTGCTTCCCAATATTCAATCAAGGAAAAAGATCCAATATACTCCTTTTAAATTCTTTGGTGCCAAGTCACAGTTCACCTTCAAACTGTAAGTTCTTTTCCATGTGACAGAAGTGTGTATCCCAGTACTTAGCAGTAGGTTTCCTGAATTCATTCTAAGCTGTACAGAATGAACTAAAGGAGTGGCTGTAAAAACTGAGGCGCAATACTAGGAGGGAGGCATCAAATAGCCATGTAATTCATCCATATACGGATCAAATGAAGGAAGAAATAAAACCACGGTGACTTTTTATATGCATTAAAAGGTTAACACTCAAAGCAGTAGAGCTCAGGTAGTTGTGGTTTTTTTTTTTTTTTTTAAGTGTAGAGGGAGGGATTCAGATGGAAGCAGTCACTTAACTTCTCCATTCACAAGTTTCCTCAGCTAGAAAATGTAAACAATAACAGTACCTATTTGTGTCATTTTAAAATATGTATATAAATTTCTTGATAGTCCTCCCTTCAAGAGGTGAGGTTTAATTCCCCTCCCCACTTAAGTGTAAACATCACTTAGTGACTCACTTCTAAACAGAATATGGCAAAATTCTGTGTGTGACTTCTAACACTAGGTCAAAAAAGGCACTGTGGCTTCAATGGAAGCTTCTCTTGGTTCATTCACTCTGGGGGAAGTCAGTTGCCGTTCTGTGATGATATTCAAGAAGTAATTATGGGGACAGTCACATAAGGAGGTGAGAGGTCTCTGGGCGAATGCCAAGTAAGCAGTCTTGGAAGTAGATGAAGTCCCAGTCCAGTCTTCACATGACTACAGCCCCAACTAAGAGACCCTGCGCCTGATCCACCTAGCTAAGCTGCTCTTAAACTCCCAACCCTTTGAAAAGGGGAAATAAATGTTTAGTAGTTATTGATAAACTTGGGGCTAATTTCTTATACACAGTTGTCACAAGGATTAAAAAAAAAAGTAATATGTAAAGAAAATGTTCTCTATATTAAAGTGGCTTAGAACATTAAAACAGATGCATTTTCTTCCTCCCACGAAAGGCTGCAACTGACAGTATTAACATGCAATTTTTATACACAAGCTTAAAATGAGCAAAACAACAACAAAAACCTGGTACATCCATACCACAGACTACTACTCAAAAAAAAAAAAAAAAAAAAAAAAACCAAAAAAAACCAAAAACAAAACCTTGGATCAATCTCAAAGATATTATATTGAGCTTAAAGAAACAATTCCTAAAGGTTGCATACTACATGATTCCATTTATACATATTCTTGAAGAAATCACAGAGATGGAAAACAGGTAGGAGTTTGCAGGAGTTAGGGTCAAACAGGGTGTGAGTTGTGGGGTAGTTACACAAATGCAATGGCAGGGATACATGGGATAGGCTGCTTTACCTTACACACATCTGATAAAACTGCACAGAACAAAACACACATTAAAATGGGAAATCTAAATTAAATGACTGGATGTGTCAATGCCAATCTCTTGGTTGTGATTTTGTGCTATACTTTGTGTGTGTATGCTGTACTTTTACAAGATAGTAGCAGTCGGGAAAACTAGGCCAAGAGCTCACAGAATTTCTCTGTATTACTTCTGAGAAATGAATGTGAACCTAAATTATGTCAAAATAAAAAGTTTAAGCATAAAGTGTACATCAAAAAAAAGCTTTTGGACATAAATATTTATGCAAACTTTAATCAAAAGATTTATATCAGTTGGTAAAGTTAGGCAGTGAAGCTATAAAGTTACTGATTCACATGCATTTTTCTCTTAATGCCCTATCATAAGATTGGTTTTTTCCTATTAACTTTTTAATTGATAAAAATTCAGTATTATGAACTAGAATGAAATAAACATGACTTTTTTAAAAATGTATTTTACTCAATTTATAATTTCCCCCAATTTGTTCAATCACTATCTTTCATAGAAATGATCCAGTATCTAGCTATATTCTACTTTCACTAATACCCATATCCTATTTCAGATCTATTGCACATGATAGAGCTTTCCCATAGGAATTTCTAATTCCAGAACACAACTGATGTATTTAGGCCACAGCTAACAGCATCCAGCCTAGTACAGAAACTACCTCTCTGCAGAAACAATGTGTTTGATAAACACAATGAATCTGTTAACCTTTTATGTGGCCATCTGAATCAATATGTCATATTACACTGTCACAGTCACTTTGTAATTACTGCAATAAAGGGAAATATCATTAAATTGAGCACTGTGGATTGAATCACATTTCTGTTTCAAAACCAGCAATTAAGCACTTGGACACTGGCAACTCTGAGCCTCAGCTTCCATGCTTACAAAATGAAGGTGCGCAAGAGTTGATCTCCAGGTATCATTCTAATTTCAAAGGTATAGTGAAAGGAAAGGCTTTCATAAAGGCATATTGGGGTCAAAAGACATCAGGTTAAGAAGATCCATTTTGCTATCAACACCATTTCAATCAAGTCATTAAAATATTTATATCTGATATTTATAAGTATATTTATATTGTATTCAGTTCACATATGGTTCATGTAAAAATAAAACACTGTCTTAAGCCACAAGTGTCTTCAGAATCGTCAGTGCAAAGATAAAAAGGGGTGCAGTTACTGAGGTCCAGTCTCTCCATCACAGATATTAACCTAACAATCAGAGTTCAGTCTATTAGTATTTGCATTGGTTCTTTTCATTCCAAGAAAGAAGTACTTAGTAGAACAGTTTTTTTTTTAATTAAAGATTTATTTATGCATGCACACAAGAACTGGGTTGTAAGCCAGAAGTACAGGAGGTGGTGAGAGGATTCACCAGAGACAGAGTGGGGAACAAAACAGGCAGAGTGACTGAAATACACTGCTGAGGGGAGCAGTGGGTGAGACAGGAGAGATCTGCTGAGCCATGTGGGTTCCTCCCTGGCTGGGTGGGGATCGAACTCATGCTGCAGTGGCTGGCAATAGCTTGATAGTGCTGTCTTTAACCCCTGCATCACCAGGGAGGCCCAGTAGAACAGTTTTAACCATGTACACATTCTGGAGTCAGATTGCTTGGATTCAAATCTCTCAACTTCAATACCTAATAATAGCTGAGTGATATTGGACAAGCTATTTACTAACTGGAGTCTCAGTTTCCTCCTCTGTAAAATGGGAGATACAACAAAAATCTACATCATAGGGTCACAAAGAAGATTAAATACATGAATATCTATAGAACATTTAGAAATAAGCCTGGCACACAGTAAACATACAAATTTGTGTTAAATAAGTTAAATAATAAGATGATTCCATCAAGTGTAGCTTAAGTATCACTTTACTTGGTAGGGTAGAATAAGCATTAAAGAATTATTCAAATCCTAAAACTTCTGCACTTCATTCAGTCAGCTAAAGGTGTTCTAAGTTACCCATAAAATAGTGTCTTCAAACAGTTAAGAAAAAAAAATAGGACCTCGGAACAAACTGCATACCACTCAAGAAAAACAAATATGCCATTACTAATAATGAATTTCTAGAGTGAAATGTTATTAATCCATACTACCTCCATAATCTCCACACTTTTTCAGGAACTTGTAGTTCCTTTCAGTATTTAACACATGAATGAAAATATGCAATTTGCAATATAGTTGTAAAGAACACAAACAGCATGAAAATCATCTCACTGTTTCCCCTTTTGTGGATTTCAAACAGCTTAGGCAGTCTCCAAAACTATTCTTTAACTGAGAAAGAATTCCCCAAAAGGTCAGAACCTGGGGCCATGTAAAGATCTTTCAGACCTGACAGGACTAGGCCTGTCAGTGATCTCTCTGGAACCTGCTGTGATAGCCTTGTTCTGGCCAGAAAACCAAAACAGCTCTCCTAGGGCCAGTCTGTGTTCCAGTATGACCAAATAAAGATACAACCAGCATCCCAAATATGTTGTTCAGTTGTGCCAAAACTTCTCAATCACTCTTCCAAATGGCCACACTAAGCTATTAAAGTATAATTTGTTTGGAGTCCAGTAGATGAATTTCCAAATGCTCTAAACACAATAGAATATAAAACCTCAGATACATAAAATTCAGTGTAAGTATATATACTGGATTATAATATACCCATGACTTACCAAATAACCCCGTTAGTATGGTTAATACCACACTTGAAATACTGCCATACACTTTTTTGCTAACAAAAATCCTATCACATGGGAGATGAGAATGGAGCTTTAACCTCACACCTCATCCCTCAACACTATCCAGGTGTAAGCAGTGCTCAGACATCTGGTCCTTAGCCCTCAATGACTCCCTAAGGCTAGCAAAAGCATCAGTTTTTCCTCTAAATGTCAATCTGTGCTCGAAAAATTTATCAGATTTTAAACTTTTACCTGTAGTGTCATTTTATGGTTCAAAGGTGTTGAAATAAACAATAAATGTCAGATACATATGATACCCCCCACCCTGCCAAAATCATTGCTTTTCTAACCTATCAGCACTGCTAACTTAACAAGTGTCTGTCCGTTCCAATCACATGAAGACCAAATTCCCAAACCTCTGACCTCCAAATGCACATTAAAAATGGCCCCCTCTCTCCTGCAGTTTTTCTGGGCCATACTGGGTTCATCTTAACACCATACCTTCCTTCCAAATCCTGGATAAGTGTCTTTTCCTTTGTACAGTTATTCTTGTGTAGGAGGCTCACTTCGGGGATTAGAAGCTGAAATCAAGTGTCTTTGTTTCCAAGGAAGAGGCTTTCCATAACTATTCCCATCTTCTTTCCTTCCTTCTTGTTTAACTCCTTTTTGCTCTGTTTGTACCAGTCATGTGTTCTCTAATTGTCCGCGGAAGTTTAGTAAAATAAATTCCTTGAGAACAGGTGTTTTATTCACTGATAACTGTAATCTTGAATTAGGGATCTAAATTTCCTCAGATTAGGGATCTAAATGTCCTTTTGCAATGACATTTACAGATGATATGCTCACTGGGAGAAAGTTCACTTGAATAGTATTGAAATTACTTCACAGAAATGGTCAGGGTTTTATTGGTAACAGGAAGTTTCCTTTTCTACCCACCAAAACAACTAAGAACTTAAACCCATAAAATGCTCTATCAATTAAGAATGTGATCCCAAATTAGGTAATACTACCTAATTTAGTCATGGAATTACACAAATAGATTTGGTGATTCCTAACATTAGATAATTTATATTTTTGTCTTAATTGTGCAAGATATAAGGACTACTCTAATCCTAAAATGTTTTGAGTGGACAGTTCCCTTTCAAGACCCGCTTTCTTCTGCAAAGTTCAGAAAGGATGTCCTACGAACCATTTAATTACAAGGAAAAGAGTGAGCAACCTATTTCTCTAAAATAACAACAGTAACAATAACAAGTTTATCTCTGAGGTTAAAGCACATTAAAAAGATAAATGTGAGAAAAGTTCTGGGTTAAAAGATGGCAGATCACAACTTTAACCCCTTGCTATCGCCCCCACGCCCCCACACACCTCTTGTGTATGGGTCATTTAACTATTTTAGTCATTGGTTCCTCCACATGACATAGACGTTAAGTGTAAGCTCCATAAAAAGAGTAGGTTCCAGGGCCTCCCTGGTGGCACAATTAAGTGTCAGCTCTATGAAGCAATCTGCAGCTACTGTAGCACGAGTTTGATCCGAGTTCGATCCTCGGCAAGGGAGGTGACCCTGAGGGGTGGCTGACAATGGCAGCCTTTAACTTGACTTGTACTTTTTGTTCCTTTCATCCCAGAATTGCCTGGCTCTTTCCACCCCTTTCCCATTGTTTCCCTGCCAGAAAGTGCCTTAGATTTGTGGCAAACTTTTAGCCTTAGTGACCCCACTTTGGTCCAACCCTTTTTGGACGGGCATTTACCCACAAAGGATGGGATAACTTCGCGTGTTTAACTGGGAAACTTATCCTTTCTTCTCTTCTCTATATACATTAATTCTATTAAAGTTACTTTCTATTAATGTCTTACACACTAAGAACATGCTCTGCCTTTATGTAGCAGACAGCAGAACCCATTTAGAGTGTGCAAGTTGAAGGGTCCTGGGTACCCCTCAGAGTGCCCACTAACAATAAAACTTTCCATCTTTAGGACATTTTCAAAGGAATGTAAGTACGGAAGTATAATTAACAAGTATTTTTAAGTCCTTGAAACATTACAGCAGCAATTCTGAACTGTCTCTGCTGTTTGAGGGGCAACTTATGTCCAGGAAAGCAAAAATAACCCCCCAAAACCATAATCAGAAAGGTACTCTGCTGGGGGAAAGAGTATATAATTCGGCATTTCTCAAATATGCATGAGTGCAAGAATGTTCAAGGCATCTGTTAAAAACTAATTCCTGATACTCCCCCACAGAAATTATGATTCAGTTGATCTGGAGATAAGGTTTAGAAATTAGAATATTTAACTAAAACACATATGACTTCCCTTATCAGATACAAGTGGGAAGCTCTATTAAGACACATTACCCAACTCACAGGAAGGATTTCTAGTTCTAATAGAATTGTCATATAAACTACATTCAAATATTCTTCTCCAACTAATTTGAGGCTGTGGCCTCAGAAAGTTCCTCTTTGCCAAGCGCACTGGGACCTGTTGAGAAGACTTTGCTTGATCTTGGAACGGAGACTTCTGAACCAATGAATCGCACACAGGCAAAGAAGAAAGAGACCTTTTCCAATAAGAAACAGATTTGCAATTATAGTTTATGAGGTACTTCTGCATTTATTTAAGAGGAAATTACCACTAATCTGAGCTTAAACTAATGACACGATGAACTTTTACTCTGATTTTTTTATTGACAATAAAAAGAATAATTCTTCTGAGACATGCCCCAAGATAAAAAGTTTGTGAGTAGTTATTTTTGTCTTAGAATAAATAAGACATCTGAGAGAAGCTGCCCAATGAACCAAGAGGCAATGGTTGGTTACTGAGACCTTAATGCGTGTAAGAAGTTGTTTAAGTTGTTATAGTGTAACTTATAAACTTGAGCAAACATATTATCACAGGAATTTATTAAAATGTAGATTTTGATTTTTACTTTACTATAATTAGTCTTTTTCCTGGCCCCTTATGTAGGTTTTCTAAATTCCTGCTATGAGTGAGACAATCTGCTAGGAAAAAGACTAATTATTGTAAAGTAAAAATTAAAATCAACAAGCAACTATATACCAGAGACACACTGGGGGGGAAGGGAGAAGGGAGAAGGAACAAAATAAGGGGACTGGGACTATAACCAAGATGAAAACGCATACATTCTGCAAAAAAATGAAAAATGACGTAAAAAAATATAAAATTAAAAAATAGTAATAAAAATAAATTTTTAAAAATGTAGATTTTGATTCTGTAGAGCTAATGTGGGGCCGGAGAGTCTGCATTTCTAACTAGATGCCAGGTCCACAGACCACCCCAGAAAGATTCTACTGAAACAATTAATAGGCAAAATGATCACTAGGAGGATATTACAGTTATTTAAATGAAGATTCTTGGTCTCCACTCCTGAATATTCTGATTAAGCAGGCTGGGTGCCTGAAACCTAAAGTGCGTACGTGTGTGTGCATGTGTGTAGCCCAGAGGTAGTGGGGGCGGCAGGGGGAGTGGTGAGAGGATTCATTAGAGACAAAGTGGGAAGCAGAACAGGTAGATTTACTGAAATACACTGCCGAGGGGAGCAGCAGGGAAGACACGAAACCTGCATTTTTAATAACATCCATACCTAATATTCCTATAAGCAGCCCATGAAACATACATGGGAAATTCTGCTACAGAGGTCACAAGTATTAATAATGGCTGTTATCAGGGTGAGAGAGAAGTTATTTGTGCAAAGTAACCATACGTCAAAACAATGAGATACTTAAGAACAGTATATAACATTTTGCTCTAAATGTTAAAATGACATTTAGCTAGGCAAAAATTTTGAAGTTCTGATTCACAAACTGTAACTACTAAATATGAAAGGGACAGTTTTTAGGGCCTCCCCTGGTGGCAAAGGCGGTTGAACGCAGTTCTGCAGCGCTGGTTCCATCCCAGCCAGCTGGCGAGGGTCCCACATGGCGCGGCAGACCTCTCCTGTCTCGCCCGCTGCTCCCCTCAGCAGCGTATTTCATCAGTCTGCCTGTTCTGTTCCCTGCTCTGTCTCTGGTGAATCCTCTCACCCTCCTGCGCATCTGGCCTGTTCCCCAGTTCTTGTATAAATAAATAAAAATCTTATTAAAAAAATAAAGTACTTCAGTTTTAAAAAAAAGAAAAGGACAGTTTTTAAACAAATAGCTAAGTATACCACACATGACAAATAAATGCCAGGAGTCAGCCTGCCATACTCTGATATAATAAGTGGTTGCTGTTAAAGCTGACAGTCCTGGTATATATCCCTTAGGAGAGAATTCTACAAACAATCCCATCTACTGACAGGAATTCCAGGCCTAAGGACATCTGGTACTTCCCCAGCCAGGCATCGTTATAGGGTCAAAGATGAAAGAATTACAGGAACTATATGGAAGGAAATGAGAAGGATCATTCCTATGCAATGACAGAAAACAAACCAAAGGGGGAAAAAAAACCTAATAAGACTGCAACAATAATGTTCATCTAGTGTCAGGACCAAATGTCAGCACTGAGCCACTAACTCCAACTTAAGTGATTGCTCTGCCAACCCTCCCCATGACATCCAGCATTGTGTTTACTAAGATTTGGAGGTGGTCTCTGTAAATGAAATAGCTGGCACACTCATCTCAGCACATCCATCAAGGATCACTCATTTCTTCCTGAGCTCCCAAATGCTGGACCTGCAGGATCTAGATTTCTTGGCTATTTCTGAGCAGAAATAACAGACCTTTGGGATACCCATATTTCTCCTGACAGTTAAATACTGATGATTAAAATATTCTAATCCATGTTTTCTTCTTATATAGGTTTAACCTAGTACAACACAACTTGTATTGATTTCTTATAAAGAAGTGTGTGTCTTGGTGAGGCAACTGATAATAAAGATGGAGTGATAGGGAGGAAAAAGCACTTGACAGGGAATGATGAGTAGTGTGTTCTAGTACTAGAACCTTTGTTCATGCTTGGTTCGTAAAAGTTATCCATAGATTGGGATGCCAGAAATAACAGTACAACTTATAAAAGGATAAAAAGAGGAACAAAAATCAGAAGCTACCACCACCTCCTGGCTTTGAGTTAATGAGAATCCCTGAAACAACACTACCTTTGATTGCTGACTAGGCTACATTTCCTAGAAGATGTTAGAGAACTGTTCAACTAACAATTTGATTTTTAAAAAACAAATGGGTTAAAAGACTCCACAAATAAATTAGTTTCTCAAACTCTGTACAAAAAAAAATCTCAATTTCTCACTTGCTCTCCACTCTTCTCAGTAAATCCATCACCAACAGACTGTTTCCTGCTGAGACACATCAATAAAATGGCAGTTTTCCCTGAGAAAAGACAGAAGCCCCATTCACACTTCTAGAGGGCCTAAAATACTGTGAGCAATTTCCAAAGAGAGAAGTGTTTGGGGGCTATAGGGAGATAATATCTCTCAAAATCTCAACATAGTTGCTGTGCAAAGCATCCTTGCTTAGCTTGACAGACAACCTTTACATGACCTTTATCAAAACACCCAGGAAATAAAGACATTTCAGTCTTGCCTAATCAACAAAACCCCATGAGTACAGACCCTGTGTCAACAGCAAGTAGTTCCTGATACATATCGTTTTATACACAATGTTTAATAGATATTAGCTTACGGAGGTATGAAAAATAAATCTGCTGAGGCTTAGAGCATGGAAATGGCAGGTGTGTATCTAAAAGACCTCAGGAGATCAGGACTGAGAAGTGTGCTGTGGCCTGTCCGCTTCTGCTACAGAGCTGGTTGTGAAAAGAAAAATCACTATGTTATAGCACCCAGGCAAGACCCCAGCATCAGAACATTTCTTTTGGCAAGCCAGTGATTAAATATTCTAGCCTGCAGGGTTTTCAAAGTAGTCTACTTTTAAGCGAACATTAAAAAGCTGGTTAGTCCTCATGCCTATTTGTCTTTTCTCCTCTTTTAAATTCATGTAAGTAGGATTTTTTTACTAAAGAAATGTTGTTAAAGAAAGCTGTGCCACCTTTTAGAGCTTTCTTGTTCTTTCATAGTCAAGCAGCACTAGAAATATTATGGGGCATTTTATATGAGGACTTCTACCCATTCAAGTCAGGAATTCTGAGAAAGGAATTGGGGCTAACTGCCTGAGCTGGTGGAAGCTACCAGAAGTTGTTATTACTGGGAGTTCCCAGCCACAATCACAGGTGTGCATGTGTGGTTATGCTCACATTAGGTAGCATCTAATCAAATGGGACTGTTGATGGTTTCTGCTCTATCCTCTTCTTCAAAAATCCAGTTCTGGGTATAAGGAATAAAAGCAAACAGGTCAGTTTGCAAACCATGCAGTTTCTAGACTGAAACTAAGTCCACTTGGTAGAGAATAATATCAAACCTAAAATAATCCATCTATACAAGTTCATTTCCTGTTGAGCAGTTTAATTATTAATTCTTAGTAACTAGCATGAAAGAATTATTCTATCTCCAGGGCTTTTAAAGCAGTTTACTTTTAAACAAACATTAAAATGCTAGCTAGCATTATGCTTGCTTTTGACTGTAAAATGACTAGCTGTAGCAAACTAAAATTTTGTAACTTTAAGGCATTCTTCCTACCCTCATTTTAAGAGGAAAGTTACTTGGGAGAAGGAAACCACACATTAGTTTATTTTGATGTAGCAACCTGCCTTCCATCTGTGTCCCCTATAATACTTCCATTTGTTTAAAAGAAAGATAAACTGTTCTTTAAAAAGGTCTGGAGTTCTGCTTCTAAACAGGACATCCTCGTTGATGTGAAGTGTAACTAAATGTAAACTGTGATTTTTCTGCTGAAACCAAATTCTGTCCATAAAACTGTAGACTGTCCCTGAAGGAGTTTTCTAAAACAATGGAAAATTACTCTCAAAGTCAAAATTAAAAGATTCTGTGAGAGGTAGAACCCCCTTAGAATCTGGCCCCCCATAGAGATGCCCAATTTCTCTAGAGTGAGGAGAATAGTATGCTTCTGTTTACACCCTAGAGGAGATGGCATATGAGAGCAGGCTTCAAGAAGTTAAGAGCTAGAAGAGGGAAGAGAACATTTAAAGCTGCTTAGGACATCTGAATAGAAAAAAGAAGATCATGTTAGCAAGTCCTAGCATTTTGACCAAAAATTTAACCTTAACATTATGAAGTTTGTGATCTTTCCAATTTTCATTTTTCTTACTTTATTTCTTCTTTTCTTTCATTCTCAAGTAAGCTCAAAGCATTTAAATATATGCTAGAATGGCAAACTGATCAAAAGCCTGAAAATGCGGAATTAGCCTCACTCTAATCTCTTTTCCTTTTTTCCAAAATTATCTGTTATTCTTCTCCAGCATTCCTAACTGACTTAACAAATGATATAAAACAAGGTGTCAAATATTTAAATTTCCAAGCCTGACTTCAACTCCAGAGGCAGGGCAGGTAGGTTGATGGACAAGGGAAACAAACAGAAAGCCTCCTCTGAGTATAATGTCACAAAGTTTTGATACATTGCACATGAAGAAATGATACTTGCCAAACATACTACCAAGCATTTACTACATGTGTTAATTATGACTCCAACTACTAAAGTAGGCCCTGTGTCTATCCCCATTTTATAGATGAGAAAACTATGGCCCAGAAAGCTTATAACTTGTAACAAAACTAGAAACTGACAGGGCCAAGATTTAAACCTTGAACCTGAACCCAAGATCTCTAAACCATTACATTTCCACCCAATGTTCTTTCCCTATTATTCACCCAATTCTTACCTACTTCTACCTGCCACCCTCTCTTCACCTACTCAAAACACTCTGTAATTGATAGATCAGGTATCTTGACTTGAATTTGAGAAGCAGCATAGTAAAGAGGGAAAGAAATGGAAAGGAGCTGGTTTTACGACTAGTACTGAAAAACAGAGGGAGAGGTAGTCCCGTGCCAATGATAGAAAGGGCGCAGTGGTGAAATGCTGAGAAAGTATCACCCTCCAAACATCCTGCTGTCTTCTACCAAGAATGTTATGGTGGGATGCTAGCTGAACTCACTGCAGAAATCAGCTCACAATATATGTAAATCAAGCCATCATTCTGTATGGCTTAACTTTACAGTGATTACGTGTCAATTATCATTCAATAAAATTGGGTGGAAATATATATTAAAAAACATGTTAAGACCTCACATGTGCTTAATAGTACAGCATGGACAGCATGTGAATAACAAATGCACATAACTCTTCTGATGCTTTAGTAACATAGTTTAAATCTTTTTTTTTATAAATTTTATTGTTATATTCCCCATACAATTGCAGCCCCCCCATTCTGACCCCAATCCCTCCGTTCCCGCCCCCACCATAGTTTAAATCTTAACATCCAAATAAATAAGATACGCAAAATGTTACCTAGAAACAGAAAACCCACTAGGTTTATTTTTTTGTTTTCACTCTGAATTTAACTGAGCACTATAGTTATAACCCATCTCAATCTTTATTTGCTTTTCATGCCAGAGTACTCTTACTGTAATAGCATAAGTATTCTCACAGAGAAAATTTCTTAACACTGAAAAACCAGATTACAGATTCTGAGGCAATAGGACAAAAAGAACTAAGAAGTTTTAGAAATTCCCTGTTTACATCAGGAAGTTATCTGTCATCTAAACTTCATCTCACAAAAAATGTAAGTACAAATAACATTTTCTAAAATGAGGTAGGTCCACAATGCTGGTATAGAAAGATGTTGAAGAGACATTTTAGATAGAAAAAACATGAGACAAGTACAGTTTTGTATACTGACACAATATAGTTTTAAAATATTTCTCTCAATGAAAGCTGGACAGGAAGACAATTTTCTAACCTTTATTGGATGTTCATCATATTAAATATAACATCTTGTAATATCTTTTCTAAATTAGTGAAATGAATAGATCTCTTTCTCCACATGTCACAGCTTGGAAGAAAATATTTTTCAGGGATATCCAAAACTGGTGAGGTATAGATCCCAATGGCTGTCTAACAGAGGTAATATTTTTCCTTTTGGCAGTTGTGGATAAGGATGAGTATCCATAATTAACAAAACACTGCACTTACTATACACTTTAGAAGCAACTGTTCATTTTCTCCAATATTTATTCTTCCCAATTTACACAGTAAATAAAACATTTTACCGGGGCATATTTATTTCTAAGATCTGGCCCACAGTGTAGGAAAAAGCAATGCCTCCCAGTTCTAAGATGTGCTCTTAAAGGGCATTTATCTTCCCTCCTTCCTGTTATCTAAAAGTCAAGATGGTGGGAATTGGAACAACCATCTTAGAGCACATAAGGTGAAAGTTACCCACTAAAGATGGCAGACAACAAAATAAAGTCACTGATAAATATGGCCTTCCCATGCTCACCATGGATCACTTTTCAGGCGCTCAGCTGAGAAATAAACATTTCATGTTTAAGCTTGATGCTCCCTGGTGGCCTAGTGGTTAGGATTAAGAGCTTACTCTCTCTTTTCTTTAAGTCACATTTTTTGTTGTTGCAGTCATCTCATACTGCATACAATTATGCATGTGCGCGCGCACACACACACACACACACACACTTTTCTAATGCTGTAACAATCCTATCATTTTAAAGCTAAGCTTATTATAAATGACTGAAAAAATCAAATTTCAGAGTCTGGACTCAGAACCATTATACAAAGCAGTCTTTTGTCATCAGGCAGACCAATGAGGTTTTTATTTTCTAGTCAACATGACCCAACATTATCAATCTAGGACACCTTTGAAAGTATTTTTAAAACCATAAATAAAGAACACTATGGGGCCTCCCCTGGTGGCGCAGTGGTTGAGTGCTGGGCTGCAAAGCTACCGGCAGCCTCTGCAGTACTGGTTCGATCCCAGGCCACCAGCGAGGGTCCCACATGGCGCGCAGACCTCTCCTGCCGCGCCTGCTGCTCCCCTCAGCAGTGTATTTCGTCTGCCTGCCTGTTCTGTTCCCCACTCTGGCTCTGGTGAATTCTCTCACCCTCCCGCGCTTCTGACTGTACCTGGTGCTTGTATAAATAAATAAATAAATAAATCTTTAAAAAAAAAAACAAAAAAACTATGTATTGCACTTCAGGGAAAGAAAAGACTTTGGGCAATCTCCTTCAATGTTTTATAAATGAGCGACATCTACTCAGCAAATCACTCTGGACTAGGATTGTGGAGAAACTGCAAAGTGGCTCTGTCACAACAGTTCGTTCACAGGACTGAATGAGGCACCACTGCCAGCAGTGTGGACAAGAGTGTATGAGCGCATGCTTTTTTCATTGCTCCTGTTGTCACAAGAGGAAGTTTTAGGGGACAGATCAATACCAGCGTTAAAAACTTTTGGGGGGTGGAGGGGTAGTAATGATTAAAGTCATCAACACCAGTAGGGAGAGTTAAACCAAGTACTTCTACAGTTCTTCCCTGGTAGCTCTGATCAGTCAGTAATATCACCTGAATTGCAACCCTATATAACCCTTCCCTCCCACTGATGGAAGTTTAACACGTACCTTTATAGGTGCTGGGGCTTTGAATACCCTCCCTTTACTAGCAGCTGGCTCTGACCCAATCCAGCATGCTCTGATCCTCCACCAAGATGGGGGCCCATGCACATGCAGACCTGGCTGTGCACCCGAGCCTGCTTCCACCTGCACCAGGGCTCCAGGGTGTTAGTCCACCAGCAGTTAGTCCGAGGAGAGAAAAGCAGACTATGCGATGAGGGCCCAGAGCAGGAAGCACTCCAGGAAGACCATGGGGGTTGGGGGAGAGAAATATAATTAAAACAGAGAAGGCTGTTACAAGCTGTGAAGGCTAACAGAAACACGCTGAGGAGATGAAGAAAGCTTTTCAGGGCCATAGGAGTACCACAAATGAGGGCAAAGACAAAAAATTGACTACAACCTGGAGAGGCACAGAATGAAAAAATACAGTTATGTAAAAAACCTAAAATATCTTGTTTCATATTGGGAATAGTTATGCTATATTACCAGAGAAAACATTTGGTACACTAAAGGTTTCTATCTGTTACTCGGTCACTGTTCGTCTTAGGTCAGAAATTTCCAATGTTGTTCTAAGTTTACTTATTTTTCCACTATATATTACATCCTCTGTGGGAGGCAGATGATAAAGTTGTTTCTAATCTGATACTAAAGGATACAAAAATACATTTTTAAAAATTTACTATTGAGGACAGATAAACTTCCCAAATAACTTTTTTCCTCTTTAGTACTTTGGAGACTCATTTTTCATATTTGGCAGCAAGGAAATATTTTGATACTAACTAGCCTCCTTAACAGAGAAAAAGAAACTAGGCGTCGTGATAGAAAAAAATGAAATACTGAAGAGAGCTAAAGAGATCCATCATCTTATCCATCTTATCTGACTGTAAGTCTCTGGAACATTTCCATTAGCTGGCAAGAAACATCCCAGTGCACCAACTACACATACCCATACCTGTTCGTTGTAAACTCTTGTGACATAAGTTCTATTGTACTTTTTCTTCCATCAGGTTAATAGTTGTAGCCAAGTTTGGGATCGGCAATTTTAGCTATTATAAAGAACTTGTTCAACTGTTTTTCTACCTAAATAAAAAGTTACCACATCAATTTTGCTGAAAATTCAAGAAAACAACCATACTCTGAATCAGTCCTATTAAATAGTGGAACAATTTTGAACTTCAGCTTTTTAAGCAGGAAAAACCTAATATATGGAGATTGAACAGCACACTATTGAACAACCTCTGGAGAAATAAGGACATGAAAGAATTTAAATACCTGGAGAGGAACAAAAATGAAGACAACCCATCAGACACAGCAAAAACAATACTAACAGGGAAGTGTAAGTATATAGCCTACATCAAGAAACAAGGAGGAGCTCAAATAAACAACCGTATCTCTCCCACTAGGGTACTTAGAAGGTGCAAGGAAAAGAAAAGAACACCAAAATCCAGTAGAAGGAAATAAAAATCAGAGCAGAAATAAATGAAATAGAAATCAAAAAGACAGTCTAAAGGAACAATGAGCACAAAAACTGATTTCCTGGAGGGAAAATTTTTTTTAAAAAGACAGGGAGAGGGCCTCCCCGGTGGCACAGCAGTTGAGCGCTGGGTTGCGAAGCTGCCCACGGCCTCCGCAGCGCGGGTTCGATCCCTGGCTGCTCCCCGGCCAACGGAGGAGGGTCCCACATGGCGCGCAGACCTCTCCTGCCGCCCGCTGCTCCCCTCAGCAGTGTACCTAGGTCCTTCTGCCTGCTCTGCTCCCCACTCTGGCTCTGGTGAATTCTCTCACCCTCCTGAGCTTCTGACTGTACCCAATGCTTGTATAAACAAACAAATAAACAAAAAATAAATAAATAAAAATGCATGCCTCTTTAAAATAAATAAATAAATAAATAAATAAATAAATAAATAAATAAATAAATAAATAAATAAATAAATGAAAGTAAAAATAAAAAGACAGGGAGAAAAACCAAATGGTATCAGGAATGAAAGAGACATTACAACTGATACTTCACAAATGCAGAGGATCATACAATTTAATAAAAACCTGGGTCTACCAAATCTTCAAAGATGAATACCTATCCTTCTCAAACTTTTCCAAAAAATAGAGGCTACTCGAAACACATTCAATGAGGCCAACATTATTTTGATGCTAAACTGTCAACAGACATCATAAAGAAAATTAAGACCATAATTCATGATGAACATAGATGTAAAAATTCACTACAAACTTTAGCAAACTGAATTTCACAGTACATTGGAAGGATCTTAAGTCAAGACCCAGTGGGTTTTATTTCTGAAATGGTGTTGAGAAAACTGGACAGCTACACACAGGAATGAAACTAGATCAGCATCTCACACCTTACACAAAAATTAACTCAAAATAGATTAAAGATATAGATGTTAAAAACCCAAAACCATAAAACACATTGAAAACAGATAAAACACTCCACAAAATGAGTTTCAGTGGTGGTTTTGTAGATTCATGTCAAACAGCAAGGGAAACAAAAACGAAAATGAACAAATGGAACTAAATCTAACTAAAATGCTTCTGAACAGTGAAAGAAACTATCACCCCCCCATCCCCCCAAAAAGACACTATTGAATGGGAGAAAATATTTGCACCTCATACATCTGAGAAGGATATCCAAGCTATATGAAGAACTCATACCAAAAAAAGATAGTAACCCAATCAGACAATGGGCAGAAGAGACAGATACTTTTCCAAATAAGACATATTGGTCAACAGGCACATGAAAAAAAAAAAAAAAACCTTAACATCATTTATCAAGGAAATGCAAATCAAAACCGTAATTGGACACCATCTCACACCAGAAGACAATTGCTGGCAAAGATGCTAAGAGAAGGAAACCCTCATACCCTACTGGTGGGAATGTAGACTGGTCCAGCCCTTATGGAAAACAAGATGGAGATTTCTTAAAATATTAAAAATAGATGTACCATATGCTCCAGCAAATTCTAGTCCCAGGTATCTGCCCCAAAGAACGCAAAAATACAAATTTAAAGAGATAAATGTATTCCTATGTTCACTGCAGCACTATTTGCAATAGTCAAGTTCCTAAGTGCTAAAGGACAAATGAGTGGATTAAGAACATGTGGTAATATACACAATGGAATATACTATTCCACTATTTAAAAAATTGATGAACTCTTGCCATTTGCAACATGGACGGACCAGAGGGGATTATGTTAGGTGAATTAAGTCAGAAGGAGAAAGGCAAACACCAGATGATTTCACTTATATGTGGAATACAAAGAAACAAAAGAGTCAGACAAAATTAAAGCCAATTTACTCTAGAAATCTGACTAGAACTGAGATTACAAAATGGGGAGGGGGATGTAAAGTGAGAGGGAAACACAATGGACTCTGGCAGACCCTGGGTGCCTTGGTGTGTGTGGTATGGTGACATGTATGTGAGGAGGTGTGATCTTATACCTGTTAATAACACAGTGTTAAACCAATGCTAACTTGATTAAAAAAATTAAAAGTCCAGCATTTTTAAGATTGCACACAAATCTCATTTGTGCACCCCGGCAATCAAGAATTAAATGATCCATTTGGTTAGTGTTCAAAGCTGACAACTATTGTTTCAAAGAGGCAGGAAGTGTTACAAATCATGTGGCGAAACTGTAAAGTTTCTGTTTTGTTAGGATGTAAAAGAACGTAGACATTTGTGGAAAACAGGACAGTCCCTTCAAAAATAAAGAATTAACCATATGATACAGCAATCCCATTTCTGAGTATATATCCTGAGGAACTGAAAACAGGGTCTCAAAAATATTCACACACCTAAGTTCATAGCAGCAAAATTCACAACAGCCAGGAAATGGATACAACCCAAATAGCCATCAACAAAAGGACAAACAAAATGAAGTACATGCACATGATGGATATTATTCAGCCGTGAAAAGTAAATCCTGACAAACACTACAACATGTATGAACCTGCAGGAATCATTTGTGAAATTAGTCACAAGAAAGTCTGTAATTCCAGGGCGGCGGCTCTGGAGGCCTAAATCCCAGACCTGGCTTCAGCCCCAGCCCCACTATTGTGACGCTTGCTAAGCTGCTGCTGGTGCTCTTGGCCGCTCTCCTGGCCACGGCCTTGGGCTACTGTGTCAGCATCGATGTGCACGCTGAGGAACGCTTCTTGGAGCGGGTCACCTCAGACACCAAGATGGGTCTCATCTTCGAGGTACCTGAGGGTGGCTTCCTGGAAATCAACGTGGAGATTACAGGGCCTGATAAGGAAGGAATTTATAAAGGAGACCGGGAGTCCAGTGGGATACACATTTGCTGCTCACATGGATGGAACATACAAGTTTTGTTTCAGCAATCAGATGTCCACCATGACCCCGAAGATTTGTGATGTTTACCGTTGATATTGGGGAAGCCCCAAAAGGACAGGACAGAAGCGCATCAGAACCACCTAGGAGAAATGATTAATGAACTAGCAGTGGCAATGACAGCCATCAAGCATGAACAGGAGTACGTGGAAGTTCAGGAGAGAATACACAGAGCCGTCAACAACAACACAACAGCAGAATGGTCCTTTGGTCTTTCTTTGAAGCTCTTGTTCTAGTTGCCATGACACTGGGACAGATCTACTACCTGAAGAGATCTTTTGAAGTCCGGAGGATTGTTTAAAAAGCCTTTTCCTGGTGATCCCAAACTCGTGATTCACTGTTTACCAAACATCTTGGTCATAATAATGTCATTAGTTTCTAAGTTTTAATTTTCCAAACTGTACATTCATAGCTTGTTTCTTTGTGCTTAATAGATATTGGGGGGAAGGTAACTTCTTAGGAAAGTTATAGTGAAAAACTGAAATTTGATTGGCATAATTTACTTGAGTTCTGCCTCCATTTGCAGGTCCTTCCAGAACGTCAACTCTGTAAGTGAAATCTAGGCATACAATCCTTCTTCTGTCCTCTTTTCCCTTTGTTTTCATGCAGCACAGTTGTTTTAGGACAGGACTCTATCACTAGTACTTTACTAACGCGACTGCATTCTTTGGAACCCTTATTCTGTAGTTCAAATTATATATATATATATATGTATTTTTTTTTAAGATTTGTTTGTTTGTTTGTTTATTTATACAAGCACTGGGTACAGTCAGAAGTGCAGGAGGGTATGAGAATTCACCAGAGCCAGTGCGGGTTGCAGAACAGGCAGAAGGACCGAAGTACACTGCTGAGGGGAGCAGCGGGCGGCAGGAGAGGTCTGCGCACCATGTGGGAACCTCCTCCGGTGGCCGGGGAGCAGCCGGGGATCGAACCGGCGCAGCAGAGGCTGCGGGCAGCTTCGCAACCCAGCGCTCAACCGCTGTGCCACCAGGGAGGCCCTGTAGTTCAAATTATTAAACTCAATCTGTTGAGTACTTAAGAGAAATAGTTTGGATCTTGGCATTTTCTGTCCAGCCTAATGGCAGAGCTCTGGGACTTTGGAGTACGCTGGCAGGTTGCTACTTTCATACTTTATTTTGTTTTTGCTTTAAAGATTAGACTTAACCCAATGACATTTTCCCCCTAAATTTTACTTTGAACCGTAGGGCTCAATCACCGCCACATTTAAATTGATGACCCAAGCAGCTAATAACCAGTTTTTGGTTTTTGCCTAATAACAGAAGTCTCTATTATAGCCAGTTCTCTGGGTTTTTCAGTGACTGGTAGTTCTTTCTATGCTGCCACCTCCATTTTCTCCACACTTGGTACACAGGAGGTATGAAGTCACATAATTGGAAAAATCTGGATTTCTGATGCCAAAGGGTTAAAGCCTCTTAGATTTAATTGCCATAAAATAGAGCCACTATTTTATTTCTGATCAGTGGCATTTTGGCCACTGTTCAATTAGGGTACTGAGCAGCACTATCAGTACTAGGGTTTTGGTTTTTGTTTTTCTTAGGTCTTTCTTCTTTTGGCACATGTGAATTTTGTTTTGTACAAAATGAAATGACTTTCTCTCGGTCTCTGATGATGGGTTTAAAATTAAAGGAGCATGGGTTTTGGTGAGGGGATGATCCAGGATTATGTTGTGACTGATGGATAGTAGTTACTTGCACCTTTTTTTTGGATCTTTGCAAGGGGAAAACTACAAGTAATGAGTTTTATATACTCAATTTAAATTTGTTAACAGGTTTTCATATTCAAGATAAACAATTTTTCAACCTTGGGTGAAAATACAACAGCTTAAGGTGACTGTTTTTACCTTAGGACAGCTGTTGCCTGCCAGTATGTGTGTGTGAGAAACACTTCAAAAGTGAATTAAAAGATGTAAATTTAAAATTGGTTGTATATCTAATCTGCCCAGGTTCAGCAAATAAACAATTCCTTAAAAAAAAAAAAAAAGGGCCTCCCCGGTGGCGCAGCGGTTGAGCGCTGGGTTGCGAAGCTGCCCGCAGTCTCTGCAGCGCCGGTTCAATCCCCGGCTGCTCCCCGGCCACCAGAGGAGGGTCCCACATGGCGCGTAGGCCTCTCCTGCCGCCCGCTGCTCCCCTCAGCAGTGTACTTTGGTCCTTCAGCCTGTTCTGCTCCCCGCTCTGACTCTGGTGAACTCTCTCACTCTCCCATGCTTCTGACTATACCCAGTGCTTATAAATAAATAAATTAATTAATTTTAAAAAACACGTGAAAGTTTATAATTCCATTTATATGTAAGATTTCCAAATCAGACAAATCCAGAGAGATAGAAAAGAAAAATGGAGTTGCCCAAGGGCCGTGCAGGAGGGGGACAAAGAGTTACTGAACAGGTACAGAATTTCTATTTTGCAGGAAGAAAAGTTTGGGAGAGCTGTTGCACAACAATTTGAATATACTTAACACTACTGAACCATAACCTTAAAAATGGTTCAGATAGCAAATTTTGTTGTTTTTTTATCAAATTTTTAAAAATTACTTTTTAAAAAAGGTCAATTAGCGAGAGAAAAGCATATGGGAGATTTTAACGCTAAGGAGAAACGTTTTAACTTTTAGAAAAACTCATCTTCAGAATGTCAAAAAAGATTATCTCATAATAATACTTTTTAGAGGCTTTCATTGCAAAATTAGCTTATTACAATTCTCTTAGGTGCTTGCCATAAGGTTCCCTGTGAATAATGGTCCAGGCCTTCCACATCATTATGTTGTCCTACGAAAGGACTCTCATAAGGAAAGATTTTGCCTCATGAAACTATCAAATTACTTTTTAACACCTTAGAAATTGCTGGATCCGTGACTCCTGCGACACATCATTAGGATCCAACAGGAAATATAGAATACATCCTTTCCTTTTGAACTTGTGATTAAAGAGATTTTATTTTAAATGATATACACATAAAATTTATCCTCCAAACGTTTCTTGAGCATGTAACTGAACATGAGATGAAATTAGATAAAATAACTTCAGTTCTACTGTTACAGCTTCAAAGTATTTTTTGACATTTCAAAGTAAATTCAGGTATTTCTCCAGAGCTCTGGATAGAACACAAACTTAATATAAATTTTAACACATCCATATATCTAGTGACATAATACAAAAGAAAACATAAAAAGGTGGACTAGGATAGATTCTGTACTTGGAATGCCTCTCTTGTGTGAGATAAAGAACTAAATAAAGAATTAAATTTCAGAAGTAAATGGCAATTTTCATATTAATCTATTACAGGTAATAATCAGTTACACTTCTGCTTAAGTAAAATCTCCTCAACCAAGTCACTTCAGTTCAGGTAAACTGGCATTCTTGGCTACTATGGCTTTCCTTTCCCCTTGCAATAATGACCACTCTCAACTGTTTTCACATCCACATACTTCATGGTACAGGTAGGACAGAAGGAACCTACTATACTCTGTATCTGATAAAGATTATAATGGCAATTCTAAAACTTGGAGAGAAAAAAAGAATAAGACAAGTAGTTGGCTCAGAAACCTTACAGATTATTCCAAGAGTCCTGTTAATTAACTGTTATTTTGCTAAAAGCCACCCGGCTATTTATCAGAAAGGGAGCAATTAGATGGGAAAAATAAATAAATATTTTTAAATTATGCTCTACAGACAAACTTGCATAATAAATAAACCATTTCCAAAGAAAACCATTTTTGAAAGCATTCAAACAAAGTTCAATACAAAATTCTTGAGTGAACATGTTTATCCAAATGTCACGCTTTGATAAAATCAATTTCAATGTCTGACCTACAATCCTGATGCTAGGTCAAATTGCTACACATATCACCACAAGGAGTTCAAACATTTAAAGGTTCATTACTTATTCAATTACATTAAGGAAATATTTATTAAGTGCCTATGAGCAAGGATTTCTGCTAGTGAAAAAATCACAATGAATCCCTATCTTTCTTTCTGAAATAAAAACATGAGCAAACCATATGAAAGACTGCAAGGGCACTAGCAAGCTGTGGCAAACCACATACCAGCATCATTGGAGGAGCAGGGAAAAGATGGCGCATATGCTGAAAAAACTAACATCCTAAGTAGAAGTGATGTTAGCAAAAGGTGACCATGCCAAGCTGTTCTGCACAGGTCTTTGCTCAAAGCAGAAAACCCTATCTGACGGCAGGGAGGAACAAGCTGCAGACCCAAAGAAGAGAAGTCAGGTCAGTAAAGGTACTGGAAATATGACTTATTAAAATGGTTAGAGAAACATAGATACTCAGCCTGGAAGGGAAGGTGAGGAAATCAAGATTCGGAGAAATATGAAAACACATTTAAATATGTGTAGAGCTGCTCTAAGGAGCAAATTAAATATGCAGTCATCCAACTAGACAGGAACAGCACACCAAGCATGTAAGTCACAGACGTATATCACCACTGGAACTGTTCACAGGGAAATGGAGAAAAGGTAACTCTTGGCACTAGGAAATGTTTGGAGGCTCAGAAAAGTAAAGGGAAGTTAAGCCTGACTTGAGGGAGGTTGAAGTAGTAACTATAGAAGAGTACAATTACGTTCTTCAAAAGAAAAAGGAGATAATTATTGTAAGTAACCAAATTTCAAATAACAATTCAAGGAAGTATCAAGGAAAGTATCAAACAACCAAATTTTATTTTATTTTATTTTTTTAAGGACTGAAGTTGGTTTTTTTTTTTGTTTTGTTTTGTTTTTGTTTTTATACAAGCACTGGGTACAGTCAGAAGCGCGGGAGGGTGAGAGAATTCACCAGAGCGAGAGAATTCACCAGAGCCAGAGCGGGGAGCAGAGCAGGCAGAAGGACCGAAGTACACTGCTGAGGGGAGCAGCGGGCGGCAGGAGAGGTCTGCGCGCCATGTGGGACCCTCCTCCTGCGGCCGGGGAGCAGCCAGGGATCGAACCGGCGCTGCAGAGACTGCAGGCAGCTTCGCAGCCCAGCCCTCAACCGCTGCGCCACGCGGGAGGCCCTCAAATAACCAAATTTTAAATAACAATTCAAGGAAGTACCAAGTATTCAAGGAAAAATTACTGTGTCCTCCTCTATTACCCATATTCCAAAGAATTTTTATATATATATATTCCTGACTTAAATAATCTACCAAAGTTGTATCTTTTGCTCCCAGTCCCTGACCGACCTTTGAAGCCTCTTCAAGATAATTCCTGATATGAAGTCTTCCCTAACCCATTACCACCACCACCCGCCCATGGCACACCTTTCCCTTAGCTCCTCTCAGCTAATACTTATCTGTATGTCACCAACCCAGAATCCATTACTCCCTATGGATTATGAGTATGAACTGAATTCTAAATTACAGCAAAATGCTTTGAACTTGGTTATTCATTTATCATAAAATAAGAATACTGCTGAATTACAAAGGTTTATGCAGCTTATGAAAGAGAATTAACCAATTCTAATAGCAATGCATCTAAAAAATCCTCTCTGGGGAGCAGGTAATATGCTCTGGAAAGCAAGGAATTAGCCATTATTTGGACTACTACAGGGATGTGTCTTCTTTGGAAGTCTGGTCCTTTTGAAACATGTTTTAGGACCTTTTTTGTTTTATATTGTTCAGTCGTACTTAATTATAAATTCTTAAAGATGGAGATGTCATCTTTTCGTGTTTCCCTTCATAAAGGGTTAAACTGAATTCCACAAATTGCTTACCATTAAACAAAAATTATAGTTAAAGGACTAAATGATATGTGTGTGATGAGAAGTAATTTTTACACATCTGGCAGGATCGAACACAGACTTCAGTCTCTGTTCTTAGTGGACACAAAATACCACTGAGAGTAACTCCCTTACACTTTCATGTAATAACCCTTGATACACCCAATTTCCCAAGAGTTGTAGAAATTAAAAGATCCCAATCCTAGTGTACTCAATGCCAACAGAATTTCAGACTTAAAAGTAATCTAGGAAAACACCAAACACAGCCCCCTCATTTTCTAGCTTACCGTGACTTGCTGATCCAGGACTCTAAATAGTTTTAACTTGTTTAACTACAAACAAAATATGGGCTCTGTCACACATTATAGAAGCGACTGCCTTGGTTTAGGACCATGTGAGATGAATGATTACTCCATGTTACTTTTGCAATAACATACTTATTATCACTCAAATAAACACATGTAATGCAAACGACAAGAGAACCAAAAATCAGGACATAGGAATTCTTTAGGTCAATAACTATAGTAAGCCAATAATTATAATAAAATAAAAACAGCTACCATTTCATGAATTCCTACTATGTACCAGATAGTTGATTCAAACCTAATCACATGTTATCACATGTAATCATCCAACAAACCTGCCATGACAAGTATAATTATCCCTGGTTTACAATGAGGCAAGTTAGACTCATTTTGCCCAAAGACAAAGCCTCAGAGTCCAAAGTCTGTATTTAAACCCAGGCCTGTCTAACTTCCAAGCCTGTGAACTCTCTACTGTGCCACTCCAAGTAATGTCAGGTGGTTCCCCTGAACTGTTCCCAGTCCCTGGGACCTTATTTCCAAATATCTGGGAAGGCATACACAGTAAGAATTATTAGCAAGGTTCATTGCAACAAGCAAGGGCTTGAAAGTCAGGCCCACCAAGACACTCCTGGTTCTAAATAATCAGGGCACACAGAATAAAGAGGTATTATTATAGGGAGCTTAACAGGGCAAATTTTAAGAAAGTTTTATCAAATTAAGAGTATTCATAAATCATTACTCTTAAAATTTAGGGTATAATCTTCAGAGTTAACTGGATAAATCATTCCAAACTATGTATGGCAGCCCCAGAAAGCAAAGCTAAAACTTATTCCTGAAAAAAAAAAAAAAAAAATATTAAAACCCAAGCAGAGAATGCTATATTTTTCCTCCCTTGTGGGTGTTTATTTTGTTTCACAATTAAGTGGCCATTTGAAGAATAAGTTTTTTCAAAGTTCTGGAAAGTCATCTTAAATTAGGCCCCGGAAAGAAATGGAATCTCTTTTAGTAATGACTCTTATTTTCTTTGAAAGTTCATGTTTGGGTCAGCCAAGTTTTAAATGGTAAAATTATATTGCTGTTGTTAGTCAAGTTTGGGAGTGGGGTGGGGGTGAGGCCACCAGCTATTTGGATTGCTGTAGGACAGCTTATCTGGTTTCCATACTGAAAGAAGGGTCTATTCTTAGGCAAAAAGACATCTTCATTTTAGAGCAAAAGCTTGCATTGAATTTCTGTTGAATATTCCACATGGGAAGACACAAAGTCTAGCTCTCCAAATAAAAGCTGTTTTCAGAGCTTGTGTGATTTTTCTTGGGTCAATGAAATGGCTAAGCTAAAGAGTTTTTCTTTTGTTGTTTTCCAATGTTGCAATTTAGTCAGAAAACAATTGTGAATATGAAAACAAGTGTGAATATTTTTTACATTTATTTACCCATGTCTTGACTGTTCAAAGGAGTAAAGCAGCTAATAACAAATAATAAATTTAAACTATTGCTAAGTTATGAACAAGATTGACACTGTACTTGGTTTTATTATAAGCAATTATCCATATCTTACACTTTGATTCATATAAACCCTCACCACATTCCCACACTATTACTGAAGTATATCTGAGTTTAATCATAAAATCCTCTTACTACTACACCTCCATTGACGTAATCTTACCACAGGAACTATGGAAGTGGTCTGTTTGATAGGAAGGCAAAACAGGTAAATGACTCAAGTCAAGGCAATAATTTCTGAGGATATAAACATTTCACTCCAGGAAGGACTTAAGGAGCTCTTGACAACCTCCTCAAGGGACATCAAAAGAAATCACAAGCACCTCAGTGGTGGGTACTACTGTCAGGGTCTGTGCTGTGTGACAGAGCAGGTGTCCTGGTGAAGACGTCTTTTTTTTTTTTTTTTTAGATTTATTTATTTATTTATTTATTCATGCATGCATGCATGCATGCAAGAACTGGGGTACAGGCCAGATGCGTGGGAGGGTGAGAGGATTCACCAGAGACAGCGGGAAACAGAACAGGCAGACTGACAAAATACGCAATGGGTGCGACAGGAGAAGTCTGCTTCACCATGTGTTGCTCCCTGGCCAGGGATAGAACTTATGCTGCAGAGGCTGCAGATTGTTTCATAGTATGGTGTTTAACCCCTTGTGTCACCAAGGAGGCCCTAAATTCTAGTATTTTTTTAAAAGTACTTTAATACTGCATTTCTATTCTTTGATTTACTTAGGAAAGTATTGTAGGGATCTGGATCAAGAGTTACTAAACAAATCACTAAACTTTTGGTTTTCTTTATGAAAAATGGGCACCAAAAAGACAAACCCAGGATAAACACAACAAAACCTCTTTGCTTCTAGCAAAGTTCCTAGACACCATGTTCCACAAGACAGCAAAGAATCAAGAGTCACACTTGCTTCTTAGATACTACAGGTATATAGTCATAGATGTGATTCCCATACTGCCAACCTGGCAAATGGACTTAATGCCATTTCACATGTTAAATCTGTCAAGTTTATGCATAGGTTGTATAATTATAAAGTTGTTATATAAGTCACAGTCACGAGGGTTTGGGCATTTAACTTCTAAGAAACCATTATTTAATTTCTCCCTAAGCATCCCCTCTCTTTTGCTTTAAAATCACAAATGTCTTGAAAATCGCAAATGAACCTAACATTTTAGAAAAGAAAACAAGAAATCTATACCCTTTTTTTTTAAACATAGAAATCTGGAGGCAATAGCACAATCTGAAGGCGGTTGAGCTCAGAAACTTTGGAGACACCAAGAAGGCAAAGCATGAAAGAAAATCACTGTATGAAGCTGATGAAAGGGACCTTACTTGATGATCTGCTTGCTAAGAATGTATTTGAGATCTACTATAATTGGTTAAATTTTGATTACAAAGAAGATTACAGACTTTTTATGTTTCAGTACAAAATTCAGGGACATGTATATCAATCACTAGATGGTGTGGTTAACACTTCCAACACTGTCATTAGCTTAATTGTTTTTCTTTGGCTTTTTTCCCCTCCAAAGGAAAACTAAACACCCTTCCAGGAGGCCTTGACTTCACTGCTTCTAATTTAGGTAAAATCTAGTTATAAAAGCACAAAGCAGATACTGCTGGGGAGGTCCAAGGTTTTCTAGAAACAAGCTGTGTGCCTGAAGACAGGAACTCCCATACAGAGCGCCACTGCAGGGCCATTCGGGACCCCCAAGCCCACTCTAGTCAGCCACTTAACCACCCATATGAATCCTGATGGCAGGGGCCCATCTCATAGCCATAACTCAAAGTGATATGCAAATCACTACCCCTTTTTGGACTTCAGGTTGTATAGGTGTAAAAAGGGGTTGAACTAAGGAAGCTCCTTCCAATTCTAAAATAGGATTAGTCTATGTATGGTTTATAGCAGGATGTCTTTTTCCTGCCTACAAATGAAACACCAAGAACTCTTTTGATGACAATTTTTTCTCATCACCTTTGACTTGTTGCAGAAGCAGAAGCGGACACTTCTGTGGCTAAATGATTCTTATGAAGTCCCCCAAGGCTGAATATTATTGGTTGGGTGAGACTCGATGGGGATGCAGAGATAGGAGCCCTGACCCTCTAGACATCCCAAATCTTGCTGGGGCCTGCTCTGAAAGTGATTGGGAAAAAAAAAAAAAAGGTTTTGAACACATATGAACTATCACACTGAAATAGTATGCATCATATTTCCACTAGAAGTTATCTTACATTAAAATGAATGTAAGAAAATAAACTTAATATAAAAAGTCTTACGTTCTCGTAGTACTTACTTCTCAATGGCATAGTGCCTGCACACGGCTGACAGTTAATATGAATACCAAGAGGTAGACGGTAGGCTGCATAAAGAGTGTTCTACACCAAGCCGCTCAAGGAGTCCCACAAGTCGAAGATTGATTGATCTGATCTATGCTGGGGTTTCAACTTACAGAAATCAACTTAATTTCTGTAAGTTATAATGTTTGCACCATATTAAGAGTTTTTCAGTCATTTGATAAATACTGAATATTACACTAAGTAATGATTAAATATGATGGTGTACACCTGCTGAATACTGTAGTGTGCCAGGCATCACATAAAGTGATTCAACACCCCCAGCCCACAAGCCTACAGAGCAAACAGGCACAAAGAGACAAAGTTATTTCATCACAAGGTCAGAAAGTTAGAATCTGAATCCTGGCATCCTAACTCCACCGCCCACTTGTTTAAATGCTGGATGGCAAATGTATTAGCACCTGACACCTGGCTGGGTGATCAAAGATGATTAAAACAAGCACTTGGTTTACAGGCAATAGAGTCTGCCAAACATATAAAAAATAATTACAACATGATATGTGTGCTGTAACCCAGGCCTTTAAAGATTGCTGTGGAAAAACAGAGGCGAAAGAAGCTGCCAGGGGTAGAGCAAGGCTTCTATTTAAGCTGGGCATTGAAAGATGAGCAGGCATTTTTGGGGTGTAATGGAAGGAATTCCAGATAGAGAACATACATGTGCCCAGGTACATAAGAGTTTGTGAGCTTGGGGGATCTAGTTTGGCAGAAGAGAGAGAGGGGCAGGGCAGGAATGGGAAGATTTTGCAGGTGAGTTTAACTGGACCCCTTTCAACATCAGTTAATGGTGGCTAGAAAACAGGATCCGCTGGAGAGTTGTCTCCCACAGTGACAGTATGTGCTTGAGTTTGAGGGGATCATTTTTCTTCCCTTCTGAGATTCACCTTACCAGAGTCAGAAAGAACTTAAAATGAAAACAGTCCTCAGGTACAAGCAAGAATATAAGGAGTAAAAAAAAAAAAAAAAAAAAAGAATATAAGGAGTAAAAAGTTAGCCAGCTAGCTGAATTTTAGAGTCAGGCTACCTAGGGGAGGACAGCACACAGAGTGGGGCAGTAAATTGGTTTCCACGGTGAAGTGCCACATGTGCATGCACCATAAGGAGCTAGGAAAAAAAAGTGTGTGTGTGTGTGTGTGTGTGTGTGTTTTCTAGGGTGAGAGCTCGCCATTTTTACCAAATTCTCAAATGAATCAATAATCCCCTCAAAATATTTATAATCACAGCTTTCAAGCAGGCTTAGACCTTTGTGCAACTTAACACATCTGGGGCAATCCAAAGATACAATAAATTACTACAAGCCAAATGAAAAAGCCCTTCTTCCTTCCTGGACCTTAGGCTGACAAACATGTTTGTTTCAGACTCTGTTCAAAAGACCTTTAAAATCTGAGACAGTTGTGTTTGCCTGACTTTCCTTCAAGTCATATTATCGAGCCTGCCGGACCCCAAATACACATGATTTACTGATAAAATATAAACCCTCCAGTCTGTAATCTAATTCCTGTAAGGAAAATCCTCTCTCGAAATGCTGAAAACAGTGAGGAAATGCAAGAAGCCACATTCATAGGCCAGGTACTTAATTAACTTCTAAACTAATATGTGAAAGAAAACTTAAAAATAAACCACACTTCAGCAAAACCCACTTTAATTTTCTACCACAAGATTAAAAGGATGAATGCCTCTGAGGAAAAATTATCAGAGGAGTCTGAGCACAAGATTTGGCAATTTGGCCCCCTGGTGGAACATGAACATCGACCCAAAATCTGTCAGCACATCTTACATCATACAGCATTTCAACATACCACAATTCTTCTGCTGTCAGAATTCACTCTATTGCTGTGTAACTCCGTGAAGCCATCTTTAAAGCAGTGCACGGGTCAAGGGATATAAGCAACTTTCTAAGAGAGAAAGAACAGCCTTCAGGCACTTGGCATGCAGGCAGCTAGGAAGCAGGGGTGATGTATACAGAACACTACCACTGAAGTCAACAGCTACCGGGTTCAAACACCATAACACATGAGAGCTGTGTTAACTTGGGCGAGTTATTTACCCTCTGTGGTTTCATCACCTATAAAATGAGGATCATAGTTGTATCTACTCATAGGACTGTTATGAGAACTCTATCAGTTAATATTTGCAAAACGTTTGCAAAGTGGCAAGGACCCTAAGTGCCAAATACATAAATCTTACCAGAATTTCTTAGCCAAGAAGAGCAGACAGTTCAAATTTGAGGAAAGAAAAGGCATGTTCAGCAACAGGCCAATATCCAGAGTTTATCGGTCTAATGTTCAGTATGAAATAAAACACCCAAACTGACTGCTACATTGCAAACAGTTTAGCTATTAACGGAACAAAAAAAAAATTAAATTAAATTAGAAATATTTTCTGAGCTCCTACAATGTTAACCACTGAGCCAGATGTTGTAGGTAAAAAATGAATATTTTTCTGCATATGCATCTTTAAATAACTACATATACATCTTCACATCACAGGTACAGATAATACTGAAAGAATAGGACTTGTGCTTAAGTACACTGAAATACCAATGAGGAGCCTAGTCTTGACACTTGATGGAAAACAGAAATTTCTCAAGAAGTAACAGAGTGAAGAATTAATTAATATTCAGTAATGGGCTGATGCTGTTGTGGGTGTGTGTGTGCAAGCACTTTCTGTGGAGAAATAACCAGGGGTGTCAAATTTGGGGGACAGAATAACTGTTCCCAAGGACAAAGAAGAACACAATGATATAATTGTTACTGCAGCATTAACTGCTCTTTTTCTGTGTCTTAAATTTACCGTGCAAAAAAGGGCTTCCTTTCGAGATCAAATTCTGTTCCAGAACAAGATGCTACAAGTTTTACTTACAATATCACCTTAAAACCCCACGAAGTAGGCAAAATCATTTTTGTAAAATACAAAGCAAAAACCAAAGGTTTAGAGAGGTGAAAACATCGCCCAAACACGGAGTAAAACAGATTACGTACCTAGTCACAGGCCAACACAACCCATACACTCTAAGTAACTGACTTAAATTTTCAACCTCACAAAAGCTGGGCTATTGAGTAATTTCTCCATAACCCACCCTCTTCCCACTTCTCAATGATGCCCCTTCCAAAACAGTAATAGTAGCAACACCAGCTTTCCATTTGTTGAGCACATCATTTAAATTTTAACGAAGCGTGCTTTCTATAATTAGCCCTACAATCACATACAACCCTATGTTGTAGATTTTGTTACCCCCAATACAAACAGGAAGAAGTGGCCTCTGAGAAATTAAGTAATTTCCCCAAGATAATACAGCCAATAAGTGACAAGAGTCAGGATTCAAAACCTACACTACCTGACTCCAAAGCTCACTGTTCTATGAAGAAATCAAAAGCTCATCTAAATTTTTAAAAACAGATTCACTATCCTGCCATTCTCCTCAACTCACCCAGTAAGTCCCTAATCCCTTGACCATTTTACCTCACAGATTCTTTGGTCCTGGTGGGCCTGAGGGAGAGGCAGAAATAAATAAAAAGAGAGGGGGAAGAAAATGAGAACGAGCATAGAGAAATGGAAGGGAAATATGGCCTTTTCTCAACAGATTTTACATGGGCCCCTTGAAGCCCCAACCCATACCTACAAAAAGCACATGGGCTGACTCAGGCTTCCCCAAGCAGACTAGCCCTCACCATCCCCTCAGGGGCAGCTAGGCAAACAGACAGACACACAAAAAAGAGCAAAGAAATAGGTACCAAGCCCTGCAACACAGGTCTTCAAATAAAAGCAGAAATGGTGATCTATAAATAGCCACATGATCAAAAATAAAATAAAATCTTATAATAAAGGAATAATTCTTAAAAGAAAAAAAAAATTATGGGCCTCCCTATTGGCCTAGGGGTTAAGTCTCTGTGTTACTATGGAGATGGCCCTCCTGCAGCAAAGTGGCCTGAGTTCAATCCCTAGCCTGGGAGCTAAGCCACATGGGGTGTAGACCTCTCCTGTCTTGCCTGCTGCTCCTCTCAGCAGTGTATTTCGTCAGTCTGCCTGTTCTGTCTCCCTACTCTGTCTCTGGTAAATCCTCTCACCCCCTGCACTTCTGGCCTACACCCCAGTTCTCCACGTGAAATAAAATAAAAATCTTAAAACAAAGGAATAATTCTAAAAAAAAATCCACATCGTGAGAGAACATTTGGACAAAGAGATGAGACAAATATCATAGATATTCAAAAGCTGGATCTCCAGTGAGAAGAGAAACAATTCTGAAAGACACTGATGGGAAGACAAATGGTAGGCCAGGCGAGACAGTACCTGAAGGAAAGAGGCCAGAAGTGAGGCTCAATAGCTCTCAATATTAGCCCAGGAGGTCCAGGGCATGGATTCTGTAATACACATTTCAACTGTTCAGAGGTCCTGGTACTCAACCCTTCTTTCAATGTCTGAAAATAATAAATAACCTCTACCCAAAAAAACTGAACTAGATAGGGATTTAACTGAAATAAATAGAATCCCCTGCTTAATGAGTTCCCCTAGTACAAAGAGTAGACAGTTACTGAAAATGCAACTTGGTTTTGTAACACATACTTTCAATACTGTTCATTAAAAAACAGTTTTCTTTGTTTTTGTTTTTAAGAAGGCACATTTGTGATCTATTCTTTCCTATGATTTCTTGGGGTGTGTTTGTTTACATAAGAAATATGAAGATGGAGTCCAAGTGGAAGATTTTCCAAATTCTACCCTCAGATATGCTTAAATTTGTTTGGAAACATACATTTGGGTTTCTCTTGTGCACAGTTAAGTTTCTAAAAAAGGAAGCATCCTGGAACATGCTTGTGCTAAAACAAAGCCCAGATTTGTATATAAAATTATAGCAGATAATTCTACACATCTCAAGCCCAAATGCTACTGCTTCTAAGAGCCTGTCCTCAAAGTCCTACTTGATGATGGCTTTCTCCTCTCTGCTATAGAAATTATCCTTTTTTAACCTTGTTTAATACCTTGTGCTAGTCTAGAAGGCATTTGAGGGTCTTGCAATGCTAGGCACATAGTGCATACCTCGAAAATTGGTAAAAAAAAAAATTCATGATGCACTGCTTTCAAATTTAAGAAAAATAATAACTACAGTATTTGGATATGACATTTGTACTTGAAGGATTCTTTCATGGGAAACACATTTATGTACACACAAACACATTTGAGAAGTCATGAAAACTTCACCAGAAAGAGGAAGCCAAGAAGTAGATTTTCTTTATGAAATTTACTGAAATGACTGCTGCAGATGTGCCTGTCCAGAACTAAAGTTAAATTAGTCTTGTAGCTGCTGTCTGGTGATAATTTTCTTTGTGCCAGGAAGTTGGCGACTATGTGATTAAACAGGCTTCCGCCTAGCTCCACCCTAGATGCTATCAGTTCACTAAACAGTAAGGTCTGCAGTTGACCAGCTCACACCAGCTCTAAGAACCTAAGAAGAAGAATTAAACTGACAAATTTTCACACTAATAATTACAAACAAACGCAAACTCCTCTCTAATCCCTGCACTTTTTACTCATGGTCTTCACAACACAGTACTAATTTAAAACACAGAAAGAGAACTGAACGTCTTCATGATTTCAAATATTTTAACCTTTAATCTCATAATGTCACTAAAATGCTAACTAGCCTGTCAATTCCACAATTCAACCTTTCCTAACTACCATTCTTAGGTAGGTGGGTCCGGGACACTTTCCAACTTCCACTCTGTCCTTCACCTCTGAGCAGGGTTATGTGAATGGAGGAAGCATTTACAGGAGAAAATGCCACAACATGAAACACACTTGTACTTGCCAGACTTTCATCAGCATTTTCCTTTTCTAACCTCTATTCAAGCTTTATGAATGTCCAGTAAGTTGACGCCTTGAGTAAATAATTTTCTCAAAATATACTATCTTTAGTTGACAAAACAAGAAACGCACCCTACAACCTTGCTAAAAGTTAAACTCACATGCAATCCGTCAGAAACAGAAATATTGTAAATATATCATCCAAATGTCCGCACCTAGCTCTATGACCTTAAGATAGTCATTTCACTTTTCTGGCCTTCAGCTCCTCAACTGGAGGTTTATTTCATTGAACTACAATATTATATAATTTTAAAACTTTTTTTTTTAACTTTTGAAAATGGATTTTGACATCTGCTGAGGAAAGTTCCCCTTTATAGTTTTCTTGACTTTATATACATTTATAAATCCAACTGAACTTTAGAAATAGTTTGTGGCATTCTTTTAAAAGCCCTTTCCACTGGAATTATATTTAATTTGCATATTAATCTGGAGGAAATTGACTTTGTAATACCCATCCAAAATGTACTCTATCTTCATTTATTCAGGTACTTTATGTCCTTCAGAATACAGTATTCTTTGAGAGTTCTTGCAAATTGCTTTTACTGCTGTCAAGAATAGTATCTTGGGCCTCCCTGGTGGCGCAGGGGGTTGAGCACTGCACTGTGAAGCTGTCCGCAGCCTCTGCACCACAGGTTTGATCCCAGCTGGCCAGCGAGAATCCCACATGGCGCAGCAGACCTCTCCTGCCACGTCCGCTGCCCCCCTCAGCAGTGTATTTCGTCAGTCTTCCTGTTCTGTTCCCTGCTCTGTCTCTGGTGAATCCTCTCACCCTCCTGCGCATCTGGCCTATATCCCGGTTCTTGTATAAAAATAAATAAATCTAAAAAAAAAATAGTATCTTGATTTACTAATTAATGCTTTCCTGTGCTAGTATGTTAAAAGAAAAAAGTCCTATGATTTTTTTTTTTTATTTTGTTTGGCCACCTTACTAAAATTGGTTGTTTCTTTTTTTCCAATTGATAATCTGGGGTTTTCTAGACAAATAACACGTTGACAGAAAATAATGAAAGTTTTAACCTATCCTTAAGACTAGGGAAAATATTCCCAAACTATTTAATAAAAAGTACATACAGGGCCTCCCCGGTGGCACAGCGGTTGAGTGCTGGGTTGCGAAGCTGCCCGCAGCCTCTGCAGCGCTGGTTCGATCCCCGGCTGCTCCCCGGCCATGGGGTGAGGGTCCCACATGGCGCGCAGACCTCTCCTGCCACCCGCTGCTCCCCTCAGCAGTGTACTTCGGTCCTTCTGCCTGCTCTGATCCCTGCTCTGGTGAATTCTCTCACCCTCCCACGCTTCTGACTGTACCCAGTGATTGTATAAATAAATAAACCTTTTAAAAAAAAAAGTATTGGTCTTAGATATAGCCAAATCGAAATTAAAAAAAAAAAGGTACATACAGGTAGACAAAGTAATATACGCACTTAGTGCCTAGAAATCAACAAAAAGATAACCAAGTTGCTCAAAACTGTTAAAACTTCATTCACAAAAATACAAACACAAATTAAAATAATCAAATGCCTCCTTCAATCAATAATTACAAAGTAAAGATAATATCTAATATTAGAACATATGAACACTAGCAGATGGGTGATAAATTAAGTCTTTTAAAAGGCAAGTCAGCATTATCTATCAAAGAATTTTTTTTAAAGATTTATTTATTTATGCATACAAGAACTAGGGTTCAAGGCCAGAGGTGTGGGGGGCTGAGAGGATTCACCAGAGACAGAGTGGGGAGCAGAACAGGCAGAGTGACAACAATACACTCGTGCTACAGAGGCTGTGATAACTTCATAGATTGCGTTTTAAACACTTGTGCCACCAGAGAATTTAAAGGCCCCAAAGAATTTAAATCTGTAAAACTCATCCAGAAACTTCATTTCTGGGAATTTTTACTAGATTTAAATTTGATGTAGGATTAAAGAGTGTAAGTGTTTTAAGTATGTATAATTCATGCATTCAACAATGGGTGGTACTATAAATTATGTTTACTAATGTGTATGTATAGATATATACACTCATACACACATGGGAATATAAAAAACACAAGCAAAAATTAAAACTTACATGTTTGGTTACAGAGTATATATGCCTGAATTCTAGTAAGTCAGATGCATAAAATGTAACTGTACTACACTACTGAAAATACCAGCACACCTGTATACAAGGAGATATATACATATATATTATATATACATATATATTGTGTATACATATACACATACATATATATAAAGATACTTCCCTTGGTACCATTAGTAACAGTAGAACTACTAAAAATAACCCAAATGTCAATCAGCAGGAAATGGTTCCTATCTTATGACACATGCAGTGAAATGTTACATAGCTATTTAAGTAATTTCCTACTGTGTATTCTGACCTGAAAAACCTAAGAAATTCAAGTTATAATGAAAAACGAGCAAATCACATGTACTGCATGTAAGAAAACATTTTTTATCTGCATCTAAGTTCACAGACACCTATTAACTCATTGTGATCACACAGTTGTAACAGGACGGGAGTGGAAGATTTGGGGGGGAAATTTATATTGCTTGATGTACGGACATACATTTTCACAGTAAAAATGACAGGTACTTATCACTTTGTAACTTTTTTTAACAATAGGAAAAGGAGGGAACATGACACTGCAATTTTCCATGTGTTTATGGAAACAAACAAAGATACATGTTTTCTAAGAAGTTTCCCTCTTGATTTCAGCTATTTGTATCAGTTACATAGTACTAAATAGTTAAAGATTCACTGAGATGCAGAAGGTAAGAAAGAAATGGCATTCAAAGATTCCAAACATGCTGGCATTTAAGTACCCAGTAATTGTTATATATTTTCTGTTTTCTTTCTATCTAAAAGTAAAATAACTAAACCTTTTAACAAATTTTTCAGTGATCACAACCACAAACAAAATATCTTGTTTTATTCTAAGATTAGGTAAAAAGATATATCTGACCCTTTGAAGAACAAAGGTCCCTCACCAGAAGAAAAACACTAAAAATCACCAAGAGGGCAGAATATGGGTAAAGAATGTATCTTGCAAAGCAAAAGTATTCCATTTCAAAAGCATTCTATTTACCAGGGATTAACATTTACACAAACACTGACCCCACAAATGGAGGGCCTTTTCTACCCTTTATCATTTCTTTTAGTTTATCTGGCCAGAATGATGCAAAGCAAACCCAAAATGTAGCAGAGGACATGGTTACTCTATGTGCAACTCTTCACCTCAGAAGTCACCAGTTTCCCAGAAACACTATATCCTGGCTCATAGGGATTTCCGAACTGCAAAAATCCCACATAGCAATATAACATGTCTTAGAATGTTACAAGAGATTCACTGTATTACATCAAATTCTACACAGTATTTCTAAGGCTATACAGTAATTCTAAGGATAAAGTTAACAAAACCAAGATAAAACCTCAGAAGCACTTATTTTTAGATGAAGAAATCAGATGTCCTTCCCTCTGTACAATGTGCTTTCTGCAAAGTTCTAAATAGGAGTCCATACTTCAGGGTCCACCAGAAAAACAAACTGAAATACCACACATACATCCTAAGCACCACTAGCCACGCCTGTACACACACTGCATCTAACACACCAAGCTGTTAACTTGAGCCCTCCCCAACTCCTTGAATTCTGCTCCAGGACTTAGAATCTCTGACATGGTAAATGATGAGTAAAAATGCTTACTGAATAAATGAATTATCAGATGACTTATGAGAGAAGTGAAAGCAGCTTAGGAGGGACAAAAGCCCAGAGTCTGAAGGAGAAAAGTATTACAGATAAAGCTCTCTGGTAAGGAGATGAAAAGGTTTTAAGTAGAACAGAGCATGTTTCAATTTTGTGAAAGGCTACCCTACCGTCCCAAAAAGCAGGGACTGCAGGGAAGCAAGATGGAGACAGACAGGTGTTACAAAGCCAGTACAGGAACTTCTACTGGTGGCCTGAATGAGGACCTAGGAGATGGCAAGAGTCAAATTTTGTGGCACGGGGGAAGGAGAACTGGATTTGCTGATGCACGAGTCAGGGAGGGAGGGAGGGGGGAAAAAGGACTTCTGGGTGAAGGTTTTCTCAGAGATGCAGAACCCATGGGAGCAGGTATGGAGCGGGGATAACGAAATCAGCTACGGGACATGTCAAGATTAAGGAGCAGGGAGACACCCACCTGGAAGTGGCATGCACACTTATGTATTTGAATCTAGAGCTCAGGACAGATGTCTGGGACAATGGGCACCATCTGTGGGAGGACAAGATGAGAAACGAAGACAGAGGACAAAAGACTGAAAAATGTTATATTAGGATCAAGCCAATGTAAAAGGATGATGGGAATGCAGGAGGGTCAGAGAGGAAGGAAAGCCATGCTATCTATCACATTAGTCAAGCTGTTAAGAATGGGAAAGTTCAAAGCATCAAGCAGTAAGTAATGGGCTAACATGTGATTCTGCTTCCTTCCTAATACTGTCCTGGAATCCTTGAAAGACATGTATTTTGTTATCAAAAATAATTTTCTTAAGAAATCTGTGCAAAATTTCCGTGATGATAGCCCCATAAAATTAAAGAACCACAAACAGTCTCCTAGCCATAGGGCAGATGTCTAGAATTTGCTTTCCGGGTCTGGTGATCCATCTGCCCAGCTTCGTGACCAGTGACACATATTGTGCAGTGTCCTGGCCAAGGTTTGGAATCCCAGCAGAGCAGAGCTGGCTGGCCTACCCGGGATGGTTCAGTGACCTTGGGTTCATTAGCATCTAATCAAATGAGCTACAGCACAGATCCTGCCTACTTTGTCCCACTTCTCACAGCTACTAAGGCCAAAGTACCTCAACTGGGCACCATTTCCTATAAATAAGAGATTACCTATAAAGGTTCACACAAACAGGAGGTCCAAGGCTCACCAAAAATATTTGCTCATTGCTTCTAAATAGGACTTATGTTTACTGCCCTGGCAAACAGAAGTGTATCATTAATGAAAATGATGGTAGCCCACTGAGCCAACACAGGTAACAATAACCCCAATATCTGTTATTTTTAAAAAGGGAGGTATGACCAAAATACTTCTAGAAAGCTATACAGATATAAGAAATAATATTCTTACCTTCCACCCCCTCCCCCTTTTTTTTTTTTGTCCCCAAGAGTGACTGGGGCTTAACTTTATAGCATTCGTCTTAATAGCCCTCTTTATGAGGCAGGCTGACCATGGTCACCACTCTGCGTATTTGACAAGTAAATGAATTCAAAATGTAAGATTTATTTTACTAGACATCCAGAGGATCCAGGAAGAGCTCTTCTTTCAGAGAGAACAATGCCAAGTAGAACAGTGTAGCCTACTCCAGATTTCCCACTTTGGGCTTAAGCTGTCTTCACTGCTCAAGTGAGAATGTTAAATAGCTTTAGTTGGACCTTTCAAGTTAAAAAAAAAAAAATCTATGATAATATAAATCTACACGTCATTATACTGATAACCAAAGTTGGAGGGGGAAAAAAATCTTGAAATTTGGCTTTCAAACATGTGAATTTCAAAGTTTACACACTACTGTTTTTTTTAAAAGTCTACACCATGACAGTGGACTTTTGTAGTTATCTGTATTGAGTATCTGTGCATTTTCCTTCTTTGACTCTATCAGAATGTTTTACCTATTTCCCTTAGAAATGCAGCATTTAAAGAACGAATTCACTTCAAAATAATTCTTGGGAAAAACAATCTCCACCAGAAAAAGAAAACTTAAGAACTTAAACTTTGGAACATTTTGTTCAAATAGATTTTACTATACTTGGTTTTCAAAGAGGATGTGAGATGCTAAAAATAGATGCAATAAAGCTGATGGAAAGTACTTGTTAGATCAACAGCAACAATTAGCAAAAAAGTGGTACCACAGTATTAAAATAGGAAATCTGACCCCATTCTGGGAACGCTGTCATGACTGCCTCGGCCATGTAGCCTCACAGACTGGCCCAACTCCCCAACAGAAAAGTCCCTTGGGCCTAGTTGACAGCCTTATAAGGCAAGTACACTCACAGAGAAGATAAGGCTAAGCACTTAACATTTCCAGAGGCCTATGCAGATTTTAACTCACTAGTTCTCATGATACTGAGAGGCATGCTACTATCATTTCCAAGAGGGGATGAAAGATACCTGACTCGTACAGTTAATGTCAGCAAGATGCGGAACTCTGGCCACCACCCTTCCTGGGTGCCAGATTCAGGGCTAGACAGACACACCTCAATTCCTACTAATGAACAGGAAGGAGAAAGGAAATTTCTCAACTTCATCAGTAAGGAACAGACATTCCTCCTCCTCCTCCTCCTCACCACCCATGGGGTTTCCACAAATCCTCAGAATAATTAAGACTCCAACTGAACTGCCTAGGAGAGAAGCAGAGACCCAGGCAAAGGTCTGGAATAAAGACATGGCAAGTAACAGGATGTGAGACTTGCTTTCTCTGAGTTGGTTTCTATTCTCCAAGAGGCTACTTAATATGCTTTCTACCTTCATGAACAAAGGGCAGCTGTGATCATAGTGCCAGGAAGAAATAAGACAGCAACCTGTACAGTTTGGAGATGATTAGTAGCTTCATTAAATTTTTTTAATGACTAAGAAAGTCTCAATGTAACAGTTTCACATAATGTTCATTGAGAAATCTACACTGTATGACATCTTGTGGTCAGGTGCTGGAAATATAAAAGTCAGTTAGGGCCTCCCCAGTGGCGCGGTTGAGTGCTGGGCTGCGAAGCTGCCCGCAGCCTCTGCAGCGCCGGTTCGATCCCCAGCCACCGGGTGAGAGTCCCACATGGCGTGCAGACCTCTCCTGCCGCCCGCTGCTCCCCTCAGCAGTGTACTTCGTCAGTCTGCCTGTTCTGCTCCCCGCTCTGGCTCTGGTGAATTCTCTCACCCTCTCGCACTTCTGACTGTACCCAGTGCGTGTATAAATAAATAAATCTTTTTTTAAAAAAAAAGTCAGTTAATTATATATTTATATGTTGAAGTGACCCAGAATGTTAACCTCAGCTACAATCTAATGCCCCCATAAAGGCAATGCTCTTAGCGTTGCTCACTGATTAATCCAAAAGCCTACTATGTGCCTGGTACAAAACTGGAGTCACACATATGGCCACAGACACACATACATACATACATGTGAATGAAAAGTCTTTAAAAATTGAACTTAAATTCCAAATAAATATTTGTAGACATATGAAAGGACATAAGAGAAAACACTGGGTAGCATATTTACTGTGCTAAGTCAGAGAGGACATGATAGTCCTATGGGGTAAAGTTTCACAAGCTGGTTATTGAGTAGCAAAGCTCACCCAGTCTAGAATGAAAAAAAAAAAAAATGTATGCGTAAGAGAAAGCACTCAAGGCACTAGAAAGCCAGGGGCCAAGAGGTGGAATGTTTTGTGAAAACAGGGTATCCCAAAGATGGCTATACCTCAAGTGCTCATCAACTGATCACTGGATAAACAAAGTGCGCAGGTATGTGTGTGTGTGTGTATATATCTATCTATATACACATACATATATACACAATGGGAATATTATTCAGTCATAAAAAGGAACAAAGTACCAATTCATCCTACAACACAGGTAAGCCTTGAAAACATATTAAGTGAAATAAGCCAGGCACAAAGGTCACATTTTTATTCTATTTGTATGAAATGCCTATCATAGGCAAATCCACAAAGACAAAAAGTAATTCAGTAGTTGACAGGGACTAGGTGGAGGTGTATTTGTTCTTTTTTTTTTGGGGGGGGGAGGCTGGCTGCAAAATGTTCTAAAACTATAATCACCATGGTTACACTACTGAATATACAAAAAACCTACTGAACTATACACTTAAAGGTAAATTTTAAAATAGGTGAATTATTCAAGTTATTTTTTAAAAAAAAGGCACAATACCATCAACAGCTCAGTTGCTAAGTTGGAGTCAAAGGAGAGACAGTACACACTAGCAGATACCAAGTTAGACAATCCAAGGAAGGCCTGATCATGGATGTCTTTAACGTCAGCTCAAGAAATCCAGATCCTACCCATTGTCACAATAGAAATGGTGGAGAGGGCTCAGTCTTCACAGCATTTTCATAAACATTGGATCCTCTGATCAAAGAGCATCCAAATATTTTTGGGTGCTAGCTCATTTACGGCAAGTAACACCTTTGAACAATCTGCCACTAGTAATACATGGGCTATGGGTGAGATAAAGTCAACTGCCCTGAGGATCTAATTTAGAGTCCTACAGGTGGGATAGGAAAGGTGGGAAAGATCAGACTGGTGAGAAGTCAAAGGCCACCCAGATTTTCTGAAACTAGAGAACCTATATAAAACTGGGTGACTCACCTCCTTGAAAAGGAGTTGCCACATTACTGATCACTGAGGGCTTAGGCAAGCCGCATAGCTCACATTCCTCGTGCCTATGAGGGCGAGATTCTAAGAGGTACTAGGCTCAAAAGACCCCTTGATCTGCTTGGAATACACTTCACTGAAGAAAGAGTACTCCATTGGCAGTGAGGATCAGATGACAGATTTTGAACCACCTAGATTCAAAACCAGACTCTGCTATTATTTGTTACCTAAAGTTAGTTACACAACTCTGTGAGCCTCAGTCCCTCACTTGTACATTAGGAATGATGATGATTGGCACCAACCTGCTAGCATCATGAGGACTAAATAAATTAACACACATGAAGTGATGGAAGTGATGTGAACTGTGCCTGGAACAAGAAAACCAAGTCTCCCTGGTAACCATAGCTATAGTTTTTGCACCACCTATGCTTTTTTCTTCATAGCCTTTATCAGTTTTTTTTTTTTTTTAAGATTTATTTATTTATTCATACAAGCACTGGGTACAGTCAGAAGCGCAGGAGGGTCAGAGGATTCACCAGAGTCAGAGTGGGGAGCAGAACAGGCAGACTGATGAAATACACTGCTGAGAGGAGTAGCAAGAGCGGCAAGGGAAGTCTGCGCGCCATGTGGGACCCTAGTCCAGAGGCCGGGGATTGAACCGGTGCTGCAGAGGCTGCGGGCAGCTTCGCAACCCAGGGCTCAACCGCTGCACCACCAGGGGGGGCCGCTTTTATCAGTTTCTAATTTCATATATATTCTTGTATTTGTTTAATATATACTTCCCCACCACACTATATTCCAGGAAGGTGAAGAATAATGTCTATTTGCTGTCAATTGTATCACGAGGACCTAATACTGTAGGAGTTTAATATCTTTTGTAATGACTATCACCCAGGAGTTATATTTCTGTTTCTAGGGCTAAGAGCCACCATGACTGACTGAACAGCTTGCTATTACGGAGTAGGCATAATGAAGACGAAAAAAGATGGGCAGTAACGAGGTAAATGGCTTCATCAAGGTAGTTAGGGGCAATAGTCAAAGAGGAAACTTTCTTTCTCAACATGACCATGTGAACAACTTTCATGGCCTGACAAGCCTCGTTTTTAAAAAAGGCTGGGCACAATGGCACAATCTGCAGGTTGTCATGTCACCTACACAACAGGCCAGGTTGGGAAACCAATGACAAATGACAAATAAAAACTCTTTAAAGTATCCTCAAATCTTGGGCCTCCCCTGGTGGCGCAGGTGGTTGAGCACAGCACTGTGAAGCTGTCCACCGCCTCTGCAGCGCTGGTTTGGTCCCAGCTGGCCGGCGAGGGTCGCACAATGCAAAGCAGACCTCTCCTGTCTTGCCCACTGCTCCCTTCAGCAGTGCATTTCGTCAGTCTGCCTGTTCTGTTCCCCGCTCTGTCTCTGGTGAATCCGCTCACCCTCCCGCAAATCTGGCCTGTACCCTGGTGCTTGTATAAATAAATAAATCTTTTTTTTTTAAAGTATCCTCAAATCTTTATCTACTCATTCATTAAAAATTATCAGTTAGATATGCTTCTCCCTGTGATGTCACTTTGCCATTCATTCCTACTTCCAAATCTTTATGATAGCGAAATTCGCCAACCCCATTATCTATTTTGCTGTTTGAATCCTATCAGTTTCTCAAGTCCTCATCTCTTCCACAAAGCCTGTTGTATTCTCATCCACATTGAGATTTTTTTAATTTCTAAGCCCTCTCCATCTGTATGACACAAGGTTGTCAATTTATACAACAACTTGTTTTCCCATTGTTCTACGTGTTGGACTGGATCTAAAGAGCCGGAAAAACGATTCCTGGTTCACAGTCTGTCTTCAACAAGTGCCAATGACTGTGATCCAGGGGAGTCAGACCTCTTTCCACTAATCAACTTTCTCTTCAATTCCTTCACCATCTGTCAACGGTAATTAAGGACTCAAAAAAGGCATGTTTTTATTTACAAAAGAGCTCCCAGTTTCTCTAAGTGTCACAAGCATATAAATTCAGTTATTTTGTGACCTCAGTGGGAATTTACCCTGAAATACTGTCAGATTAAGTACTAAATTGAGATGCAAATTCCATTCATATGTAAGTCAGGATGAGTCAAGACTGAGGTTTCCATTACATCTGCTCATTTCCCAGAATCACACTGTAAGAACATGTGTGTAGGCTTTGTGGAGGGTGTGCTCTACAAGGATAGTCTGCTAACAATTAAGAAGGCCTTGTGGGCTGGGGGTTAATAATGATTGTCCTGTCCATGTGGCAAGACCTGAGCTCTACTCCTCATAGTCACCTCTTGGTGTGTTGTGGGCATCCATAGGGTAGCAACCACTCTGGGGATGCCCTGAGGATCCGTACTGAGGAAAATCGTGGCAGCTTCTATACTGGAGCTCATCCTATAATGTTAACTCCTCAATTTAGAGAGGAGGAAGAGGAACATGTTCACTAGTAGACGTACTACATAACCCACACCAAATAAAAGGCATTGTTATTTTTAACTATAAAAGTTCCTTCCAGGAAAATGACAGTCTCTTACTGTCCTCCAAAACCGATGTCAAATGGACCAATATGTCCAATAAGAGTGTCTCCATCCTCTCCTTGAGGACAAACAACCATGGGTCCAGGAAAGTAGACAGTGAGATATAGCCACGTTTCCACCTGTAATCTCTCTGAAATGAGGATGCAACTTATAATACCGTCTATTTAGCAGTGTTAATGCTTCTCCTGACAAATGTTGAAAATAATGAATGACGAAATTCTATACATGCACACGGAACACCCAAAGTACAGGCTTTATCACCAGTCATCAAAAGCCAATAAAATAAAGACTTAATATGTAAATGACAAACATTTTTCATTGTGCTCAAGGAATTCAAGAATGACTTGTCCAGAAGTCATCTGCTAAGCATTTTAGTGCCTACCGTAGCACCTGAAATAACTGGGAGAGGTTTTGAAACGGGATTTTAAAAACTGAGTATGTAATACATATTATACAGCTGGAATACTCATGATCACAGATAGAACACAAATATGAAAAGCTTCATTGCAAAAAAGCAGTCTTTAAAACATTTTAAAACTGCCATGGCAAGGGATGTAGGAAAATGGGCCTGTTAATGATACTCTTGGTGGGAGTGAATTTAGTTCAGTGTTTCTAGAAGAGAGGACTTGGCAATAAACATTAAATGTCTTAAAAAGAATGTAAGCCCTCTGACCCAGAAATTCCACTTCTAAGAGCTTAAGCTAAGGAAATCACTAAGGGTGTCCACACAGATTTAGCTTGGGCAGATTGAACTATTTATATCTCAAAGCTGGAAACAAACACCATGCTCAATAATAAAGAACTGGTTAAACATACACAGCCTATCCTTACTATGGCAAAGTACGAAGAATTAAAAATGATGCTACAGAATGTATCCACTGACATGCAAAGATAGTTCATAACAAGAAAAATGTCACATGTAAAAAGGAACTTGGGCATAATGTGATCCAATTAGGTGGACAAGTGGCTTATGAATCTTAGTAGTTTCCTAAAAAGCAAATAAATTAAAAACCCAACAGATTTATTATTTTATTTTAATCTCTAAAACCAAAGTAATACATTATTACTCATCCTTTGAGAAATGGTGGGAGAAATGACCAACAGAATTCAGTACATAGTAGGATTTAAAACATGCAAAAACTTCCTGGGAGAAAATCTGAAGCTATGCTGTGGCCACTGCTGGAGGACAAGCAGGTACTACTTCTAATACAATCAAGATTTACATTAATATCCTAGAGCACTCAGTAAAGGGAAACAAGGTCAAGACTTTACAATGAACAATACGCTTACTCTTTATCCCATGAGAAAATTTCTAATTCTGATGGCTGCAAATTAATCCATTAGGGGTGGAAAGGGAGGTGAGGTATTTATTATGGCAAGTGTTCCAAGGAATATGACTGCAGTTGTCACAGGGCAACCCCAATGTGAAATTGGTTGACCTGAGTGCTTTAAAAGAACTTCTAAGACTCAACCGCAGGCACACACACAAAAAAGGTTAATAAAGCGTTTATTTACAAAAAGGGGAAATAAAGGGTAACCCAGGGAGAAAGAGATAAACTGGTGATTAAGTCCTACCAGTTCTGGGGAGCTGGGACCCCAATAGCACGCTAAAGGCCTGTGAAAAACCAACCACCCCAAATCCCACATGTCCGGTTATATACCAAGCCTGGCTGCTTAACTCCACCCTCAGTTCCCAGCAATCCTCCCTTCAGTGGTGATGACATAATGGGATTTGCAGTCCTTGGTGCCTTGGATCTCTTTGGCCTGAGGTGGGGTGAGTCCACAGAACCTGAGTTTTCGTTTGTTCAGGACATCCTCTCACCCCAATTCCCCCTTTGATTTTTTTTGTCACCATTTCCATGGTAATGAAGATCAAATATGTGGATACTGGGGTGCATCAGATGAGTTTTCCACATGCTACTTAATCAGAATGTTCCACCAAAAAGTAAAGTGTTACCCCTAGAAATCGTTGAAAAAGTAAATGGGTATGGGCTGATGGAACCCCAGGATGTGCAAAAATTCAGAGCCTGTAAAGACAGAGGTGATGGAAGGGAGCAAACCCCCAAGAAGAAAACAATACTCCTTAAAAGAGGAGGCCTTGAGGGGAATTAAGCCAGTATTAAAGAGATTCCTTCAATATAGACTAATTCGAACCTGGCCCTACTGCTCACCATATAACTGCTATTTTGCCAGTAAAGAAACCTCACATAGTGAGTACCACTTTGTTCAGTAATTAAGGGCCATTAATGAAATTGTCCAAGATACACATCGACTGTGCTGCCAAATCCTTGCACCAATTAACTGCCATACTAGGCGATTTTGGCTGGTTTTCAGCACTAGACCTGAAGGGTATCCTCTCCCCGCTACACAATTACAATCTGGAAAATAGAATCCTTAATTAGTTGTGTGGAGAGATTTCAGAGAGCAGTGGAATGAGTACCAGGACCCGGGTCAAAATGCCTTGCTATCTGTGCCTGGATCTCTAGCACTGAACAGTGCCTGGGCTGACTACATTCATTAACAAGGAAGAACAAAACACTTTCCCACTGACTTTAGGATAAACTCATACCAATAATTTCTCTGTATAAGCATGACCCACTGATTTACAGCAATAATGATTAATTTTCATATTGACTAAAGACCTGTGGGGCTTCTTAGAAAAGAGAGAAAACGATGGTTAATGGTTGAGGTGTCTATTTGTCCCATCAGAAACTCACCATATTCCAAGCCCAACAAGCACTTTTGAATCTTTGCTCCCTCCCTTCTGACTTTTGTTTTTGTTTTTTAAGACAGAGTCAACAGGCTGGGTGCACTATGACCAAATGGCACCAGATGTTGGTCTTGCAAAGGGCAAGACACTTTCGTCTGAGCATCCCAGAATATGAAGAGAATGGTCAAATATTCCTGTTTAGGGAGGGCATTTTCACTTGGATTCAAGGTTTACCAGTAGTTCCGCAAATGTGAAGAGGCTGCGAAAAAGCAATTCCTCCACCCGGTAAAATCAGATACATTCTATTCCTGAATCCATCTAAACCACACATAAGCCTAGATACAGCATGCCAGTTGGGAATGCCTAGAAAGCTGAGGCAGCAACAGTTCTCAATGCAAAGAATATCAGTGCCATATATTTATAAGCAATTTAAATGTAGACTAGATTGTAATTGCGGATTATCACTGGTATTTTTCTTTCTAAAATTACAAGTTAAGTTACCACAGACATTAACTTGAGAATAACTGATAGATTAAAAACAAACAAAAAATGCCAAATGTATACTGTAAGTAAGTGCCTCCAAACAAATCTGTCAATATATATCCAGGTTTGTCAGTTACACTGTAACAGTAATTTTTTTCACAGTTTATGCATTAAGAAAATCAGAAAGCTTACCAACATGTTAGACACTAGAATTTTCAGAAGGAATAGTCTTTCCTTTGTAAACCATAGGATTTACAATGATCAGGTCTCTTTTAAATAACATTCCCCATGCCCACAGCCCCATTCATATTTAAGACAGTCTTCCAGTACACTTAATATACAAACAAAATCCTTTTATAATGGGATGAGAGTCACCTTTAATCTCTGCAATTCTGTTCAGGATCTGCTGTATAAGTAAGCAAACCACCTCTCTACCACCATCACATAGTTCCCCCAACTCAGTTCCCACCAAATAGATCAGCAGGCCTTTCTAAAAATAGAGTTAACAACATAAAGCCTAAAAATAGTGGCGTAACAGAGTTTTTTTTTTAACAGAAAAGATGTTTGTCATTTTCAAGACAACGTTCTGAAAATTAAGTAAACCACAAAACCATTTTCAACAAAATGTGGTTCTAATTATTAGTGGGAAGATTTATATTTCTGGGGGGAAAAAATGGCATGCCTGTTAGAGAAGTTCATTGCTGCTAGGTCAGCAAGAATTTGTGAAGGCCAAATAATTTTGATAAGACCCAACTACTTTCCTATGAATAAATTCAGGGTCTGCCACACAACTACTGATATACTGAACAATCACTTTAAAGTGAAGAGGAAGAAATTCAAACCTGACATTCCTTCACATGGGTTTGCTATCTGAGAGAAATGACTGACTACAAATCCCAGTGGTAGTAAATAAGCAGAAATCAACAACTATAGTATTGGGTCCTCAATTTGAGATTTAGAGGGAAAAATTAAAAAACAAACCAGCTTTTGCTTGGTGTTTGTAGCAATTCAAATCTTTGGCTTCTTTACAAGGTGATTACTAACAAATCATAGCACCCCAACTTTTACTTATGGAGATATAGGGCATACAAAAACCCTTTCTGTGACTTTCCCCACTTTGCATTTTATGGATGCTGAGTTTTTTCAAGCAAAACTGGAAAGCCCAGGTTAAAACTGAATGTCATACGGGGCATAATTCTGCCTAATCTGGTTCCTCTTGCCTCTCTGGTGTATGAAACTACTCTCTCCCTACAAATTAGGATTTTCTTTTCTTTTTTTTTTATAGAGGCATTTTTATTTATTTATTTGTTTGTTTGTTTGTTTGTTTATACATGCACTGGGTACAGTCAGAAGGGCGGGAGGGTGAGAGAATTCACCATCCCTACAAATTAAACCTCTGGGCACCGCGCAGACTGGCACTGGGGAGAGCAGCTGGGTGGGAATCACCTCCTTCCTCCCCTCCCCCATTAGAAGAGCTAATGCAGTTTAATTTCCTAGCTCTGGTTTTCTGCATAACCCCTCCTCAAAACACAAAGACTCAGGATGGGCCTTAAAGAGTCCTTTTGTTTAGAGAGGGTCATTTCCTGCCATTAGCTCACACCCAGAAACTCCCACCCATTTCTCAAGGAGAGGCATTGATTTTTCTTAGTCAACAACAAAAACAAAACAAATTTCAGGCTTAAAACCATGCCCTCCCCCCCTTCCCTCTCCACCCCAGATGTCTGAAGGCATGCCACCACGGCCTTCCTATCACAATGGGGAAATGGAAAGTGGGATGAAGTGGGAAAATGGGAGTGGAGTTAGTGCTTTTTAATGCACAGCAGGCGTTGTCTGTCCAAGTCCCACATTTTAGTTAGGGAAACAGAGGCTTAAGTGATTTGTCAAAAACAAGCAGCTTAAATAACGTGCCCTAGGCCCAGAAGAAAAGAAAATGAGATGATAAAAATTCACTGATTTGGTCAATAGCAGACTACTGCAAGGATAGATCCTAAAGACATCAGACAATGGATGATGATCAAGTTTTAAATGTTTGCTTAAGGTCAAGTATTATGGACTTCAATGCCATAGATGGGTATGATCCAACAAGTCTATATTTCCATGAGCACATTAGTGAGTTCAATTAACAGGGCACTTGCCAGTCTGGTGCCCAAGTAATGACGACTTACATTTCTTTCATCCAGAAGTGTCATCAGTTCTGCTTTACAATGAATAAAAACAGCTCCTGGGTCTGCAAGACTTGAAATGGGATATAAAGTGTAGTTGTGAGATGCCTCCATCAGGCTTCACAAAGCCCAGCTAGATACTTCCTCCTCCTGGCTAACTTACAGGTGGTTCAAAGGCTGGTCCAAGCGGCTAATGCCTGTATTCTCCTGAACTACAGGCCAAAGGGGGAAAGCATGGAGCTTGAGACTAGACTGACTAAATCAAAGAGCTTAAGAGTGCTGAATCTAGCTCCAAATCAACTCCACCTGGGTTATTAACAGGAACCCTCTGGAGTCCAATACACATCTGCAAAACAGAAGAATCAGCTCATCAGGCCCTCTCTATGGGTCACTCCATGCCAGCCCACATTTCACGTCTGATCTTGGGGAATTGTGCACTAGATTGCCATTCTAACTGGACAAAGGGAAAAGCCTTATTATAAAAAAGTGCTGTATCCCTCCCCAACGAACTGGATCACTTACCATTCAAAATGTTTGGCTTAAATGCATGTGATAAACCTTCTGATGTAATGAAGTGGCTCTGGGGATCCAGAAATGATCATCTTTAAGGAACAATAATTAAAATTTAATCTGAAAACTGCTGGAAAAGATTTATAAGGAGGTCGCAGAGGTCTCAGAGTTCAGCAGGCTGCCTTGTATTCCAGTCATTTACCTACTAACAAACTTATTGGGCAATTCCAAGCATTGCTCTAGACATTGGGAGTTGCAGTCTAACAAGACAGAGATCCCTGCTGCCAAGTAGTAACATTCCAAGAGAGCAGACATCAGGTAACATCAGTGAGTAAAAAAGTATTACTATCTGGAAAATGAAAGGGATGGGATAGTGGTTGGGAATATGGTGATACCTTAAATTTGGAGGTCAAAGGTTCCTTTGGGTAAGATCTGAACTGAGACCTAAATGAATGAGGTTGCTATGTAAACATGAGTGGATTTCCAGGCAAACATACAGCATGCATAAAGGCCCTGAGGCAGAAACAAGTTTGGCAAGTTGGAAATATCTTAATTAGGTCCAAGCAGCTGAAGTATACTCAATGACGACGTGATTCCCAGCAGATGAGGTCAGACACCAGCAGGGCCCACATCACATGGGCCTCATGCACCACTATAGGAATTTTAAGCTCCTGCCCATCAGCTGTAAAACCTCAGACAAATTACTTAATCTCTCAAAGCTTCAGTTTTCTTATCCTTAACAGGATATCACTTCATTTGGTTTTTTAAAGTGTAATACTTACACGGGTAGACACTACTCAGTAAATGCTTAATGGACTAAGGTGGAAAAATAAATTTCCATAAATGTAAGGTTTTGGTAGGTCTCATGTTCAGATTTGTTGATCTCCAAGTTTCTCTTCCAATTTTCTTATGCATCTTTTTAAAAATTAAAGTTGAAGGGATTTTTTTTTTTCCCCAGAAAGTGGTTTCCCCCTTGGTGCTGACAACTCTTTTGCTCATTACTGAGAAAATGCGTAGAGGTTTTGGAAAGGAAACTGGGATTAGAAGAGCAGCAAGAGAGAAAGCAAAATTTGAACACTGAAGGTCTGGCCGGCAGCAGCTGACTGGACTCCAACATTTTGTTGGTTCCTTCTACTGATAAATCAAGGCCCTGCAAGGCAATGACCAGCTGTTTTCAGCATCCCTGAGCAGGCACAGGACGGAAGTGCATGCGTGTCCCTCCCCCACCTCAAATCACATCCTGCTGGCTTCAGGGATACTGTATTTTAAAAAGGATGCCTCTTTGGAAACTCGCACATTTTAAAGTCCTGTAAATCACACATGCTGGGGAAGGTAATTACAGTTTTGTAGCACTTCCCCTCCCAGCACAAAGGAAATTCTGGTACTTCTGTAATAAGATAGCACTTTCTGTGTTGTATCTTCTCTCAGGAGGCCTTGCCCATCCATCCTATGGGAAGAGGGGAGAGAAGGGACTTAAAAGAGAAATTCTCACAAAACAGGATACTGGGGATTCAAGAAAAAAACTGTAACCTCTAGGATTTCTCCTAGGATAATGTTGGCCACCAGCCAGCTTATCTAGCTACCTGGTGACTCAAGAATTCAGGAAGAGAAGAGGAATGTCATTTAAAAAAAAAAAAAAAGATTCATGAGAATTTAGAAATTTAACTCTTAACTTACTTCCGTGGGTAGGTGTGATGTCCCTCAATTTTGAGACTCCCACATTTTTCAGACCTTTGCAAATCTTAACTGCCAACAAGATTTAGCTAATAAGCTGCTTCAGCATTCCCTTTGCACTTTTAAATTTGTGTAACAATACTGTATTACAGCCTGGAATTTGGAACTATCTTCCTGGAGTGCTTGGCATTTATTACTGCCATTTCCTTCTTTCCTCTGGTATTCTACATAATACGCATCAGAATGGATGCAGCAGGGTTAAAACCTGTAAGAAATACAAATGCAAGCTGCGATTTTACTAAATTCCTAGACTATTTTTCTTTCTTCACAGCTGACACTTAAGCTGTGAGAAGAAAAGGCAGCAAACTTTCAGGAAAGCACAAAAGGAATAGAATAAACTGATAATATGACTCAGAGTAGATGATGCAGGGCTTTGCCCAAAGGGTCACTCTGCTTGCTCCCACAAGCCCCCAAATGAAGTTAAGAAAGAATAAAACAACTTGAGGTAGTTTTTCTTATTATAAACACTCCAGCCTCTGAAGAACTTTCACCTTTACTTTCCAAACCCATCTGCAAATTTTATGGTAGTGATCTTCCCATGTAGGTAACAAGGTTGGGTGAAGGAAAATTGAAGAATGAGAATTAACTGCCAATTTATGAGGAAAACTGTTTCCAGAGACTTCTGGTGAGACTGTAACAGGGTGGTCCCAGGAAAGGGGGAGGTTCTCTGCCCCACCCAAGGGAGGGTGGAGCTGAGCAGGAAGAGGAGAAGCTGCAGAAGAGACTGAGGAAGGAAGGAAGCAGGATGGAGCCAGGAGACCTGGAGGAGGCGCATGGAGCCTAGAGACACGTGAAGAAACTGCGCTTGTCTTTGGGTTGTGGACTGGGTGACACAGACGTGGGTGAGACCCATGGGGAGGTGACAATGGCAGCTTTTATCTTGATGTTGATTTTGCTCTTTTCCTTCCGGGCTGGTCTGGTTGTTTCTGACCCTTTTCTGTGGGTCCCCACTGGAAGATGCTTTAGACTTGTGGCAGGCTTTGGGGCCTTGTTCGGGGCCAATCCCATATGGATGGACTTTTACCCACGAGGGGACGGGTAACTTTGGGTGCTTCATTTAGAAACTAGACTCTTTGCCTTACCTGTATTGTTTCCTAGTTTTATTAAAGTTCCTTCCCATTAAAGTCTCCTATGTTTTGTGTTGATGCGGCGGATGGCAGAACCCATTTAGAATAGGCAGGTTTGCGGGGCTTGGGCTACCCCTCTCCCTGTCCTATAACAAAACCAACAAAGAAAGTATGTGAAATCCTATATATACCTAGATGTTTCTAGCTCCAACTCAGGCTTTCAAATGGAATAGGTACTCCAAACATTACATGACCAGGCAGATTATACGCAAATACATGTTCATGGTCCTAAATTAAGGAATGCTGTAAAAGAATGTGCATCCCTTTTTCCTGAGAATTTCCAGTTCTCTTTCTCATTTTTTATGTAGCTACAAGTTTTAAGTAATTTCTATTTCTCTTCTGTTGCCTCTCTTTACAGCCTCCTAGGAGCTAGACTCAGGCCTCTTCAGTTTTCTGGGCTCTCATTCACTTACCCACCTTTTCAATGACTAGCTATAGATGCTTAATTGTTCCAAAAGTTACATTTCAAGATCAGACTTCTCCTTCTACATTTCAAATCCAACATCTTTACCTCCCAGTTGTTTTCATTTCTTACCCTTTCTACCTCCATTTTCTACCCTTATAAATATACCCACCAGTTAGCTAGTCATGCAAAAGAGAACCCAACGGCTCCAGGGAACAAACTCCCGGTCTTCTCTCCCACACACCTCAAAGTTAAGAAGGCCGAGAACACTTCTTGTCTCTGCCTCAGTTGCACTGCCAGACACTGCAATGCTTCGAGACCAGTATCACCGGGCAGAGTCTGATTCCCTGGAATAGAAGGCAATCTCCCCCACTGTGTCTCTGCAATGCTTCCCCCCTCCCTCCCCAGATTCACCCTTACTTTCTCTCTTGTCAAGCTTTTGCTTATCGGTGCCCTAAAAGTCAGTTCCTTTTAAGCTCTTATGTTCCCCACTGCCACAATCCTTGCCCACCTGGCAAAAATCTTAACAGAGACTTAGCTCAAATGTCTTATTTTCAAAAAAAGATTCGACACAGATCTATTAGTGTCTCCTTTTCCTTTCGGTGTTGACAGCGCTCCTAACTCAAACTACTACCTCCATTTTAACAAGGGGCTTTATTTTACCTGTTTGTTTACACAGGGCAGTCACCACTGAAGTGGAGAAACTGCTCACAGATCTTAGCACCCCAGCATCTGCACAAGATGGCTCATTGCTCAACACTGAATGACTCAGGCGGCTCCCATAAAGTGAGGTTCATCATCATGGTACTATCTACATCAGCTGTGAGGAGGATGAAGCAACGTAAATACATGTAAAACACTTGGCCAGTGCACAACATCGTAATCACTCTATAAAGGCTGCAATTACTTCTTGAGTGAATGGATAAAAAGATTTCTAAAAATTTCAAAGGGTCAAGCATTTCCATTGCGGGGGACGGCTATCAGCCAAAATAACTGAGCAAAATACTTTATCTGGTAAGGAAGGGTATGTATGTACACATTTGCAGTTGAGTATGCAGTCATGCACCTCCCCCCTACAAACACACGCAAAAGGAATGAAAGCTGTTTCAAATGATACCCAGCACACTTAAAAGACAAAGATGGATGTGAACGCAAAAAAAAAATAATACCCAAGTTATCCCCCAATAGCAAAAGGGTCACCCCATCAGGGGATGTCATCCTCATGTCAACATAGTATCCACTTGAATACCTAATCCCAGATATCTCAAGGCCACAGCCATGGAGTCACTTGTTATAGCTATTAAGGCTCATTCTCCTCATTTTCTGTGACCAAAGCAATATTCAGAGGAACATTTGCATTCCCATTCCCCTACCTCCAGGCAGACAGTAAGGTGCCAAATGAAACTGACCACAAACATTCCAGAGTGGCTGTCACACTGAGCAGGCTTGCTGGGAACACAGGAGCTCCGTGCTCTTCCACCTACCCAAAGCTTTTCTGGAAGTCCGCATCCAAAAGGTCAAACTGAGTTCCACTGACTGGGATGTCAAATGGTGACAACCCAATGGCACCTCAGAAAGAGGCTACCTGGGCAGCGGCTGTCTGATGGACCAGGTATACTCGCAGGTATACCCAGCATGGGTCATTTCCTAGCTGGTTATTCATGACTTCTCTAAAACCTCAATGTTAAACAAGTGGCTGCTTTTAGTAACTTACATATTCATTGTCACTAACCTTACCAGTAAGGTTATTGCATGTAAGTTTGTAAGTTGTATATTTATAAAGATTTTTTAAGTATATGTGCATGGCACTTACCTAGTATTGGGGTACTGACTTTTGGGTAGACACTGAGCATTAGGAAAAAAGTAATAAGATGGTATAGAAAGTAATGTCCAGTTGTTAAATGAAGTTTTATAGTAACTGCCACTGAATTCTGAGGATAATCATGATTGGGATAGGACTTTCAGGTGAGGGGAACCCGCAAAATGTAGGGTGAAACTTGACTCCTGCCTTGAAAGTAGCTCGGCCTAGATCAAGATGGAAAAGGTGGTTGAAACAAATGGTTTGCAAGGCATAGAAGTACATTAGCACAATCTCAAATGTCCAGTTTGGACTTTGTTCTCCACACAATAAAAATAGTGCTAAAGGATCTGAGGCTCTACAGTATGACATATGGATGGACTGAGAAAGCTTATTAGAACAAGGACAGCAGCTAAGTATCACTAGAGAGAGCCTGGATAAAAGAAAGGAGTTAAGACAAGATTTATGAAGAAAGAGCAGGAAGAAGGGATGAGGCTCAATTCCTGTAGCGAGACAGGTAAGCAAAAGTGTGACCAACCCAAAGGTTTTGTGACACCTACAGACATCCAAGGGATGTTAATGAACTCTTTGGCGTGAAAGACTATTTCAGTGGTTTTGTTCACGTGTTCACTTAGAAAATTTAAAAACACCAAAGCAATCAGCAAATAATTATCTATAATCTACCAATAAGATAATTAGTATTTATACTTTAGTATAATACATTTAAAAATCAAAAAGAGGCTTACAAGATGTTGGGCAGAAATCGCAAAGTCAGTTCTTTTAAAAAATTAATATGAATCTTTGCTTTGCATTTTAACAACATATTAGTAATTTTGTTGAAATACTGGGGTCATGAGGGAAATTGTTATAGTTTGCACTGAGAAAGGATCCCATGTTGGTTTGTAGCAACCTCAGGTTTTCCTTGAACATTAAGATTAATCAACATTACAACTTGCGAAGAGTACAGAATGGCTTTATACAGCTAACCAAGTTGGAGTCTATGTATATGTGCATATACTTAAAAGAATTGGCATCACACAGTGTAAAACTTTCTAAATCTGCTCTTTTAGTTATGAGAATGTCCTTTCAAAATGCAATGAGAATTTGGAAAAGACAAAATCTGATTCTCCCTGGCAGACTTCAGAGGTAATGTGACCATGCCAACACCTTAATTCCACATTTCTCGAGAAATGTGAGAATTTGTTGCTCTGTCTATGCCACCAAAAATGTTTTTTTAAAAACATGGCTCTTAGCAACTACGTAGTATTCTCTTCCAGGGCATGATTAACAATTCTCCAATGCTAGACATACATACTTGTGATAGTAAAAACTGTAACTGTAATAATCATTCCTGTAAGTTTTGCATATTCATTATTTCCATATGGTAAATTCCTAAAAATGAGTCAAAGGTCTTCAGCACACTTTAATAATATAGTGTAGCAGTCGTTCAGAAAGGTGCATCAATTTATATCACTGTCAGAAAGTACACCAAGAGTTCCCACTACATCGTCCATCAAGACTGAACACTTTTGTTCTCAAACTGAAAATACGGACCTATAAAAATGAAAACAAACCTGTACCCCACCCAATCTATCCACACTCAACAAACAAGTAACAGTGGAAACAAAGACTTCACGTAAACATACGGTATTTTCAGGGAAATTTTAAAGTCACTACTGGAAAAGCAACTCCAAGAGCATGCCATATTTGCAATGGTCTCCCAGCATCATTTTACTATGAAGTCACCACATTCTCATGCAAAACAGTATCGCCAATCTTAGTCTATGACTGAAATATACTTTTCTGTATTAGATTTGATTTGGATTAAGACTCCAACCTGGTTAGACAGTATGAAGCCATTCTGTACTTTCCGCAAGTTGTAATGTTGATTAATCTTAATGTTCAAGTAAAACCTGAGGTTGCTACAAACCATCATGGGATCCTTTATCAGTGCAAACTCTTAATTTCCTTCATGACCCCAGTATTTCAACAAAATTACTAATAAATATGTTGTTTAAATGTAAGGTAAAGATTCATATTAATTTTTTAAAAGAACTGACTTAGTGATTTCTGCCCAACATTTTGCAAGCCTCTTTTTGATTCAATATTTTACCTACTGCTTTTTTAGTTTTAAGTACTCAAAAGTAAAGTAAGAGCAATTTAAGGAGCAATTACTGACTTCGGAGCCTCAACATAAAACATCTTTTAAAAATGATTTGTCATCACACCAAGAAGTATCCAATGACAGTTTAAAACCAAATTACATATCTGATTTCTGCAAATGAAATTTCTCTGACAAATTCAAAAAATACATTATTTCTATCTAAAAGATTCCCATATATAAAACAATTGATAAGGCAAAATTAGTTTATTTTTATTTGTTAAACAAGGACAAACTAGTGTTTTAAGGTAAGTGTTTTAATCATTTAATCCAAAATTAGATGATGCTAGGATTTTATTAATTGCAAAATGATGTAAGAAATGATCAACTGCCCCACATACATACACAAAGCTATAAATCTCAGATGCCAGTAAGATTTTGACAACTGATGTTTCCTTAAAGGGACAACTTGCACAGGAGCACGTACTCGAATCCAGAATGCCAGATGTGTTATCTCTTACACAGCTGACTAGCCAAAATCTTAAAATTGTTTTTCCTCAAAGTTTTAAGTACCATCCAAAGCAGAAGTCCATGTCCTGCCCAAGTTCTCAAAAACATCCAACAATAAAAAGCTGCAAAAACTCTAAATCCCAAACCATTTATTCTGTACAACTGGAAGCAAGTGTTTTAGCATCACTGTTTCAGAAGATGCTTTATAAGCTCTTAAACAAGGCTAAAATTAAAATTCACTGGCAGAATAAAGCAAGTCATTAAAAAAAAACAAGGAAAAAAACCTTTGATTCTATAATGTGGTAAGAGAAAGCCTAAATCACCCCCATGGTGTATGAAATAAACTATTTTTCTCTTAATGATGATTGAATTTGTTTTTCCACATCATGGTCACCAGAAATTACATGACATTTTTCTTCTCATCATTATGTGCCTATACATTTTATATGTGTGTGTTCTGTTTACTGGAATCCTCAGCAAAGGCTCTTAAATGTGTTTGAGAACAAATTGCTGATCCCTGGGTGGGCAGGGAAAGGGTCCAAAGTACAGTGGTTTTTGTAGAATGTCAAGAACATTGATGGGACTCACCAAATACCATACTTATTTTACTTGTGGCTTTCAGGGTTAGAAAAAAAGAGGTTAGGGGTTTTTCAAAATCAAAACCTAAGTCCCAAACAAGAATTTAGGACAAAATTACCTTATCATTCAGGTCAACTTACTTTCTTTTCCAGAATATTTAACATTATAAACCCTCTCTGCGGTATACCCATTTCATAGACTCTACCTCTTGTACAACTTGAGTTTTCAAATCTTCCTGTCTTTTTTTTAAGGGTTTTACTGAAATTACTGACATTTCTGCATGTCATTCCCACCTAAAAATCATCACTGTCAGGGCAAAAGGAAGAGGTTAGAGGCAGCGGCTGTACTGTATCATCACATTCGTACCTGCATCATAAGAAATCTCACACTCTTAAGGTTAAAGGTACCTAAGAACAAGGTGAACACCTCACCTCAGTCTTGGAGTAGTTCAGATGAGCTGAGTCAGACAGAAAACTGTGGCTTTACCTAATCTTATCTAGTTAAGTAGGTTGTGGTTTTCAGACACTAAAATCTCTTGCTACATTAACAACAAAAAAGTTTGATTTTGCCAGATTAACATTCCCAGTAGTTCTCAATTGGGTGAAGGGAGAGAGGTGTTCTCATACCATATATTCTCACCCTTAGAAGAAAACAGATTGTCAGTCTAACTGAAAGATTTCTTAAGTATTTATCTTAGTGAGTTAGGTAAATTAAATGCAGCAGTTCCTAAAAGCAAACGTTTAAAAAAATGATTTCAGTGGTAGGAAAATTGGCAAAGCAGCCAATAAAGGGTCAAGAAAATAGAACTGCAATTCAAGTCTACAGTAGTATTCCTTCACTTGCAGTTAGAAACAAGCATGGAAATAACACATTTGGAAATAAGTTTATAATAAAAATAGGTAATTTCCTCAGGTGAGATAATTTTTGGCTTACCGCAATTCACCTACTAATACAACTAAGAGTAAAACCATTTTACATTGTTTTGAATGGTCTTAATTCTCATCTTTCTCGCTGAAATAGTTCCCATTTAACAAGTGGACAATGTGCTGAGGGTTTAGGCGTACTAAATTAAATCCACCACCTGTGGTTTCACTATCAGAATTTTAGTTTGCACACAACACAGTATCTAATGATTTCAACATCCTGTTGCTTTGGAATCAGCTTCCTCTGCGTTAACCTTACTTATTAGGAAATGTAATACCTGTAAGAATGTTTCAAGGTCATAAAAGATGCCTACTTCCTTGCATCTACATACACTCTAAGGTTCTATTAAGAAGGTTTAAGAACTCAGCTACGTGGGATCTTAAAAAGTAAGCCTAAAATGTTTCTTAGACTCCAAATAATGTAACTGCAGGAACCGTTTCATTAAACAGGATACCACAAATACTCCAAGTACCAAAAAAGTTGAAAGGTTTGCCCTTGGAGGCACCTCCTGTATTATCTCCATTTCGTATATTTATCAAACCAACGCTCCGATGTCGCAACATTTACGCACCCCGTAAAATTAAGCTCAGAAGTCAGTTTCATTAAAGAGCCTCGATGACCATTTGGTGCCTTGGAAGTTTTCTAGTCTTGTTCTGCTTCCAACATCCGCATCGCCCGTAAGTTTACAAAACCTAATCGCCCAGGTTTGGGGTCTTTGACTCATCAGAGAAGAATGCGGCAGATGAGTTATCTATTAATCCAAAATGCCTGAGCTGGAAAAATATTTCCCCAAGAACTTTTAACATTGAACGGAAGGAGGGGGCAGGGACCGGGAGGTGTCTTTTAACGAGAACTTTCCCCGAGTTTCTCCCCTACACCACGCGCAGCAAACACACCCCACAACTTCCAACCCCAAGCGCAGACTGAAACCCCGGGTCCCCACACACCGAGGTCACCCACGAGTCACCTCTTGATTCCGTTTCTAAAACCCCGGGCAAACAAAGCTGAGCTTGACCCTAGCGCGAGTCCACCAAAAAGTCCTCAAGGTTACGCAATTTTAGGCACGCAGACGCGCGTGGACACAGAAGAACACTTGCCCCGAAGTTCCACCCTCCCTGGGCCAGTTTGGGGCAGCGCCTCGGGCACCGGCAGCTCCCGGAGCCCCTTCCCGGCGCCGCGCCCAGCGGGCGAGCCCGCGGTCCCGTCCCGGGTGGCACCCGCCGCCCGCCGGGCCCCCCAGTACCTCTTCCTCCTGCAGGTTGGCCTCGCTCGGCGTGTTCTCCTTCTCAGCTTTGCCGCCGTTGTTCATCTTCCCGGTGCTCGTCCGCCGGGCAGGGCTGGGGCGCGGGGCTGGGCGAGGGCGCGCTCGCCCGCTTCTCCCCGCCGCGGGCGCCGCGGGCTGCGGGGGCTGGAGCCGGGGCAGCGGCGCCTCCGCTCCCGCGGCGCGGCGAGGCAGCGGGCGACTCGGGCAGCGCGAGCGGGACGGGGCCGGGCGCGGCACGGGCCGACGAGCAGGGGTCGGAGACCGCTGGGACCCCGCAGGGAAACCTGGAGAGGGCGGGCGGGCGCGAGGGCAGGAGGAAGAAAGGATGGGACCAGGACGCGCGCCCTCCGGAGTGAGCCTGGAGTTGGGGATGTGGCCGCGCCGGGGCTGGGGGGGAGGGGGCGCTGCCCGAGCCCGGGAGCGTCTGCGAGGAGGGGGCGAGGGAGCCTGGGGCGCGGGGGGGAGAGGAGGAGGCGGTGCGGGCAGTGGGGCGCGGGCCGCGGCCGGGACGCGGAGAGCCGCGGAGTGCGCGCTCCTGGCAGGCTCTGGGAAGTCCGGGATCCAGGCGGCAGCCTAGCTCCCTCCCCTCTGCCCTCCCCTCCCTCGCCGCCTCCCTCCGCCCTCCCTGGACGTGGGCTGTCGGCGACGGCCCGGAGGGACGGGGCGCGGGACGGAGAAGCCCCCGCGGGGGAGGGGCTGCGCCGAGGGCGGCTGCCCCGCGGCCGGATGGCGCGCGCTGGGGAGGGGCTGCGGCTCGCGGGCGGAAGCGGCCGACCCGGGCCCCGACTCGGCGGTAGGTCGGAGGGCGAGGGCCCGGGAGGGGGGGCGAGGGCCCGGGAGGGGGGGGGTGCAGGGAGGTTGTCCTCTGGCTTCCTGCGCGCCTCGGGGCCGCCGCTGCCCGCGGGGTCCGAGTTCGCGGACTTGCAGAGCGGGGCGCGCGGGCCGGGGCTCGGGGAGGCCGGCCCGCGAGCGCGGCCGCTGGCTAGTGTGATGTGCTACTTTTGTGTGCTGGCTTTGCACAGGATTTGCACCCCTTTTCCTATGCAGACCCCTGCTTTTCAGTACCGCTTTAGACCCATTTCTTCCTTAGTCGGCAGCTTGAAATGACAGGAGGAGAACTCGAGTGACATCCGGGGGCCGCCCACCCGTTTTCGGGGCACAGCTTCAAACCCACCTTAAACACGGGGTCCTCTGAAACGTCTCCAGCCTCCCGGCACCGGCCGCTGCTCTCAGCTACGCTTCTTGTGGCTTCTGTTCCACTCCTGTCTCCGGCCCTTTATCAGACTGTTCTCTAATGGAATTGTATTTGTTTACCTGACTGTTTCCCTTACCCTTCTGGGAGATCCTTCCTGGAAGGATCTCCTTGTTTATCTTTTTAATCCTACGGCTATTTGAATAGGCTACCTAGTATATAGTGGACACTCAATAAATATTTGTTGGCTAGGGGAATATTACTCACTCACAGCAAGCAGAACCGGAGGGCAGTACAAATGATCTTCAGAAGGTCAAAGTACGCTTAAGGAAGACACAGGCTCTGCAACTGGGAAGCCAGCACCGACCTCAGAGGACTGAGGTGTTTTCTCCTCCTGTGCGAAATGGGGGTAGGTATTCATGGCCCAGGTTTTTTCTGTTAGAGGGAATTAGCGGTTGATAGGTAAAGCTGTAGCACCTGGTACCCATTCTGACCTAGTTTAAGTTTAGTCTATGGAACTAACATTATTTTGAAGGAAATTTTTATTTTTCCTAGGCCATAGAGAGCGTTACCAATAATGTAGCACTTTCAAATTTAACTGCTCCATACACACAAGTGTTAAACTCCACATATCAGTAGATTCTCCCTCACTTTCCACTCCCAGGAATCTCTCTCAGCCTGCTGTTCCCTTCCACTACAACACTAATCACAACTTCTATTTGTTTGCTAACTTAACTGTTTATCTCTTTCTCCCTCACTGGACATTCTTTACCCGACAGTGCTTTAAGTGCCAGTTAGGAATGGGGTGTGGGTGGGGTGGGAGTTGAAGATAAGGCCTCTGCTTTTAGGGAGTTTAAAGTGGTGCTGTGGATAAGATACCCAAAACAACTTCACGGCAACATAATCTCAGATCCTGGTTCAAATTGTAGAAAGCGGAGAAATTATTTGCTTTAAGAGGATTCTGAAGACAAAAACAATAGTGATACTTGGATTTGGGTGGTTAGTAATGGGGAAGGAGTCAGAAGATTTTTATAAAGAGACTTAATTGCTGTCATGATGTCATTTCTCGGGGTCGGGAGAGTGTACCTTGGGTGAAAATAAAGTAAGAGTCAATTGAAATTGCAATTGATGATCTTGAAGTTCACAAGAAGCAAGGACTACAATTAATCTGGAAACTTGGTCAGCCTTTCTGCTTCCAGTTTCTTCCGCAGTCAGATGGAGAACCGGGAGGGGGCAGTATTTACCTGAGCAATGGCTGAGTGGTGGTCTTGGGCCCCCGTGCTGTCTAGTAATGCCAACACTTTGTCCTCCATGGCCATTCTTACCTGTTACTGAATATATTCAACAGAAAGTCATTGTCTTGCTGGAGCCTGGCAAAGGCCCAAGAAAAATGACAATTGATCTAGTCATTGATGGTTTCAGTCAGATTCCAAGTATTAGTAGATGTAATATGTCATGTGATTCCAGGATGCTGGGAGAATCTTCCCTGCCCCCACCCAAGGAAATAGGGCTTAATTCCAGTCATAAAACCTCATTCCTTTGTCTTTAGGCCAAGCCAGCACTTTGTCCATTGTTAAAAATCAAAACCCCCTGGATGAAATATGAGAATAGGTTCCACGAGAGGTTCCTTGTCTGGTTTGTTCTTTGTTGTATCCCCAACATCTAGACAGTGCCTAGTAGTCGCTCAGTAATTATTTTTGAACAGATGAACACACTGTCTTATCAGTTATTGAATGAGTGGATGCATCTGGACACAAAGGGCCAGCACAGGGCACTAAGCAAGGTCATAGCAAGGGTCTTTAGTCTTTATTTTGCAGGGTGGAGACCCTAGCTAGAAGCTTGTGCAGAATGGGATAATATTTCAAGAAATTTTAAAAATAACGCATCACTCAGCAAAGGGGCTCAAGGCCAGTCTCCTAATCAACGGACACATCAGGCAATAGACAATAAAGAAGAGACCTAAAATATACAGTCAATATATAAGTGTAAAATTCAGGATGTTTTCAGAAAAGTGTCTGGGGAGATGATATGCTAGGGACTCCTGTTTTCTGTCCTTTCTATGAAGAATGGTTAAATCTTAAAAGAGTCATGTATTACCAACAAAACTGAATGAACATCTATAAAAAAAAATGTGTGCAATTAATCAACCTTTGCAAGGGAAGGGAAGAGTTTGTGGAGGGTGGGATTAGGGAGGTAGGGAATGTACACTCATTCAGAATGTAAGTGATCTTTATGATCTGTTTGCTACTTCAGAGAAATAAGTTTGCGAAGTGGTATCTCCTCAGTAGCAATAGTTTCCAGACATACTGAGAGTTATAAGACAACAAAGAGACTATATATCCTAGAAAAATTGGGCTAATAACCAAAAAAACATCTGCTCTCTCCCCTGCCCACCACCCTATCTCATTGCTTCTGGCCTACAAGATTACATACTAGATTGAAAGGAAAATATTGTATGCACCTGTAGTTTTTATTACTCATCTCTGTTTCTCTGGCACTGTTCAATTTGAGGCTTTGCTTTAAGAAATCCAAACCTATAATTATGTCTTAAATGTTTGTCTCTGGGAATTGCAGCCATTAAGGGTCTATTTTGAGGCAATTTGCATGGCATGGGCTTTGTGTATTAGTACTGCTGCAGAAAGCTGCAGTATCTATCACATGTGTAGTGAGTATCTATTAACTCTTCTGCATCCTCAGCAGAACTTACTATAGGCTGGCCCCCCCAAAGTTAATGAGACCAGAGGCTGTTTTAATTGATTGTGGCATACTTAACACTTCTCTTCATCCCACCCCTGCCCACTTCCAGGCCATCAACATCTTCCTGGTTTTATTTATTTTTGTTTGTATAATTAATTGCATAATTTATTTTTAATTGTAGAAAACATACAACAGAGGATTGACCATTTAACCATATTTAAGTGTACATTTCAGTCATGTGAAATATATTCATGTTGTTGTGCAACATCCTCCCAATTTTTACCTCCTAAATAGTTCTGAGATTCAGTCACTTCCCTCCAATCATTTGTGGAAGCCAAGCAGCCACGTGGGGAGGTTCACATGGAAGAGAACTAAGACGGGCTTACAGCTGTAAGCTGCAGCTGAGCTCTCAGTGCTCAGCCAGTACCAATTGCCAGCCTCGTGAGTGAATTATCTTGGAAATGCAAACTCTAGCGCTAGTTGAGCTGCCCCAGCTGACACCACTTAAAAGACAGATGAGCTGTCTTCACTGAGTTGTGCCCAAGTTACAAAACTTAGCAGAAAAGAGAACGCACTTGTTTTCAAGCCACTAAGATATAGGGTGGTTTGTTATACAGCACTGGATAACTGAAACATCATTTCATACCTAAAAGTGGGGTTCTGCTGACACAGAAACCTTAAGAATGTGGCAGTGGTATGGGTACAAGGTGGAGGATGTAAATGGGTAGAATTTTGAGGAGTCTCTTAGTGAAAAACACTAACAAGCTGGAGAAAAGGGGGCCCCTTTTATGTATTGGCAGAACATTTAGTTAAACTACCCTGCTGAATATGTGGGTCTGGCTAAGGAGATTTTTGGGTAGAATATTGAAAGGGTTGAATGGTTTCTTTTAGATACTTAGGATCTAATTCGAGAAGTGAGATGAGCTGGTTTTTTGTTTGTTTTGTTAAGGAACTAAGGATTTGCCCAGTTATTTCTTATTCTTAGTTTTTCCAGCGGGCAAAACTCTCAAAAAGTCACCTGGAGGCAGGGTGAAATCCAGGGTGCTAACAGGAAAACGGCCTTATATAAGGATGTAGCTAGATGACCCCATGGCTGGCGTCTCTACAATGGCCCTTGATTCCTAGTTCCTGGTATTCAGCCCTCTGAACCCTTCTCCCTTGAGTGTGGGTGTAGAGGCAGGAATGGCCACAGTGCAGGTTTTCTATGATCCAGCAGACAAGGTAAAGGAGGAGTTAGAGTCCTCAGTGGCTTTTTGCAGGCTTTTATTGGGGTTTACCAAGCATATGGCAGGCAGGGGTGCTGGGGGGCCAGGAGGCTGGCAGTCCTCCCAGCCCCCAGCAAATCCTCACTCTCTCTGGCGTTCTCTCTGCTTCTCGGCTTCTCTTTCAGCTTCTGCTGGCGTCCTCATGATGCCTCCCTTAAAAAAGCCCAGTCTTAGCCCAGGTGAATCCCATCTACATCTGCCCACACCCTATTCCAGGTGCCCGCCATCAGGCATGCATTCAGGACCGCAAGGATCCATCATCTATCCTGATGGCGGGAGGGCAGAAAAGCCTGACATTTTTCCTTACCCTACAGTGGGCTGGACCATGCCGCTTGCTTTTAATAAATATGTGGCAAAAGTGATGGATATATGAAGTATTGAACCACTTCTGAAGTGAAAGGTCTTCCTCACCCTACCTTGCTCTCTCATTCCACTGCCTTTGAGGAAGCCAGCTGCTGTGATGTGAGCTGCCCTATGGAGAGGCTCATGTGTCAAGGAACATTGGAGGCCTTCATACAAGAGCCAGAAAGGAAGTGCTGCTTTCATTCCAACAGCCCACAAGGAACTGAATCCTGAAACAAGCATGCGCTTAAACTTGGAAGTGGATCTTCCCTATTTTCAGCCATAAGGTTAAACCTGTTATGGACTGAATGTTTATATCCCCACCAAAGTTCATAACCTCCAATGTGATATTTGGAGGTGAGGCCTTGGGAGGTAAGTAGGTTCAAATGAGGTCATGAGCATGGATCATCCCTGATGGGATCAATGCTCTTACTACGAGAAGAGGAAACATCAGAACCACCTCTCTGCTGTATGGGGATACAGAACAAGCAAGGGGCTCCTCACCAAGCAGCAAATTGACTGACACCTTCACCTTGGACTTTCCAACTTCCAGAACTATAAGAAATAACTCACAGATATTCTTTGAGCCACCTAATCGTTGATACTTTGTCATGGTATCCTGAGCTGACGAAAAGAAGACCATAGCCCCAGGCTTTGGCTGTAGCCTTTGAGTGACCATGAGGCATAGGAACCTGGTAAGCAGAGCCTGGAGTTCTAATCAATAGAAACTGTGAAAGAATAGCAGTATGTTAAGCCATTAAGTTTTTGGACAACTCAGTATGCAGTAATAGAGAAGTTGATGCCTCAGAAAGATTTACGGCAATAACTCATAGATCCTTTCAACTAGAAAAGGCTTTAAAGGGCCTCCCCTGGTGGCGCAGCACTTGAGTGCTGGGCTGCGAAGCTGCCTGCAGCCTCTGCAGCGCTGGTTCGATCTCCAGCCACCCATGAGGGTCCCACATGGCGCACAGACCTCTCCTGCCACGCCTGCTGCTCCCCTCAGCAGTGTATTTCGTTGGTCTGCCTGTTCTGTCCCCTGCTCTGGCTCTGGTGAATTCTCTCACCCTCCCGCACTTCTTACTGTACCCAGTGCTTGTATAAATAAATAAATCTTAAAAAAAAAATGCTGAAAAGTAATTTCCAATGCTCTTAAAAAAAAGAAAAGAAAAGGCTTTGAAGAAGCTGAATAGTGTTGCCCCGTAACAGTGTTATACTGACCCAGTGTAGAGAAGGTCCTACTGGGAAAGAAATATGAGTGTAGTTTTCCTAAGGGACATGATTATAACTTGAAGTGTAAGAAACCTATGCCTTTTTAAGTATTTCTACTCATCTGCGCTGTAAAAGACAAAGACTTCATAATAAAAGGAGGCCTCAACTTTACAGACAGGAAGTTACTCATCTGCAATTATGGGCTATTTCCAAGAAGTAAGATAACTCAAGATGGAGCAAAGAGCTGCTGAAAACTTTTCCCAAAGAGCAGGAGTGGGCCTTATTTAGGAAGTGATATTTGAATAGCTGGATTTCAGAATTGCTGTGGACCAATTCCCATCTTTCTTTCATTAGGAAACAAGGTAGGAACCCTTGTTGAATGGGATTGTGTATTACAGGTTTTTTGTTCCTACTTGACTACTGGATGTTAGGTGTGTGGGAGGCATTTCCTTTGTCTCTTTAGTTTACTGGTCCTCAGATCAAGAGGAATCATGTGTGAGGAGCCAGAATCAAGAAAATGCAATCAAGGAGCTACATTTGCACTTGAACCTGATTTACCTGCTGATACCCTAGGCCAGAGGTTGGCAGGCAAACTTTTCCCATATAAGGCCAGATACTACGTATGTTAGGCTTTGCAAGTCATGTGTACCCTTGTCATATTTACTTTTTTTTTAAACACTGTAAAAAATATAAAGCCGTTCTTATCTACATAAAAACAGGTCACAAGCAACATTTGGCCCTCAACTGTGGTTTGCTCAATCCTGTCCTCGAGGATGAAAAGTAAGCACACTGACAATAAATAATAAAAAGTGTTAACAGCACTGACCAGGGGCTATGCTACAAACTTTATACATGGACTGTCACATTATTTGAAGATGGCAGTTAAACATACACATTTCTATCCACTCTCTTGCAAAACCTCTTATAAAACAACAAAAAGATTTGTTGTTGCTGTCATCATTAGGACATAAACAAACAAGGAGAGACCAAACAATGAGACCAAACAATGGCAATGGAATTGGAGAAGGTGCAAAGTTTTTAGATAAATACTGAGAAAAATCCTAAGCATGATGGGAAAAAATTAAGGATAGGCTTATGCTAAAGAATTCCGAAAAGACTCAAGCATTGACAGTAGTTGAAACTTCAGAAAAGTGGTGCCTGTTCGATCCCCGGCTGCTCCCCCGCCACCGGAGGAGGGTCCCACATGGCGTGCAGACCTCTCCTGCCGCCCGCTGCTCCCCTCAGCAGTGTACTTCGGCCCTTCTGCCTGCTTTGCTCCCCGCTCTGGCTCTGGTGAAGTCTCTCACCCTCCCACGCTTCTGACTGTACCCAGTGCATGTATAAATAAATAAATAAATAAATAAATCTTAGGGGAAAAATAAAAGAAAAAAGAAAATTTATACAATTTCTATCTATTCCTACCGGTATGTGTTTCCATTGCGTTACATTCCCAATATTGGAGTCATCTTTTTTGTTTTGTCAATCTGTTGATAAAAAATATTCTTATTAAGAAAGAATGTTTTCTGAAAAGAATTTTTTTAAATCTTTTTATTTACATTTCTGCTTTTAAAGGAGGTGACCATCTTTTCATCTATTTGTGACCATTTGGGAACTGCCTATCATGTCTTTGTGCGCTTTTCTAGAAAGATGTTTGCTTTTTAAATTTTGATGTTTGAAATTACTCTGCTTCCAATACCTTACAACTCATTCATGTGTTCTACAGACAGACTGCTTAGGTACTATAATAGGTTCTTTGGATACAATAATGAAAGAGACACAAACCCTACTTGCATGAGCTAGATGATTTGTTAAGCAGCTACAATAGAGTGAAATATGTGTTACAACTGTGGAAAGTTCTCAAGAATTCATAAGTAAGACAAATGCATACCCTGCTTGGTCAGTAGAGGCTTTTTCCAAAGAGTGACATTTCACTGAGTCCTAAAAAAAAGAGCAGTTAAAGTAGCCAGTTAAAGTTGAAGTAGATATTAAAAAAACTAGCAACATCAAATGTTGGCCAGGATGTGGAGAAAAAGGAACTCTCCTGCACTGTTGGTGGGACTGCAAACTGGTCCAGCCACTATGGAGAGCTGTGTGGAGCTTTCTGGACCTACTAAACATAGAGCTTCCATATGATCCAGCTATTCTACTCCTAGGTATTTACCCAAAGGACACAGAAACATCAATTCCAAAGAGCACCTGCACCCCTATGTTTATAGCAGCACTGTTTACAATAGCTAAGCTTTGGAAACAACCCAAATGCCCAAAAATAGATGACTGGATCAAGAAGATGTGGTACATATACACCATGGAATATTACTCAGCATTCAAAAAAGATAAACACATGCAATTTGCAGCAACATGGATGGCGCTGGAAGGGATCATGCTCAGCGAAATAAGCCAGAAAGAAAAAGAAAAATACCGGATGGTCTCACTCATAGCAGGAATCTAGAAAACTTAAATAAGGGACCAGGAAAATGAATAACTATAAGAAAGTGAAAATCAAAATCAACAAACAACTATGAACCAGAGACACTTTATGGGGGGTGGGAGGCGGGGAGGGATTGGGGTCAAAATAAGGGGGTTGCAATTGTATGGGGAATATAAAAATAAAATTTATTAAAAAAAAAATAAAGTTGAAGTAGAGTGGATTCCAGGTAGAAATTAGCATAAAGGGAAGAGAAAGGACTTCGAAACACTGAAGAGTACAAAAAAGTGGTAAGAGGTTAGTTTTGAAAGATAAAGGAGGGCAAGGTTTTAAAAGTTTAAAACCGGACCTCCCCCGTGGCGCAGCGGTTGAGCTCTGGGTTGTGAAGCTGCCTGCAGCCTCTGCAGCACTGGTTTGATCCCCGGCTGCTCCCCGGCCACCTGAAGAGGGTTCCACATGGCGCGCAGACCTCTCCTGCCGCCCGCTGCTCCCCTCAGCAGTGTACTTCGGTCCTTCTTCCTGCTCTGCTCCCCGCTCTGGCTCTGGTGAATTCTCTCACCCTCCCGCGCTTCTGGCTGTAACCAGTGCTTGCATAAATAAATAAACAAACAAATAAAAATTTTTTTTTAAAAAGTTTAAAACCTTTATAAGTCAGAGGAGGTAATTTGGACAATACCCTAAGATAGTAATAAAATGTATTCACTAAAATGTTTTCAGCTGCAAATAACAAAAAACTAAAGGTGACCTACACAAGGAAAACGTGAAAATTTCACATAATAAGACATGTGGTCCCTAGGTTGATTTATCTTTCATTCTGTCATTCTCCATACCTCTTCTTAAGGGGCCATGATCTCTCTCCTCTCATAGTCTTAAAATAGCTACAGCAATTTCAACCATCACATCCTTACACAATTATATTCAATGGCCTGGAAGAGGTAGGTAGAATGTGTGTTAACAAGGAGAAAAGTCTTTTTCAGAAGTCTTTGGCAGAATTCCCCAGCACTCATTAGCTGGAATTAGATCACTTGGGGACCCCGAGCTGCATTGAATGCCGGGAAAATACTTATCCAGCATTTTCTTTCAACTTTTGTGATGAGGGTGGCTTTTGCCTCCAAGAAGAAAGGGAAGAGTAGTAGCTACTGAAAAGGAAACCAACAGTTTTCTCTGCATTTGAAAGATTTTGAGCAAAATAAGTGATGGGATTATGTTGAATTCTTTCCTTCAGGTCTTGATTCTCTCATTCTGCTCTTTATTACTCCTCTCTATCTGTACTTCTACTTTTAAAAATTTTTTTAAGATTTATTGTTATTTATACAAGAGCTGGGGTACAGGCCAAAGGCGCAGGAGGGTGAGAGGATCCAACAGAGACAGAGCTGGGAGCAGCACAGGCAGGTGGACAAAAGACACTGCTGAGGGGAGCAGCCAGCGAGACAAGAGAGGTCTGCCACACCATGTGGGAATCTCCCTGGCCGGCCGGAGATCAAACTTGTGCTGCAGAGGCTGCGAACAGCTTCACAACGCTGCATTCAACCCACTGCATCACCGGGGAGGCCCTACTTCTACTTTCAATCGTCACTTTCCCACCTTTTTCACTTCTTTTTAAAGCGTAATCTCATTCTCTACAACATCATGATACTGATTTAATTTTTATGTAATTATCTGAAAATTATATCTAAAGAATTTGATATGGATACTTCTGAAGGTGTGCTAGTAGGTCTAAAAATACTTTAAAATAACATTTTGAGTTTCAGATAGGCTCACATATCGCTACCTGATATTGCTACTGGTGTGTTAATGAAAACTTGCTTAATTTCCACTATTTATACAAGAAAATAGTACATTCACTTACATTGTGTGCTTGGCACATAATTGACAAATGTTAATGGTTTTAAGTAATAATCTTTAATCCATATTTTACTTCATCCCTTTTTAAAAAATGAGAACAAAATGCACTTTTCTGGAATATTCATCGATTCTTTTTTTTTTTTTTCTTTTTTTTTTTATTTATTTATTTGTTCGTTTGTTTCGTTTATACATGCACTGGGTACAGTCAGAAGCGCGGGAGGGTGAGAGAATTCACCAGAGCCAGAGCCGGGAGCAGAGCAGGCAGAAGGACCGAAGTACCCTGCTGAGGGGAGCAGCGGGCGGCAGGAGAGGTCTGCGCACCATGTGGGAACCTCCTCCGGTGGCCGGGGAGCAGCCGGGGATCGAACCGGCGCCGCAGAGGCTGCGGGCAGCTTCGCAACCCAGCGCTCAACCGCTGCGCCACCAGGGAGGCCCAGATTCTTAAAGACTAAATACTAACAGCCTCTTCTGAGACTCTGACTTTATTTACTTATGACATATTTAAAACATATGAAAACCATTATAAGCAGACTTGACTAAATGAGATTCTTTTTTAACTATGATGCAAGTTCTCAGAATTGTCTTTCAAAAAAAAGTTTGATGTCACATCAATCAAGTAGTCTAGAAAAATATTTTTTAAAGCATGATGTGATAACATACATTTGTAGAGGTGTAAAACTATACCGCTAATATATAGACAGTGTTATAAACCAACATTATTTCAGTAATTTTTTTAAGGCGAAAAAGGAAATCATTATTTGTTCTGAAGCTGTCTAGAGCTTATTTGAATGCTCATCTTGATTTCTGGCTGAGCTGAGATAATCTGACTTGCTATTACAGATTTTGAACTAGAACCTATAATGTGGTTTGATTCAACAAATTTTGTCTTTGTCTTGAACATTAATTTGAGCTGAACAGCAGCCAGCCAAGAAGTATGGAGGAGTGGAGGTGTGGAGATTATGAATGAAGGTTTATGCTTCAGCTTCTGAGACATTATCACTAACAAACATGTTAGGCACCTAAAATGTTTAGAAGTGATTTTACATATAAGAAAATAGTACATTTACTTAAATTGTGTGTTTGACACACAATTTTTCAGATACATGTGATAAGATATGAACAATGACTTGAAATCATGATGGTACTGCCTAATTATGATTTGTGATTCTTTTGAGTGAGACTGGTATAATGAAAATTGCAGCAAATTTAGAGATTGGGTCCCTAAATTCTGCTACTTGTTAAGTATCAACTTTGGGAAAGGAGCTTCATTTGGCTTAGAAGTAGTTTCCTTATTTGTAAAATTGGACCAGTGTTAACAGCTTATCTTTTGTTAGAGTTACTGCCAAGAGCATGTGAGAGTGCACACATTTCACAGAAGTACACACGTAAGTTAGTACGTAACTTTAGGGACATCATATATATATCTATATATAGATATATATAGATATATATATCTTTTTCAATACTATGTTTTTTATTGTATCTTCAACTGCATGGAACTTGTCCACTTTAAACTCTTGCTTTTCACTGTGTATTTGTGAGACAGTGGGATAAAAATCACATTGAACTTGGTAGCTCTGCCTCCTTTTCTGATCTATTGTTTAATTTTTTGTTAATTAATGCAAATTTTAGTTGCTGAAATATTTTCACTAAAGGCCTGTGCAAAAAAATTGATATTTTACAACCATATGAGTCTTCTTTTCCTTTTTCATCTAAAGTGTTTTCATTCATCCATTTAGAATGAAAAGGTTTGAGCATGCTGTCCTGTTCTTTCACCTCACTGTCAATCCAGCACTTTTCTGCCTTTATCATATTTTTTCTTTATCTTGAAATAACTTCAAACTTACAGAAAAGTTGCAAGGGTGTAACAGGGAATTCCCCTATATTGTTCACCCAGAGACTCTGGGATTTCACCAACTGTCTCAATAACGTCCTTCAAAGCAAAAGGATCCAACCCAGGGCCATATGTTGTTATGAGTGTATGTGTATTATGTATCTTCAGATTCCTTCAATCTGGAAGAGTTCCTTGGTTATTTTGTAAAGTACCCATCAACTGGGTTTGATGCATCTTTCCTTATGACAGATTAAGATTATGCATTTGGTGCGAGATAAAAGTGATTCTGTGCTTTTCTTATTGTATATGTCAGTTTGCCCCAAATAATGTTAATAGTGTCTGCTGATAAAATTCCTCTTTTGTCTTTTGTAATTAATTGCTGTAGGGAGAAATTTTAAGGCTATGTTCTCATCCCAACTTTCACATTCCAGGGTTAGCATCAGTTGATATTTCCTGGATGAATTTTTACTGTACTATATAAGTGGTAATTACTATACTATATAAGTGGTAATTTTCTAAATCCATCACTCCATATAAGCTTATTAATTGGCCTTCTAGTCTATGGAACAGTTTTTACCTTCTCCCCATGTGTTTAATCATTCACCTCTCTATATCAGTGTGGACTCATGAATTCCTTTTCTATTCAGTAGGATGTAATCAGTTACTAACATTATTCATTTTGATGCTCAACTGGTCCTGGATCTGACCAGTGGGACTCGCACTTAAACTGAGTCCTATGTATTTCTGATATGTTCCACCAGTCTATGGGCACTTCTATCTTTTTGTTGTAAGGATATGTTACAGACTTACCTTGCCTGTCCATGACTCATACTTTTGCTACAAGGAATCCTTTTAGTGGAGTGTGATATTAGATACAAAGATCTGGGCATTAAGTGTGGTCATTGCTACAGGTTCTCTTAGTGGACAGAATTAGGGGATTTGTGTGTGTATATGCGTATACACACATATGTATTAGATATACAACATATGTGTTAGATATACATATGCATATGTGTTAGATATACAAATATATTTTGCATATATATGATTTAAACATGTATTTCTACATCTCTATATATTCTCTTAGTACAAAATAATCCCTATAATTCCTACTTAACACACAAAGCTCATTCTGGTTTCCATATTTGTAATTCCCTTCTCCAATAGTGAGAAACCTGGCTTTCATTATCCTCAGTATATTTACTTATTGCTCAATTTGCCTTTATGTACTTTTCTCATGCCTGCCAGGCTGTCACCCTCCTTGGCTGCCTTCCTAGTGTTGTAGATGCCAATCACCTTCCATGCTTGGATTGGCTTAATGTTTTAAAACTAAGTTATCAAGAAAGAAGAGAGGAATGTAGTTTGCTCATGATTATTAGAAAATTTTAATTAAGTGTATTTAACATCACTAATATTTAAGGTGTTTTTCAACAAGCCCATGAAAAAGTAAGCAAAATACATGAGGTAATACAGGTAAGAAATGTAATGTCTACATGTTGCTTATCACCTAAATGTTCATTGGTAGGGAACTAAATAAATTATATTAACAAGTTGTATACTGCCCAACCATGAAAAAAGAATTAATACAGACCATTATTTATTGATCTGAATAGTCTTCCACTATGTAGTACATTGAAAAATTGTTACATAATTTTTGTTACATAATTTTATATCCTATTTTAACATCCTATTTTTGCATGTGTGTATACGGAGAAAAAAGTATGAGTGCTCACTTTGGCAGCCTATGTACTAAAGTTGAAATGATACAGAGAAGATTATGATGTCCCCTAAGCAAGGATAACACACAAATTCATGAAGCATCCCACATTTTTAAATCCATCATGGATCATGACCCTTAAATGAAAGTTTGAAAGACAAAAAAAATTAAAAGAAACAAGAATCTATTAATTAGAGTCTCTGTGTGTTCATTTCAAGAAAATAAAACTCTATACATAATATCAAGGAAAGAAAATGTATGACATTTGTAAAATTCAGAAAGATGTCCTTTCTGAATAAAGAGTTCTTGCCTGATAAATAGTTTTATTAGAGAATGGAGACATGTTTTTTGTACCTGGATGAGGTAACAGTTGTATTTGGATTTTACAGCCTTACATCAAATAAGAGTCATATTTGCCACAGTTCCTACCTGTGTTAAAGATGGGCCACATCTCTATCTTTGAGCAGGGATGTAGTCGTACTGGATCTTTTTATTCTCCCCTTGGTGAGAGCATTTAAGGTCTATTCTCCAGACAAAACTATAATGTCAACATGTTTTACATTAGAAACTCAGACCTTATTCTGATGTTATACCTTGGAGCTCTTAAACTCTTATTCCTTAGAGCTAAATGTTTGTGCCCTTTTACAAAGTACTCCCTATTTTTCCCTACCTCCTAGTCCCTGCCATCTACCTTCCTATGTTTCTATGAGTTTGATTTTCTTTTCTCTACTTTTCTTTTTTTTAATTCCATGTGTGATACCATGCAGTATTTGTTTTTCTCTATGAGATTTATTTCACATAGCATAATGTCCTCAAGATCCATCCATGTTTTAACAAATGTCAACATCTCCTTCTTTCTCACGACTTAATTATATACATATATATACATATATATATATACCACATCTTCTACCCATTTGTCCTTTGACAGATACTTAAGGTGGTTTCAATATCTTAGCTATTGTGATAATGCTGTAATGGATATATGAGTGCAAATACCTTTTTAATATCATTTTTATTTCCTTTAGACAGATACCCAGAGTAGGATTGCTGATCATATGTTAGTTCTATTTTAATTTTGTGACTATGTCTACCCCTTAGATCACATCATCAACACCAGCTTGGAGGTACTAGATGTAGGAAGAAGTGTGAACCACAGCAGAGGGCTGGAAGCAGTATGGGTAACATCTGGATGTTGTATAGCATCATCAGTAAAATTACTTGCCTTTGGTGGGTCTCTGAACCTTTGTGTCCTGAAGCTTTCATCTCATTGTGATGAAAAAATCAGGGTAAAATTCTCTAAATTTCCTTTTCATTTTTCTTTAAACTTTTATGTGTTGCCTGATTTTTAAAAATGAATAATACTACATTTCTAATTAAAAAACTTTCATTTTGAAAAGAAAATAATGTCTTAATGATACTCAAAACTCAATAAGAGCAACTCAATTTAAAGATGGCTTAAGATTTGAACATACTTCAGCAAAGAAGATAATGAATTATGATTAAGCAGATGAAAAAAATAGTCATCACGATTAGCCATTGGGGAAATGCAAATGAAAAATACACTAAGATTATATAACACACTGTTCATAATGGCTAAAATTTTTTTTTTTTTTTAACGAATGCCTTGAAAGCATTCACTTTTTTTTTTGTTGTTGTTTATTTTTTTTTATAGAGGCATGTTTTATTTATTTGTTTGTTTGTTTGTTTTGTTTGTACATGCACTGGGTACAGTCAGGAGCGCGGGAGGGTGAGAGAATTCACCAGAGTCAGAGCGGGGAGCAGAGCAGGCAGACAGACAGAGGACACTGCTGAGGGGAGCAGTGGGCGTCAGGAGAGGTCTGCGTGCCATGTGGGACCCTCCTCCGGTGGCAGGGGAGAAGCCGGGGATCGAACCGGCGCCGCAGAGGCCGCGGGCAGCTTCGCAACCCAACGCTCAACCACTGCGCCACCAGGGAGGCCCATAATGGCTAAAATTTTTTAATACTGATAATACTAAGTACCGATGAGGTTGTGGAACAACTGGAACTCTCATGCCTGGTTACTTGGAGAACATACAACTCAGCAATCCCTCTCCTAGGTGTTTACTCAAATGAAATAAAAACACGAACATGAAAGCCTGTATATGAATGTTTACAGTGATTTGATATATGACCTCTAAAGACTGGAAACCAAATATTCTCCAATTGCTAAAGAGATAAATGCACTGTGACATATTCATACAATGAAATACTACTCATGAACAGAAAGGAAAAAAAAAAAACTACTGATATGCTCAGCACATAAAAGAATCTCAGTTGCATTTTGCTAAATGAAAGGAGCCAGACTCAAAAAGCCTGCATGGTGTATGATTCCACTTAGAGACTACAGAACGACCTCAGAATTGTCTTGCAAAGGGGCCAGAGCACTAGCTTTTTTTATCCACCATCTTGCATCCCTCATTGATTGAAATTACCTTTGGGAATTTTCCCTATCTGGTACTTTCAGCCTGCTTGGCACATGGGCCAGCACTCTCTACTGCCAGAGAAAGTAGTTAGGAAAAGAGTATCAGGAGCTGCAAGAGATCTCTGGGTGCTTGGACAGAATATTTGGTAGACACCAATAGCATCAGCTACCGTGTTTTAATTAGTTAAAACATTTTCAGAAATCTCTTTCCTATTGCAGACTTCAGAACTGTGTAACCTTTGCTGTCCAACTGATTAGCCCTGAAAAGTTTCATTACATCCATTAATACCTTATCATCAGCCTGCTATTCTGTTTTCTCTTGCATGGTTAGGTTTAGGCTATTGAGGGCCCTATTCCTTTCATTGACCAGCCCATTCTTCATGGTTCTGTGGAGCCATGTATCTCTTTTTTACAAAAAAATAGGTGTCTGACAAGAACATACTTGGTTGTGGCTCAGGGCATCATGATCCCTTAAGAAACATTACCTTGTGGTGCAACCTTAGAGGCAAACATTTGCCAAATTCCTGTTATGCTGGTTTGATAATACCTCCATAGCAGAAAGTGCAAACAGATATCAAGTGGACTCACTATATTGCAGGTAACAGACTCTGGTGACCCACAGTCCAGGGTACCTGACTCCAGATGAGATTAATTGCCCCTGAGAACCCAAGAAGGGTGTAGTAAATCAAAGTGAAGAAGGATTAAGAAGCATGCAGGCCTCAGGGGCCACTGGAAGCAGGGTCTTCAGTGTCTCCCTTCCCTGCATCAACACAATCCTCTTATAGACCTGCTTTCTCCACATATCAGGAGGCATGGTTGCCAACAGCTCCCAGTTTTATACTCTAGAGCTCCAGTCACTAGGAAAGTCTGAGCTGACTCTTTTGGTTCCAAGTCAGAAATAATTAGAAGGTACTCACTGTCCCAGTTTGACTTATATGCTCTGGTCTGGGCAACTATAGGCTTTAAAAACTAGATATTCCCACAGGGATCATTCCTGTGAAATAAGGGGATATTTTTCAGGGATGGGGTGGTGATGCTTGGCAGGCAAAAGTAATGAGTAAGAAGAAGAAAAACAGTGTTAGAGTCAAGAAATAGTTTCATATTATTCAAATGAGATGAGGTCTGCATTTAAAAGGATAAGATAGTCAATGCTGCAATAACAAATCAGTCCAAAGTTCTGTGGTTTTACTTCTCACTCACATGAAATTCAGTGTGGCTAGGATGGTTCTTAGTAGTGTAGCAACAGTATCTAAAACACAAAATTGCCACAACCATGGACTCATGATGCCTTGGGTCCATTGATATGAGTGCTGCCAGTCTCTGGCCAGAATTAGCCTCATAGCCTGCAAATCAACTGCAAAGACATCTAAGAAATGTGGGGAGCACATGAGTATTTGGTGAGTACTAACTCTGTCAAAAGTCATTGTTTCCACTCAATCAAATCATTTAGAAGAGGCAGGAATAGTGAGGAGATGCTCCACAAGGGAGGGAGAATTTTTTTTCTATCATTTAAGAGACTTCTGGCTCAAATAATTAGAGGGAAGGCAATAGAATTTCTTGCTGATCTTAAAGGACAATAATGAGCCCATTTAATAGGGTGCAGAGATGTATAAAAATGAGATTGGACAACTGGATTGGGACAAGGTTGCCCAAATGGCTTGAATGTCCAGTCAAAGAATATATATGCTAATAGGTAGGAACTCAGATACTACTGAGAGTTTTTGAGCTAAAAACTAATATGAACAAGGTGCAATTTTCAGGATGATTAATCTGGCAGCAATATGTAGTTTGGCTTATATTATTCCATGCACAGTCATTGTAAGCATTTTCTTGACCTCAAAAATATTCTTTGAAGGGCTTGCATTTCTGATAAAATGGCAGGCTAGATAGCCTGATAAAATACCCCACTATAAAATAACTCAGATACAAGGAAAGACAAATCCAAATGGCACAGGAAGTTCATTTCCTCTCCCATTTCTATGGCTTAATAAGAAGCTGCCTCAGCAACTCTGTGCTGTTCAGCAGAACAGCTTTGCCAATGGCTGGATTCCAAAAGTTCTTCCTTTACATTAAGTTGGTTTCTTCAACTAGGAAGCTTCTGTTGTCATAATCTAATTTCTCTATAAATTTAAATTATGTATTGTCCAAACACACCTATCCACAGGACAGAGAAATGATGGGGAATCCAAGCATTCTGCTGATTTTCTTCCTCTAGGGTTTCCAGTAAACTTCATATTAAATTTATTACACATGTTACTAATGGTATATATATCTGTGCCTTTTACATAAAAAAAATGATCATTTTATTTTTTCCTAAAAATTTCAAGTATTTAATGATCAGTGTAAACCCCAACACAATACACCAATATGATTTTGTGCATTTAGATAGGAAATATTTCCTGGGAAAGTAGAAAACTGTGCAGATGACTTTTGGAAGACCTTCATTTAAGCAGCTTAATAGTGAAATGTGTCATTTAGAAGTCTTCTTTCTTCAGTTTGCTATAATATCTATCTACTGAGTAAAACCTATATTGATCATTGGGATCCAGTTTGTTTCAGGCTTCTGGGTTATTCTTTCTGTCCCAACTGATATCTAGATAGAATAGTTCTAAGCACTTGACATATCGTGTTGACCCAGTACTTTGGGCTCCAGCAAATACAAAGCGAGGGGTCAAGCTAGGATGCTGCTTCTCCTGACCAGGGATCTGGCAGAGTATGGTTGCAGGAGAGGTCTTGGGCCAAGAATGAAAGGAGAACAAATCTGCAAATCCTAGGACTAAGCCTTTCAACAATCATCTTTTTTTTTTTAAAGATTTATTTATTTATGCATACAAGAACTGGGATACAGGCCAGAGATGCGGGAGGTGGGGTGTGTGTGAGAGGATTCACCAGAGACAGAGCGGGGAGCAGAACAGGCAGATTGATGAAATACACTGCTAAGGGGAGCAGCGGGCGAGACAGGAGAGGTCTGCTGCACAATGTGGGTCACCTCCCTGGCTGGGGATCAAACTTCTGTTGCAGTGGCTGCAAATAGCTTCTTAGGTTGTGTCTTAACCCCTTGTGCCACCAGGGAGGCCCCAGCAATCATCTTTTTAAATGCTTGCCCAAGTTAGTAACAAAATAAGGGGACTCCTCAGAGGCCAAAAGTTGAATGTCACAAACTGGAAGAAGATATTTGCAGCTAATAAAGAATTGGCATCCACAATATGTGAACAACTCCTAAAATTCAGAAAAGAAAAAACCATACAATCCAATGGAGAAATGGGCAAAAGACAAGAACAGGCAATTAATAGAAGGAAAAACATAGGATATATAAAAATCTCAGCAATCAGGTAAACAAAATTAAAACCACAGAATCATTTTATATTATGTATTGGTTGAAAAATTTTAAGTCTAACAATTTTCTATACAAACTGCATCTTGGGGTAACCAAATAATTGCTGAGGGGGAATTTCTCATTAGAGAAATATTCTAGCTAACATATAAGAAAGGAACAATGGAATCTCACAACTTTGCAGCCTCTAATGAATTAATGAACTAAGCAGTGATCAATGACTGCTGCCTCTCCACACAAAATAATATAAGCAAACATTATGTGTTTCCTGGGGGAAGAACACACCACCACTTACAAAATATTCTTGGAAGAAATTTTAACCTGAATCTGATTAAGCATCTGGATTAAACAAACATACTACTAGAAGCAGAACAGAGGACGGTGTAAAACAGCACCATGAGAATGCATTTAACAAAACGCACTGTGGAAAGGCACAGAACAAACCACCTGATTTATTCTTCAAATAAACTGCAAGGAGGAGAACTGGATTTTTTTTTCAAAAAATGATCAGATATTTTATAGTAAAGATTCAATAAATGCAATATGTAAATGTTCATGATATAAAGATAAAATATTATTTTTAAAATAGGAACATATAGAAAGCACTTATAATAGTGCCTACCAAAGGAAATACACTGTTTTTAATTTGACCCTGATTTGAACAGACAATAAAACACACACAAAAGTATGAGTCAGGGTCTCCCCCGTGGCACAGCAGTTGAGCGCTGGGTTGCGAAACTGCAGCACCAGTTCGATCCCCAGCTGCTCCCCGGCCACCAGAGGAGGGTCCCACATGGCGTGCAGACCTCTCCTGCCGCCCGCTGCTCCCCTCAGCAGTGTACTTCGGTCCTTCTGCCTGCTCTGCTCCCCGCTCTGGCTCTGGTGAATTCTCTCACCCCCGCGCGCTTCTGACTGTACCCAGTGCTTGCATAAATAAATAAATAAATAAATAAATCTTAAAAAAAAAAGTATGAGTCAACTGAAATCTAAATAATGACAAGATATTTCATGATATTAAGGAATTATTAAATTTTATAATGTGAACAACTCCTAAAATAGCGGTATTCTTATATATATATATTTTTTTTTAAAGGAGTGTTTTTTTTTTTTTAAAGATTTATTTATTTATTTATACAACCATTGGGTACAGTCAGAATCACGGGATGGTGAGAGAATTCACCAGAGCTGGAGCGGGGAACAGAACAGGCAGACCGAAGTACACTGCTGAGGGGAGCAGCAGGCGGCAGGAGAGGTCTGCGTGCCATGTGGGACCCTCGCCCAGCAGCTGGGGATGGAACCCCCACTGCAGAGGCTGTGGGCAGCTTCGCAGCCCAGTGCTCAACTGCTGCTCTACCAGGGAAGACCCGGTATTATATTTTTAGAAGGTCCTGAAAGGAACCTTCTGGGTGAGCTGGAAACCAGAAACATTTAAGAAGATATCATATAGGATGCTTTTTTTTTTTTTAACCACATAAAGGAACCCATGGGTTCCTTTTCAGTTAACAAGATTAACCATAGTGCTTAGTGTATTTTATCAAGCTGATAGTCCTGCTGTAATCTTCCTATCACAATTCTCATATCAATAATAGTATCAGATTAAACTAAATTTTAAAGTGATATAAAGCCTTCTGTCTAGACCAGAGAGTATGGAACCATTTTTCACTGCTTCTCATTTGGCACAACTATAAACCCTAGAGGTAGCTGAAAAGACAAGGAAAAGGGATCTCTAAAGATAGTAAAGAGAAACTAAGCTGGTTTGTGAATTTAGAACTGGAGGAATAGGACAAAGCAGGGTAACTCCCAATCCCCCACCCCACAAAAGAAGGCAAAACAGACCTGACAATCTCTGATCCCTGAGCTAGTAACAAAAGGTAACCCAGCTAAGTTCATTCCTCCCTTGGATTGAACTGGAATTCTTCTGACATTAGGTGATCCTGACACACTGGTGAGTGGGCTCAAGTTGGAGTGTTATCAAAAATAAATGGCCAGGGAAGGTGTTTCTGTGTCCTGATGGAACTGAAACTCCCCTTCCAGCCAAGAGTTACCAAGGTAGACAGATGGAACTGGCAAGAGATACCCAACTAGAGCTGGCAGATTGGTCCAGAAAGCGTTTGTCCCTGTGGGCCCTGGACCTGCCTCACAAACAACCCCCCCCAAAAAAAAAGTTACCTGGTATTATGAATTGAATGTTTGTGTCTGCCCAAAATTCTCATATCAAAACTCTAATCCCCAATGTGGTTGTATCTTGGAGATGGGGGTCTCTAGGGAGGTAATTAAAGTTATATGAGGTCAAAACCATGGAGCATATATCTGATGGGATTAGTGTCCTCATAAGAGACCCCAGGGCATTTCCTCTGCCTCCTCCTCCTTCTCCCACTTCCCTTTCTCTCAGTGTGTGTGCATCAGAGAAAGGCCAAGTAAGGACATGGTGAGGAGGAGGCAGTCAACTACAAGCCAGGAAGAAGGGCCTCACTAGAAATGAAATTTGCTAGTAACTTGATCATGGACTTCTAATCTTGTCTCAGTCTTTTTAGGCTGCTATAACAAAATACCACAGGCTGGTTTATGAACAACAGAAATATATTTTTCATGGTTCTGGGGACTGGAAGTCCATGATTAAGCTTGTCAGTATGATGGCATTCTGGTGAAAGCTCTTCTTGGTGTACAGCTGGTACCTTCTTGCTGTGTCCTCACATGGTTGAAGGGGCAAGAGATCTCCATAGGGTCTCTTTAATGAGAACACTAATCCCATTCAGGAGGGTCTCACCTCCCAAAGGCCTCACCTCTTAATACATCTTTGGGGCATTAGGAGGATTTCTACATAAGAATTTCAAGGGACAAACCATACAGACCATAGTACTTCAGAACTACCAAAATTAATTTTTGTTGTCTGTGCCACCCAATCTGTGGTCATATTGTCATGGCAGCCAAAGCAGACAACAGCTACATGGAATAAAGACAGAATGGTCAAGAAGAACCTAGTCACTGCAAGTGATCTGGTCTGGGTAGCCCCCCTTTCCCAAGAAGTCAAGAATCTTTCTCCGTCCAGAGAGACTGAGGTGTCTGAGTGGATACTGGGAGGAGGATCCTATCACTCCTTTCCTCACAGAGAGGTACCCAGTAGCTGGCCCTGAGAAAACTATTTTTGCCCCCTCAAGAAGCACCATCAGTGACACTAGAGAAACATCTGAAGAGCTATGAACCTCTACCCAAATATTCTACGATATTGTAAACCACTGTTACTTCAATAAAAATAGGATTTGTTTGAAAAAGAGAAGATACAGATTACCAATATCAGAAATCAAGCAGGACCCATCACTTAATACAACTGCAGCAATTAAAAAGTGAATAAGGGAATACTGTTGACAATTTTACTCCCATAAATTTGATAGGTTAGAAAATACAACCCAATTCCTTGAAAACACAAATTATAAAACTCAACCAAAATGAAATGAACAACCTGAGTAACCACAAAACCAATGAAGAAATTGAATTTACAGGGCCTCCCCGGTGGCGCAGCGGTTGAGCGCTGGGTTGCGAAACTGCGCGCGGCCTCTGCGGCGCCGGTTCGATCCCCGGCTGCTCCCCGGCCACCAGAGGAGGGTCCCACATGGCGTGCAGACCTCTCCTGCCGCCCGCTGCTCCCCTCAGCAGTGTACTTCGGTCCTTCTGCCTGCTCTGCTCCCCGCTCTGGCTCTGGTGAATTCTCTCACCCTCCCGCGCTTCTGACTGTACCCAGTGCATGTATAAACAAAACAAACAAACAAACCAGCAAACAAATAAATAAAAGCATGCCTCTATAAAAAAAAAAAAATTAAAAAAAAAAAAAAAAAAAAAAAAAAAAAAGAAATTGAATTTACAATTAAAAACCTTCCCACACCACCTTCCAAAAACCAAAAACCCACATGATGGGACTATGTCAAAGAGACACATAAGCCAACTAAAAGAGCACCCAATAACAAAACCAAAACAACTTAAGCAACAGAAGAAATGATACTGCGATATAACATCAACTTTAATTATTATTTTTTTTACATAGAAGAACTGGGTTGTAGGCCAGAGGTGTGAGGGGGTGAGAGGATTCACCAGAGACAGAGTGGGGAGCAGAACAGGCAGATTTACCGAAATACACTGCTGAGAGGAGAAGCGGGCAAGACAACAGAGGTCTGCTGAGCCATGTGGATTAGCTCCCGGGTAGGGATGGAACTCAGACTGTAGCGCTGATAGCACTGAGACTTAACCCCTAGACCACCAAGGAGGCCTCTAACATCAATTTTAAAATAAATTTCTTCGAGCCAATTGTTAAAAAATTAATGATTGTCTAAATATATCACAGGAGAGAAGAGACAGATCTCCCATGCAGAAGAACTCCATATAATTTATAGAAATATCTGTCTTCAAGGAGGAGAAGAATACTCCTCCCCCCTACTCTGTAGCTGTGGATTGCACACCATGATTTCTTTTTCAAAGAGTACTGTTTGGAAAGGGTTGGGGGAAGTGACTTTATAATGGAGAAACCTGACAAACACTACCTCAGGCAGGTGATCAAGGTCAACATCAATAGTAATAAATCATGTTGATAGGATGTACTTTAATAATAAAATGTGATGCAAATGCCACTGTGCCTCTGTGGTCATCCTCCCTGAAACCATCACCTCACCTAATTGTGAGAAAAACATCAATGGAGAGAAATTCTACAATACAGTATTCTTAAAATTATTAAACTCATCAGAAAAAAGAAAAGTTTGAGAAATTGTCATAGCCAAAAATCATGATAATGTTATAAAATGTGAAGTAAATGTAACCAAAATTAAAACATAATGCCATTTATAACCACTCAAATAAAGCATTTAGATATATTTTTTATGTAAAAAATACATGACCTGTATGCTAAAAATTACAAAACCTTAATAAAAAAAGAAGACAAGTAAATGGATCACATAGGTGATTATGGATTGGAAAACTTAACATAATAAAGGTATTAAATCTCTCCCAAATTTCCAGGAAGGTTTTTTGTAAAGGTTTATTGTAAAATTCATATAAAAAGGCATGCATCCTAGAATAGCTAAAACACCTTGACAAAGAATAAAGTGGGAGGAATCTCTTTCATTTTATCACTATATAAGGCTTACTAATAGTAATATTACTACAGTAATCAAGACAGTATGGTATTGGTAGAAAGGTAAATAAATAGTAATGGCATACATTAGCAGCAATATGCAGTAATATGAATGGAGTTGGAAGGGATTATGCTCAGTGAAATAAGTAGGAAAGAAAAAGATAAATATCAGATGGTTTCACTTATAGGAGGGATATAGGGAAACCAAATAAGGGCTCAGGAAAAAAATAATAATAAATTAACAAAATTAGCAGGCAACTATAAACCATGGACATTCTGCAGGGAAGCAGAGGGAGAGGAATCAAAACAAGGGACGGAAGAATGCAAGGGACTATGGTGATGGTACAAGGGTGGTCCGATGGTGGGAATTTTATGGGAACTACATCGTAGAGGAGAAAGCAAACATTGTACAAAAATGAACAATGGCGTAGAAAAAAGGATTTCAGAAATAAGAGCCATAGAAATATGTCCAGTCAATTTTTGACAAAGGTATAAAAGCAATTCAATGGAGGAAAGAGAGCCTTTGAACAAACGGCACTGGAGCAACTGGCCATCCATAGGTTAAAAAAAATAAACTTTGACCTAAACTTTACACCTACATAAAAATAAACTCAAAATATATCACTCATTTAATGTAAATTGCAAAATTTTTAGAAACGAAACATAGGAGAAAGTCTTCATGATCTAGGAGGAGGCAGAGTTCTTCAGCTTGATAAAAAAAAACATAAATCAATAAATTGAAGTTCAGAAATATTGAAAATATTTCCTCTGCAAAAAGCCCCTATTTAGAGGATGAAAACACATGCTACATATTAGGAAAAAAATAACCTAAAGAAATTTTTATTTTTGGGGCCTCCCCGGTGGCGCAGCGGTTGAGCGCTGGGTTGCGAAGCTGCCCTCGGCCTCTGCGGCGCCGGTTCGATCCCCGGCTGCTCCCCAGCCACCGGAGGAGGGTCCCACATGGCGCGCAGACCTCTCGTGCTGCCCGCTGCTCCCCTCAGCAGTGTATTTCGGTCCTTCTGCCTGCTCTGCTCCCCGCTCTGGCTCTGGTGAATTCTCTCACCCTCCCGCGCTTCTGACTGTATCCAGTGCATGTATAAACAAACAAACAAACAAATAAATAAATAAATAAACATGCCTCTATAAAAAAATAATTAAAAAAAGAAATTTTTATTTTTATTTATTTTTATTTTTTTAAGAAATTTTTAAAAAGAAAAGAAAAGAAGAACTTACAAAGTTCAATCGTATAAGAACAAACAAGTCAATTTGAAAAAGTGCAAAAAACAAGAACAGGCATTTCTATAATGATTATATGTAGATGGTAAATAACCATGAGAAGATTCAACATCATTAGCCCTCGGTGAGATACAAATTAAAAACACAGTGAAACATATCACTATATACCTATCATAATGACTACAATAAAAAAGTCTCAACACTAAATGATTGTGGTGCTAAAGAGAAACTGGATCACTCAGATATGCTAGTGGGAATGTAATTATCAGTCTGGAAAAGTTTCACATTTTCTTATAAAACCAGACATGCAATTATCATGTACTCTTGGGCATTTATCCAAGAGAAATAAAAACATATTCACGCAAAAACCTGTACATAGATGTTCACAGAAATCTTATTTGTAATGGCAAAACCTGGAATCAGTCTGGATGTTCCCCAGCAGGATAATGGTCAGAACAGCTGTGGACCATCCATACTATGGAGTACTACTCAGCAATAAAAAATATTGATAACCCTGATAACCTTGATGAATCTCCAGGGAATAAATACTGAGCGAAAAAAGCCAGTTCTCAGAGGTTGCATATCTTATGAGTCCATTTGTAAAATGTTTTTTTTTTTTTTTAATGAAAAAACTTCAGGAATGGAATATAGACGGATGTCAAGGTAAGGGACTTGGGGCGAGAGGTGGAATGGGGGAGGAGGGAGATGGAATTGATTCCAAGGGGTGACATGAGGGAAGTTGCCCTCCATGTTGAAATGTTTATTATGTTGACTCTGGTCGTGATACAGGAGACTATACAAGTGATAATATTGCATAGAATGTAATAAACACCAACACATACATGCACACAAATAGGTACCAGTAAAACTAGGATTTGATAACACTAGAGAAATCTAGATCTCAGATAAATGAATTGTAGCAATGTCATATAACCTGATTGTGATCTATTATACTGCAGTTTTGCAAAATGCTACCTTTAGGGGAAACCGGATAAAGTATAAGAAGTCTCTGTATTATTTCTTATATCTGCATGTAAATTTAGAATTATCTCGATAAAAATGCCAATTTTAAAAATGGTTTGTAAATACCTAGATGCATGATCAACAGCAACAGGGATGACTTCACAATTAGAAAAGTAAATGAGAGTATAGAAAAGGAAAAGAATTCAGAGATGATTAAGAAAAGTAAGAGAAAAATTATGACATGCCTCATAACACCTCTGAATCTGGGAAGTATGATAACATACTAAGTTGCTTCAAGCACTGAAATTCCCTCTTCATGCATTATCTACATTGGGTTTCTGACTCCTACAGCAGCTGACCTGCTTCTCGTGTACAGGTCTGGGGTGCTGTATGCATCAGTCTAACCTAGTAGAATTATTTCCATTTACCCATGGGTAAATCTTATTCCCTTGATTTTGCATGTATAACTTGAGTCATTTTAAACATTTCTGGCAATAATTTTTTTTCTTGATATGTCATGTCCAATCCTGGAATTTTAGGTTTTCCTTCCAATTTTTTGACTTTGTGTTTCTTGGCGTAAATGGTTTATCTTGAATATTGTCCAATGTTTCATAAATGTGTCCATATAAGGCAGAATCAAAAAGTAGTGCCTCTTAATTTTCACCTTCCTTGTCAGTGATTAGTCATTTGTTGAAAATTATTCTTTGATGTTCCAGAATCTCCTGTTTCTACTTCCAAAATTATATTAAAGACCAATAGTTGGAAACCAATTAGAAATAGTTTTTTAACAGTGACTCTCAGCTCAGCTGCTTCTTATGATCTGCAGCCCAGCCTCTTTAAAAATTCAGATACTAGGCTCTAGACCTTGCTTAATGATAATAATTTCATCCCAGTAACAACTCCACAAGGTAGGCTACTGTTATTATCCTACTTTTATAAGATGAAGAGATTAAGGTACCGAAAACCTAAGTGACCTGCGGACAAACACAAATTGTAAGGCAGGGAGCTGGAATCTGAAGCAGGCAAACTGACTCCAAAATCCATACTCTTAAACTCTTTAGATTTAGGTTTACCTCTTATCCTTCCTGAATTAGAATCTGAGGGGTTGGTGTCTGAGTATCTCTTATTTTATAAAACAAATGAATCTCCACAGTGTCAGGTTTAGGATCCCTTGAATTAAAAACTAATCTGCTTGAGATGCTCACCAGCTGAGGGAGGTGCTTTGAGATAGGAGCTAACAGCTTGTGCACACTGACCTGGTGTTGCTGAAATAGGCATCACCTACTGTGATGCTGTTTTATGAACATTGTCTCCTTACCATTGACACTCAAGGTAAATATTATTATACTTGTTTTACAGCTGAAGAAACTGTGTCTTGGAGAAAATAACCTGCCCCAGGTCACTCTTGGATTGTAACTAGCAGACGCAGAATTTAAACTCCGAAGTCCAATCTCATAACATTAATACTGCCTCTTCCATTAAAGGTTTACTAGTCAATCTCCATCATCTGGTTAGAGCACCTGCTCCAAGGTATTAGCAAAGAATTGTTCCCAGAGGTGGTTTGCAATCTTCAAAGCAGAACCATAAACATGATTGGCTTTCAAGGCTCCAAGGAAAATGTGTAGTGGAGAACCTCAGGCACTGTGATAAATCTAAAGGAAAGGTAAGTGGGGGCTAGGAGGTCTGCTCAGTAACTTAGATTGCAGCACCTCTGTGGAAGGGCAGCTTCCCCATGCCAGAAAACTGCCCTCTGGTGAAACCAAGAGTATCAATGGATTGGCCCTATCTTTGTTTTTCTGGCTTCTCCAGTCAATCTTTACTTACTCTTTTCATTCTTCTGATCTATCATGAAACTTGTCATGTGCCATACAGTATGGCAAAGGGTTTGTAAAAATGTGCTGGGTGTGAGTTGTTAATGATTGCCCAACTGAAAGAAAACATTGTTCACTGTATTGTATATAATGACGAAACTCATTAACTGCATAATGGCTTTGTGCTCCCTGGTCTAAAATATAGAATATGCTCAATATTTAAAATTAAAATCAATCCATCAAAATCTAATGGCTAATTAGGGATATTAAGAAGAAGCATTATTTGGATCCATGTAAAATTGTCACGGGATTCATGAAAATAATTGGCAAATTTTGACACAGGACAGAAGCTGAGATAAAAATAAAATCTCACGCAGACCAAATCACAGATTTGCGATGTCCATTTGGCATAAGGGTTCATCTAATTATCCAAGTCTCAGCCTGACTGAGTCATTAGTGCCACCCCATCTCTTAGCCAGTTCTCTCAGGGTCACCTGAGGCGCTCATCTGAGAGGGAGTGCTCCAGACAGTAAATCAGCCTCAGACTTCCTGCCCTGAAGTCTTCAGTTCTTTATAATACCTTAATCATTTCAAAATCTTTTTGGCTGGGTCCTGGCCTAACTTTGTGTGGCCTCTGTTGCTGTTATTATTATTGTTTTAGTCTCAGTGCACTGGTATGTTGTGTTTGTCTTTACAAAACTAAACAATAAATATAGCACTGAACATTCCATTTGGGTAGATTTACATGATTTTTTTATGTGAGTTTAGTATTACTTTCAAGAGTTCAGGTTTTCTCGCCATTCTTCAGGAAGTTACAGTTGATGAATCATGAATTACTGCTCATGTATCAATCATTTTAAACACACCAGCGCTCTCAAGACACAATAAAAATCACGTACTTTCTTTGAAAGTGGAAAAAGGAAATCTTCTATTTTACTCACTAATTCCAAAGAAAAATATGGGTTTGGTCTTTTTTAAACTACAGTTTTCCTTTTTAAAAACTTTTTATTTTATAACAATAGAGTAATAAATGCTCATTGTAGAATATTTGAGATGTCTATAAAAGAGGAAACAACCATCACATAGAATTCAATTGTCCACAATAATCTCATTTGAAGTTTCTGATATTTCTTTTAACTGATTTTTTTCTTCTGCATACAATTTTACTGAACTTTACTCATAATAGACATCCAATTGTGTGAGTTTTTTTTTTTTAAATAAAAAACATTCAATCTTGGGGCCTCCCTGGTGGTACAAGTGGTTGAGCACCGCACTGTGAAGCAATCCGAAGCCTCTGCACCACGAGCTCGATCCCCTGCCAGGGAGGAACTCACATGGTGCAGCAGACCTCTCCTGACTCGTCCACTGCTCCCCTCAGCAGTATACTTCTGTCAATCTGCCTGTTCTGTTCCGCACTCTGTCTCTGGTGAATCCTCTCACCGCCCCCTGCACCTCTGGCCTGTACCCCAGCTCTTGTATGCATAAATAAATCAATCTTTTAAAAAAATTCAATCTTTCATACAATTTTATTTTCTCCCTTCAACCATAATAATATGATATCCAAATTTTGTTTTAACTGGAGGGTCTGTAAACATGGGTTATCCAGGCAATTATAGGCAAGGCAAGTGCTGCTTCCTGAAAAGGTCCTACTGTGAACCCTCTGGTCATCCAACCCAAGTTGCCTCCTTGCTTGGTTTTATCTTCACTGCAGTGTATGGCCACTTCATTACTCGCATTCCAGACTTTAACTTTTCCATGGTTTCCATGACTTTTCTGGGTTTTTCACACAGAATGCATCTGACCTTTACTGCACTGCCAGCTCCTTTGGGATTCTGGCCCTTTTTGTCAGCACTGTCACTCCCAGAGTGTTACTCTCAGCTGCTCCTCCTTTCCCCCCCCTTTCTGGACTGCTTTTTATTTTGGGCAACATCTTTGAAACTTGCGACTGAACACTCAATTGCTTTGGTTACATTACTGACATCCAATTTTGTATCTACAGTTTTTAATGTAATATCATAAGAAGTGTTTTCCTTCATAAGGAGCATCTTAAAGAAATACATTCTTACAATAATTTGCATAAGCATTCAAAAATTGTTGGACAGTTTGGATTGTTTTCAATTTTTTAACAGTTTCATAAATAATGTTTCAATCAACACCTTTGCATAGAAAACTTTTAAAAAAATTTTTGGACAAAATATGACATCCCCCCTCAAGGGGGGGCACCATAGTTCTCCCACCGCATAGCACCCATAGTCTACCACCATACTCCCTTGTGCTCTGTCCCTCCCTGTTTTCACTCCTTCCCACCTCCCCTCTCTCTGCCACCCCTCATGGTTGCCTCATAGCTATGGTCAGCTTTCAAGGTCTTTGACCCTTTAGTTTTTCTATATTCCACATGTAGAAACATCTGATATTTATCTCTTTCCTTCTGACTTATTTTCCTTAGCATAACTCCTTCCAGCTCCATCCACGTTGCTGCGAAAGGTATGAGTTTATATTTTTTGATTGCTGAATAGTATTCTATTGTGTATATCCCACATCTTTTCGATCCATTCATGTGTTTGGAGGCATTTGGGATGCTTCCATAACTTGGCTGTTGTAAACAGTGTTGCAATAAACATAGGAATGTAGGTTTCCTTTTGAATTAGTATTTTCATGTTCTTTGGGTAGATTCCTAGAACTGGAATGGCTGGATTGTATGGCAGATCCATTTCTAGTGTTTTGAGGAACTTCTACACAGCTTTCCATAGTGGCTGGACTAGTTTATATCCCACAAGTAGTGTAAGAGTGTTTCTTTTTGTCCATTTCATTGCCCACACTTGTTTCTGGTTTTTGTTTCTTTTTTTTTAAATATGGGCCATTTTCACAGGTACGAGGTAGAGCTCATTGTGGTTTTGATTTGTATATTCCTGATAAGTGATGACGAATATTTTTTCATATGCCTGCTGGACATTTGCAGTTCTTCTTTGGAGAAGAGTGTAAGTAGCTCTTCTGCTGATTTTTTGATTAGGTTGTTTCATTTGTTTTTGTTGAGTTGTGTGAGCTCTTTGTAGATTTTCAATATCGATTCCTTATCAGATGTATGTTGTGCAAATATTTTCTCCCATTCGGTGGGGTGTTGCTTTGATTTGGTTATTATCTCTTTTAGTTGTTATGTACATCAGCTTTTTAGTTTGTTTTAGTCCCAGCTGTTTATATTCTCCTTTGTTTTCCTTGCTTCTAGAGTTCTCAATGGTGTCTCTAAAGTTTATGTCATGGAGTTTGTTTTCTTCTACACATTTTATGGTTTCAGGTCTTAATCCAAGTCTTATTTATTTTTAGTTGACTTTTTTGTATGCTGTGAAACAGCATTCTTTTGCATGTGGCAGTACAATTCTCCCAGCAACATTTGTTGAAGAGATTTTTTTTTCCATCCAGTGTATATTCTTTGCTTCTTTGTCATAGATTAGTTGGTCATGTACGTGTGGTTTTATTTTTGGGCTGTCAATTCTGTTCCACTGGTCTGTGTCTCTGTTTTGTGCCAGTATCATGCTGGTTTAGTTATTATGGCTTTGTAGTATAGTATAAAATCTGGAAATGTGAAACCTTCTGTATGTAGAATCCATTGTCAGAAGTAGAACTACTTTGAAAATGAGTGTTTAATATTGCCAAATAGCTTTCTAAAAGAACTGTGCCAATTTACATTCCCAAATACTGTTCAAAAGTTTTCAATATACTACATCCTACGAACACTGGTTATTACACATTTTTAAATCTTTGCAATTAACAGAAACTGGAATTTCATATTGTTCTAAAACCACAGCATTTTCAGTAGTATTGCCAGTACTACTACTACATTTTTTAAAGCTACTATTTTCAGACACAAAATTTTTTATCAAAAAAAAAAAAACATCTGAGTAAGTAATTCTAAATCATTTTACTTTTGAACTACTTATTTACAAGCTTTGTAACACTGGGAAAATTATCTTCTATAAGCCTCAGTTTCCTTAAGTATAACATGGAAATAATATCTCCTTGGGGTTATTATGAGGATTAAATAATACTTGTATAGCTCCTAGCATGCAGAAAATATTCAATAAATGATAAGTATTATTATGTTTACCTAGTTAAATGGCAATTTAATAATAAAAGGAGTCTTTTTGTGGTACAAATATTTGCTATCTTAACCATTATTTTTAAAGATTTATTTATTTATTTATACAAGCACTAGGTACAGTCAGAGGCGTGGGAGGGTGAGAGAATTCACCAGAGCCAGAGCAGGGAACAGAACAGGCAGACCGACGAAGTACACTGCTGAGGGGAGCAACGGGTGCGGCAGGAGAGGTCTGTGCGCCATGTGGGACCCTCACGGGTGACAGGGGATTGAACCAGCGCTGAAGCGGCTGCGGGCAGCTTCACAGCCCAGCGCTCAACTGTTGCACCACTGGGGAGGCCTTCTTAACCATTTTTAAATGTATGATTCAGTGCCATGTTGTGCAACCATCATCATTTCCAAAACTTCTTTTTATCACTCCAAACAGTATTTTGTATCTGTTAAGCAATAACTCCCTATTTGCTCCTACCTCACCCCTGGTAACCTCTATTCTATTTTCTGTTGCTATGAATTTGTCTTTGCTAGGTACATCGCAGTGGAATCATATAAAATGTGTCCTTCTGTGTTTGTTTTATTTCATTAAATATAGTGTCCTCAAGGTTCATCCATGGTAAAGAATACATCAGTAATTTACTCCTTTCAACTGCCTGCTATTCTCCATTGTATGGCTATATCATAGTTTGCTTATCTCTTCATCTGTTGACAGGCATTTGGGTTGCTCCCACATTTTGGCTGTTAAGAATAATGCTGCTATGAACACTGGTGTACAAATACAGATTTGAGGCCTTCTTTCAATTATTTAGAATATATACCTGCCAACTGAATTAATGGCTCCTAGGTAATTTTATGTTTAAGTCTTAAAGGAACTTTCAGACTGTTTTCTGCAGTGACCATACCATTGTGGTTGGTGACGTAATATCGCATTGTGGGTCTTGATTTGCATTTCTCCATCTGATGGTGTTAAGCATCTTTTCACACATCTATTGGTCAACCGTATATCTTCTTTGAAAAATGTCTATGCAAGTGTTTTGCACATTTTTAAAATAGGTTGTCTTAGACATCCCTGGTGGTGTAAGGGGTTAAGTACTGCACTATGAAGCAATCCACAGCCTCTGCAGCACGAATTAGATCCCCAGGTGGCCAGAGAGAAACCCACATGGTGAAGCAGACCTCTCTTGTGTCTTGCCCGCTGCTCCCCTCAGCAGTGTATTTATCAGTCTGCCTGTTCTGTTCCCCACTCTGTCTCTGGTGAATCCTCTCACCGCCTGCATCTCTGGCCTGTGCCCCAGCTCTTGTATGCATAAATAAATAAATCTTTGATTGATCAAGAAGATGTGGTACATATACACCATGGAATATTACTCAGCATTCAAAAAAGATAAACACATGCAATTTGCAGCAACATGGATGGTGCTGGAAGGGATCATGCTCAGCGAAATAAGCCAGAAAGAAAAAGAAAAATACCGGATGGTCTCACTCATAGCAGGAATCTAGAAAACTTAAATAAGGGACCAGGAAAATGAGTAACTATAAGAAAGTGAAAATCAAAATCAACAAACAACTATGGGCCTCCCTGGTGGCGCAGCGGTTGAGCGCTGGGTTGCAAAGCTGCCCGCAGCCTCTGCAGCGCCGGTTCGATCCCTGGCTGCTCCCCGGCCGCAGGAGGAGAGTCCCACATGGCGCGCAGACCTCTCCTGCCGCCCGCTGCTCCCCTCGGCAGTGTACTTCGGTCCTTCTGCCTGCTCTGCTCCCCGCTCTGGCTCTGGTGAATTCTCTCACCCTCCCGCGCTTCTGACTGTACCCAGTGCTTGTATAAATAAATAAATAAATCTTAAAAAAAAAAACAAAAACAACTATGAACCAGAGACACTCTATGGGGGGTGAGGGTGGGGAGGGGAGGGATTGGGGTCAAAATAAGGGGATTGCAATTGTATGGGGAATATAAAAATAAAATTTATTTAAATAAATAAATAAATCTTTAAAAAAATAAGTTGTCTTTTTGTTGTTGTGAGTGTATAGTGTTCAAAGTAAGTTAGACACATTCTTACCCATTGGAACTGCATAAAGCAAATAAAAAAAGATAGAAAAGAGACATAACGATTGACTACATGCCAGAAGAAAATGCAATGAAAAGATTTATATTGTTAAAATCAAAGGGATCCTCATCATAGATAACACTTCTACACATTTTTCCTTATTCATTTGAAGTCTTACACAGTACCCCTATGTAGATGACTTCCAAGTCTCTGTCTCCAGACTCACTATCTTATTCAACTTCCCACAGAAAATCTTAGTTTCTGGTACCTCTTACTGTTCAAGATGGGAATTTTCCTACTGACCTCATCATTCCTTTTCCTACCCCTCCCACCTTTCCCAATTTCTCTGTATACCTGAACCAACTGTGGATATCACTTTAGCACATCATATATTATAAAGCCTGTTCTCACACTTGAGCTCATTAATTTTTTCAGTTGTCTAGATTTGGGGTCTGTAGCATCCACATTAACTCCTGTTTCTTTTCCATTCCTTTCATCAAATTTCATACCTGTGTCCTTGATTTGATCTACAAATTGTGTGATTGCCATTGCTTTTTCTTTTTCTTGAGAAAAAACAATGATTTTATTTATCTGTATAGGAACTCAAGGGGTTTTTGGAAACTGAAGAAGCTGTCATCAGGCCTAGGCAATTTTGCAAATTTGAAACTAGATCCTAGTGAAATGCATGGCTCAGTAACATAATGGAACTGGAGTGGGTTGTTTAAAGCTGTTATCGCTGATTGATTTGATGTATATAAAAGATGCATATAATTAAAATGAATTTTGGGGCCTCCCCGGTGGCGCAGCGGTTGAGCGCTGGGTTGCGAAGCTGCCCGCGGCCTCTGCAGCGCCGGTTCGATCCCCGGCTGCTCCCCGGCCACCAGAGGAGGGTCCCACATGGCGCGCAGACCTCTCCTGCCGCCCGCTGCTCCCCTCAGCAGTGTACTTCAGTCCTTCTGCCTGCTCTGCTCCCCGCTGTGGTTCTGGTGAATTCTCTCACCCTCCCGAGCTTCTGACTGTACCCAGTGCTTGTATAAACAAAACAAACAAACAAACAAACAAACAAATAAAAAACATGCCTCTAAAAAAAATAATAATATGAATTTTGATTTTTAATTAAAAATAATATTTTAGTATACTTTTTATACTCTTTTGCAAGTGAAATTACACCTCTCAGATATTCAACTACATAACATTAAGTAATCCACACTAGATTAATTCCTGTACTATTTCCCTCCCCACCCTCATTTTTTGGTTTGGGGAATATTTTGCCACTAGAATCTTTCCAAACAGCACAGAGTAGTCATGTTAAATTCAATATTACATTTAAAATCAGAGCGCTAACTAGAGCATGAGAAGGACTAAAGGCAATAGATTTTTTGGGGATAGAAAAGAAGAATCCAGGTTAACAATTTCAAGAAAATGGTAATCCAGTAGACTGAAAGTTAAGTTCATAGACAATTTTCCATGGAGTGAAATGACTTGAGTGGAAAAACAGCCAATATAGTGAAATGTAGTGAAGACAGCAGTACCTCCATAACTATGGCTTCTATTTTTAGAGGGTATATGGGTGTCTTTCTACCTTCCCGAATTCTAGGGTCAGCACTGCCAGTCAGTGGAAACATGAGTGTCAGCAGCACTAAGCAGGTTTAACTCACTCAAGGAGTCTCACTTTCAAGGCAACTAAAGAAAGTGGTTCAAATATTTTTGTAACTTGGAAACTCTGCTTAGTGTAAAGCATGACAAGAGAAGAGCTGAGATACTAAATTAGTGATAAGAGGCTTCTAATAATAGAAACTGATAACATATTTGGTTTACAAGCCTTGCAAGTTTAATATGCCTAATAAATTTACATCAATATCACATTTATAACAATGTAGATGGATAAATTATGTATTTATCCATATACTTCAGTAGTAATTCTGAGTCCATGAGATATATTATACTTAAATTTTCACTAAACTATTATTTTATACAGACAAAATTTATTCAGATTATTTCATATTTAACATCTGTTCACTTTCCCCTTTCTTTTTCTTGGGAAAACTCCCTAAAAGTCCATTTGGCTGTTTTTGATTACTTTAAAATTAGTGAAAATGTTTTTCTTTTTGTCAGGAAAAAAAACTTTTTTTTTAACACTCATAACTAAAATATTTTTTCTAGTAATTTTGGCATGTACTAAATTTGGTCTTAGATGAGGAGTAAGACTTTGTTTAGAGAAAGCAGAAAGTTTAAAAATTTTCCTTCTGCAAAGACCTAATGAAGTCTGCTTTTATTTAAATTTTATTGTCCTTTTGCCTCTGTTCATTGTAAACATGACTTATTGATGATTTGATTTTGTAAATTACAAATTTAAAAAGTATATTATCTGAGTCAATATGAATTTTTAAAAAATAGGTTACAGGAAAGACTCAATAGTCCTTCCTGATGTAGGAATTTATGAATAGTTTAAAAATCTTCACAATACTTTTGGTTAATGAAGAAAGGAACACCTAAATAATAAGAAAGGAACAACTAAATAATGAGGAGCAGAGCTCACAGGAGAGAAGACCAAGAGTGGGTCCCCCAAGCATTGAGAAGGACACAGACAAACCTTGAATGCAAGAGTACTCCCTCCCCTACCCAAAGCCCCGATGGAGGTGCCACTATCTCATATAATTCACACACACAAAAATTCTTACTTTTAGAAAATGTATGCATCGAGACCAACCCTTTTACACAACCACCAAAGGAAAAAATGGAGGGAACTCATGGGTAATTTCCAAAGCTTCACTGTAAAGTTCAGGATCCAAAGGATGGTTATCTTTTCTAAACTGGACATCAGATGCACACATAATGGCTGCCTTTGCCCTTACTTTTCCAATTACTCCCACAATTCCAGAGATATCTTCATCAAGGGGCTCCATCAGTTCAATGGTTCCATATTTTCCTTCTCCATCTGAAAGAGTAAATAAACACTTTTTCCAGAGGTATGCATCTTTTCCAGCCTCCCTATGAAGCAGATGGGTTGGTCGATGACCTGAGCTAGCATGCTGGCATTGATGCATGGCCGAGGCAACTCCACAATTCCACCATGATTGCTGCGTAAGACCCCAGAGTGTTGTTTTTTTTTTAAATACAAGCTGATACTAGGTTAATTCTCCCCTTGCCTGTCTTTCTATACTTTAAGATAAGGTGTGTATGGGTTCTCTTATATTTTTAGATTTGGATTTTTAATCTATTAATCTCAGCAACTGAGAAAATATTGAATCCTAACACGTTCTAGAATAGAGAATCCATATTTACTGAAGTTCTCGTTTGTTTTTTTACTTCTGTTGTATTTTACTTCACACATTTCTGTGAGATATTGTCATTTTGAGGAGATTCACAAAAAGACACTGAAGATCACAAAAGTTCCAGCCACTGGTGAGTAGGTGAGTGGATGCTATGTGGCTCTTTCTAATATGTCCAGCAATCCTTTACAACATGGAGTCAATTATAAACCTGATAAGCTGGTCTTCCATGTTCCATTTGGAGGCTGACAAAGCTATTGGCATGGACAGGACTAAGGACAGACACATCAGAGTTCCTCTGAAATACTCCACAGCAAGGCCAACCAACTACTCAGGTTGTTGTAGAACCACCAAGCCCTCATATCTCTTTCTGACCAGAGGGAGACAGGGAGAGGTTTTGTTAAATGTCTATCACAAATCATGGTAAACAGTATACTGTCTTCCTCTGTAGTGTTTTTTTTTTTTTAATTAATCTTTAAAAAGTCTTGAAAAGTAGTGGGCCTTAGTTCGGTTGTATCTTTCACTTGTTCCCTTTCTTAGTGCTTAGTTATCATCTGTTACTCATCAATGTTTGGGCACTGCTGGGGATCTAAATTAAACAAATATCTGTCCATATTTTCTTTTTTTTTCTTTCTATTTATTTATTTTTTATTTTAATATAAGAGCTGGGGTACAGGCCAGAGGCGTGGGAGGGTGAGAGGATTCACCAGAGACAGAGCAGGGAGCAGAACAGGCAGATGACCGAAATACTCTGCTGAGGGGAGCAGCGGGTGAGACAGGAGAGGTCTGCCATGCCATGTGGGAATTTCCCTGGCTGGCCGAGAATCGAACCCATGCTGCAGAGGCTGCAAACAACTTCACAGCGCTGTGCTCAACCTGCTGCGCCACTGGGGAGGCCCTCTGTCTATATTTTCTGGAATACATTCTTCCTCCTTTGTTGAATATTGGCCCGTTTGGTTGCTACCTATGTAAGTTTGCAAAGAATTTCTGAGAGTGACTCAGATTATACTCCTGTAGTGCCATGGAATGTTTGTCATGTTTCTCTGAAGTTAAAGTAACAAGGTTCTTACATTAGAAATATCTTTGCTATTCCTGGTTCCATTAGAGAGATACCTTTCTTAGTATTCATATGCCCAATTTTTACTGGCTTCAGGGTTATCTATCACAGAATCAAGGCATTTCTTCCTCACTTTTTTCACTATATTCAGAACCGAAATGAAGGTTACTGTACCCCAAAAGCTGTAGTTGTTGTGCTTGGTCTTCCACAAGACCCTCAAATGGGAGGCAAGTTTGAGTTCCAGGACATATTTACAATTCTTACCTTCAATCTGAATTGTGTATGAGGTGGTTTCTCTCTAAGCTTTCTTGTCATCTAAATGCATATAAAATGCAAGTGAAACTAAACAGCAAAGACTGGTATTCTAAATTCCAAACTTTTGAGGGTTAAGTGAGTCTTCAGACAGCTCCAGCAGATTACCCTGTATGGAGCTGACGCTGTGATGCCTGCTGGCCCAGCTGGATTCACTTAAGGCACCATAACCACTTATCTGCTCCCTGGTTTCAGCAAAGCTCTGCCCTGTGTTCCTGACTGCACTTAGCTCAACCTAATGGACAGAATGTGATTCCCAGATGATACCGCATCATAAATCCAACCTACCTACCATACATTAACATCTTCCATGGGTATGGAACTTACAGAGTGCTCATTCCAGAGTCTTACATCTTGAATTAAAGCAGGTACCCTTCCTGGGAAGTTGAATGACTTTAGAGCAAATTCAGTTTTCTTCTCTATTTCCAGGTGTGGGTTATGGTCAGCCTACTCCATAAAGAGGAGTCCCCCCTTTGTCCCCCCCCCCCGGCAGGACAAGTGGGTGGCTTGTCTCTGCCTGTGAAATCTTCTTGCCTCTGAGGCACCAAGAAAAGAGTACGTGTGCTCACTGAATGGGGATCCCACTTGCAGCACAATAAGAAAGATTTTCTTTACAGCCAGATGTCTGTTCACTCAGTGTACTGAACACCTAAATGAGCAAACTGTGCTCCAGACTCTGTAGAGAGCATTTTAAATAGGCATGATGGGGCCTCCCCGGTGGCGCAGCGGTTGAGCGCGAAGCTGCTCGCAGCCTAGGCAGCGCCGGTTCGATCCCCGGCTGCTCCTCGGCCACCGACCACGGGAGGAGGGTCCCGCATGGCGCACAGACCTCTCCTGCCGCCTGCTGCTCCCCTCAGCCGTGTACTTCAGTCCTGCTGCCTGCTCTGCTCCCCTCTCTGGCTCTGTTGAATTCTCTCACCCTCCCACGCTTCTGACTGTACCGAGTGCTTGTATAAATAATAAATAAATCCTTTTTTTAAAAAAAATAAATATGCATAATGGTTTCTGAGGGTGTCTAAAATATGAAGTTTTCCCATTGGTTTAGGGAATTTGAGGTGTCAAGTCACATTTGGCAACGTGCTCTTTTTCCCTCTTCTGCATCAATCTTAGCTCTTGGGATTGAGATAATTTCCTTGAGAGACTGCCCTCAGCACCTTATCTGAAGTTGTTACCTCCCTTATCACATTACCTTGCGTATTTATTTCATGGCACAATCACAACTTGTAATTACATATTTGTTTGTCAGCACATATATACCTGTTTATGATCTCTACAAGCTCAGGGATCCTCTCTGTTTTTTTTTTTTTTTAAGATTTGTTTATTTATGCATATAAGAACTGGGGTACAGGCCAGAGGTGCAGGGGATGAGAGGATTCACCAGAGACAAAGTGGGAACAGAACAGGCAGACTGACTGGTACACAATGCTGAGAAAAGCAGTGGGTGAGTTAGGAGAGGTCTGCTGCACCATGTGGGTATCTCCCTGGCTGGGGAGGGAACTTGTGCTGCAGTGGCTGTGGACAGCTTCATAGGTTGTGTCTTAACCCCTTATGCCACCAGGGAGGCCCAGTTGTTTTTTCCTTTCTACTGTATCCTCAATACTTAACACAGTACCTAATTGGCACACTGTAGATTTTTAATGAAACTGAATTAATAATGAATCAATCACCAAATGCTAGCACTACTGAAATCCAATGGGAGCATTGTTTGAGAAAAAAACCTCCTATTTATTCATTATAAAGTTGAATATATTTTATTATAAAAATTTATTGGTTGTGCTTTTTAAACTGGTTTGGGGAAAGTTGCTCAATTCCTAACTCTAGTATTTACCAGTATGCCTAAAAAAATTTTATAGATGGCAGGATTTATTCAGCTATTCCCATTCCCTTAAATCCTGAAGAGTTTGCTCCCACTGCCACCTGTCCAATATTATTGGACTTACTTTTCTTTTGCAAAAGTTATAACCTTAGAGTGAGTGTTCATACTGAGAACAGAGGGGATGCAGGAGTGGGGTGAGCAGAATAACCCAAAAAGTTTGGGAAGAAAACATTAGAACTTTTATATACTTTCAGCTATCGATAAGAAATTAACCTTTATGAATATTTAAACATGTTTTCACAGGAGTTCATGTATAAATTTGTACATTAACATATATATATATATGCAATAGTGGTACATACTCAAATTTTTTTACTGTTTGGAATTCCCAGTTTGAAAGTGTCTATGGCACTAGGCTTTAGAACATTATGTTAACATAAACTCTTTTAAGGCAGGAATCATGGCTAATACTTATTTGCCTTCTTCAGAGGGCCTAGCGTAGTGGCTGGAAGACACAAGAGATAATAGATAGCTGTTTGCTTAATTAATGAAGTCAAAAATCACAGTTGCTACTCAATTCAGGATAATTAGCTAGTCACTGGAAAAACTGAAATCAACAGTTGTACCTCTGGCCTTTCTGTAGTTTACAACATCACAATGCAGATACTTATGATCTGCCCAGGAAAGCATCAGTGGAATTCCCACTGATAATGGGTCAGTACAATTACCTCAGTGTATGAAGGGCAGAATATTCCATTGTTACCGTATGCTCTCCCCTCAGTGATTTGTGAATCAGAGAAACTATGTCTGTTCCCTGTCGAAGCATCAACCCACTTAAGTTGGCAAATGTCAGACTGGAGGGTCATAGAAGCACAGGCTACTGGTTATTTATGTGATGGAATCTTACACATCTTGCCTACATACTTCAAGGAGAGTGGAAATCACTGCCTCTTTCAGTCACTCTACTTCTCATATTGACTTGAACTCTTTTCTTTCATAACCTCTGCCTACAGGTCTTGGTGGGTACCCCCCAAGCAATCCCAACCCTGTTCCACATGAATGTTTTCTACCACTAGAAGAGAATTTCTGAACATGAATGCTTCCTGGCCTAGAAGGGAGCGCCTGAGTTTTTAATGGTTTTTCTACTATAGGCTTAGATCTCCTTAGACTTTTCAAGCTTTTTCCAGATTCAATGCTGTTTAGTTATCACACCTCTTGTTCGTCCTCCTTGAAATGAGGGGAGAGTATTAGTCTCCCCTAGAGAGCGGTGCCTAGCACTATGCATAGCCTAGACACCACCTAGTGAACATAAGCCAGGCATCTCCACCTTGCTCAGAACACTGTTTCTATCAGGCAGACGAGCACAGAGTTGTGTCATCCAGTGAGCAGACATGTTACACTACAGAAGCACACAGAGCCTCCAGATTAGGAATTCCCCTCTTTTCTCAACATGAACAAGAGCAGTGATGGAAAAAGAATGATGGATCTTTTTTCCGCTTTCTTTCACCAAGCCAAAATTTAGAATTTTCATGGTACTATGAACTTTAGAGGGGGAAATGTTATAAATTTAGCGCACCAGCTATTTGCAACACACCGTTAGCTTTTGATCCTTATCAATGAGCATGCAGACTGATTTATATTTGCAGCCAGGGCATACAATTTTGCATTCTTCTTTTTTTTCTTAACATTATCTTACATGAGCATTTTGATGTATCAACAGAATCTGTAAACGTAATTCCTTTTAATAGAAACATAGCATTCCATTGTGTTAATGTACCATAGTTTGCTTAACCTTTTCCCAATTTTGGGCATTGGGTCACGTCCCACATTTCCACTGTTATGAATGGTGTTACTGTAAACATCTTAGTGCTATTTGCTTTCTTTTCTCTTTTGCATATTTCCTTGGGGTATACTCTAAAAGTGGAATGATTGGGTCAAAGTGTATGAACAGTTTTATAGCTCTTTTTATTTATTGCCAGGCTGATCTCCAGAGGGGATGAATACTTCTCAAAAGTGCCAAATAAGACAAAGGGTCCTGGAGAAATGGTAGCTTAACTGGAAGTCTGGGCCTGTGTGTTGCATCAGACCGCCTTTTAAGTCCTCTACTCTTAGCTCCAGTGATCAAAATATGAGAGAGAGGAAGTTAGAAGATTTGCAACCGCAGTCAACCTCTCCGTTTTGCTTTGAAGTACATCTTGTTTCTTTTCAATCAGATGATTTTTATCTCTTGAAAGGGGGTTGCAAGCAGCTTTACCTGCGCTCTAAACCCAGCTTTGTCACCTCCTCTCTGTGTGCCTTTCGACAAGTCTCTCTGAGCCTGCCTCCTTTCTCATCTGTACCTGAGATTAAGTGATAGTCCCTCCTCAGAGATTCTCTGATGATAACATGCTGGGCTGTTGTTACCTATGAGCACTTAGTGTGAGGGGACCCTGTGCTGCATCCTTCTTTGTACTGCCAGGGTCCAGATCTGGGCTTGCCTGTGGTTGAGAGCACAAAATGTCTCTTGTGGAATGGATGGTCTTCACCCATGATCCGGTTTCACAGTGTTTAGGAACTGGAAAAGCATTATTTCTGAAAAGCTTATGAAATAATGGTTTCAGCATGTGAAGAAAGATCTGCCCTTGAACGTTTATAAGATGTGCCAGGTTTGGGGCTGTGCTTTGGTTTACTCACCAAGTCTGATATATTGCTGCAGGAAGAGTATCTCTGGTTTTTAAAAACCTCCAGATGTGTAAGAGGTTTGTAGACGAGATGGGCTGAAAGCTAAGGGAGAGCAGTCAGAGAGAGCTTTTCATTTCAGAAAAGGCTACTTATGGAAAAGACCCTGAGGCTCCAGGTTTCTGGGGCTGTTTGCTGTATTCCTCAGTCTCTGAGAGGGGCCGGGGACGTGTTCATGACCTGCTTTTCATTTCTCCAGTCTCCTCCCTGCTATGGGAGAAGGAACCAAAGACATATAAGAATGTTTGTAGATGGCCCAATTCCACTGGTCCTTCTTCCATTCTCCAATGGTTCAGGTTAATGATGGCCATCAGTTCTTGCTGGTTCTCCCACTGAGAGACAGAGTCTAATGCCTCTTCCTTTGATGCTATGCTGGCTTTATTAATATGGCTGACTAATAGATGCTACACACACAAATTTCCGGAACTTCTAAGGCAAGGAGATAAGTTTGCATGGACCAGCTTCTCCAGGGCCCTGAGCCACCATGTAGGAAGTCAACTACCCTGAGATTATCATGCCGTAGAGGTCACAGGAATGTGCTCTGATCAGCAGCTCTGGTCAAGCCCACCAAGGCTTTAGCAATAGGAGTAGAGCCATGTTGGATACTCTAGGTGAGGCCTTTGTCAGTTAAACATCCCTGACTGATTTCTCTTGATGCCATGAAGAGTAGAAAAATGGTCTGGTTGAAATCCCCTGAATTCCTGATCCACAGAGCCCTGTGACAGAATGCTGTTTGAGCCTGCTAAGTTCTGGGGTAATTTATCACGCAGCAATAGCAATGAAGCCTAGGGCTCGCTGGGCTGTGCTAAGCCTCTGCTCTGCTTCATTCCCGTCACTCAGCTGCACTCTGTAAAACCAACACAGGGATTTGTGACCCCACTTCTCACTGTTTGAACTAAATATCAGAGACACTAGTCATTGACGTCAGTTGTTCTATTTGACAGGAATCCCCCAAAGTATTTTTGGACTACAGTCTATTATTTATGATCCCTTGTTGAATTTTACAGTCGGATAGGACAGGAAGAATAGGCAGTATTCCAGAATCCCAGTTAAATGACCTTTTGTATTGTATTGAAAGAGGAAATGACATGGCAAAGATCTCTAGAGTTCCTCCTGTTAAACTTGCCCCCTCCCTGTTATGTGAGGAGGACTTTGTTCTATGGCAGCCCTGTTCTGAGAGTCTCAAATCCTAAAGAAAAACCTGCTTAGAGCACTTCGATATTTAGGTTGATAGTACACCTCCTGACCACCCTCTCTTCAAGCAACCCAGGAGATTTTATTTAAATTAATTTTATTTGAATCTATTTAAATACTACAAAAGGTTAAATCCCTTGCTAATGTTTCCATCATGGTAACGATTAGCAAACCCTGATACATAGGAGAATCCCAAGTAATGAAACAATTGACATTTCACTTTTCAGGCTTCTCTGCTATGACCTGTCATTTATTAACTAAGAAATTAATCATTAAAGGCATTAGTGAAATTGGCCCAGCATCTGGTGGGCCACATTGCTCCTTATACAATGGGGCTGGTTCACTTCTGGCCTCCCATCACTCCCCTAGCAACCTTGTTTCCCTGTGCTGTGTATTTTTAAGGAAGTGAACTCTTTTATTTCCATTTACTTCTATGGATGTGCTAGTGACTTAGCACTTCATCTTGACCTTCAACTCTTTCCAGCAGTTTTCAAAGATCAGTACTCCTGCATTAAGTCATTTCTTCTTCCTCATTCGTGTGCTTTTATTTACTTATTCAATAAGCATGATTTAATGCTTAAAATGTGCCAGTTACTGGTAGGCATCTGGGATAGAATAAGAAAACCACAGGGCTCTGCTTTAGAGGGGCTCACTATACTTCAGTAGAAACTCAGTAAACAGTTGGTGAATAAATGACCTCTCTTTAAGTGATTGTTCTGGAAATCCTTGCTGGGGAAACTGAAACTCAGTGTAAGTAATAAACACAAAGCTGAATAGTAAAAGAGCAGGAAGGAACCAAAGAGAGTCTGACTCTGCATCCTGACCACATCCCTGTACTCCTTTGTTCTCTTACTGGTATTTGCAATGCCCTGAGAACTACATGGATTCAAAGGTTGAGGCTTCAAGCATTTGTACTGAAAATGTCCTACCCAGGATTCTACCACACTGTGTCTCTTTGCTTTAAGGTAATGCTTATTGGAGGCTCTATTGCCAATTATAGAGCAATTCTTTATTAATCTGTTAGGGAAAAGTAATGACTGTGTTGCAATGAAAGTAAAAGATGGCTTAGGAGAAATTTTTGTCACAAAAGATAACATAGTTCCTCTTAAAGGACAAGAGAAAGCCAACCCTTCCTTTGGAGCTTGTGAGTTGGTTGGCAGTGAAAGCTTGCTCAGGGGTACTGTTATGTAAGGAGGCTAGTAGTTCCAAGGCTCAGGGTATGAGCAGACCTTGGAACCCTTGGAACCGCAGTATAGTCTGAAACATAGCTGATTCAGTAGCTTATGGGCATTAACTCTACCCCTCAACTCAGCTTCCTAATTTGATATTTCTCAATTCTTTTTCCTTTTTCCATTCTAAGTGTAGATATGGCCATTAAGACCAGTGATCCAGAAGATAGGGGAAGGCTTAACCTACAACTAGGTGCAGAGAATGGGGTAGTAATTGAAGCAGGTCCCACAGGCAGTTATAAAAGGGTTTACGTGTCAAACATTCATCATGACTCACTTTCAACTGCCCAGGATGTGAGAAGTTATGTACAATTCCAAAGTGACAGATGAGAAAGTTCCCTGAATTTCAGAATAGAGACTAGAGGCTCCATTTAGCAGAATTACTAGACACAACCTGGGTGAAAGGGGTAACTTTGGTGTCTAGTCCAAATGAATTCTAAACCTTGGCTTGTTCTTTGCCCACGTCCTTGGTTCCTCTTTCAGGAAGCACTCAAAGTTCCATCCACCTTGGATTTCTGGCCCTAACTCTATACTACCAGCCAGGCATTAGGATGGAAGGAGTATCACTAGCCCAGGCTATGCTGATGATGACCTGCTCTCTCACCCAGTAACTGAGCCTCTGGTTGTTTTGCTGCTGCTGATAGCTCTCTGGCTGAAGACAGCTGCTAGATCTCAAGGGCTCCCTCTCTACCCGTTCTCCACCTTATATTCTGCACCCTACCTTACTACTCCCCAGAGTACATGAATGGCATCTTGCTACAGCAATACTGCAAATAATCATACATTGGTCTGAGTCAAGCTGACTAAGAAATATTGAATTTATAGATTGAAAATATCAATAGCTTGTACTGAACAAAAAAAAAAAAACATTTTTTCAGAAAGGAAAAAACCAAGACATAAAAATTGTACAAAATAGTACAAACTTAGATTTAAGAAGTTACTTAGAAGAGATAGCAATCCTTAATGTGTATGTGTCTAACAACAGAGCATCAAAATATGTGAAAAAAAATTGACATAATTGGAAGAAGAAACTGCAAAGAGATAAATCCATCTACTTCTGTCTATCAAAAGCAGAGAAACTCAGCAAACAGGAAATCATTATGGACACAGTTGCACTAAGCATCATCAGTCAACTGAATATAATTGAGATCTATAAACTACTTCATCCAATAACAAAAGAATACACATTATTGTTAAGTTCACACAGAACATTTACCAAGATAGACTTCATTAACACTTACAACTTAACAAATATAAAGGAACAGAAATAATGCAATGTCTGCTCTCACACTACAAAGGAATTAAACCAGATATTAAGGACAGAAATATTGCTGGGAATTCCCAAGCTACTTGACTATTAAGCAATATATATCTAAGAGAAGTTAAAAGAAGAAATATCAAGAGAAATTTAAAAAATATTTTGAAAGAAAATACAACTTTTGAAAACATGTGGGATGCAGTAAAAACTATGTACAGAGAAATTAAGAGCATTGAATGCATATATATTAGAGAGGAATATGGATCTAATCAATACTCTAGTTTCTACCTTAGGAAACTAGAGAGAGAAGAGCGAATTAAATTCAAAATAAGCAGAAGAAAAGAAATATTAGCACAGAAAGTAATATTATTGAAAGCAAGAAATCAACAGAGAAAATCAAAATCTTGTTCTTTTGAAAAGATCAATAAAACTGATATGTCTATAACTAGGCTAACTAAAAACAAAGAGAAGACAAAATACCTAATGTCATAAATGAAAGAAGGGATTTATCTACAGGTATGATGAACATGAAAGGTATGAACAATTCCATGCACACAAATTTGATAACCTAGATAAAATGAACCAATTCCTTGAGAGACATAATATGCCAAGTCCTTAAAAGAAATGGACAATTTGAATAGATATGTATCTACTAAAAAAATTGAATGAGTAATTCATTAATAACTTCCCAAAACAGAAAGCACCAGAACCATATGAGTTCATTGGGCAATTCTACCAAACATTTAAAAAAGAAATTATATTAGTTCTCTATAATCTCTTCTAGAAAACAGTTGTAGTAGGAATATTTTCTACTCTTTTTATGAACACAGCATTACCCTAATAACAAAACCATATAAAAGAAAAACCATTTATAAGAAAAGAAATCTATAGACTATTAGCACTCAAACATGGATGCAAAAATCCTCAATACAATATTAGCAAATCAAATCCAGCATTGTACAAAAAGAACTATGTACCATAGCCATAGGGGTTTACCCCACGTATGCAAGACAATTAATGCAGTCCCTTATTTCAGCAGGCTAAAGAAAAATTACATGATGATAATAAACAATGAAGAAAAATCATTTGACAAAATCCAACACCCGTTCAACATAGAAACTTTCAGCAAACTAGGGTAGAGGGGGAACTTCCTCAGCTTGATTAAAAAAAAAAATACAGAAAAACGTATGACTTATATAATCAACACTGAGAAATATGTGTTCTCACTAAGATTAGAGACCAGGCAAGGATATTTGCTGCCGCTATACCTTCTCAAAATTGTTTTGCAAGTCCTAGCTAATATCCTAAGCAAAGGAGGAGTATAAAAAGCGTTATTTAGATTGGGAATAAATGAAATTGTGATTGTTTGCACATGGCATGATTGTCTATATAGAAAATCCAAATCAATAAAATAAACTCCTGGAACTAAAGAGGCAATTATAGAAAGTTTGCAGGATGTTGGGCCTCCCCGGTGGTGCAGCAGTTGAGCTCTGGGTTACGAAGCTGCCCGCAGCCTCTGCAGCACCAGTTCAATCCCTGGCTTCTGGGCGAGGGTCCCACATGGCGCGCAGACCTCTCCTGCTGCCCGCTGCTTCCCTCAGCAGTGTACTCCGTCAGTCTGCCTGTTCTGCTCCCTGCTCTGACTCTGGTGAATTCTCTCACCCTCCCGCACTTCTGACTGTACCCAGTGCTTGAATAAATAAATAAATAAATCTTTTAAAAAAAAAGTTTGCAGGATGCAAGATTAATATGCAAAAATATATCACTTTCCCATATGCCAGTAGTGAACAAATAGAAATTGAGATTAAAAAAAGAAACAAAACTTATTTAAAGTAATAATGAAATTATTAAACTAGTTAATGAATTAAATTAATAATGAAATTTAAATGTAGGTTAGGTACAAATCTAACAGAATTTGAACATGATATGTGAGGGTAACTACAAAATTCTAGTGTAAGAAATCAATGAAGAACTAATGAATTAATGGAAAAATTTTCCATGTTCATGGAGAAGAAGACTCAATACAGTCAAGATGTCAGGTCTTCCCAACTTGATCTATAGATTCAATGCAATCACAATCAAAATCCCAACAAGTTGTTTATAGATATAGAAAAAGTGATTCCAAAGTTTTATGGAGAAGCAAAAGTCCCAGAATAGCCAATATAATATTGAAAGAGAAGAACAGGGGCCTCCCTGGTGGTGCAAGGGGTTGGGTCGCAGCACTATGAGGCTATCCACAGCCACTGCAGCAAAAGTTTGAGTTCGATCCTTGGCCAGGGAGCTACCCACATGGGGCAGCTTGTCTTGTCCGCTGCTCCTGTCTTGTCCACTGCTCCCCTCAGCAGTGTATTTCAGTCAATCTGTATTTTGCTCCCTACTCTGTCTCTGGTGAATCTTTTCACCCCACCACCGCCCCGCACCTCTGGCCTACACCCCAGCTCTTGTATGCACAAATAAATAAATCTTTCTTTTTTTAAAAGAGAAGAATAAAATCTGAGATCTGACACTACCTGTCTACAAGACAGTAATCATGACAATGTGAAATTGGTGAAAGAATAGACTAATAGATTAATAAAGTAGACCAGAAAACCCAGAAACAAACCCATGTAAATACAGTCAACTGATCTTTGGCAAAGGAGCAAAGGCAATACAATGAAGAAACAGTCTTTTCAGCAAATGGTGATGGGACAATTGGACAGCATATGGGAAAAAAATGAATCTAGATATCAACCTTATGCCTGTCACAAAAGTTAACTCAAAGCGGAACACAAGCATAGATGTAAATGCAAACTATAAAATTTTTAGAATAGAGAGAATCTAGATGAACTTGTTTTGACATGATTATTTATTTATTTATTAAAGATTTATATTATTTATTTATACAAGAACCGGGGTACAGGCCAGATTTGTGGGAGGGTGAGAGGATTCACCAGAGACAGAGTGGGGAACAGAACAGGCAGACTAACGAAATACACTGCTGAGGGGAGCAGCGGACGTGGCAGGAGAGGTCTGCTGCACCATGTGGGACCCTTGCAGGCCAGTGGAGATAGAACCAGCGCTGCAGAGGCTGCGGGACAGGTTCACATCGTGGTGCTCAACCTCCTGTGCCACTAGGGGAGGTCCTGACATGATTTTATAAATGTAACATCAAAGACCTGATAAACATAACTGATACACTGAAATGTATTAAAGTTAAAAGTTATTATCTGCAAATTTCTCTTCTCTACCAAGAGAATGAGAAGACTAGTCACTATGAGAAAATATTTGTAAAATACAAATAGGATTGCTGCCCAAAAAATACAGAGAACTTTAAAATTTCAGTAATATGAAAACAAACACATATTATTAAAATAGGAAAGCTCTCTGAACAGATACCTTACCAGCAAAGATATACAGGGGAAAATTAACATATATGAAAAGATGCTTAACTTGTATGATATTATATATCTCAGGAAATTAAAAATTAAAACAATAAAATATCACTACACACTTATAAGATTTGGAGGCAAAAATCCAAACTCCAACAATATCAAATGCTGGCAAAGATGTGGAGCAACAGGAACTATCACTATTAGTGGGAATCCCAAATGGTGCAGCTTCTTTAGAAGATAGTCTGGCAGTTTCTTACAAAACTAAACAAATTTTTATGTAATCATGCTCCTTGGTATTTACTTAGAGTTGAAAACTCCTGTCTATACAAAAACCCGCACACGATGTTTATAACAGATGTACTAATAACTACCCAAACTAGAAGCAACCAAGATTTCCTTTAGCTGGTGAGTAGATAAACAATCTGTGATACCTCCACACAATGGATTATTATTCAGCGCTAAAAAGAAATGAACTACCAAACCCTGAAAAAACGTGATGGAACCTTAAATATATATTATTAAGTGAGAGAAACCAAATCTTCAGGCTACATATTATATGGTTCCAACTACTGACACCAGGAAAAAGGCAAAACTATGGAGATAATAAAAAGTTCAGGGGTTGTGGGAAGAGGGATGAATAGACAGAGTACAGAGGATTTCTAGGGCAATAAAACTATTCTGTATTATTCTATAACAGTGGATACATGTTATACATTTGTCAAAATCAATAGAATGTACATTACCAAAGATAATGTACATTAACCTAAGGTAAATGTCGGACTCAGGCATAAAGATATGTCAGTGTAGGTCCAATGATTATATCAATAGCAAGGGAAGCTGTGTATAAACGGGAATAGGGGGAATTCAGGAACTCTCTGTAACATCCTCTGCATTCTGCTGTGAATCTAAAAACTACTCTAAAAAATAAAGCACATTTAAGAACAAACCAAATAGGGCCTCCCCGGTGGCCCAGCGGTTAAGCGTTGGGTTGCAAAGCTGCCCGCGGCCTCTGTGGCGCCGGTTCGATCCCTTGCTGCTCCCCGGCCACCGGAGGAGGGTCCCACATGGCGCGCAGACCCCTCCTGCCACCCGCTGCTCCCCTCAGCAGTGTACTTAGGTCCTTCTTCCTGCTCTGCTCCCCGCTCTGGCTCTGGTGAATTCTCTCACCCTCCCGCGCTTCTGACTGTACCCAGTGCATGTATAAACAAAACAAACAAACAAATAAATAAAAAATAATAATAAAAAAACCATGCCTCTATTAAAAAAATAATTAAAAAAAAAAGAACAAACCAAATAAAAAAGCAAAATGACCAAAGAAAGCAGGACATAAAATAGTATGACATAATAGAAATTGAGCCTGAAGAAAAGGATAGTGAAATATATGAACAGTGATTATTACTGGATGCTGAAATAACTGATCATTTAAATTTTATATATTTTCTTTTCCCAAGTTTTGTATAAAGAGTATACATTTCTTAGATAATCAAGAAATAACATTTACTTTTAAATAAGAAGAAATGAAAGAACATAAACTTTAAACTCAGAATTTAATTCAATCTAGGTGCCACCCGTTACTAGCTATATGACCAGACACGGAACTTAGCATTGCAAACCTCTGTTTTTACATCTGTAAATCAGGACAATAAGACCTATACCACAGTGGTGTCTCTCTCTCTCTCTCTCTCTCTCTCTCTCTCTCTCTCTCTCTCTCTTTCTACTACACTAGGAATGGGCCTATATAATGTGCAATATGGATTAATTTCTGAGCCCAGGGTATTTTGGTGCTTTGGGGTTCCAAGGAGATGTTGCTAGGCATACAGAATACTTTCTGTTCATTCTGCTCCCTTTCCCACCTGGAGACTGCTGCTGAGACAACAACTGCGTCCAGGACAGACCACCCCCGAGATCCAGCAAGCTCCTTCAATTTGGAAGAGAGAAGGGAGGCCCAGAAAGGAACTTGCCTTAAATATTCCCACTTTGAAAATTCTAGAAAGTGCCATACTCTGAAACACGTAGATATTTTGTTCTCTACCTTCCTCTGCCATCCTTTAAACATGTTTCTCTGTTTCCTGTCCCTGAGGGAGAAGCCAAGGATACACATCACCAAAAAATAACTGGAGGGCCATGGTGTTACATGAGGATTTGGAAGCAAAGGGGATTTGGCAGACAAGGAAGAGACTGTTGCAGGCATGGGGCAGCATGAAAGGGTACCCAGAGCCACAAGGAAGACAGAAACAAAGGACTCAGTCTCCCAACAAGTCTGGGCCAAATCAGGCAGAATTGGGGGAGTCATGAACTAAAAGCAACCTGACTCCCTCCAGCTCAGAGAGAGAGGTGGAATGTAAAAAGAAGGTGAATGGAATGTAATGAAGGGACTTTGGTTCTTATTCACATTTAGCTCTACTCTGAAGCATTCCAAACATGGTGGGAACAAAGCCTGTTTGGTGAGGATTGTTATCTGAGGCCAGCACAGATAGAAAGGGGGAGGAATACACTCAGGGTGGGGGTGATGGCTGACAGCTCAAGAGAGCATTCCAACTTGGAGATAAGTGAACACAGAGGGCCAGGGATGATTCAAAGGAAGTCTAAAGAACTGCTTGATTCCTCCTTATATGAGTTGAAATGATATAAATCAGAGACAACTTTCACTGCTACAGTGGTCCTTTCATAATGTTGGAATAGATAAGTTGCTGCCAGATTTCCATTAAAGATAGGTCATCTTCTTTTGTTGATGTTGTTCAGTTATATTTATTGAGGTAGTGTTGATTTACACCACAGTGTATGTCTTTGGGGTATAGGTTTACACCTCTACAAATGTATGTTATTTTACCACACCCACCACCAAAGTCCCAGAAATCTTCCACTGAACTCTCCACTCCCCTTGGTTCCCACCCCACCACACCCCCTTCTAGTAGTCTTAGTCATAGTCCAATGTGCTCTTTCCACTCCTGTTTTTAACCTTTCCCCAGCCTCTCCCCCACCCCACCCCTACTCCTGGATGCCTCATATCTATGGTCAGTTTTCAAAGTTTGTCTTTGACCTTTTGATTGGTTTTTCTATATTCCATATATAAGTGAAACCATCCAGTATTTTTCTCCTTATGACTTATATTTAACTTAGCATAATCTCTTCCAGCTCCATCCAAGCTGCCACAAATGGCATGAGTTTATCTTTTTTGATCATTGAATAGGATATATACCACAAAATATAGATCATTTTACTCTAAATTTTAATTTCAGAAAATTTCCTCTTCGTTTTTATTTCTCCAATTTTTTTGGCAGAATAGGGGTTAAAAGAAAAATCTGAATTAAAACTACCAAGCATAGTCATATTACTAAGGCTGATCATGACAGGAATGTAGTAACAGATGAAAACAAAATTCCATAGGCACCTTTAAAAGATAAAATTGACTCTTATCTTTGTCACTTTACCTGCCTCCAGTCAAAATTTCCTTTGTCCCATGGATTCTTCTTGGCTTTTGGATACAATGATGGTAAATGTCCCCTCAGCATCATCCACAACCATTCACTGACTACCAGGAGGGTTTAAAGAGGTAGGAGACTCATTCCTGCATCCAATGACCTTATACTGTGCTCTCAGGAAATGTAAGAGTCTTCAATACATTAAATGGATAAATGGACCAGAGGTTTTAGAAGTTACCAAGAATAAATTCATTTGGAAATGGCTGAGTGGTGAATGGGTCATTTCTGAACCATTTTCTTATAGATTCTGTCCTTGACCATCCAGACTCACAATATTAACTCACTAAAATGTTGTTTTAGAAGAGTAGGACTTGCTGCTTCCTCCATTATCATAGCCTTGCCCTTCCCCCCAGAGTTAGCATGGCTGACCCCCATATCTCTCAATTTCAGAATTTTGCTCAAATATCATCTTCACAGTAAAGTCTTCTGCTATAGGTTGAATTGTGTCTGCCAAAATATATTGAAGTTCTGACCTCTACTATCTGTGAATATGATCTTATTTGGAAGTAAGTTCTTGGTAGATGGTATTACTGAACACAAAGAGTTGGTCCTTATTGTGCTTCGGTCAATTGACCAGACCAAGTCAAAGATTCATGGTAAAGAGAATTTCATTTCTGAATCAAGTAGAAGGCAGGGGATGGCTCCCAAAGGAAATCAGAGTTTCTGTAGGATTACTGGTATTAGGTTGGTAGGGGAGGAACATTCTGGAATGTCTGGAATCTTGGTGATGCAAGTGTGGTGTAGTTTCAGGGGCAGATGATGTCTTATCATGGAACATATGTTCAGAAAATGGCAACCAAGCACTCCCTTGGACAGGGATTTTATTATGTAAGTCTTGTTACTGAACCTAAGGTAAAGTTAGGTTACCAAGGTTCTTCTCCCTGTATGGTACCTGTTACTGTAAATAGTTTAGGCCAGAATGAGTACCTGGCCCTTAGCTGAACAGCCTTAAATAACTCTAAGGGTTTGCCCTGATAAAGAAAGTTTGCTTTGTAAATGGTCAGCCTTTTAAGTAACAAAGGTGGAATGGAGTCACTCTTTAGGGTAGGCCCTAATCCAAAATGACTGGTATTCTATTTTTTTTTTTTTCCAGAAAGAGCTTTTTTTTTTTTAAATTTATTTATTTATACAAGCATTTACAGTCAGAACGCAGGAGGGTGAGAGAATTCACCAGAGCCAGAATGGGAAACAGAACAGAGTGACGAAATACACTGCTGAGGGGAGCAGCGGACGCATCAGGAGAGGTCTTTCGCGCTATGGGGGACCCTCACCGGAGGCCGGGGATCGAACCGGCACTGCGGGCAGCTTTGCAGCCCAGTGCTCAACTGCTGCGCCACCAGGGGAGGCCCCCAGAAAGAGCTTTTTTTTTTTTTTTTTATAATAAATTTTATTGTTATAGTCCCCATACAATACAATTGCAGCCCCCCCATTCTGACCCCAATCCCTCCCCTCCCGCCCCCGCCCCCGACCCCTAAAAGTGTCTCTGGTTCATAGTTTTTTGTTGATTTTGATTTTCACTTTCTTATAGTTATTCATTTTCCTGGTCCCTTATTTAAGTTTTCTAGATTCCTGCTATGAGTGAGACCATCCGGTATTTTTCTTTTTCTTTTTGGCTTATTTCGCTGAGCATGATCCCTTCCAGCGCCATCCATGTTGCTGCAAATTGCATGTGTTTATCTTTTTTGAATGCTGAGTAATATTCCATGGTATATATGTACCACATCTTCTTGATCCAGTCATCTATTTTTGGGCTTTTGGGTTGTTTCCAAAGCTTAGTTATTGTAAACAGTGCTGCTATAAACATAGGGGTGCAGGTGTTCTTTGGAATTGATGTTTCAGTGTTCTTTGGGTAAATACCTAGGAGTGGAATTGCTGGATCATATGGAAGCTCTATGCTTAGTAGGTCCAGAAATCTCCACACAGCTTTCCACAGTGGTTGGACCAGTTTGCACTCCCACCAACAGTGCAGAAGAGTTCCTTTTTCTCCACACCCTCACCAGCATTTGTTGTTGCTAGTTTTTTTAATATGTGCCATTCTCACTGGTGTAAGATGGTATCTCATGGTAGTTTTGATTTGCATTTCCCTGATGGCAAGTGATGTTGAACATTTTTTCATATGCCTGTTGGCCATTTGCATTTCCTCTTCAGAGAAGTTTCTTTTTAGCTCTTCTGCCCATTTTTTGACTGGATTCTTTTCTTTGTTGTTGTTGAGTCTCATCAGCTCTTTGCAGATTTTTGTGATCAGTCCTTTATCATTAGTGTTGGTTGCAAAAATGTTCTCCCAGTTGGTGGGGTTTCTCTTTGTTTTTGTTATTGTCTCTTTTGCTGTGCAGAAGCTCTTTAATTTGATGTAGTCCCAGCTGTTTATCTTTGCCTTCACTATCACTGCTTTGGGTGATGTGTCTGTAAAGATGCAAAATGACTGGTATTCTTATAGAAAAAGAAAATTTTGACAGAGACAGAGCTGGACCTAAGGAAAGTGACATGAAGTCAGGGAGAAGACAGCCATTCCACCAGACAGAACTCCTGAGGTTATCAGAGGCTAGGAGAGAGACATGAAACAATTCTCCCTCCCAATCCTCAGAAGGAACAAGCCCAGGAACACTTTGACGTTTGTGAGAAAATAGATTTCTATTACTTAAACCACCCAGTTACTTCATAACAGCAGGAAATTAATACACTTTCTTGACCCACACTACTTAAAATTGACTCTGCATACCCCTTGTTTTTGCCATAGTACTAGTACTGTCAAACACACTATATATCTGGCTATTATTCATTCATACATTTGTTTTCAATCTGTCTCCCACCACTGAATTGTAACTGCCACGAAGGTGAACATTTTGGTGCATCCTTTACATTTATTCCCAGCACCTAGGATCAGTTCTTCCCTTACAACTGTCAAGCTTTAGGACACCCTCTCTGACTCTAACCCAACCCACTACGTGGGCAGTCTGTGTGGTGAAGCAGATGGCCACAATTAGACCATAGCACTGCTTCTAGAACATGTGCCAAGAGCCCACACTTTGCAATTACCTACATAAATGACCCCAAGTCCCCTTTCAGAGCCTGCATAGGCCTCTCCCTCTGTCCATTCTCCTTAGACTGTCCATCAGCTTAGACAGGTTAATGGAGTAACCACACAGTTTGCTCATGGCCCTTCCTGGTGTGGGATGAAGCATCAAAGATAAAAAGGGGAATGGACCATAGACCATTGACTTTATTTGTCCTGTATCCTATATTCCACAAAAGCTAAAGGATTAGGACGGGCTTATCTTGAATATTTCCTGACACATAGTAGGCACCCAGGGAGTATGAATAAATGTGTGTTACTTTTAATAATCTGTTTTCCCCCTGTGAATCATACCTTCCTTTAACTAAACAACAAAACTCCAATGACTGAAAGTGAAAGCAGAGCATATTCCTTGCTTTCAAATTAGATGCAGTCTTCTGTAACTGTGAAATAGGCACAGAGCCCCCATCACCCAGTGCTCTTTATTCTTGCAACCCATGTCTCTTCCCTATTTTTCCATTTCTGCCCTCCACGTTGGGCTATTGAGTCCCACTACTTCAACTCATACCATATTATCATATATATATATGTGTATATATATATATGTGTGTATATATGTATATATGTATATATATGTGTGTGTATATATGTATATATATGTGTATGTGTGTATATATATATATATATATATATATAATGAGAGAGACTTCCAGAAGAATTTGCATTAAAAATACTGTAAGGAAAGGTTAATAACTTTACTAAAAGAAATAATCCCTAATGGTGAAATTGTGGGGGACTATCTGTGCCATCAGGAATCGGGGAGGGGGTTAGTTATGGAGTGTGTTACCTCCTGTCCTGCTTATGGCAATCCTGCCTCTTGCCACTCAGGTCTAACCTGTGTAGAAACTGCTTCCTTTGCAAGCAAAGTATTGAGTAGTTGATTTTCTTTCTGATGCTCACAGACCTTGTTGGCCATTTCTTCCATGGATAGAATACATGTTTGATCATGTTTGAATGTAAAGGAGTTTTTGAATCTGTTTTTAAATTATGAGTTGTGGCAGGGAAATGAGAGAATTTAAACTAGTAACAATGGCTCCATAATCCAAGAGGCGCCTCTTTGTTATTTCTCAGGAAGGGGATCCTTGAGTGTCAGGCACTGAAGACTTGCTCTGGGTTCCTTCAGAATATCTAAGGACTATGGGTCTGAGGGCTCACAGCTCCATATAGCCCCAGCCCTGAAGTCCCATGGTCACGTGCCACTGCCTCCAGTTTGTTCTGACCTTTTATGCTCAGTTCACAAAACAGTCCACAGAGGGACGGCAGATCTGCTGGCTTTCAACAAGTGAAGTGCACAAGGAAAAACATCATCTTTGGCACTTTATCAAATGGAATGATGTATGCAGAATCCACATGGACAGGGTAAATGTCTCTTTTTTTCCTCTTCTTTAGAAGTGAAGTCCAGAAACTGGATTAAAAACTAATAGATTCTCTAGAAAACCTAAATAAGGGACCAGGAAAAAGAATAACTATAAGAAAGAAAAAAATCAAAATCAACAAACAACTATGAACCAGAGACACACTTGGGGTGGGGGGTGGGGAACGGAGAGATTGGGATCAAAATCAGAGGGTTGCAATTGCATGGGGAATATAAAAATAAAAATAATAAAAAATAATAGATGCTGATAATTTTTGCCACTAAACTACATTAAATTACTTTGAAAACCAATAAAATTACCATTTATTTAGCAGTTATTATGTGCAAGTTACTTTACATGCAATTACTCCTCACAATAAATTGTTGTGATAGGAATAATTCTTCCCTGACCAGAGAAAATGGAATTAAAAGAACAAGCATGTGCTTGAACTTATTCTTTCTTTAATGGCAGAGTCAGATCTAAAACTTGTATCTCTATACTCTATACTGCCTCATTATTTATAGCCTATACTGGGCAACTCATTGTGTTAGGTGCTACGTGAAATAATGCCCCTGTATGTCTAAAAAAAAAAAAAAAACCTGAGATGTTTAGAATAAGATAGAAAACATACACAAACTGCTAGAATAGACGGCAATGTATAATACAAATCATCAAAGAAAAATAGCAGGTATTTTTCCTGGTGAAAAGCTTCCCCATACAGACACATAGTACTCCCTTCCTTAGCAGAACTGCACACCACTTTCTGCTTATGTGCTGAGAATCTTCACCCCATGGACAACAGGGTTCACAGAAACAGCACTTTTCTTAAAGTTAACATGTAAGGTGAACTAATATGGGGGAAATGAAAATCTTTTACGTCTAGGACTCTTACCACATTCTTAGAGGAAGTAAAGGCTTCACTGAGCAGTGTATTATTCAAACATAAGCTTTAAATGTGCCCTTGAGGCTCAAGGAAATAGTCCCCAATTTTTTTTTCCCTACATAGCATAGTCTGGTGAGAACTTTTCTTCTTTCCTTAGTCATAAAATACATTTTTCACCTTTCCTTTCTCAACATACATAAAAAAGGGGGCATAATTCATTTGTTCTGAACTTAATGGATTTTTTTTAAATAACCAGCTCAATCTTACAGCTTAAAGGTCCTCAATAAATGCTATTCAAACCTGAGTCTTTAGGTACAAGTAATTATCATGTCTGTCTTCTCTTTAATATATCTTCTTAAGCAATAACTAATTTCAAATTCTCCTTGCCTAAAGGTTTCATTTCCCAGTGCTATTTAAATAGAAATCACTAAACTTTTTGAGTCTCTTTCTCTTAGTTATCTACTGTCATCATCTCATGAAGGGATGCAAGCTCAATCAGCTCCAGGGGCTAAGCAGGAGAACAAAAAAGTAAGGGACTTACTGTCGACTTTCCATGGACCATATAACACCAATCTTGACATCATATTCACCAATTTTTTTTGTACCTACTCTAATAGAAAAAATTCAACACAAGAATGAGAAATCATTAATTTATTAAAATTTTTATGGAGAGACAAGGATAAACAATAGAATATCAAGAGCAGAAACAAATTCTCCATCTTCTCAAAAGATTCTCTTCCCTGCATGACAGCTTCTTTCTCTGCTTCTTGTTCCTATGTTGCCTCCATGTGGATGTGGTAGATTTAAAAATAAAACAAGGCAATAACTTGACCCGTGGGCTGCAAGAGTCCGTCTGTCTTCATGCTGATTCTAATCTTGAGGAATAGTGTGAGGAACACTCCACATATCCACAAGATGGAAGCCAAAGACCACGAGGAAAGCTGCTAGGAAGATCACCCATCAGATGTTTCCTCTACCTAAGTACAGAGTTTAGATGTGGAGGGAGCCCTTTCAGTGCAGGATGGAAGAAGTGTTTCAAGAACCCCAGAACGGATATTCTGCCTACCTCCAAGTTCTTTTAGATTTGTCTCAAAACAGTTATAAACTTTTAGTCCTCCAAATAGCACTAAACACTTGACTGATGGTCTTGCCTTACAGTAGAGGGTACAGTGTTAACCTCTTAGAGAGAGACTCTCAAGTTGCAAGCCTGAAGATTGTTTGTACTCTATGGGTCCAGACACAGTCTTTCAATGGTAAGTTAGGTTATTCATAGATGCCCTGTGGTTAAGAGCATCTACAAATAATGAACTAAATTATTTTAAACTTCATAAAAACATCAACTTATCTATTAAGTAGAAAGCAGTAACTGATAGAAAACAATAACAAATCTAAGAGAAAGCAAAAATCAGTTGTAAAAAGAGTTCGCTGAGCTACTTTTGTCCTGAGGATGTTGGCCAAATTGGTCTGAGAAACTCAGCTGGCAGATTCTCTGTCCGAGCAGGACAGAAACTAAAGAGCAGGGACATCTGAAAGCAAAGATTTAATGGAAGCCTCCACATTAAGTGGGATTCTCAAGGATGAAGTCACCTTCCTGTTTCCACCCCCAGGGAGTTTGAGATTTTACTGAATCAGAATTAACTGAAGCAGCAAGGGAGAAAAATAAAATTCAAGAGAAGTTGTTATTACAGGTCATTACTCCCATGGATTCAAAGGACTTGAGTGGTCTCAGAAACCTTAAACCCTGAAGGAAGTATAAAGGATATCAGACAAAAGGTACCCATGTGTCTAAAAGAGGCAAATACAAATTCTCCTTAAAGAAGGGACACAGAGCTTCTTCGCAAGTAATTTTCTAAGGGAAATGACCAGCACCGAAAGATACCTAAGTACACAAGGAAACCAACAGACACAAGAGTCAAAAAAAAAAAAAAACAAATAAATAAAAAATCTTTGTAGGCTTTAGATTATTGAATTAGCAGTTTCAAATTATAAATTATCTATGATTGGTGTTTAAAATATAAATTTAAAAATATCTGCAGAGAATGCCAAACTAAAAAAATTATCAGTGGATTTAAAAATATCATGACTTAAATTTTACCAAATGGTGGGTACATTGCATTGAAACATCTGAAGGGTGTTAAATACAAATAATGATGTAAATCAACATTATGTTAATAAAATAAATAAATTTTATCCAAAATGTAGAACTCAGGGGATTAGATAATTATTAGTGATAGAGCAAAATTAATTTTTTCTGACCACAATACAAAATTAAAAAGATATGAAAGAGAGATTGAGAGACATGAAAGAAAATGTTAAAAGGACTTCCAGAAGGGAAGGGAGGGAAAACTGGGCAAAGACAATATTGGAGAATATAATAACTGAACATTTTCAGAACCAATCCAGGTATTTATCCAGGATTCAAGAATCCCAAGGAGGATAAATAAAATAGACATTTCACAGTGAAACTGCAGAAAACTAAAGCTAAAGAAAGAAATATTAAAAGAATTCTGAAAAAAGAGAGAAGATTGCCTTTATAGGAGCTACAACTACTGACAACAGATTTTCAAAAGCAACAATGGAAGTATATTGATATAGCTAAGAAATAATGAAAAAAATAATCTGCCAGCCTATTTTATATATATCCACACATATGTGTGTATACACGTACATATAAATATATATATATATACACACACACATATATGCAAGAAAAACAATATGCTGTGAATAAGGACAAAATAAATATTCTAGGTAAGTAAAAGTTGTTAGTTCATTACTAACAAAAGCTCCTGATGAAATGCTAAAGTACGTACTTGAGTCGGAAAAAAGAGATTGTCTGTATGGAATGTTTGAGATACAGAAGGAGTGAGGAGCAAAGTAAGTGACCAGTGCAAATGAATGTTCACAGTATAAGACATAACTAGTAATGTTTGGTTGTGTTTTGAAATTTGAATTAAAATATGTGAAAAATTCATTTATATAAGCTGACATGGGCTGGAAGATGGCGTCTCCCATGGACAGGACAGATCTGGAAGCATCTTTGCTAAGTTTTGAAAAACTTGACCGTGCTTCACCAGACCTTTGGCCAGAACAATTACCAGGTGTTGCTGAATTTGCAGCTTCCTTCAAAAGTCCTATTACTAGCTGTCCACCCAAATGGATGGCTGAATAGAACATGATGACATCGACATGTTGAAAGAATTGGGGAGCCTCACAACAGCTAATTTGATGGAGATGGTGTGAGGACTACAGAACCTGGCCTATCAGCTGGGGCTGGATGAATATTATTCATCTACTCTAGAGGTTGACATTTACTTGACACCCTAATCTGGTGTTTCGATATCTCAGTCCTCTTTTCTGCATTAATTGAAAGGATGACATGGATGAAAAATAAGCGACAGGAACTGATGAATCCCCAAGGACCAGTGGTCCTGTTTTCATGCAAATATCTGCCCTGATAAAGATGATGGAAAGAACAAAATGCAAAAAATATTTGTCCTCTAAACGTGATTGTCACTTCCCTAGAGCATTGTTAAATGTTAGTATCGAAACAACATGGACCTCCTAGGACTAGTAGTGACTAGATTGTAATCTTCTGGAAGATGAACCCTACCCTTTGATTCAGAACTTGATTATGTCACACTTAACCCCTTTGGTTTGCAGAGTTTGGAATGCAATACTTTTTTGTATAGGCATTTATAACTTTTGTCACTGAGGTACCATGGCTCAGAGAGGTGGTTAATTTATATGAAATTCCCTTGAAATACATTGAAATACACAGAATTGTAACCTGCCCTACCATATAAAGAATTCTATTTCTGTAAAAAAAAATTCATTTATAATAAAAAAAATGAATTTGTAAGGTGAAAAGGGATAGAATTTAAGTATCCTAAGGTCTTGGTCTGGGAGGAAAGTAAAGATGTTGATTGATTTAGTCTATGCTACATTAAATATGTGGTTTGTAAATTCAAGGGTAATAGCTAAAAAAAAAAAGAAACAGTTTATTACTTCCAAGTTGGTGTATATGTGGGGTGGTAGTAGTGAGAGGCAATAACCAAAAACTCTCATTTAAGCCAAAAGAAGGATACAAAAATATGTGTCCAAGATGATACCATCTCAACCTAGTATTGAGACATGTTGGAGACATGAAAAAGGAAACTGCCTAATTTATAAATGATTCTGCTGTGAGCCACATCTGTATTAACTATCCACAAAGGGTGGTGTCCCCTGATTCCAGCTGTTCTAATCAGATTCTCTCACAGAAACTTGAAACCATGAGCAGAGCTACATAAACAGAGCTGAAGCACATGATAGCAGCAGCCCAGAAAAAATACATACATGAGCTCTGTTTTGAGGCCTCTGGAGGAGCCCTGGGCCCTGTCCTTCCTGAGGCCTAGTTGGTCAGCTACTTCATTGAGTACGTGTGCTTCCAGTGAATGCTACCACCAATTTCTCCCCCACATCACCCTTGTTTCCCTTGCTTAATCAGCCTTGATTTACTGGAAATAGAAGAAACTAATGCCAAGAATCATCATGGCTCATGCAGATACATTTTTACCCTCTCACACAAAAGAACAAATGGTTGGCACAGACAACAAGCTTGTTTGTTTAACAAAAACTTAACCTGAAACACAGCTGGTCTCCCTGTGTTTTATCAGTTATGTTAAGATTAGGATCCCCAAGATGGGGCAGGACTCCCATAGTGGCCTTGGCTCTAACTTTACATTCACTGTGAAGTCATAACCACCTCTTTCTCAAATTTTACAAACACAACACAATGAGAAAATTGATGTCTTATTCAACGTTCTTTGGGGTCTGTGAAAGATCTGCCACAGTCCATGTATATCACAGAGCAAAAACTTAATCTGTCACCCCTTTCGACACCTTTTCTTTTCCCACTAGTCCACCTCTGCCAGCTGCCTCTTCATTGTTTTTTCCACCCAACTTTAAAACTTTTATTACTTTAAGAAAATCAGCTTTTGCCCTCAGCTTGCATACTCCACAGAGCAATACAAATGCTCTGGTAGTTAGCAGAATAGTATATCCTTTGGGGCTAGGGGACTTGGCTCCTGTTCCTACCCTATCTGATATGTTCATCCTTAATAAGCAGTAAAATCCTCACAGGTGGGAACTGGGTGTCTATCATCCCCAGCACCTTGAGTAGTGCCTAGCATGGCAGACTTTGCATGAAGAGCCACTGAATGAATTTTGTACACATTTGTATGCTCAAATAGCAAATGTGTTTCACAAGAAATATGTGCATTCAATATGGTCCTTAAATAGTTGGCTACATTGCCATTATTTAGGAGTATTAAGAGGACTAGAGGTTGTGACACTGGACTATACTGTATTCAAAGTTACAGGCAATCAAATAAAATAGGCATAATGACAATAGAGTGTTAACTCAATTTACCCATTGATTAAACTACAATGCTTTATTATGCCAAACTAAGGGTATAGGTCATATGAAAGAAAATTTAGAATACAGAAAAGCTGTCTAAATTTCCATTTTAAAAAATGGTGAAAAGGTAGATAAGCCATAGAAAGAAATTGATTTCTATAAAAACTTGATTTATACATAAATATATATAAATAATGTTATTGCCTTAAAAAACAAAACCCAGACTGAATCTACACAAGGCCAAAATACCTAATCTAAGTAGAATCACCAGATAAAATATAGTATTTCATTGCATTTGAATTTCAGATAAACTACAAATAATTTCACTGTAAGTATGTCCTATGTATTTCCTGGAGCTACCTTTACTAAAAAAAAAAATCTTTATGTCAAATTCAAATTTAACTAGGGATTCTAAATATCACTTATTTGTTAAATCCAGCAACTCCAAATCTGTGGAAAAGTTATTCAGTACATTGTCGAGATATTTGATGTGTGTGATTGCTAGACAAATTAATCTCCTTTTCATGTGGAATTTTGACTATTGTGCAAAGTATTTGCCTATCCTTACATCTCTTTCCTCTTTCTCTCCTTTATCCTACCTAATATTCAAATGAAGCAAAATATTTTTCTTGTTATTCTCTTGACTCTCAAGGACCCAAGGAGCAGAGATTCTGGGGAATTCAGTTATTGATATCACATCAGTGGAGGTGACTTTGATAAAAGGGGTCAAATGACTGCTCTGGATATAACGATTTCAAAGTGTGAAAAAACTCAAAGTGACAAAAACAATTCATCCTTGAACTGGAATTCACACTTTCCAATCTGAGTCACACAGCCCTGGCCATAAGGGACCATGCCAGGAAAATCGATCTTAAAGAATATGTTCAAGTTTTTATTGCAAATAATGACCAATGTGGGCAAAAGAAATAGGAATGTTCTCTACACAGTAACTCCACAAATGTTGGAATTCAAGGTCCAGGACATTGATAGACTTAGGGGAAAGAAAACTGATCAAAATACAGAGGAATTTGTATAATAACAAAAAAATTGTAATTGAAAAAAGGCTACAGTGGACTTGGTGCGAAATTTCCATTGGAAGCCAGCTATACAAACATGGAAAATTTACCAACCTATTTCAGGATTAAGGCCTACCCAGATTAGAGCAAAGCAATACAAACACCCTGGTAATTAGCAGAATAGTATATTCTTTGGGGTTAGGGAATATGGCTCCTGTTCCTTCCCTATCTGAAGTGTTAGTTTTCAATAAGCAAAATCCTAACAGGTGGGAACATGATATCTGATTCATACCCAGCACCTTGAATAGTGCCTGGCATGGTAGGCCTTCCATGAAGAGCCACTAAATGAATTTGTTTGCTGGTATTAATTAATTTGTTTGGAATTAACTTGTTGGTATTAATAGTATTTTTAATGATAAAATTAATTTTTAAGAATTAATTACTGAAGGAGAGAGAAAACTGTTAAACTGTTACTATAATTAAAAAGATTTATTTATTTTTAAAAAGATTTTTAAAAAGATTTATTTTTATTTATGCATACAAGAACTGGGGTGTAGGTTAGAGGTGTGGGGGGTGAGAGGACTCACCAGAGACAGATTGGGAGCAGAACAGGCGTATCTACTGAAATACACTGCTGAGGGGAGCAGAGAGCAAGACAGGAGAGGTCTGCCTTGCCTAAATTTAAAAAATTAGATAGTCAATGAAATTTATTTTTAGATATTAAAAAAGAGGAAATTTATGAGGAAAAAAATTGTTATTAATTTATGGTCACAGCTTGTTTTCACAAGACTATTGCCCTGCTTGTTCACCCTCTTTATATATCAAATAAGGTTCTAAGTGATTCCAGCCTATTTGTAGGAAAATTTAATTTTAAAGGTCCTTTAAGTAAGAATCAGTTTTATTCCCAACAATATATTCTAATTGGAATTAGACTGGCTAGGTGGAATTACTGAAAGTCCTACTCTGATGAATAGACAAGAATAAGGTACATGGTTAATATAGTTACCTTAAGCAGTAACTGACTTCTTATGGTACTACTACATAATTCATATCTATTAATATAAATATTAACAACACATATGTGTTATTTATTTCTTGGATATAAGTGTGCTAGCATTCTTGTCATGCTGTGTTAGCTGGCTCATGAAGATTTCTTTCCTGAAAATGGCCTCAGAAGTCAGGAGTGAGCTCCAAACAGGCATCTGATGCCCTGAGGATAGCTGATTGGTCCAGGAGCAGACAACTGAATAGAATGCACTAATCTGAGTGCTTCTCTTGGATTTTTTTTCAAACTAAAACTTGAATCCATGTCCTCTTTGGAGGCTGAAGTCTGTATTTGAGTCTGGGAGTTCTCAGTGCCATGTGGAGGGATCCTGACAGCAGCAGGAGAATGAATCTAACATATGGAGAGAGGCAAAGACATGGAGTTTGTGTTCTGTTGAGTTTTAATCCGTAGTTCTGCTGTCCCCAAGGTCCAGCTGTTCACCATACTTTCCACTGCTGAGTGAACGGCTGAGTGTGTTTATCTAATAAATTCTTTTTGCTGATGTGAGCTATGTTCCAGTCATTGGTAAGGAGAGCATGATGGGTCATCTAACTGTGTGTCATGCCATGCTATTGTTAGGTGGGATATAAAGATGTACATAATAGGCCCTGTACCCTTAGAGAACTTTGAGTTGTGTGCATCAACGACAACACAGGGTTGTAAAAGTCATACATTCTGCAAGAGGATTCAAGAGTGTAAGAGGAGGGTTTAGGAAAAACTTCTTGTCTGAGATGGCTTTTGAGCTTGCCTCTAAGGCTGGATAAGATTTGATGAACTGGCAACAGGAGAGAAGGTCCTCAAGTCAGAGAAAATAACTTGTGCAAAGATTTAGTAGCAGACAAAATGGGGCATGTGTGAAATACAGCATGTCTGGCAGGCCAAGTCACTAAATGGCAATGGGGAGAAAACCTGAAGATTTTTAAGAAAGAGAGAAAAGAGGTCTTTGGACTAACAAGTTAAACAGTAGATTGGAGTGGAGAGAGAATGGAATCATGCAGTTTGGAGGCTAGTACAGTGTTCCAGGTTGAAAATAATAAATGTTTTAACTAGGAGAAGGTCAATGCAGACTAGGAAAAAAATGAAGGAACTCCTTACTTCTGATAATCACAGAGTTTTCAGTGAAGAAGGATATCTGAAGAACAGGGCACAGAGATGGAATGAGTACTTAAGGAATGAGGCAAAGGCTGTGATAAGTCTGGGATGGGGGCATGTGAGAAGGGGTAGAGTGACTGAAGGAAAGTCAAGGGCTGGTGAAACTTTCATGGAGGTTGATTAATAACTAGAAGTAAATCCAACAACAGGCTTTTCACTTGGTGGCCTCACAGTAGAGGAGAGAAAGTGGAAGATGCAGATCCCCCAGAGAAGGGACATCATGAAGTTTGTGAAAGAGAAATACAAAAGGATGATTGGAAATGGGGGTGCTGGAGAGAGAACCTTATAGAAATGGTCGAGGTCAGGAACGGCCCACCCAGGGGCTTGCATGACTTGAAAGTGGGAAATCTCTAGTCTGGCTAAGGAGTAAAGCCAGGAAGACAATGAGAAGATAGACAGGAAGTAACAAGATCACTGATTCAATAGGATTAAGGGAATGTGAGATTCCACAGAGCTGAAAGGAGGACCTGGGGGCTCCAGAGTATGGACATGGAGTGGCTCTCTCTGATGACCTGCTTGTGTCTTGATGACATAAAATGAGTGGAGATAAAGGCCTCTAGGCCTGCAGAAACTGAGGAACTGTAAGAAAAGGATCTCTGTGGATATTTCCATAAGGGGGAGGGGCAAGACTAGGACATCTGAAGAATATCCTTGAAGATCGTAGGCAAGAAAAGGGATTGGCAAAGGTTGGCAAGCAGAATGGTGAGGACTTTCATAGCAGCTGCAAGCACAGATGATGGAAAGCGTAGTCAGGAAAAGGAACTGGGGAACAGGAATAAGGAGAGGCCCTTAGTGGTATGTGAAGGCGGGGAGTAAGAGGTATGTCTGTGGAATGCTGTGCAGGAGAAGAGGAAGTGCTGTCCTGAAGATAAAATCAGATTTTGATTAAAGTGACGTGATGAAAGAACATTTAAAGCAAAGATTAAGGATATGGAATGATTTATCTCCAAGAAATCACTAGTTTCCCCAGGTGCCCTGAGGAGAGCTCAGACTGAGCTGCAGAGAAACAAGAATGCAGAAACAAAGATGAGCATACTTGACAACTTCCCATAGTAAGTTTAATGAAGTGAGAAGGTAGCACAGGACTCAAATTAGTGATAAGGAAGCAGACAAGACCATGGATTCTCCCATTCTCAAGCCTTGATTTACTGGGCAAACCATGCATGTGTGTACATATATCTGTGTGTGCACGCATGTGCCTATGTGCATGTGCCAGATTATTATAAGGCCTGACTGGGCTTTTGCCATGCTCAGGCAGAAGGGACGTATGTTTCCCTTATCAATCACTACAGTAGACATTTGAGTTGAAAGATTCCAGAGCAAGGAGATGCTTCTCTAACTCTTATTCAATACTCAGGACAAAAAAAAAAAAAAAAAAAGAATGCCAAAGGCTAAGAGCTGAGAGCTGAGAGTGGAAGCAAAGGTTATCTGAGGGCTACCTTGGAGATAAGCCCATTTTCCCTTTATGGCTTCGTCTTTCCCAAAGCCTCAAGATTTGAAGGTTATCACCCCTTTTATCTTCTCCCTGTAGCAAGGAAGCATGGATGTAATATAAACATGCTCCACTCATCTCCAAATCACATGGCAGTTATTTGGGGTGGTCCCAGGTCCAGTACCCCATGTACCAGGGGTCCTGTTTCATGAGGTGGGGAGCTGAGCCCAGGGTCCATGAAGGCACCCCACTCTCCAGTTCCCTCCTAGCATTTGCCACCCATGTCATTCATGGGCAGCAGTGCAGGGCAATGATTAGGATCTCCAGCTCTATCACCCACTGGCTATGTGACCTTTGGCAAGTTGTTTAACTTCTCAGTCTTGGTGTCCTCACAGGTATGATGATCTGTGATGATTACTGGACATGGAATACCTAACTATTGAAGGGGTTGCTAATATTATCATATGGATTCAGTAAGTTTTCACTGAGTGCAAGAGGAAGGTAGTGTATAGTCCTTGAATAGTATACTGTAGGGAAGCAAATTAACTTAGTGCCAAGATGAAAAGCATCATAGTCTAGGCCAGTGCATTGCAGACCATGTCTGCAAAGTGCCAAGTGTTCTACCCACGCACGTATGTGTGTGTGTATGTGTGTGGGTGGGTGTGAACAATCCTCTCCCATAACACCACATTCAGGATAAACATCTGCTTTCTTTCGTAAACAGTTAACTGCATAAAATGGAAACACTACTTTATTAAAACCTCTTCTGAGGGTACAAAACCGTCTCAAAAAGAGGGGGGTGTGGGGCCTCCCTTGTGGTGCAGCAGACCTCTCCTGCCTTATCCCTGCTCTCCTCAGTGGTGTATTTTAGTGGCTCCTCCTGTTCTGCTCCCTGCTCTGTCGCTGGTGAATCCTCTCACCCCCCACATCTCTGGCCTGCCCCCCAGCTCTTGTATGCATAAATAAATCTTTTTTTTTTTTTTAAAGATTTATTTATTTATTTATTTATACAAGCACTGGGTACAGTCAGAAGGGCGGGAGGGTGAGAGAATTCACCAGAACCAGAGCAGGGAGCAGAGCAGGCGGAGGGACCGAAGTACACTGCTGAGGGGAGCAGTGGGCGGCAGGAGAGGTCTGCGCGCCATGTGGGACCCTCCTCCGGTGGCTGGAGAGCAGTCAGGGATCAAACCGGCGCTGCAGAGGCTGCAGGGAGCTTCGCAACCCAGCGCTCAACCGCTGCACCACCGGGGAGGCCCATAAATCTTTTTTAAAAAAAAGAATGGGGTGGAGATGTCAAAAGATAGGTAAGAGATTTTTCTGAAACATAACTGGTCTCTGAATCCAGCTCTCCTTTTTTCTTTGCCCTGTTCCCAACAGGTTTTCTTTCTGTTGTTACTTTTTAATGGAGAAGATAAGTTTCCAGCTGACAGAGTCCATGCTCAGTCCCTTCACTAGACATTGCACAAGTGACAGGGTTCTGGCTGCCCAGAACAAACAGGCCAGGGGACACGTGGGTGTACAGCCCTGGCCTGAGTCTTCCCCATGCCCCTCCAGATGCAGTGGCCTCTCCTTGGAGTTCTGTTCTAGGAAGCAAATCCTGACCACCCCCAACCCCACACACACCCCCAGCCTGGGCTGGCCCTATCTGCTGTCAGCAGAGACCCCCCCGTCCACCAGCACTTCTCTGGGACCTGTCCGGTTTCAGTCAAGAATGTTCTTTAGATAAAGAACTGAGTGGAATGCAGGCCCTCAATCAAAGTTAGCCAAGGACAGCCGGACGTTTATCATGTGGCAGGCAAGGGTAGGCGTGCTGCTCTGACAACGCAGTGTGAAACCTGAAAACAACGATGACAGTGAACTCACAGAACTGAACTGCAGGGAAAGAAAGTGCCAATGGTGCTCTCTCTGGGTACCTTTGACCTGGAACTGCAAACAACCTTGCTGACCTGCTTAGCTCCTCCTGCTAGAAAGTCCTACAGGACTGCAGATTACTTCATGGTTATATTTAGCAAGTGGTGGACGGGACTAGCCAACTAACCTCCTTTCAGAGGCCTTGATTCTTTCGAGTTTTCCCTTTGCCTCTCTTCCGATTCTCTTCACTGGGGACTTTTAACCCCTTCCTGGGTTAATGGTTCTCCAGCTACCTTCTAACACAGGCAGAACAGATAGGATACAGGGATGTTACCCAAGTGTCCGGGCCCCAAGCTTCTCAAAGGGCTGAAATTCTGCTTTACAAACTTCTCTCTTGGCAGCTGCATATTTTTATCACCCAGTGTTTCCTAAGAAAATTATGCAAGCACTCTTGGGAAGGTAAATGACTCGAGCTTTTCTTTCATCAGCTCAGACTCTGAAGAATGGGTACAAGTCAAGACTTTGGAGGCAAGAGAGATGTCTGGAATGAGAAGAAGCCAACTTGGCGAGAACAGGAAAATTGACTAAGCCCCCAAATCTATGAAAATGGAGCAAAGGGATTTGAAAAAAGCAGGAGTCCACAAGGACATGGCGAATGGAAGGAAACACAGAAAAGAGAGCACAAGGACTTTGCCTTGGCTCTGAATAAAGGCATAATAATAGAAACCTTAAACATGGACTTAATAAAATTTTGTGAGTGGGAGGCAGGGAAGAACATGTCAGAGGCAATGCAGAAAAAAGCTCTAGATCCTCATCTTATACTCAATGCCTAAAACTGAAAAGCCAAGAAATAGGTTTGTATTTTAGAAATACGGTGGATTAGAAGTGAAGAGGGATGCAGCAAGGACTCTTGTTTTTCTTTAAAATTCTAGTAGTATTTAGTTTTCAAGTATTTGATGAAAATGAATTTCATAGAAATAAAATTCATATTTAAACAAATGGAGAAATGAATGAGACGAAATAAAAGAGAATTGTCTCAGATGTTGGGTTTCTCCCCAGCCTGGCACAGCTGGGTTGTTCTAAAGCCTATGCCATTCAGAGACTGACTCTGAGGATGAATTATCTCTACCACGCCCTTTAGAGTTGGCAGAAATCTCTGCCAGTGTTGTTTTTTATTTTTAGATTTTTTTTAAGATTTATTTATTTATTTATACAAGCACTGGGCACAGTCAGAAGTGCGGTAGGTGAGAGGTGAGAGAATTCACCAGAGCCAGAGCGGGGAACAGAACAGGCAGACTGATGAAATACACCGCTGAAGGGAGCAGCAGGTGGCAGGAGAGGTCTGTGTGCTGTGTGGGACCCTCACCCAGTGGCCGGGGAATGAAACGGCGCTGCAGAGGCTGCGGGCAGCTTTGCAACCCAGCACTCAATCACTGCGCCACCGGGGAGGCCCTCTGTCAGTGTTTTCTGAAGTATGAGAAGACAGGATTTCTCTTTATGCCTGTTTGGCTTGATAGGGAGCAAAAATGGGATGAATCTATGGGACCCTAGGCTGCAGTTCTGGGGGTTGAGGGAGAGGGCCTGTAAAAGGCACTTCCAATGGAAGAATTACCTTTCCTTTGCTCCCCAGGATTTCTATTTTCTGTGTTCCCTGAATCCTGAGGACACTGCCTGGAGTGGGCACTGTGTGGCACATGTGCTGGCACCTGGTGGCTTCAGTGGGTAGAGCCACTTCTGCACTGAGACTCAGAGAGCAGGACCCCATGTGCCCCTTTCTTGGGGTTTTTGGGGATCCTGCCCTCCACTGTGCCCATCACTTATTGCATGCTGAGCCTGGTGATGACTGCCAACCCAGTCCTTTCCCTGTACCCACAGAGTCCTTCTTTTCAATGCTCAGAAGCTCCTTAAAACCTGGGATCCCTGTAATATATAAAAAAATCAAAGAAAAAAACTGGCGAAATAAGAAAAATTCTTACACTATGAAAAAAATACTGGTTACCAGAAAGGATGGGGCAGAGAAAGCTGTAAAGGAGAGTTTGCTAAGCTTCTCCAGCCTTCTCTCTCTGACCCACAGCTAAGCAGATGCACCTGCCACTAGTCCTTACTACAATACAATATTCTACTCAGCGAATCTGATTTTTATAGCCACTCTCCAATATTTAGATTATTTGTAACTTTCTCTATCATTTATGATGCTGGATGAGCATTTTTGTTGTAATGACTGTTTCCATATTTAAGATAATTTCCTTATATAGTCACAATAAGGAAATATTAAAGAGGAATGAAAATTTCTTAAAAGTCTTGAATTCTATTACCTAAAAATTATACTAACTTATAATCTTTTGAGAATTTTTGAAAGCTTGCATTTGAACTGTTGCTCGCATCAAATATTGTCACTTTAATAATGATTTTAATTATTTGAAAAAATAAAATGGCATTTTCTTTTAACTTGTATTTCAACAACTAGTAAGATCAATAACTAGTAAGATTACAATAACTAGTAATAGTTTTTCGTCTACCTGCTAATCAGTTGTATTTTTTGTACTTGTGAATTTTATGTTTATATTCTTAAGGCAATTTCATGTATTTAGGATAAAATAAGACAAATATAGATACCAAACAGCTAGATCCTAAAACATCACACTTTTAATTACTTGAAAATTTTTTGCAATTTTTTTATTCCTAGGACAAGGTGGTAAATTATAGACTAAAATCTAACAGCATGGATGAATCTGATACACATAATGTTGAGTCACTTCAGCAGCCAGACACAGAAGAGCACATACTACATGCTTACATTCACAGAAGCTTCAAAAACAGGCAGAATTAATCTGTGATGATAGAACTCACAATAGCAATTCCTTGACAGTCATTGATTGGGACAAGAGGAAGCAATGTGGGAGACTGAATATATTCTGTCTTCATCTGCATGCTAATTATACATTAAAAATTTCCCTTAAGATTAGTACATTTTACTGTGTGCATATTCTCTCTCTCTCTTTCCCTCTCTCTCTTCATATATATCTCCACACACACATAGACAAGCACACAACACATGCATAAACTCTCCCCCTCAATAACCTTACTTTTACTTTCCCCTCATAAACTCTCACTTTAATACTTCCATGAAGCATCCTAGGTCAAAATTCTAAGGACTTCATGGTACCCCAGGGATTACTGAAACTGCAAAGTTTGAGGAAGAGGAAGCAGATGGAATCTTGGGTTTTTCTCTCTATGTGAGAAATTAAGAGAAAAACAAGCCTGCTGTGAACACAGAAAAGAAAAAAGCAAGAATTTCATGAAATATTATGAGGTCCTCAAGATTCCCGTGCTCACTGACCACAGACAATGCAGAGCAACGTCTAGACCTAATGTTAAGTCAAAACCGACTAGAAATGGGTGGGAAGAGATGACTGAGAAGCTGGCTACGTTGACATGTGTTAGAGACCAGGTATCTATGGAAGATCTAGGGTTGGTCTTCAAAAATCCTTCCTGAAAGGAAGCAGGCAAGACCTAGGGACTCCTCCAGGACATGAGAATGAATGTTTCAAATGAGGACCCCTCAACATGCAAGATCTTCCATTAGGAGAGAAGATCCATTTTGCTGGATGCAGGGAAAATAAATACTTCAGGGTTTTCATCGACAAATATTGAAGTCATCCCTCCACCATCAATAGTCTAACCATGAGCAGCAGCTTCTTATCTAGATCTTCTTACCTTCATGTGTAAAATGAACAGTTTAGCTGAATAATCTCTCAGATTTTCTCCATTCTATGATTTTGTGTAGCATGTTCCTGGGGTGTATACATACAGCAGGATACAGCAGGTACTGACCTTTTGTTCCAGTGACTGCAGTGTTTTGTAAACTGTGATCCATGTTGCTCTAAAAGTCCCATGTAGTGAAGATAAAGGCAAAGCAGTCTGGACCTCTAATGAAGAATTTTTCCTGACACCTCCAATTTACTTGTCATTGTTGTTTAGATAGAAAAACTGAAAGTTTTGATGAAAACTGTAGAACTACTCCACAAATAAAAGCAAATATTCACATGGTACAGTCATTATGGAAAACAGTATGGAAATTCCTCAAAAAATTAAGATAGAAGAATTAAGAAAAAATACCTATGAATGGATAAAGGAAATATATATACATACAATGGAATACTACTCAGCTATATAAGAAAAGATGAAATCCTGCTACTTTCAGCAGCATGTAAGGACCCAGAGTGTATCATCATCAGTGAAATAAGTCAAAGAAAGACGAACACTATGGTTTTACTCATGTGTAGATAAAGAGACAAAATAAGTAATCAAACAAAACAAAAAAACAAACTCTTAGGCTAGAAGAATATGCTTCTTACCTTTTCTAGCTTTTAGAGTCAACCCACAGTTGTTGGCTTGTGATCCTCTTCCTCCATCTCTACGACCAGCAGCATAGAGCCCAGTCCTGCCCATGCTGCCATCTCTGATTCTGTCTTCTGCCTCCCTCTTTCACTTACAAGTATCCTTGTGATTATACTGAGCCCACCAGGTTGGCATTACTCTGCCTAACACAGTCATGCCCAGCCTCAGCCAATTAGCACAATCCACTCCTCTGGCTGCAATCATTGGGATAGTTAGAGGCAGTTAGCCTAATCCCGCCCAGTCCAAACAGAATGGATGTCAGCTTCAGCTAGGATGCTGGGACAGAAGGACTGTCCCTCTTCTTCTCAACCTGTCCTGTTGAATACAGTAGCCACTAGCCACATTCAGCTACTGAGCACTTGAAATGTGGGTAGTACTACTCTAGATATTCTCTAAGTGTAAAATATGTATTACATTTTAGAAACGTAGTACAAAGAAAATTAATGTAAAGTATGTTATTAATCATTTTTAAATGACTACACATTGATAATAATGTTTGCATACATTAGGTTGAATAGAATACCAGAGTTAATTTCATCCTTCTTGCTTTTTAAAAAATATGACTTAGGGCCTCCCTGGTGGTGCAGCAGTTGAGCGCTGGGTTGCGAAGCTGCCCGCGGACTCTGTGGCACCGGGTCGATCCCCGGCTGCTCCCCGGCCACCTGAGGAGGGTCCCACATGGCGCGCAGACCTCTCCTGCCGCCCGCTGCTCCCCTCAGCAGTGTACTTCGGTCCTTCTGCCTGCTCTGCTCCCCGCTCTGGCTCTGGTGAATTCTCTCACACTCCCGCGCTTCTGACTATACCCAGTGCATGTATAAACAAACAAACAAACAAACAAAAAAACCCAAACAAACAAACAAACAAATAAATAAATAAAACATGCCTCTATAAAAAAAAATGAAAAAGAAAAAATAAATAAATAAAAATAAAAAATATGACTTAGGGGGGCCTCCCCTGGTGGCGCAGAGGTTGAGCGCTGGGCTGTGAGGCTGCCCGCAGGCTCTGCAGTGCCAGTTCATTCCCCGGCCGCCGGCGAGGGTCCCACAAAAAAAAAAAATGACTTAGGGGCCTCCCTGGTGGTGCAAGGGGTTAAGTCTCAGCACTATGAAGCTATCAGCAGCCACCGTAGCATGATTTCAATCCCTGCCCAGGGAGCTGACCCACATGGCACAGCAGACCTCTTGGTCTTACCTGCTGCTCCCTTCAGCAGTGTAATTTCAGAAGATCTGTCTGTTCTGCTCCCAACTCTGTCTCCGGTAATCCTCTTACACCCACCCTACCTCTGGCATACACCCCTGTTCTTGTATGAATAAATAAATAAATATTTTTTAAAAATAAAAAATATGACTTAGAAAAATCTAAATCACACAGAGTGCTTACATTATATTTCCACTAAACAGTGGCATTCCATATAATACAGTGAATAGATGTGAAGTCTGGAAATATAGAAAGCATGTGAGAAATCAGTTTAGTCTGAAGCTGGAACTGAAGAAGATAAGGCAGAAAGAGAAGAAATCAGCTGCTTGATAACATTTTTGGACCACTGATTTAATGAACCTAATATAACCTAATATAACCAAACATAATCTTTCCAGTCTAACATCTTTAAAAACTTTGTATTCCCCTCTTCTTTAGTACTACAAGTCAACACTTACCCAGCCTGCGTATCCCGACCCCATATCAAATATAATTCTAAAATCTTTGAGTAATTAAAAACTTCTTAAAAAAAAAACAGTGCTTTTTAAAATGATAAAAGTAGTGCTTGTTTATTGTAGAGTTTAGTTAATATAGTACAGTAATAAGACAACATCCATAACCCTACTACTCAGAAATGGCCTTTTGCTAATGTTTATTCTTCCTAAGTTAAGCAAACATTCTGTTCTGGAATGTGTAACTCAAATCGTATTGACGCCAAGAAGTACAACAATCATTATAGCATCCGGTGAACATCATCCAGAATGTGTTTGCTTGCAATACAGAACGGTGGAGTGGAGTGACTTTCTATTTTGTTTTTATGGCTCCTTCTTGATTTCACAGTCCCTTTGTTCCTTTCCAAGACTTTTGAGTTTTGAGGATTGGGGGGCTCTCTCCTCAAATGATGCCATTGCCAGCTCATTTTCAGAGCACATGGCTGCCAGCTCCTCAAAGATGAAGTTCTGTGGTTCCCTTTGTCCTTCTGTCTTTTCATCACCCTTCAGTCCCTTTAGTTTTGTGACTTCCACAGTATAGAATTCTGTTCAGTGCAGTGGGACTTGACAAGTTCAACAGCAGCATCAGGAGCCAAAGTGCTCTGTAAGCATCCTGTTATTGGTGCTTCCTCCCATTCCAAGGGCCTTAAAGTTGTGTCTGCCTGCACTAAGCAAAGTTTAGGATGCCTTTGAAAACTGTAGTTGATTTTTCAAAATTAGTGTAAAATTTTGCCAATCATACAGAAATCCCATAGGCATAGGGTGAGAAACTCACAATAACAGAAACAGCATGAGGTTGAAAACAAAAGGACCTCTGGAGCTCCTCCTGCTGTGTGCTCTTGCTTATAAGTTGTCCAAGCCCAGAAAGCTTTGTGTCCCCAAACAGAGTGCAAAATTTTCTGTGCCTCAGAAGTTGTATTGTGCACCTGACTAACACTGACCCAGTTTACCTTTTTATCTAGAGTAGCTTTTTTATGAAGGAAGCGGCAAGGGGAATCAGAACTGAAATAGGATATTCTGCGGTGTTTTCTGTTCAATTATATGCTATATTTTACTATAATTTTTTTAAAGATTTATTTATTTATGCATACAAGAGCTGGGGTATAGGCCAGAGGTGTGGTGGGTGAGAGGATTCACCAGAGACAGAGTGAGGAACAGACAGGCAGATCGACTGAAGTACACTGCTGAGGGGAGCAGCAGGCGAGTCGGGAGAGGTCTTCTGTGCTGTGTGGGTTGCTCCCTGGCTGGTCGGGAATTGAACTCATGCTGCAGTGGCTGCAGACAGCTTCATAGGTTGCATCTTAACCCCTTGCGCCACCAGGAGGTCCTATTTTACTACAAATTTTTAATTACTTTTTAACAATTCATATTTTTTTCATTCATAAATAAATTTAATAGTAAAGTCATCTAAAGACTTTAGAAAGACCCCGCATTGCTTGGCCAAAGAAGTAGTGGAAATTAGAAGTTTTCCAGTGTTTGATGGGATAATGGCCAGGAGTACAGACAGGACTTACTCTATCCTCTAGCCCATAACTCCAAGGGACAAATAAGCGAGTGTGAAAATTATTATACAGAAACCCTATTTAAATGGGGTTGGGAAGTTATTTATTTATTTTTTTAGTTTTATTTTGATATTCCCCATACAATTGCAACCCCCTTATTTTGACCCCAATCCCTCATTTCCCTACCCCACCCCCCATAGAGTGTCTCTGGTTCATAGTTGTTTGTTGATTTTGATTTTCACTTTCTTATAGTTATTCATTTTCCTGGTCCCTTATTTCGGTTTTCTAGATTCCTGCTATGAGTGAGACCATCCGGTATTTTTCTTTTTCTTTCTGGCTTATTTCGCTGAGCATGATCCCTTCCAGCGCCATCCATGTTGCTGCAAATTGCATGTGTTTATCTTTTTTGAATGCTGAGTAATATTCCATGGTGTGTATGTACCACATCTTCTTGATCCAGTCATCTATTTTTGGGCATTTGGGTTGTTTCCAAAGCTTAGCTATTGTAAATAGTGCTGCAATAAACATAGGGGTGCAGGTGCTCTTTGGAATTAATGTTTCTGTATTCTTTGGGTAAATACCTAGGAGTGGAATTGCTGGATCATATGGAAGCTCTATTTTTAATAGGTTGATGAATCTCCACACAGCTCTCCATAGTGGTTGGACCAGTTTGCACTCCTACCAGCAGTGCAGGAGAGTTCCTTTTTCTCCACATCCTCACCAACATTTGTTGTTGCGGTTGGGAAGTTAGAAGAGAGTTCCCCAGATGCACGATTAGCAAACTACAGGACCCAACATGTCTGCTTCTTTGTCCCAGCAGAAGGAAGTCCTATTTATCCAACAGGAGTGACTCCAAAGATTATTGAAGGAAGATTTCAGATACACTGAATAAAATGGTTTGACCAGAAAAAGTTCATTAGGACAATTGTGGAAGAAAAAATTAACAGGGTATCAGATTTTGAAAGGGTGTGAATGCCACAATAAGGAATTTGAACTTTATTTACAGGCGATGGGATGCCATTCAAGGCTGCTAAGTAATGACAAGATTAAAACCAAGTATTTGAGAGAAGAGGCAGATTCAAGATCGTGTCAGAGGAGGTTCCTTGTTTTGTTTCCCAGAGGATTATCTAGTTTAACCAGTTGAATACTGAAACCAGAGAAAAGAGGCCGGATTTTATAATAAACTCATCTTTATCCTAATATATCCACTTACCAGTTGAAAAGTACGTGTCTCTAAAGACCCCTTTCAGGTATTCATAATAGTAAGACTTTTAGGGTCTGGGAAACTCCCATGTTAAACAGAGACTAAAACCGTAGCTAAGGCTGAAAGCTGTGGACAAGTGAAGCTAACACTGCAGGAACTTTCCAATAACTGGAACCAGACACATTTTCTCTCAGTTTACCAAGAAATTGCAGGACTGGCTGCCACCCTCACTGAGCTGCAGTGGACTGCATCAGAGCAGACTGGGGAGGAGTTGGGTTCATAATGAGTGGTGATCTTCCACCCTCCCTCCAAGGGAAGAATACTTCCGCACTGGGCACACAAGCAAAGAGAGGACGCCTTTCCTATCATCAGTCACAGGTAAAGAGGACATCTGTGAGAAGCACTGCGTGGGGCCTTTCATTTCCCCATTAGACATCAGCTTAGAAGACAGACTTGCCAGCCACCTCTCTGCTGGTGTGAGCGGGGACAAGTGTGTCGGAAGGGTATGGGTGGACTCAGGGAAGGAGCAGCAGCTGTAACCCCAGTTCCAGAGAGGATGTACCACTGCTACCTGCAGAAATGCCAAGATTGTGGTGTGGTGGTTTTGCTATGTCAACTTGACTGGACTGAACTGAACTAGACATCCCTCAACTTCCTTTCTTATATGTTTCTGGTTAGCACTGGCCACAGAGGAATGTGCACTACATTTAGAAAGTGGGAAGTGGAAGAGTAGCCACGACTATTCTCAGAAGATGCAGGTAGGTCAGGCCCTGTCCCAGCTCCAGCTTTCAAGAATCCAGTGGCTTATTGTTGGTGTGGACAGCAAGCCTGCTAAAGCTCCAGCTCCCAACGGATCTCTTCTGTCAGCAATTCTGACTCCTAGGCCAGGTGTGAGTGTGTCTCTCTAGCTGGAGCAGCAGCTTCTCCTGCAGGTCATCCACAGCATCAGGTGGGGAGGCTTGCTAATTGGGAGTGCTGATATTGACAGTCCAGCTGCCCTCTGCCTCCTACTTTCTGTTCATCTGAACTTCCTCATCACCCACCCTGTGATTCCCAGCTTGGCACCAGAGGCGGGAGAAACAACTGGACTAAGACTATTTTACCAATGTTCTCAGTTGAGTTCAATCCCTACAGTAAATTAATTCCTTCTTTTGTATCATTATTAAGGTCCTGCTTAGCATTTCCTGAGCTAGCATTTCCATGACAAAACCAATCACGACACTTCTAGATTACATGAAGATACGTGGTATGGTTAAAAACGAGCACAGTGCTGCAAGTCAGAGTATGTACTCCAATTTCATCTTCTCAACTACTTGCTGTGCAACTTTGGTTATGTCACTTAAACACAACCCACCCTCCTCGACCCCGCCCAAGTCCCAGTTTCATCACTAGTTTAAAGAAAGGAGGTTTGGATTAGGTGGTCTCTAAAAATGTTCTCAAGTGAAAACACAAGCAACCACACAGTGTTAAGTTTATTTTTAAGAGTTTCTGAACTCTTGAAAAGCAGTTGTAAAAATTAAATTGTGACAGAACTTACCAACTGGCTAATTCCAACCTTTAGAAAGTTTCTCTTGCTACTCAGTGATGGGAAAGACTTCTGGGGCATGTAAGCACAATTTCATCTGGGAACTGCCCTTGGTGCTCTAGCGTGTTAACACTGGCAACCATCATGTTAACACTATAAGCCCTTCCTCCTTTGGCTATTGCTGGTTAGACCAGAATTGGACACTGGGCCCACTGTGGACCCCAGATTTTCTCTCCTGGACCTAAGAATAGGGAGCAGGAAGCTACTAGTGCCCCAACTCTGGAAAGACTGGGGTGGCCATTCTCAGATTCCCTTCTTGTCCTAGCCTGGTTGCACTCCTGCCCCTGGGCCCTTGGAACAACCTATGGTCTTATTTATTCCTCTTTTCA